>NC_056737.1:572307079-572974579 GCF_019279795.1 Protopterus annectens
AAATATGCAATTACTCTCAAAACTTAAATATCTTTACACAGATCAGCCACAATGAAAGGTTTAAATATATTTAATAATAAAAATACAGAAAATAAAATCACCGGAGGGTGTAGAAGTCAGTAAAATAAATAGCACAAACACCTTGGCACTTGGCAGTCCAATAGCAGGCAAAAGAAAAAGCGAAGTAAACTTAAAAAACTCCAGAACACTTTTAATATACAGCAAAGTTTTTTAGTGCTTTCATCAGTACATTGACATCTTCAGAACCACAAAACAAAGTAAAAAATGGTTTAAATACTTTTCAAGAAAATGAACCCCACCCCCAATAATGAACCAATCAATGTGTAATAGACCAACCTCTAGTAAAAGTAATATGCACAACTAAGTGTTGGTTAAGAGCAACAATATAAGAAAAGAGCATTTAAAGTATTAAATGCCAATAAAAATAACCATATAAAAGTTTGTAAAAAATCTCAAACCATGTTTAGAGAACGTGTAGAGTAACACAACTGGGACATTAGACTGTGTGTGAGGTATTAACTGGAAATTGTCTACATTTATTAAGCATCTGTTTGGGTTTTTTGTTCTGATTTCCTGCCAAGGAGTGCACCATATAACTTGTTTGCAGTTAAAATCTTTTTCTAGAGTCTCATTGCTCCTTTATCTGTTTAAAATTTTAATTTAAAGACTCACTGCTGCTTTTCTGCTTTGATAAACATGTCTGCAGTTTTTTTCTACCTAAGTAGTGTGGGTATTTGTAGGATTGTCCATATTAAGGCTTGTGTTTTGGGCCTAGTTGTTTGTGGAGGCTGTGATTCTGAGCACATGTTCAAGGCCATCTTAGATTAGCCAAAGCCATACTGTATTTCAGTGAGAGGGGATTGTTTATGGTCATTGGCTGATTGAGGTTACCTGGAATATGGCTTGGAGTAAGCACCTCATTGGTTCTTTCGAGCTTTTTTTAAAGTTGTTTCAGGTTTCAACTTTCTGTTACCTAAGAAGTTAACTTGTGAGTGTTTCTGTCATTTTACACTGAGCTAACCAGAGGAAGGGCACTGAGCAAACTCGAATCTGTAATATATAACATTAAGTATCCTGTTTTTTTGCTTATTTTTATGAGTTATTTATAGCACTTTTGTCTGCTGCATACTTTTCTAGCTAGTTTGACTGTGTGTGAGGTATTATCTGGAAACTGTCTACATTTAAAAAAGCATCTGTTTGTTTTTTTGTTCTGATTTCCTGCCAAGGAGTGCATCATATTGTTTCCCACCCTCCCTTCCTTTTGGTATCGTGTTCTTATAATGGATGGCTTTGCAGTTGCCCGCCCCTACTGAAATTTGATCTGGGACATTCCTCCCAGTATACTGTCATTACCTCATTCTACATAATCCAGAACATTTGAGAAGGCCAACCCACTTACTTTCTGCTCCTCCTTTCCCTTTCCACTTTACAAAAAAAAAAAAATATAAGCTTGTTTCCTGCCTATCCTGTCAGTAGTCTAGTCCAGATACAGATTTGCTGTATCCAGGACTGATTGTAAGCTTCTGAGCCCCCAAGCCTTTCTGTGTTGGAGGAAAGCCTTCTAGCTTAATTTTGTTTCTTAGAACTAGCCAGTTATTTTAGTTTCAGCACTCAAATCTGTTTCTTTGAGCTCAGCACTTGTACAGAACTCATTGTAAGCACTAAATAAGCTACATATTACTACAGCACCCAGCATTCCTCACTTGTCTAGAGGAAAACAGTTTTTAGTACTTAATAAATAAGCACCTATCCAGGCATGTCTAAGGGTCAGCTCCCTGTGTTCTCTCCTGTCTACCTGATGAATCTGGGCATCTTGGGGCAATGCAGCAATTGCCTCATGTACACAGACAACCCTCTCCTCCTACCACCCAACACTACAACCTGTAAGAGATGCACGTATATAGCCAAACTGGAAGCAAAGCTCTCTTCACCCAAGACTGGACTAGAGAGTCAAGAGGAGAAGGTAAACACTCGCACCACACCACACTCACAACATAGACCCTCAAAACCTACACCACCAAAACACACACAGAAACACAAAACACGCACCTATATTCACGGAGGCTCTGAATAAAAATCTACCCAATCAACAGGGACCTCCAAAGCAGAAACACAAGCAACTTCCACCCCCAACACAACCCAAATGACACATAACCCACAAACTCAGTGTGCCACTCAACCACAACCCATAAGGCATAACAACATACCCAACACTCTAGTCATAGGTGACTCTATAGTCAGGCACACTGATGTTCCACTCACCAGGCTAAACAAGGAGAAAGTTACTGTCAGCTGCCTGTCGGTGCTAGGATCCACCACATAACGCATGCCCTCAGGCCACTCCACAACAAGTACAAATATGACTCTGTCATTGTCCATGTTGGTGTGAATGACCCAAGACGTACCTCCCTGGACTACATGAAAAGAGACATGGAGAAGATCTCCGATCTTGTAGCCCAGGCAGGTATGACCCTAGCCCTGAGTAGCATCCTGCCATCACCCAGAATGATACCACAGTACAAGGACAAAATGATTGACTTCAACAATTGGCTAAGATTCTGGTGTCATTCTAAGGGGATTCAGGATCTGTCTGCCTGGGATGACATGATAGACAAACCATAATGCTTTGCCAGAGATGGCCTGCACCTGTCGCCCTTGGGATTCTGGATACTGGCTAAGGCTCTTGCCACCCCATATAGTGCCTTTTTTAGACAAGGTTCAAATGAAAATTCACCACCGTAACAGGTACAAGCAAGCAAAATCTGAGAGTAATGCTACTCAATGCTAGAAGTCTAAACCTCAAAATGCACTCACTCGAGGCAGTCCTTAAAATGGAGAACCTCAACATCTGTGCAGTGAAAGAGACCTGGTTCAAGGCTCCAGAGAGCACCCCTGCATTACCAGGCTATAATTCATATCACACCTTTCGGCCACCTAACCTGGCCTGAAACACTAAAGGCCGAGGCATGTCCATATTCATTAAGGATATCCACACCTCCAGGCAAGTTGTTCAGCATAATGCATCCGAGATTATCCAAGTGCAAATAACTCTGGACAAGACCACAATCCAAATTGTAGCTTGCTACAGATCCCCCACCATGCCCCAGGATTCCCACTCCTCATTTCTTGATACACTGGAAAATATTAGGGTACAGCCTAACACCCTAATAATGGGCGATTTCAACTACCCCACCATTAACTGGGAAAACTACTCATGTACCAACTCTTGTGCTGAACGTTTTCTGGAATTAATAAATTCCGATGCCTTGGATCAACTTATCCACACCCCCACCAGGGACAGCAATATCCTGGACCTGGTCATTACCAGCATGGGCAACTAGTGTTCCACACCAGAGGTCAGTTCCTTGTTGGTCAGATCTGACCACAAGCTAATCACCCTAGACAACCACATTCCACTCCCCCATTAGGGAAACCACCGTAAAAAATTTCTCCAAAGCCAACTTCACACTTCTTAAAACAGAAGTGGCAAACTTCATGACACCCATGCTGACTGACAATAGAGGTACAACTGCTGAATCCTACACAAATGCACTTTATAAGCACTTACATGAGTGCATGGATTGTGCAATCCCTAACAGAACCAAGATGCTATCCTCCAAAAAAAGGAAGCCAATCTGGTGGTCCCCTGCCATAAACAAACTCTACAACAGAAGAAAGAAACTGCTGCAAAAAAGAGTAAAATCCCATGATTGGAGGAACTCCCTGGTCAGACTCAGTAAGAAGCTGAAATCGCTCATAAAATCCTCCAAAGCTAGTTATGAAAACAAAATTGCCACTGATTCTAAAGACAACCACAAAGCATTCTATAGCTATGTCAAGAATCTGAATGGCAACATTTGGATCTGCTCTGTGTTACAGCACAATAGCACTAAATAAACAGAACCAACTGATATTGCCAACATCCTGGCAGATAGGTTCAGTGCTAACTTTACCCCCCTCTCATCCTTTAAAGGGCCCATCTCTATACCAGAGGAATGTAAAGTTCCTGTAATCATGGCTGCACAGGTAAAAAACACACTCTCCAAATCAAAGAACACAGCATCCATGGGACGTGACAACATCTCAGGCTGTGTTCTACATGGACTACAGAATGAACTGGCGCACCACCTAAGTACATTGTTCAATCATAGCCTCACCTCAGGCTTTGTCCCCACTGAATGGCACACAGCAAGGGATATCCCAGTCCACAAAGGAGGAGCCACCACGGACCCTGGGAACTACCCCTCATTAGCCTGATGAGCCTGGTCTGCAAGGCTATAGAATGTATCATCATGGAACTTATAAACAATGACATTGGCAATCTCCGAACTCTGGACCCCACCTAGTTCGGGTTTGTAAAAGGCAGATCATGTCTCCTAAACCTGACAGACTTCTTTGAAGCGGTCACCAAAGCCGAAGATAAGGGTAAGGTGGTTCACACAGCCTATCTAGATCTTGCCAAGGCTTTTGACACCATCCCCCACTCTGGAATTATAGATAAACTCATTAAACTAGGTATAAATCCCTATGTCACAAGATGGGTTGCCAACTGGCTCACTGACAGAACCCACACTGTGAAAGTAGCAGACTCCAAATCCAACTTCAGACCAGTGACAAGTGGAGCACCACAGGGTTCAGTCCTGGGTCCTCTCCTGTTTGGTATCTACTTCTCTGAAGTACAGGCTAACACTGAAGGTCTTTGGCTAATGAAGTTCGCAGATGACTGCAAACTAGGAGCCATAATCAAAACTCCTAACGATGTGGATATCCTACAAAAGAGCCTCACTGAGACAGATGCCTGGTGTCAAAGCCATGGCCTCAAGCTCAATGCCAAAAAGTGCATTGTCATCCCCTTTGGTAAAAACTCTGTACCCATGAACTACCACATAGGCAGTAGTCTACTTAACACCAAAAGTGTGATAAAAGACCTTGGGACACAGGTGGACAGTAGTTTCTCCTTTGATAATCACATTGCCACAGTAGTCAGGAAATCTTTCTACATGGCACACCTCATCACAAAAGGTTTCTCATCCAGGAAAAAAGAGGTCATTGTTCTCCTCTACTCATCACTCATTAGACCCATTATAGAGTACAATGCCCCTTTTGGTATGTACCTCACAAGACATCTACAACAAGTGGAAAGGCCACAGAAATATCTCACAAAGAGGATTACTGGCCTCAAACAGATGTCCTATGCAGACCGCCTCAAAAACCTCCAACTTTATTCCATCGCATATCGCCTGTTCAGAGGAGAGCTCTGCCTAACATACAAAGCTATGTCCAACTCAGAGCTGTTGGACATGGTCCACTTAAAGAAATCCCAGTCCCTCCGAGCTACACGCTCTAGGGACCTAAACCTTGTCACCACAATAAAAAGAACATGCTGGAGGGATAGATTCATGTCCCAGAGACTTCCCATACTCTGGAACAAACTACCTATCTATATCAAACAAAGATCCTCATTAGCACTCTTCAAGAAAAATCTTGATGACTGGATGGGAGATAGGAAATTCACCCCGGGGATCAGTTCTGTGGCTCTGCTCGACAGGGGCACAGGAAAATAATTTTCTTGGGTGGCAAAAGCCAGGGTACTGTTTGGCTAGGCTTATATAGGCCCTAGGGCCAATAGCCTAGTACCTACCTATGAACTTATGAAAAAAGAAACGAGTGCTTTAGCAAAACATATCATGACCTCAGGTTACCAGCATACATTTAAATTTTTTGTTCTGGAACTGGTTGATGAGAATGAGAGGCGAGGTAATATGAGGATTAGAATTGAAGCCTGCAAACAAAAATGGATTTTATATTTTCAAGCTGATAGAAAACCTGGCTTAAATGAAGCAGTATCTTTATAACTTTTTTATATACTCATCCCTTTAAGCACTAGGTTGTTCTTTGCTCTTTTACCATTATTAATTAATTGCATATTTTTGCTATTGTCTGATTGGTTGTTTTTCATTTAAATTTGTGCATTTTGTTCTTTGTAACTGTCTGATGAAGAGGAGTTGTACCTTGAAAGCACTTACCATTTGTTTTGTTAAACGGTTTTATTCAGCCTACTTGGGACTTAGCAATGATTTGTTTTCTTTTATTTTTCATTTGTTTCTTTGCCAAGACCCGTTGCCTTGATTGCTCATTATTTTTTATATTTTTGGTGTTTTCTGTATTTGCAACTGGCAGTATGGCTAAAGGATTATCCATTGAACTGGACTACTCTCCTAAAAGCAGTCATTTACAAAATCTATCTGTGGATCGACTGACAAGGATTTTACTGCTGGAGAATAATACTCTGTTTGAGGTAGGACGTAACACGAATGAGAATGTTGCTGTTGATGAAAGACAGCAGATGGCTTTTAAATTTAAATATAGAGAACTGAAGAATAAATTGTATGAATGCAAACGTTTTCAGTGGCAAAGACTTTACTTAGGAGCTGAACTACATAAAAATGTTATACCAAGATGGCTACGTGTGTTAACTATGCCAACATATGGCAATTTATACCCTGAATTGCTGAAGTGTTGGCAAATGCTGAATTTGAAACTTAGCAATGAATATATGTCATTGCTTATTGACTTTTTTCATCCATGTTAGAATGCATTGAAGGAGGAGATAAAAGAACTACAGTGCTCTATTCTATCCAGCTGTACAGCTGATATTATCCTGGTTAGCTTAGACAACTTGTTAGAGAGCGTAGCTGCTTATGATAAATGGCTTCATGCTACTGAAGTGAGGAAACTACAGAGGGACATTGCAGATTTTAATAAGGGCACGGTCTTTGCATTGTCGCGTTTTGAACCAACTGATTCAGCCATTGTTTCTATTACATCAGTAAATGAACTAAATACAACTACAGCTACTGCCTTTTCTTGTGATTTACAGTCTTCAACAGGATCAGCATCCAGCAGTAATTCTACATCCGTTGCCATGACGACAGAGACCTCCACCAATCGACCGCAACCCTCAGAAGAGGAAGTCCCGTCTTCTACTACCGGAACACTACCTGCTGCTTGGAGGTCTACAACAGCAATACAGAGTATGGGAATAGGAGCAAGGGGATCAATTAATAATAGTGTGTGCCATTCACAGTCCCCTTTTTCATTGAAAGAATCACTCCCCATAACTACTAGGTGAAGAGGAGCCTGGTCTCAGAGCCAAGGAAGGAGAGGCAGGGTTCGGCAATTACAACCAACAGGCATCAGGGGTGTTTACAGGAATACCAGGAGCAGTTCACAAACTATTTAGTTGTGAATATCTCTTTTTTTGAACTTACTGAAGTGCAATTGTCCCTTCTCAGTAAGGGTCTATCATTCATCCCTTCCAAGAGGTCAGAACTTACTGATGTACTTTTGAATTTAAAATTGTTTTCTAGAAACATTAGTATTGCAGCCTTGTTCAAAAATGATAATTTCTGTGAAATGACTTGTTTTAGAAAACTTAGTGTTTTTGTTCCTAAAACACATCTGAATGTTGAAATTTTTATGCATGTTTGTGATAAAGAACTTAGGGAATTATTTGCCAATAATGGCACCAGAAATGCGTTTTTTAATTTACCCCATGAAGAATATGAGGCACTTTTTCAACTGAAGACAGCTGTTGCCTTAGACGTTTGCCCTGCTGATAAAGGAGGGGGGAATTGTCATATTAGACAAGGATTTTTATATACAATGTATGGAAGAGTTGCTGCATGAAAGGGATACATTTGTTATTGTAAACAAATCTGTGGTACAGGCTATTACTGAGAAAGTTTTATTTTTGATATTTGATTTATTAATATCAAACATTATGGAGGATTTATTTAAATATTTTTCAATACAGCATCCCAATATTCCTACTGTATACAGACTCCCTAAAATCCATAAGGATGTGTATAACCCGCCTATGCGTCCTACAGTCTCTAGTAGGGGATGGGTCACAGAAACCATTTCCATTTATGTAGAAAATAATTTCCATCCTATTTTGGACAATGTCAGTACTGTTTTGAAGGATACAAAAACTTTTTTGGGAGACCTCTACACAGTCACTGAAGCTCTAGATAGGAAGTTGGATTTTTATTTTGTTACCATGGATATAGCTTCATTGTTTACAGTTATACTAAATGACTTGGGGAATTGAGAATGTTAGAAGCCTATTATACAAACAGAAAGCATATTCTAATTAACAAACTTAAACTTCTTTGTACTCTTTTAGAGATTATTCTATTATTATTATTATAGAAAAGAATGTTTTTCTCTTTAATGGGACTTTCTTTCTACAGCAAGTTGGCATGGCAATGGACACAGCATGTGCCAATAGCTATGCCAACCTTGCTTTAGCCCAATGGAAAAAAGAATGTGTATTTACAGATAACTATTATACCTCTTTTCTTAATATGGTATAAACATTTTGTTGACGATATTTTTATTTTATGGCATGGTACTGAACAACTTTCACAATTTATTGATTTTTTTTTACACACTACAACTTTTTTTCTGAAGTTCTCTGTTAAAAATTCCCAACAGACGATAGATTTTTTGGGATGTAACATTATGTAAGACTAACTGCAGTGGGTGACACATGAGTATTTTTAAGAAGGAAACCAGGAAAAGTGCATATCTTCATAAAAATAGTATGCACCCTTGACACATATCAAGAAATGTTTTGAAATCACAATTTCTTAGAAGTATGAGACTACATAATGATGAGCATCAGCTATAGACTGCATTCAATAATTTAAAGTTAGATTTTCTAGCTAGAGGATACAGGGAGAAGGATATTAATTCTTGTATAGATTCAGTATTATTAGAAAGGGATAAGTGGGGAAACTCTACTTTTCTGAGAAAGCTTCTACAAGCATCAGGTTAATACTCTAGCTAAATTTAAGAAGACTAATACTAGAGTTCCTTTGACCTTCTCTAGTGATATAGGGACAGTTTGTGATATAATCAAAAAACATTGGAATATTCTACTCACAAGTGAAGAACTTAGTGGGTTTATTACTGAGGTACCACAATTTTCCTTTAAAATAATACATCTTTAAAGAGGCATATTTGCTACAAGAACCATAAACAAACACAGGGTATTCCATCACAGAGACAAGGCACATATATGTGTAGGCACTGTAATATATGTATATATATATATATATATATATATATATATATATATATATATATATATTTACACACACACATATATATATATATATATGTATACATATATATATATATATATATATATATATATATATATATATATATACATACATATATATATATATATATATATATATATATATATATATATACATACACATATATACATACATATACATATATACACACACACACATATATATATATATATATATATATATATATATATATATATATATATGTATACACATACATATATACAGGGGCCAGCTTTGTTCACCCTCAGCTACAATACGAGTCATGCTTCTATGCTGATTGCTCTTCTAAAAATGTAGTCTATTATTGTTTCTGTACTATATGTGGGGCATATTACATAGGTAAGACCAATCGCACATTTAGGGAATGTATACAGGAACACACCCAGGACATTAGAAATAAAAAAGAAATGAGTGCTTTAGCAAAACATATCATGACCTCAAGTTCTCAGCATACATTTACATTTTTTGTTCTGGAACTGCTTGATGAGAATGAGAGGGGAGGTAATATGAGGATTAGAACTGAAGCCTGCAAACAAAAATGGATTTTATATTTTCAAGTTGATAGAGAACCTGGCTTAAATGAAGCAGTATCTTTAAAACCTTTTTTATATACCCGTCCCTTTAAGCACTAAGTTGTTCTTTGCTCTGTTACCCTTATTAATTAATTGCATATTTTTGCTGTTGTCTGATCTGATTGGTTGATCTTCATTTAAATTTGTGCATTTTCTTCTTTGTAACTGTCTGATGAAGAGGTGTTGTACCTTGAAAGCGCTTACCATTTGTTTTATTAAACCATTTTATTTAGCCTACTTGGAACTTAGCATTGATTTATTTTCTTTAATATCTCAAATATTACTGCTGGGATAGCTTGCAGGATGACATCACTTCTTGTCATCTGACTTCTGGTTACCAGGACAACCCCCCCCCCCATTGCTAGAACTGGCAGCATTTAGCATGTGCCTGCAAAAATATACAGACAAGGGCTTTTCCTCAGAGCTTTGGCAATGCTAGAAGTCATAAAACAATTGCATTCCTTGATGCTTCAAAAGTAGCAATTAGTTCACTCCAAGGACAATACAGAATTCTTCTTAGTACTGACTTTTCTCTAGCTGTGAGAAATAGCCTCTTTATTGTGTCCTGTAAAGTAATTTCATTTCAGCTATTTTTCTAATGTTTGCTGGACTGAAGCTAACCCTCCAGTTTCCTCTGTTGACATATACATTTAAACAGTTACAATAGTACATGTGCATTTCTGTTCTCTTCCAGTAGGGCTCACTGTGGATACGTTTTAAGCACTAGCACTTTAAAAAATACTTTTTCAGCACAAACATCTGTACAGAAGCAGTTTGATATACTCATGACATACAGTTCTAATACATTTGTAACATAAGCATCTTATATAAATCATTTTGATATTCACCAATGACATATAATTATTTACAAAATTCCAGCTAGCTGTGCTGGCAGCATCTCCTTTTGTCACAAAGGCAATGTTTATTGTTTAGAAAGAGAGAATTTTAAGACGTACATCAACCACATTGAAATTACAAACATTTCAACTTTTTTGTGAGAGGTTTCACTTATTTCTCTCTTAGAGAGGAGAACTGTAAGAACTCTCAATAGACTTGAAATTATTCATTCATAAATTAAACTTAATAAAGTTTATTCCAATGAGTGAGCGCTTTCGCCAAAGGCTTCTTCAGACTCTTAAAACAATGAATAAAACTGTTTGAATCATTTTTAAACCATCCTTAAGCTTCCTATTGGACATTACAAATTGATATGTCACATGTTATCTTGTCTTAAAGGAACAGATACTCAAAAAAGTTAACATAGTTAAATGCAACAATATTTAGAAGGAATACTTCCATCCAAATATACAATTAATGATCAGAATGTCCATGCAAATAAGTAAAAATATGCATATACCCTGATACATTCTAAAAAATAAAAGGAGCATTGTGCTTGGTCCTATATCATTCTACAATCATTAAAAAACTGTTGCTACATTCATTAAAAACCCTGAACATTCTCTCTCCTCATGGTGTTAAAAACATTAAAATCCTTAGATAAACAGCAAGTTTTATCGCGTTTCAATATCTAGCATCTCTACTAAGATAGTGGTGTGTCGAATGCAACTTTGCATATATCAGGTTAAAAAACTAATATAGCGAGAACTCTGTACTAAAAATGTAAGCGTACCTTTACCACAAAACAACATAGCGAATATAATGTATTTCGCGATGTGCCTCATCAAGGAGTCAGACCTCATTATATCGGTGAAAGGATGTTGTCCAAGATTAAAAAATTCCACAAATAGGAACCTCTTAGATTCCACGTAAAACAAACTGTTTACAAGTTGTAAAGTGCCGTGTGCTATAGGAACTCTGAATGCAATTGAGTACAACATAACTTCATGCTATGGTAACTCAAGCGTCGGTGAGCACGTTCTAAACATCTAAGTACTGAACAACAGAAACAATGTTTAAATTTCTAAGAAAAAGGTGAGCCTATATTAGGTGCTGTCCTGTGCCTAAAATAGACAGTATTTGTAAGCACGATTATGCCCTAGAAGCATATATTGATCACAAAGTGTCACTATTTAAAACAATGAAACGTGTACATATTAATGAGTACACTTATTAAAGTGTTAAGCTGAACATGGCAGAGATGGCATTAACTAATACAAAATAAAAGATAAAAACAGATAAATAGTGGAATGCTAGGCGTAACACATAAAAATTGACACAATAAAGCTTGAAATTAGCACAAAGCACACATATAATAATACCTAAGTATAAAACTCCATAGATGATAGGGTCCCTAACTAGTAAAAAAGCAACTACTTCCATGTACATAGTTGGTGCTAAATATAACAACATTCTAAGTTAAAAGGTCAAATGAAAAATGAGAAGAGATAAACAATCCGCAACAATACTAAGCCTGTACCTAATGATAAAACAAAACTATTTATTGATGTATGGGGTACCTAGCTCAGTCGTAAAATAAATTCCAGCTACAGTGAACAAATATATAGACGTATATGCATGCTTGTATATACATGTGTATATATTTACACACATGCATGTGTAAACTATGCCCAATAACCACTAATATATTGAGGTGGTGAAAGGAGGGGATGAAAAACATACTAGTATGTGAGGTATGGGCTCAGAAGTAAGGCTAAAACAAGAAAGCCGAACATATCCAAAGGTCCATCAGTTCCTGGGATTTGATACTAAGAACACATCTACTTGTGGCTATAAAGCTCAGAACATTAATACTATGAAAATAATTATATTCAGTCTACAAGGACTGATTCTTACACTGATTTACTATAAGAGTGACATCAATACGTAGTTTTAAAATTACCTTACTACTCTATTTAGGTAATAGTAGGTTAAGTCATCTTCGTAGTCTTCTACTTCTTAAAAATGGTTTGAGTTGCACTTTATCATTAAGCCCTGGTGACCTATCAGACCTTAGTCTGATAATCCAACGTGTCTCCTGTTCTAAGGTTTTGTTGATTAGATCACCACCTCTAAAACCCACGCTGACTTGTTCAATAACACAAAATTTAAAATTATGATTGGTGCCTGCTGTTGTATTGTGTCTAGCTAGGGCATTGGTCTCAGTACCTATCCTAATGTGGTAAATATGTTCCCTAACTCTTTCCTTAAGTGATCTATTGGTTTTGCCAATGTAATAGCTTTGCAGGTTATACAGGTGGCCATGTATACCACATTCTTACTTTCACAGTTCGTGTTAGTTCGGAAGTTATATGTGCGAGGCGTAACAGGATGCTCAAAAGTGGTATCTTTATTAATGTAGATGCATTGATTACAATGACCACAGGGTACTGTGTTTCTATCATTTATTGGTCTACTTTTCCCCGGATGTTTGGGTCTACATAAAATGCTTCTTAAATTCTGATGATTCTTGTAGGTTATACGTGGTGTTGGTCCTACTACCTCATTGACATCCCTATCGGATTTCAGTATTCCCCAGTGTCTATCAGGGTTTTTCACCTCCAAGTTCATTTTACTGAAAGTGAGGTTGGTTCTAATTTCAGTTTTAAAGGCTTGGACTCTTCATACTACCTTCATGTGCCATAAAGTAAGGTTTAGCAGTACTCGTTCTTAGGCGCTCCAGAGTTCTGACCATTTCTAATATTTCATTTTCTTTATAGCCCCTTTCTAGAAATCTATCCTTCATGTCCTCTATTCCTTTCTCATAGAACTCTTGTTGTGGGTTCAACCTTGATACTCTCATGAATTGTCCTTTAAGGACATTTTGGAATACATGTACAGGATGCATACTGTTTCTGTGTAGTATGTTGTTTCTTTGGCAGGCTTTCCTATGAATGGTTGTATTAATAAGGCCATTGGACATCCTGAATACTTCCACATCCAAAAATGGTATAGTTTCATCTGAAAAATTCATGGTGAATTTTAAAAATCCGTAGTGTTATCCAAATAAGAAACGAAATTCTTTAAAGAGGGTTCATCACCCAACCAAATAAGGAAGAGGTCATCTACAAAGCGGCAATACATACCAACAAATTCATTGAAAAGTGGATGGTCATATAAGTGAACATCTTCCCACCTAGCCATCACTAGGTTGGCGTAACTATTAGCACAAGATGTGCCCATAGCTACGCCATCCTTCTGTAAGAATGTGGATTCTTGAAAAGCAAAAGCGTTGTTAGTCAAGACAGTCTCAAGTAACAGAGTTATAAGATCAACTTTTTATCCGAAAAGTCGGAATGTATCTTCAAATATTCTGTTAACATTCTTATTCCTGTGTCATTAGGAATTACAGTGAATAAACTGACTACGTCTAGTGTCACAAAAAGTAATGTTGCTGTTCACCTAAAGGTCGAGTTTGAGAGTATAAATCTAAGAGAAACTGTTTGCTATCTTTCAAAATATTCCTATTGTCATTGACTAAAGGTCTTAATACACTTTCCAAGTAAATAGATAAGGGTTCAGTGACCCAACCTTGCCCTGCAACAATGGGTCTGAGTGGTGGATCTACGCTGTTTTATGGACTTTGGGGAGTCCCTGTATAATCGGGATGATGGGGTTGTTCACCTTAAAGTACTCATAGAGTTGTTGAGTTATGTCCAGAGACATAACTAAGTCATCAAGGTATTATAAACACTGAACACCATATCTATTAAATTGTCCTTAGTTAGTATGGAGTAAGTATTGCTGTCATTTAACATTTGAAACATTTTGTTAGTGTAGTATATATCATCCATGATGACCACGGGGCCACCTTTATCAGCTGGTCTTATTATTATAGAGCTATCATCTTTGAGTGAATACAATGCTTGTCTCTGCTTATAGTTTAAATTGCGTCCATGTCTTGAAGGTGTTATCTCCTGATAGCATTTGTATATGTCATCTTCCACTACATTGCCAAACACTTCAATTGTTGGGTGAAGTTGAGGCACGTAAGTGCTGTTAGGGCGGTGCTTATTCTTAACTGAATTGTCATCAAACTGTCCAAACTCTAGCCTTAGTTGTAAATTACGAATGAACATTTTGGTTTCTATAATAGTGTCCACTAAGTCACTGTTCTTAGTGGGAATAAAACTTAGTCCTTTATTTAGGACTTGTTTCTCATACTCATTTAAAACCCTGCGGAAAGGTTCATGATCAATGATTCTGCCTCCCCACATTTTCTTTATCGTGGGGCCTACTTGTTCCTGCTCGTCTAACGATCCTTTCCTGTTCTGTCTCCCCGTGCTGGTTGACCTTCTTGTGTGCAAAAAATGATTTTGTGCTATGGGGAGCGCGGCAGGTAATATATTTGTATTCACAATAACACTATTTGTTTTGGTCTTACCACTGCTGCACCTGACCTCTGTACATCCGTAATGCAGCCTATCAGACCTTCACCTACAACAGTACTGTTAACTCTCCCATTTCCTTGTGTCCTGTTAGGGCTTACATTGTCCGTTTCTAGATTATTGTTTGCTGTGACTGGTTGATCAGATTCTGTGGTTACACTGGTACCTAAAATGTCAGTGATATCACTCTGCTTATTGTTTAAATCAATTCTATTAAATGATCTACTTTCTGAAGTATCACTGCGTGGATGTCTATCAGGATTGATTATAGGTGTGCTCAGTGTGGCATTCACAAAATTGTTACCTGTTCTACCTGGAGGCCTGCGTGAGGCATTTGAGCCCTGACTATAGTGTAAATTTGGATTCATTCCCTAGGCCAGGTGAATACATTATTGTTCTTAAAATCTCTTACATCCCTGGTAATCTTAGCTTTCTTTTGGTCTAGCAACCGTTTCTCTAAGAACAAAACATCTTCAATTACTTTCCTAATTTTCCCATGCACATCTCATTGTTAGCATATTTACTTTCAAAGTCTTTAAACAAGTTATTTACAGTCAATCTCAGTCTCTCCTCTTCAGGCAGATGAAACTCAATTAAGAGTTTCATATAACTAAAACTCAACTCCATGTTGAGTTGCTGCCAGCGATATAGTAAGTCTGGTAATGAGGTACCAGATGTAGGCATCTTCAGTACAGCGTAGGCGAGGTATAATCCGTTTGTTCAAACAACTTTCAAAATAATGTCTTTGAACTTGTAGTTTAACCAATTTACGAAAACATACTCTAAATCTTGTAAGTCTTTAACAGAATCCATAGTACTCACATCAGTTCGGTGACTGCCCTCCATCAACAACTGGATTAAAATCCAATAATGAATTGATACTTCCAGATACACAAGTCTTAAATCTGTCAAGGACATTAGAAGTATGTTCCAGAACGCGTGGTACATATGGTAGTTCAATGTTTATGCTGCTTTAGTTGCCATCCTTACTTCCTGCAGCACTGACCAAATAAATAATACAACTCAAAAGCCAAATGCAGTGCTGCTATCAGTTGAGGCAGGAGACTCACGTAAACATAAGGGAGCAATCCAAATCCAAGTGTGTGACCCTCCAGTGGCAATGAAACGAAAAGCAGAGATTCAAAGGAACTTCAAATAAGATGCATTCATAAAAATAATAAAGTTTATTCCAATGAGTGGCGCTTTAAGCAAAGGCTTCTTCAGACTCTTAAAACAATGAATAAAACTGTTTGAATCATTTTAAACCATCCTTAAGCTTCCTATTGGACATTACAAATTGATATGTCACATGTTATCTTGTCTTAAAGGAACAGATACTCAAAAAAGTTAACATAGTTAAATGCAACAATATTTAGAAGGAATACTTCCATCCAAATATACAATTAATGATCAGAATGTCCATGCAAATAAGTAAAAATATGCATATACCCTGATACATTCTAAAAATAAAAGGAGCATTGTGCTTGGTCCTATATCATTCTACAATCATTAAAAAACTGTTGCTACATTCATTAAAACCCTGAACATTCTCTCTCCTCATGGTGTTAAAAACATTAAAATCCTTAGATAAACAGCAAGTTTTATCGCGTTTCAATATCTAGCATCTCTACTAAGATAGTGGTGTGTCGAATGCAACTTTGCATATATCAGGTTAAAAAACTAATATAGCGAGAACTCTGTACTAAAAATGTAAGCGTACCTTTACCACAAAACAACATAGCGAATATAATGTATTTCGCGATGTGCCTCATCAAGGAGTCAGACCTCATTATATCGGTGAAAGGATGTTGTCCAAGATTAAAAAATTCCACAAATAGGAACCTCTTAGATTCCACGTAAAACAAACTGTTTACAAGTTGTAAAGTGCCGTGTGCTATAGGAACTCTGAATGCAATTGAGTACAACATAACTTCATGCGCTATGGTAACTCAACGTGCGGTGAGCACGTTCTAAGCATCTAAGTACTGAACAACAGAAACAATGTTTAAATTTCTAAGAAAAAAAGGTGAGCCTATATTCGTGCTGTCCTGTGCCTAAAATAGACAGTATTTGTAAGCACGATTATGCCCTAGAAGCATATATTGATCACAAAGTGTCACTATTTAAAACAATGAAACGTGTACATATTAATGAGTACACTTATTAAAGTGTTAAGCTGAACATGGCAGAGATGGCATTAACTAATACAAAATAAAAGATAAAAACAGATAAATAGTGGAATGCTAGGCGTAACACATAAAATTGACACAATAAAGCTTGAAATTAGCACAAAGCACACATATAATAATACCTAAGTATAAAACTCCATAGATGATAGGGTCCCTAACTAGTAAAAAAGCAACTACTTCCATGTACATAGTTGGTGCTAAATATAACAACATTCTAAGTTAAAGGTCAAATGAAAAATGAGAAGAGATAAACAATCCGCAACAATACTAAGCCTGTACCTAATGATAAAACAAAACTATTTATTGATGTATGGGGTACCTAGCTCAGTCGTAAAATAAATTCCAGCTACAGTGAACAAATATATAGACGTATATGCATGCTTGTATATACATGTGTATATATTTACACACATGCATGTGTAAACTATGCCCAATAACCACTAATATATTGAGGTGGTGAAAGGAGGGATGAAAAACATACTAGTATGTGAGGTATGGGCTCAAGTAAGGCTAAAACAAGAAAGCCGAACATATCCAAAGGTCCATCAGTTCCTGGGATTTGATACTAAGAACACATCTACTTGTGGCTAGAAAGCTCAGAACATTAATACTATGAAAATAATTATATTCAGTCTACAAGGACTGATTCTTACACTGATTTACTATAAGAGTGACATCAATACGTAGTTTTAAAATTACCTTACTACTCTATTTAGGTAATAGTAGGTTAAGTCATCTTCGTAGTCTTCTACTTCTTAAACATGGTTTGAGTTGCACTTTATCATTAAGCCCTGGTGACCTATCAGACCTTAGTCTGATAATCCAACGTGCCTCCTGTTCTAAGGTTTTGTTGATTAGATCACCACCTCTAAAACCCACGCTGACTTGTTCAATAACACAAAATTTAAAATTATGATTGGTGCCTGCTGTTGTATTGTGTCTAGCTAGGGCATTGGTCTCAGTACCTATCCTAATGTGGTAAATATGTTCCCTAACTCTTTCCTTAAGTGATCTATTGGTTTTGCCAATGTAATAGCTTTTGCAGGTTATACAGGTGGCCATGTATACCACATTCTTACTTTCACAGTTCGTGTTAGTTCTGAAGTTATATGTGCGTAGCGTAACAGGATGCTCAAAAGTGGTATCTTTATTAATGTAGATGCATTGATTACAATGACCACAGGGTACTACTACTACTAATGAGGTAGTAGGACCAACACCACGTATAACCTACAAGAATCATCAGAATTTAAGAAGCATTTTATGTAGACCCAAACATCCGGGGAAAAGTAGACCAATAAATGATAGAAACACAGTACCCTGTGGTCATTGTAATCAATGCATCTACATTAATAAAGATACCACTTTTGAGCATCCTGTTACGCTACGCACATATAACTTCAGAACTAACACGAACTGTGAAAGTAAGAATGTGGTATACATGGCCACCTGTATAACCTGCAAAAGCTATTACATTGGCAAAACCAATAGATCACTTAAGGAAAGAGTTAGGGAACATATTTACCACATTAGGATAGGTACTGAGACCAATGCCCTAGCTAGACACAATACAACAGCAGGCACCAATCATAATTTTAAATTTTGTGTTATTGAACAAGTCAGCGTGGGTTTTAGAGGTGGTGATCTAATCAACAAAACCTTAGAACAGGAGACACGTTGGATTATCAGACTAAGGTCTGATAGGTCACCAGGGCTTAATGATAAAGTGCAACTCAAACCATTTTAAGAAGTAGAAGACTACGAAGATGACTTAACCTACTATTACCTAAATAGAGTAGTAAGGTAATTTTAAAACTACGTATTGATGTCACTCTTATAGTAAATCAGTGTAAGAATCAGTCCTTGTAGACTGAATATAATTATTTTCATAGTATTAATGTTCTGAGCTTTATAGCCACAAGTAGATGTGTTCTTAGTATCAAATCCCAGGAACTGATGGACCTTTGGATATGTTCGGCTTTCTTGTTTTAGCCTTACTTCTGAGCCCATACCTCACATACTAGTATGTTTTCATCCCCTCCTTTCACCACCTCAATATATTAGTGGTTATTGGGCATAGTTTACACATGCATGTGTGTAAATATATACACATGTATATACAAGCATGCATATACGTCTATATATTTGTTCACTGTAGCTGGAATTTATTTTACGACTGAGCTAGGTACCCCATACATCAATAAATAGTTTTGTTTTATCATTAGGTACAGGCTTAGTATTGTTGCGGATTGTTTATCTCTTCTCATTTTCATTTGACCTTTTAACTTAGAATGTTGTTATATTTAGCACCAACTATGTACATGGAAGTAGTTGCTTTTTTACTAGTTAGGGACCCTATCATCTATGGAGTTTTATACTTAGGTATTATTATATGTGTGCTTTGTGCTAATTTCAAGCTTTATTGTGTCAATTTTTATGTGTTACGCCTAGCATTCCACTATTTATCTGTTTTTATCTTTTTATTTTGTATTAGTTAATGCCATCTCTGCCATGTTCAGCGAACACTTTAATAAGTGTACTCATTAATATGTACATGTTTCATTGTTTTAAATAGTGACACTTTGTGATCAATATATGCTTCTAGGGCATAATCGTGCTTACAAATACTGTCTATTTTAGGCACAGGACAGCACGAATATAGGCTCACCTTTTTTCTTAGAAATTTAAACATTGTTTCTGTTGTTCAGTACTTAGATGCTTAGAACGTGCTCACCGCGTTGAGTTACCATAGCATGAAGTTATGTTGTACTCAATTGCATTCAGAGTTCCTATAGCACACGGCACTTTACAACTTGTAAACAGTTTGTTTTACGTGGAATCTAAGAGGTTCCTATTTGTGGAATTTTTTAATCTTGGACAACATCCTTTCACCGATATAATGAGGTCTGACTCCTTGATGAGGCACATCGCGAAATACATTATATTCGCTATGTTGTTTTGTGGTAAAGTGCTTACATTTTTAGTACAGAGTTCTCGCTATATTAGTTTTTAACCTGATATATGCAAAGTTGCATTCGACACACCACTATCTTAGTAGAGATGCTAGATATTGAAAGCGATAAAACTTGCTGTTTATCTAAGGATTTTAATGTTTTTAACACCATGAGGAGAGAGAATGTTCAGGGTTTTAATGAATGTAGCAACAGTTTTTAATGATTGTAGAATGATATAGGACCAAGCACAATGCTCCTTTTATTTTTAGAATGTATCAGGGTATATGCATATTTTTACTTATTTGCATGGACATTCTGATCATTAATTGTATATTTGGATGGAAGTATTCCTTCTAAATATTGTTGCATTTAACTATGTTAACTTTTTTGAGTATCTGTTCCTTTAAGACAAGATAACATGTGACATATCAATTTGTAATGTCCAATAGGAAGCTTAAGGATGGTTTAAAAATGATTCAAACAGTTTTATTCATTGTTTTAAGAGTCTGAAGAAGCCTTTGGCGAAAGCGCTCACTCATTGGAATAAACTTTATTATTTTTTATGAATGCATCTTATTTGAAGTTCCTTTGAATCTCTGCTTTTCGTTTCATTGCCACTGGAGGGTCACACACTTGGATTTGGATTGCTCTCTTTTATGTTTACGTGAGTCTCCTGCCTCAACTGATAGCAGCACTGCATTTGGCTTTTTGAGATAAATTAAACTTGGAATTATTTTTTTTCAGAAACTGGCAGCTACACCAGAAAACAATGTTTAAGTAAAGGGAGCATATACAATCCACCCTGGCATTCTAGTTTAGTACATTATGAGTGTTTGACAGACACTGATATTTTATTTAGTCAAAAGTGTTTTTATTGTTCTAATTTGAGCTAAGTGGTGACATTAGTGCTCAAGGAGTTGATGCATAATAGATCACGATCATGAAACCAAACAAAGGTGGGGAAGGAGTTTTAAGGCCCTCCATATTACTCTTTAATAATGTCTGCCATGTTATTAAATAACCATCATTATCAGCAAGCCTCCAAAAATTAAGTTAATATTGCTTACTGCAAGGTTGACTGCACTTAGGAAGATTTGTTCATGCAGAGGGATTTATCCAGACATGGAAAGCTATGTTTGATTGTTAAAAATCCTGTTATTCCTGTCATTTTTGAGTGAAGTACCAAAGATACACAAGAACCTCAATGTTCCTGCTTAGACAAACTGTGGCTAATACAGGGGAATGTATACTTTCCTCAATCACAGTTTGTCCACTGACAACAGCATAAGGAAATGATTGCTGAAAGCCACTTTCAAAGAACTTGTGGAGTTGGTATATATGAGTGCAGGGATGTAGTTCAACTAGATTTAGTAAAAAGAAATGAAATCTAGAACAGAACCCAGCCAATCAGAAAAATGCATTACCATCAAATCATGCCAAGTCCTAAATAACTAAACAAAGTAAGATTAAACTTAGAAAGCACAACTAACTATAAAACTAACATATCCTAACATACTCCTCACCTCACTACTAAAACAATACAACATATTTATGTGTTACATTAAAAGATCTTCATTAAAAATAATCTCAGAACCAAAGCAAAAAAGACAAAGAATCTGCTAATAAAAACAATTGAAAGCCATCTAAATCCATATTCAATGCAGAACTTACACAAACATAATTAGCACTGCCAAATGAAATAAATGTTTTTCTATGTTTTTAATGTTTCCAATGATATGCCTTTACTGTATTGCTAAGGTAACAAATATTGTGAGTTGTAGCCTTTCCACTAATAGGAACAGTACTAGACAAGCAATTACAGGAACCATAAATTGCTTGGCCATATATACCTTTAAGTAAGCACATTTAAAAGTTCTTGCCACCCTTTCCTAATCCATCAGAATAGTGGAAGGATACAAGGCCTTTAATTTTCCTGGATAAAAATTGCTGGAGCCTTGCCAGCTGAGTGATACGCTTGGATTTGTATGTACGAAAGGGGCACTGAACTTGTTGATGGGTCTGAAAAGGGAAAAGTGCAGTAGGTAGGTTGACTTCTTTGGAGCATGACAATATCCCCTTAGAAATTAACTGTACCAGATTTATTTATAGGAAATCCTTCTGTAGCAGAAATGTGATGATTGAATGAGAGACACTGCTTTCTACATAAGCACAAATCATTTATGATGGTTTGTGAGTGAAGGGGAGAACCATTTATAGCATATATGGTGGGGAACCGCTTTTTCACTAAATGCTACTATGCTGGACCTTTTTGCATTTAGCTTGAGATTGTTTTCAGTACACAAGGAAATGTACGTCCCATCCTCTGGTGGAGCAGTTTAGTGTCAAAGGATGAGTGAATAACAGTGCTCAGCTTGCAGTTATCAACAAACTTGGTCAAACTCACATTGAGGGTATTGCCATGGATGTTTGCAAAATAAATGCCAAATGAGAAAGGGACCACACTGATCCCTATAGTACCCCCACTACTTATAATTTTACATTCAGAGAGGGTACCAGCAGCTTTCATAACTTGGGATCTGTTGGATATGCAATCTAGTGGAAATCTAGGGGGTTACATGAAGTTTGTGTAATTTTTCAGTAATACCAACATGGGCAATAGCATCAAAAACCTTGATGAGGTCATGATAAGAAGCATGCATGAAATGACAACTGTCCACAGTAATAAAATAAAAAATTCAGAGAAGTCCACTAGGTTTATGAAACAGGACCTGCCTTTGACAAAACTGAGTTGGGTCTAGTTCAGTTAAGTTGTCTATGTCTGCACAAATGAGTTCTGCTATGATACTTTCTATAGCTTTACATATAAGGCCAGTGAGGCTGATGGACCTATAATCTCCTGGGCCTATTTAGGAGTTGCTCGTGTATGGGAGTCGCAGTGGCTGTTCCCCAGGAATCAGGCAGAAACACAGCAGACAGGCCGAGGTTGACCAGTTTTTAGAAAAGGCTTGGATAGAGCATTCTTGACCCTCATGAGAATGCAACTTGATCCGACTAAAGTATTAATTTTAGTCTTTGACAGGGATTCTAAAACTTGCTCCAATGTGATTTTATGGGAAACTAAATTTTCAGGGAGAGTGTACAATATGGGAAGGTGTTAGCACTAAATATATCTGCTAATGTATTGGTTATATCCTTGGAATATAAATGGTGTTATTATAGATGAAATCAGTGGATTGTTAGACATTATTTCTTAATTTGCTGATATAAATGAAAGATTTATTTCCTTTGGATCTACAGAGAATTTAAATTTGTATTCTGTTTTACATTTCCTAATAGTACTCATTTCTTGCTGATATGTTTCACTCTGGTCTTGAGGTAGGGAAATGGGGATTTCTTACAAATTTTTATTTTTCTTTCTTTGTTATTTGGTTTATTAATGCAGAAGGTCCACTAGAGAGGTTTAATGCTGAATTTACCATTACATTTAGGGTAAATGATCACAAACTTTTCTATACAGCTGTTTAGGTGCTGGTACAAATTGTAGGTGATTGTGGCTTCCCTCACATTTGGGTCTATTTGTAGGGGATTGTTGGGAATTTTGTTTAGATCTTCTACAAGCTGAAGTAGGTTTGTCCTGGAGATGATCCTAAAGATGGTCTCATTTTGTGGTGGGGTACTATGACTAAGCTTGACAGAAAAATGACTGAAGTGTGGTCACATTTAACCACAGATGAGAAGATATGGATAAAAGCAGAGGTTATGTTGGTAGGGAGCAAGTCAAGGACAATACAGCCTCAAACGGGCCTTCTTCTTCTTCTTTCAGCTACTCCCATCAGGGGTCGCCACCACAGATCAACTGTTTCCATTTCTTCCTGTCCTCTGCATCTTGCTGTGTCACACCAACCACCTGCATGTCCTCTCTCATCACATCCATAAACCTTATCTTAGGCCTTCCTCTTTTCCTGTTACCTGGCAGCTTCATCCTTAGCATCTTTTCCCAATATACTCTGCATCCCTCCTCAGCACATGTCCAAACCAACATAATCTTGCCTCTCTGGCTTTGTCTCCAAACCTTCCAACCTGGGCTGACCATCTAATATACTTATTCCTAATCCTGTCCATCCTCGTCACACCCAGTGCAAATCTTAACATCTTCAACTCTGCCACGTCCAGCTCTGACTCCTGCCTTTTTGTCAATGCCACTGTCTCCAACGCATATAATATTGCTGGTGTCACTACCCTCTTGTAGACCTTCCCTTTCACTCTTATTGGTACTCGTCTGTCACAAATCACTCCTGACACTGTTCTTCACCCACTCCATCCTGCCTGTACTCTCTTCTTCACCTCTCGTCCACACTCACCATTACTCTGAACTGTTGATCCCAAGTATTTAAATTCATCCACCTTCGCCACCTCTACTGCCTGCATCCTCACCATTCCTCTATCCCCTCTCTCATTCACATACATATATTCTGTCTTAGTCCTGCTGACCTTCATTCCTCTTCTCTCTAGAGCATATTTCCACCTCTCCAGGGTCTCCTCCACCTGTTCTCTACTCTCACTACAGATCACAATGTCATCTGCAAACATCATAGTCCACAGGGACTCCTGTCTGATCTCATCTGTCAACCTGTCCATCACCATTACAAATAAGAAAGGGCTCAGAGCTGAATCTTGATGTAATCCCACCTCCACCTTAAACGCATCTGTCACTCCCACCGTAGACCTCACCACTGTCACACTACCCTCATACATATCCTGTACCACTCTTACATACTTCTCTGACACTCCCAACTTCCTCATACACTACCACAACTCTTCTCTAGGCACCCTGTCATATGCTTTCTCTAAATCCACAAAGACACAATGCAACTCCTCCTGACATTCTCTGTACTTCTCCATCAACACTCTCAAAGCAAACATTGCATCTGGAGTGGTCTTCCCTGGCATGAAACCATACTACTGATCACTAATCATCACCTCCCTTCTTAACCTAGCTTCCACTACTCTTTCCCATAACTTCATGCTGTGACTGATCAATGTAATCCCTCTGTAGTTACTACAGCTCTGCACATCACCCTTATTCTTAAAAATCGGTACCAAACACTTTTTCTCCATTCCTCAAGCATCCCCTCACTTTCCAAGATTTCATTAAACAATCTAGTTAAAAACTCCACTGCCATTTCACCTAAACACCTCCATGCTTCCACAGGTATGTCATCTGGACCAACAGCCTTTCCGTTCTTCATCCTCTTCATAGCTATCCTTATTTCCTCCTTGCTAATCCACTGCACTTCATGATTCGCTATCCGCACATCATCCAACCTTCTTTCCCTCTCATTCTCTTCATTCATCAGCCCCTCAAAGTACTCTTTCCATCTGCTCAACACACTCTCCCCGCTTGTGAGTATGTTTCCCTCATTATCCTTTATCACCCTTACCTGATGCACATCTTTACTAGCTCGGTCCCTCTGTCTAGCCAATCGGTACAGGTCCTTTTCTCTCTCCTTAGCGTCCAACCTTTTATACAACTCGTCATACGCCTTATCCTTAGCCTTCGCCACCTCTCTCTTTGCCATGCACCTCATCTCCTTATACTCTTGTCTACTTTCTTCATCTCTCTGACAATCCCACTTCTTCTTCGCCAACCTCTTTCTCTGTATACTCTCCTGTACCTTTTCATTCCACCACCAGGTCTCCTTGTCCTCCTTCCTCTTTCCAGATGTCACACCAAGCACCTTTCTAGCCATCTCACTTACTAGCTCTGCTGTAGTTACCCAGCTATTTGGTAACTCTTCACTGCCACCCAGTGCCTGTCTTAACTCTTCCCTAAACATCACCTCACAATTACCATTTTTCAATTTCCACTATTTGATCCTTGGTGCAGCCCTCACACTCATCCTCCTTGTCTTGATCACCAGTGTCATCCTAGAAACCACCATCCTAGGCTGCATAACTACACTTTCCCTGCCACCACTTTACAGTCTTCAATCTCCTTCAGACTGCCCCTTCTACATAAGATATAATCCACCTGTGTACATCTTCCTCCACTCTTGTATGTCACCCTATGCTCCTCCCTCTTGTTAAAATATGTATTCAACACAGCCATGTCCATCCTTTTCGCAAAATCCACTACCATCTGACCTTCTGCATTCCTTTGCTTAACACGAGACCTACCCATCACTTCCTCATCCCCTCTGTTCGCTTCACCAACATGCCCATTGAAATCTGCTCCAATCACCAGTCTCTCACCCTTGGGTACAGTCATCACCACTTCATCCAACTCACTCCAAAATTTTTCTTTCTCATCCATCGCACACCCAACTTGTGGAGCATATGCACTAACAACATTCATCATTACACCATCAATTTCCAGCTTCATAAACATCACTCTATCCGACACTCTTTTCACCTCCAAAACTCTCTTGGCATACTGTTCCTTCAGGATAATGCCTACTCCATTTCTCCTCCCAGCCACACCATGATAAAACAATTTGCACCCGCCTCCGATACACCTAGCCTTGCTCCCCTTCCATCTGGTCTCTTGCACACACAATATATCAACCTTCCTTCGGTCCATCATATCAGCTGGCTCTCTGCCTATACCAGTCATACTGCCAACATTCAAAGTTCCACCCTCACTATCACAGTCCTAGCCTTTACCTGACTTTGGCCATGCCTTCCACCTCTTCTCTTCCTTCTAATGGGTAGTGTTACAATTTGCTTCAGTGCATAGGCATTAAAGTCAATGAAATGTTAAGCATAATCATTTTAGATGTATAAATGTGACAATCAATGATTGGGCAATTGAAGGTCTCTAGCAAGAAGGCATTTGGTTTGATATCTGATCCCTCAATAGTATTAAGGTAATCTCCTTGATCTTTGGAGAATATTGATTATTATCTGTAGCTATCAGTAGAGTAATAGAGATGTTAAGGGTGATTTGGATCTCCAGGAGCTCTAAGTTAGGATTGTAGGTAATCTAACATGAGGTGATGGTGTTTCAGACAAACACAGATACTCCCTGCACTCACCCAAGAGTCAGAAGGCATGACTGCTGATAAACCCTGGTACAGAGAAAGTGCTGTTATTGCACTGAAACTATGTCTGAGTAACTACATATGTATATGAATGTGCTTGAGTTGCAGGAAGACCTCAGTTTCTAGCATATTTCTGTTTAGACTTTCAGCATTGAGTAGTGCCACCATGATGACATCCAAATTTCAGTTTGATTTTATTATGTAGAAAGGTCCAGGAGGAGGACACTGCTTAATAAGGCACCATGGGGTCAGCAAAGACCACAGCACTTGCGCAGACACCATGCTATTTGTGGCTTTGTACAAGATACTCATACCTTTTGTCAAATCTGTTTCCAGCAGTGGACTGTTACGCTGAAACCTATGGACAAAAAATGCACCCAACTACAATGTACAGACATTTTATTTGTTTTACATTTGTTGACTGGGTTTGTCCAATTGAGCTAAGTAGCCCTTTTTCAGCGGAGGCCTGGGGAGAAAAGCTCCACATGTTCTACAGATTATCATTTACAAAAATAAGTAAACAATCAACAACTGGTTTACAGAAGATATTCAAAGCAACATATACATGAAAAACAAAGATTTACTACAGTAAACTAATCATTGTCTGTCAGATTTAGAATCCTACATCATTCAGAAGGACTAACAATAGTTTTGTCACCAGATGTAAAATCTTACATTATGCAGAAAAGAATGTATGTAGTGTGCTTAGGATACAGAAGTTAATGTGAGACAAGATCAAAAAAAGTTAAAGAAAGTTACATAAATTGGGAGCAGATAGAGGTGTGTAGTTAGGGTTGATAAGCTGTTTAAGGGTAGGTACAGAGGCAGGTCCATTGGCTTAACAGGTATTCTTTAGTGGCTAGCTTGAATTGACTAAGTTGCTTGAGTGACCTGATCTCTAGTGGGAGTTTGTTCCAGGCCTTGGAAGGATTATAGCTACAGAGAATACATCCTTTCTTAATTTTAGGTTTGTGGATTTCTAGCATATTTAGGTTACAGCTTGGGAGGTATCTAGTAGGTGAATAGTGGGAGATGACAGATGATAGGGTAGGACAGTAAGAAGGCTAATAAAGGATAGCATGGATGATCTGGAGTTGAGGGAGAAGAAGCTGGTGAGGTAGTTCTAGCCAGTTAAGGTGTTTGAGTAAGAGATAGTGATGTGACTTGTAAGTTTGATGGGCTGCAAGTTTGGCTATCTTGTTGTAGGTAAATTCAAGTTTGGCAAGAAATGTGGGGTTGAGACAAGTAAGACTTTGAGAGCCATATAAAAGACTGGGTAGGAGGTAGGCATAAGAGAGAGTTACTTTAGCTTCACTGGTGAGGAACCTTTTGTTGCGGTAGAGGAGCCCTAGTTTCTGATGAGTTTTCTTGATACAGTTGTTAATGTGTATATTTAATTTAAGTTGGTCATCAATGATGACACAAAAGAGTTTAGTGCTAGTTTCCACCTCAATGTGTGTGCTAATGAGGGACAGGATTGTGAAAGTGGATTTAATGTGATTGTAGTTTTTAAGGAAGAAAAAGCAGTAGCTTAGATTTTTTTTTGGGGGGGGGTTAAGGATAAGCTGGTTATCAGAGAGCCAGTTTTCTACTGAGTTAAAGGAAGCCTGTGTTGTAGAAATGAGTTCAGAGGGAGAGTCAGCACTAGTGATGACAGTAGAGTCATCAGCGTATTGGACTAGTGATAACTAAAGACAGGAAGAATAAAGAAGATTAGTGAAGATGTTGAAAAGTAGTGGACCAAGGATGGACACCCATTTTAACTGGGAGAGGAGGGGAGAGTGCAGATTGCCCACTTCACTGCTTGAAATCTGCCAGGGAGGAAGCTGGAACACCATGCAACAGTAGCAGGGGAAAGTTAAGGTTGGTTAGATTGTGTAGAAGGAGAGGGTGAGAGACGGTGCCAAAAGCTTTAGAGAGATCTAAGAATAGGCAGGAGATAAGTTTGTTGTTATCTCTGGCAAGTGATATACTATTAAGGAATGTTTGGCCTAAAGCCATGTTGAGTAGGTGTGAGCAGATTTTCAGAGAGTAGGTAGTGCCTAACTTGTTTATGTATGCATTTTTCTAATTATTTATTTATCATTTGTTTACCGGAATAGTCCAACTGGGTGAAAATACATTTTCAGCGGAGGCCCAGGGAGAAAATCTCCAGAGACTATTGAAAATTTTACAGAAAAAAGAACACACACACATCATAATAGGATGTAAAATTACACGGAGTAAAAAAATGTTTAAAAAGAAAGTAAATTGAGTTATGTAGTTAAAAAGATTAAATAGTTTTGGTAAAAAGAAATAATTAATAAAACATAAATTCAACAACATGAAAGTTATATGCATGTTCAAAGTGAAAGAGAGGCAGTACACACGAGGAAAATAAATAAAATGAAGAGAACTAAGAAATAAGTGGAGAGAAGAATAGGTAGGGAGAGTAGATTGAATAAAAACAGAACAAGGAGGAAGGAAGAAAAACAGGAGAGAGAGAGAGAGAGAGAGAGGTAGGGCACAGAAGAGAAGAAGGACTTTTAGAAGAAGCAGAAAAGGAAGGGGGAAAAGGTAATGAGAAGTGGAAAACTGCATAAGGCAGTTACAGAAAGGAAGACTAGATAGATCAGAAATCTATAAAATAGGTTTAACCTGGACAAGTACATGAACAAATCCATTTCTGTTGAGGAATACCCTTAGTAGGTTTTTAAAGTGAGTTGGATTGGCAGTAGTAATTATGGGTAGAGGGACAGTATTCCATATTTTGGAGATGTAGTCAGAAAACCGGTGCTCCCCAGCTTTGTTATTGGAATTAGAGACTTGTTGCAAGGATTTATGGGAGGATTGAAGTAGACAAGGATTAGTGTAGGGTTGGAGCAATAATTGAAGAGCAGGGGGTTTTTTCAGGTTGATGTACCAATCTGTGAGTAAGGATGAGTTGAGTGTAAGTTAAGTAATGGGGGAGCTCGAACCAATTTAGTTGATGTAAGGCAAAGTAGTGATGAGATCTAAATGGAGGGTTAGTAGCGAATTTGGCTATTTTATTATAGCAGGTTCAAACTTGGCATGGTCAGTTTTGCTAATGTTAGTGAAGGTAGGAGAGAGAAATATAGTAGGGTAGAGAGAACATGAGTTCTGGCTATTGCTTGTCTTGTGTTGTCAGGAAAGACTTGATTCTGTACAATGAACCAAGTTTCATGTGTGCTTTATTGATGGACTGAGATTTATGTATGTTGAATTTTAGATTATTGTCAATTAGAACATATAATAATTTAGTTTGAGTAAGAGCAGATACTATGGTATTGTTTGAGCAGAGTGAATTTGGAATGGGGTTGGAGGATCTTGTGATTTGGTGGGAAGAAATATCATTAACTTAGTTTTGGAAGGGTTTAGAATCAGGTGTAAGTTAGATAGCCATGCTTCAATAGCTAGGAAGGATTGTTATGTTTTAGTAATAAGTTGATTTAGGGATGGTGTTGCACAGATGAGTGTGGAGTCATCTGTGTTATGTAGAGGGATGATACAAGATATTTTTCCAGCTTGGAGGAATATATATTGCTCTGAGACAGAACGGTTTATCAGGATTCCTACTGGGTAGGCAATAGCATTGGCTGCTACTTTTAGGAATTCTGTGGGGAGGTTGTCTGCAGAAAGGGAAGTGGGTTTAGGGTTAGCGAGGAGCTCTTTTATAGTAAGTTTGAATAGTTTTAAAGGAGAAAGAGTTGCTGGAATTACATGAAGTGTGTGGAATATCTAGAGTACTATTAAAGTTAGACTTGGAAAGGGAATGAATAGAATTTGTAAAGAAAGTGTTAAACTGTTTTGCAATGCTGTCGCTGTTGCTGGAGGTGGTTGCAGGAGGTGTAAATATCCTGGGTGGAGTAGTTTATTTATGGTGGACCAGAATTTTTTGGGATTATTATGGTGCAATTGCTGTATTGTAGTATACTAGTTTTTTTTATTTTTGTCTTCTTTGACTTGGGACTTGGCTTTATTTCAAAGTTGTTTGTATTGAACTAGGTTTACATGCTTTTTTTGTAGAATGCTAAATTGGCCAGGCTTTTTCTCTCTGAGAAGAAATTTAGCATCTTTTGTTAACCAAGGTGCATAATTAGATCTTATTCTAGTTATTCTACAAGGGGCTAGTTTGTTAAGTATAGCAAGGAAGGTGGCATTGAACAGCAGTATCAAGAGGAAGAGTTTTGAGTGGCGTCCAGTTAGAGTTGTAAAAATGAAATAAATGTTTGTGCATCAAAGTTCTTTTTGTTGTGAATTTGATGGAAGATACATTGCCTAGGAGGGTTTAGGTACTGTCTAAGCAAGTAGGTAGGGAAATAGTCACTTATATCATCATGGAGGCAACCTGACTGGGAGGTTTGTTTGTTAGTTAGAACCTAATCCAGTATCGATTGTTTTTTGATTGTTTTGTCTGCTCTTGTGGTTTGGATAAGCTGTGAAAAACAGTGTAGGTTGATAAAGTTAGAGGGGTTGTCCGAGTAATAAGAGTACCAATCGGTTCTGAAGTCACCCATTATTATGGTTTCTTGTGAGAAAGTTAAAGATATCCAATGAAGAAGTCCCTCGATTATGTTTTTGATTATTGCTAGGAGGGATATAAGTAGCAATCATTGTTAAATTTTTATTGTGGTTAATTTTGAGTTTAATAACTAGTATTTCAGCATTACTAAATTCTGTTGAGATTGGTTCTTTAAGTTCTAATTTCAAATTTTGTTTATACATTATGGCTACTCCGGCTCCATGTTTGTGTTTTCAGTCACAACGATGTATATTATAGCCTGGTGGGAGAATTATATTGTTCATGACCCTTGAGGTGCAACCACCTTTGTTGAAGTTTGGCAGTTTTGACAAAGTGTTCCACCCTTGGAGACAGACTTGACAAACCAACAAATATCACTGGTATATTGTTTTCACTGAACCTGTTTACATTGACTAGCACATATCTACAAGTACAATATGTTAATTCAGTTCCAGTAAGAGAGCATGCAAATGAATAAAAGACCTGTACTGCTTTGTCAAATTATAAGGGCAAGAACAAAAAACTCAAAGTTCTGAAAGTGCCTGGTGGTATAGCCATTCAGCAACTGTCAATGCGCTATGCATGAGTTTAATCAGTAATAAAATTGTTGTGGTAACTGAAGAGATTAATTAAGCTAGGTAATAGGCAGAGTGTTGGCTGTGTGTTAATCAATGCAATGTACTGCATTTACAGCTTTTCTTCAATGCACTCAGTAATAAACCTGTTATGATGGATGATGGGGTTGCTGTAGGTGCTCAGAATAAAGCACTGATTTATATTCTACAAGTCAATACAATAAACCCCGCATTGTTTATTTATTGTTTAAGCTCAGGCATTTCTTTGGCTGATCGATCATGCCTTTGCCTGGTACACAATTCATAGTTAAACCATAAGAGAAAAATAAAAAAAAACAGCTACAATGGGCTGCAGTCAATAGGAGTGCAGAGCACACCTTTCATATCAATGGTGGTGATCTGCTTCTTTTCACACTGCTGTTAAGGGGCATCATGAAGGAAAATCAAAGTGAATAGGACCAATAGCAGAGATGTGTGGTGCTGTGTGTGCACATGTATATATATACAGTGATGTATACATATAGAGATGGCGGACAGCAACTAGTATACAGTTTTATAAGTTTATAACTCATGGTCCTCAGCCACCATTGCAGAGCATCCTGTAACAGTATTTATATAATGCACTACAAAATCCAACTCATAACCCAAAGCATGATACACTGAATTATGTGCTATTCAAGCCTGCAATTTAGAGCAAACCATAAGAGTTTTCTAAAACTGACACAAAGTTCTACAAGTCTCACATACACACACACACACACACACACACACACACACACACACACACACACACACACACATACACACACAAAATGCAAGACATTTCAAACCAGTATAAAAGCAAATCCACTGATGCTCAACCATGCAAACACAGAGCATCTTGGTTTGCTCTCCAAAAACCCACAAGGAATTCTGGACGAAGAAAAAAACAAATACCAGCTTAGTTGGTAAATGTTTTACTGGCTGCAAATATCAAAACAGGCATTAATTTAATATAAAGCTGAGTTTCCATAGTAAATGGAAAAAATAGTAAAATAGCTCCTAAAGCTAAAACAAAGACATGCGCGCAGACACACACACACAAACACACACACACACACACACACACACACACACACACACACACACACACACACACACACACACACCAGATAAGACTTAATTACATATTATTCAGTTATAAACTACATTAGACAGGCTACCCACAAGTACACATACCAAGTAAGTCTTAAGTAAATATGTATTATTCAAATAATAATCCAAAAGAGACAGAGCTAACCTGTTTCACCAGGACCAGTAGAAAAAACAAAAAAGCTTGTAACTAAAAGACATTTATAGTATGCGTTTTTCTACTGGTTCTGGTGACACAGATTAATTTTGTCTTTTGGATTACTGTTGAAGTGTAGAGTTTTGTATTATTCAAACAAAAAATAGACAACTGCCAATATATACTACTCTAATGTCATCTGCTATTCAGACATAAGTTTTTTTTTCACATTATCTAGACTAAAGGGTATTTCATCATCACTATAACTGCTGCCTTTCTGTAAACCTGTTACTAAAACTTCCATACGGAATAACACACAGGTGCATAAGGCCGACATCATTTAAATACCAATCACTAATGGATACATTTCCACCATGGCAGTGCTCTAAGGATGGCAACACACAGAAAATACATTCAGCTGTGTGTAACAAGTATGGCAGTGACTCTCAAGGCTACTGTATTCACTATTCACATCCTGTGGAAGTAAAGCTATAAAAAAGGTTTTACCAAAATAATACGAAACAGTAACAAGACACAAGATATACAGTATATTGCGACTACATTCCATCGTCTGTGTAGAGACAGATTAAAAATCAAGGCAATGAGCTGAGCAATGCTCTTCAGGAACACATTTAAAAACCTCATAGTATCGCAGGCAGCAAAGATGTTGGGCACCTACTACAGACTGTTTTAATACAACCCTTGCCATGGGGAGCAGTTTGGTGTTATGATACAGAAGATATTACTTCTTGAATTATTATAATCTAGCTGGTATTTTCTACAAATTATCAAACCTCTCCAGTTTTGTCTCATCCATGCTGCTTTGCTACAGAATGTCTTAAGGAGAAGTTATGGCATCAGGATTCAATGAGGGTTTCTTCTAATAGGAGTCCAGTATCACTTCTTCTGCAGTCAGAAGAAAGCATTCATCCTCTTTGCAACACTTGACCATACTAGGAACAGCTAAAACTGAGCTTCTCCCTCAGATAGTCTCAGACTGTATACATGTCAAAAAAGCAAGTGCTGAATAGCATTATAAGCATCCCAAGAATGTACTGCACTCCATATGTATCAAGTAACACTAATTGCCCCAGCATCTTGCACCAGATGGGATGCAAATAGGCTCAAGAAAGCAAGTGTAGATTAACTTTATGTTATTATTTTGGACATAGTTTATTCCAGTTGTACTGACAATATCTCCCACACCTATAAGAGGCACATATAAACGCGCACACACACACACACACACACACACACACACACACACACACACACACACACACACACACACACACACACACACACACAGACACACAACCTCAATTGCCAGCTACAACTAGATACATGATTAGAAATATAAAAGTGTGCTACATTTGCAGAAAAGCTCCATTTACAAGAAAAATCAAATTATCAGTTTTACCTATGACCATATCACGATCACTGGAAGAAGAAAGTACTGTTTCACAGAATGTACTGATTCACTGAAAAAGTATCATAATGTTTATAATAAAAGAGCATAAGGTCCGCAAACAGACACATACACAAATCAAATAATCAGTAGTGCTTTTTATATCTACATCTGGGACTACAATGCAGTTCTCGTTAAAGCAAATGTCTTTATAACTGCTTTAACAGCAGACAGTAAGCCCAGACTGAAAGAATAAGTAAAGTGCTATTAGCTAGATGGTAGTTGTGTTAAAGGTCATAAGAAAGGACCAACAAAGTAAAGAAAAGACGATCTAAGATATGCGATAAATGCAGTCATACACATCCAGCTCTCCAGGATGAAGTAATTAGCTTGCTCATGCTATGCTGGGTCACAGTGGCTGTTAACTACAGCAGCTTAAGCACACACCAACTCAGTGAGACCTCATGTAGAATATAGATACTGTATTACACAATGACTAGCCATTAATATTCAAAAACGAACACGTTGATTGGCCAGCCCAACCAGTGTGCCCATTGTAAATCCGAGACTATACCAATGGAAAAAGGTCCAGTCGCCCGGACTTTTTCCCATTAGAATATCTTGTAATTTTTTACTTTTCTTTCTTTTTTTGAAAAAAAAAAAGAAAGAAAATGGAAGACTTGAAGCAAACGAAGGAGATGGCACAGACAAAAATAAAAGGATAATCAGGTACGTTCTGCAAAAACATAAAAAACGTAGCTGATTATCCTTTTATTTTGTCTGTCCTGCCTCTACCAAACATAAAAAGTCTCCCGGTTTCTTTTTTATATTCAATAAAAAAAAAAAAGCAGCAGCAGCAACGGAGGAGCTTCCTTTCTTCGTTGCTACCTCTGCACAGCACTGATGTACTGCATAAGCTTGGGAACATAAGTCCCATACGCATCCGCAGTACATCAGACAAAGTCCAAGGATATCAGAAAAATGTGGAAGGGCAGCACAGAGGCATTAGACAAAGACATTATTTAAGTTTTTTTCCTTAAATAATGTCATTGTATAATAGTAATAACCGACTCAGTGGTTGTGGTATACTGAAATTTGCCCATGGTTGGCTTTAATCTCTCAGGCTTCGCCCTCGTGAATAAACCACACCAGCAATGGGTAAATCTTCGAAATACCACGCCAACATCATCGGTTATTGCTTAAATATACACACACATGCACAGGTAGATGAATATATATTCATATGTATATATATATATATATATATATATATATATATATATATATATATATATATATATATATATAGATAAGGTTTACTATTAAAAGGTCGAACGGCACTCCTTCGAACGTCGTATAGTCGACAAAGGAAGGCCAAAACTGCTAACCGCGAACTCAGAAAAACAATCTAGGAATGGGTTTCAACATGGGTCGAGGTAGGGGAGATGTTTGTAGTTAAGAATAATACGAACACCTACCTCAATCCATGTTAACACCATTGCTAGATTGATTTTCCGACTTCGACATTTACGACCTTCCGGTGTCGACTATACGACATTCGAAGGAGTGCCGTTCGACCCTTTAATAGTAACCCATATATATATATATATATATAGAGAGAGAGAGAGAGAGAGAGAGATACACACACAGGTATAGATTCTTTTATATATATATGTAGTGTTTATCATTACTGGTTTATAGTTCACACCATCAGCATGCTTTAATAAAGTCCTCACCTTTAAGACTAGCCCTATTCAAGTTTAGATTCATACTGACTAGGCCTGTCTTCATAGTTTTGACTGGATTAAAACCTTCTTTAATTAATGATTAAAATGAATGCACATTATACCTGCTTACCACCTGTACAAACCAACTCCCCTATCCCAGCAAGCTTCTCATATGCTTGACTAAATCTTTACAAGAAACCACATTGTGGCTAGTTGTCTTTGCCTGCACTTCCTCACTTCAATTTGTATCCTTTATACTTCACGAGTACAGACCAAACAGCTTCTTTAAACAATTTAATATGCTAATTTACTCATGTACTAGGAGCAAACCCAGCTTTTACTAATGCTAATTCTTACTGCTTTGACCCTTTAAGCCTAGTAGACTTACTACTGGCACTATCCATTTGAGGTAGGTCACCTCCTTGTTTCTTTTCCATCCTCAGACAATATTTACTATATTCTATCTCCTACATTTATTTATATGGGTTATTACAATCTAGGGTCAAATATGATGAATTATTTTCCCATTGTTCAAATCCTAACCTAAGGTCTCTGGCATTGGCTGGTTGTCTTTAAACAGCGATTGGTTTATATTAAATTTCACAGTTCACTCCCACTGGAGTAGAATAGATCATGCATGCCCTCCCCATTTATTATAATGTAAATGTTTACCTCCATAGGTATGTTTTAATGTGAAATATATACACCAATAAGATGACTTTTAGGACTATTGTACAACTTCATTTATCAGCCTGAGGAGTTTGTGATGGAGCAAAGTAAATACTGCTGGTGTATTCCTGATGTGCCTTTTAGATCATCATTAAGGTTTTTGGAGTTGCCATGTCTTTATTGTCCTGTGTGTGTGTGTGTGTGTGTGTGTGTGTGTGTGTGTGTGTGTGTGTGTGTGTGTGTGTGTGTGTGTGTGTGTGTGTGTGTGCTGCTTTGTTGAGCTACATCATCATCAAACTGCACTTCAATGACAAAAAAAAATTACATTTATCAGTTAACTTAAGAAATGAACATCAGTCATGGCTTCAGGAAAGGAGGTCAATTACAGCTCCTTCACAAGGTCTGCATACCTAGAAAAATAGCACTAGCATGGATCTTATAGTGAGAGATGCATCCTTTAGCAGTCTTTTCCTATATTCACGTTTCAGTGGTTTGGCAAAATGACCATATGATGGATGGGACCCTGCATATGTGCACACGTGTGTTGACTTTTAGTAATATCTTTGTGCTTGAGCCTAACAAGTTAATGTGGCAGCTGTTTGGGTGTTACTGGTTGCTTCACAAAGGAAGTAAGATTACACTGCTTGAACTATAGTGTGTAATGAATAGTCCGGTCCCTTTGCCTTCTTTAGAGGGGATGGGAAAGCAAAACAAGTCTACACTACCTGTCAGTGATTGCTTTGTGTCAGAAGAATAAAAAGAACGGTAGAGTGGGGGAGGGGAGTGGAAGGGGCCTTCCTTCCTGCAAAAATGCTTTTGATTTTTATTTATTATTCCTCTTATAACTTGACAAACTTGAGTTCATGTATAACAAGTATTTGAAGCTGTTGTTGAGCAATTTTAATATGAGCTGGGATGTTTCAGGCAAGTACTTTTAGCTGACATACTCTGTATGTACAGTATGTGTATATGTACACACAAAGACACATTTTAAATATATATATATATATATATATATATATATATATATATATATATATACACACACACACACACACACACACACACACACACATATAAACAGAGAGAGAGAGAGAGATGTATACATACATACTGAGAGAAAGAGACTGATCATTTTCATACATAAACATTATTTTATAACATCTCTTCTCTATGGTTTAACTTAAGCAGTACATTCATTATGTAATCATTATGCCTGATCACAGTTATTTTATGAAATTAGCATGGAGCCTTCAATCTTTTATCATAAAACATGTTTTGAACAGTAGTTTGAATTCAGATGCATGTAATGAATGGCTTAAATCAGGTGTTAAAAATATATGATGTAATACATTTATCTACAATCCATTTAGCCTTGTTAGAGACAGGGCCATCTTCTATAACTGCAATTTGGAGCAACATTAAAATATTTAGTCAGGTCTAGTGCAGTTTCCCACATTAGCTACTTTTGCTTGGTGTGCACAAAGCTGTCAAATGCAAAATATTCCAGAATATATTTCTATATCACACACACACATACACACACACTCACACACACACACACACACACACACACACACACATATATATATATATATATATATATATATATATATATATATATATATATATACACACACACACACACACTAGTTCTGACTGCTTCCCCAAGATTACCTGCTTATGTGTATCATCTCCCTCCCACAACCTGTTGAACTGTCTGCCATTGTATATATTAATGCATATGAAGGTGTGAAATTATGAACATGATATGAAACTCAAAGCACAGGACTTGTTCTGTGATCTAAGAGTTATTAAGGGTATAGCAGTTCATCACCTGCAAATCAAGGACTTGATCAGACTTAAGGAAACAGTACCTGATGGTGTTTGTTTAATGTACAAATTTCTGCATCCTTGACAAATTTAACTCAGAATAAATCTGAATATTACAGCATTGCTTTTGTACTAAAATAGATTATTACCTAACAGCTTAGAAAAGGGGAACTAGAGGAATCCATTTAATGAGTTAAATAGCTCTTTCCGTCAGCAATGACTAGGGAAATATACGCTATCATTTCAGATACATTCGGCAAACAGCAATCTCCCTAAAGAAAGGAAAATGCATTTTTTCACATTTTTATTAACCACAGCAGTTCAGAAGTATGTTTTTACACTTATAGAATACAGTATTAGGCTTGTTATTATGAGAAGAACTGATGTGCACCTAAAATGCCAGCATAGTTTTAAAATCAGAATTTAGAATCATCTCAAGAGCAGTACAACAAATGCATTACAAATCTGTCTCGTTTCAGTTTTATTAAATCAGTATATTTTCAGAGCATATTATGAGTAGAAGTGATTATTTTTATTTTATATTTAAAGGCTTGGGAAATGGACTTTTTTATGTTAGATATGAACAGTGCATGAGAATGACACAAGATTTTCTTACTACCATATGCTACTCAAGATTTTAATTCTGAGACAACCACAGACCTGTCATTTGACAACAGAGCCTGCATTATTCTTGCATTCTGGTCACTATGGCAAGACAGTAATATATATATATATATATATATATATATATATATATATATATATATATATATATATATATATATATATATATATATATATATACACACTAGATCCAAGAAGGTGATCATCATTAAGCAGGTATCCTACCAGTGCCCCAGCCCCAATGCAAGAAACCACCTCCTTACAAATTATCATGAAATCTCCAGGAGCCCAGATACATTTAAGACCATTTTTTGATCCCTATCCATAAAATATTACATTATTATATTGAATAGTAAACTTTTTAAAGTGTCCAAGAACTGCATTCTCTTTTGCAGGGAATTTTTCAGCTCCTATTTTACCCTGACCAGTTGACATTCCCAGGATGCTTTCTTCAGGGATCAACTTTGTTCTTTGAAAAGGATTCACCTAGATAAACAACCCAGCCAGCAAAGAGAAGATGCCTCAAATATGCATACAAAATGGCTGCCCTGATCTTGTATTTTTTGATGGCATTTCTAATGACTGATGCCAGTCATAAACCTTGTCCATTGCTTCTGCTAGTCAGGGATATCTGACTATAACTGAATTTCATCTTATTGCTATGATTCATCATTTTATCCACACTCAGGAAAACTCCAATATATCTGTAACACACTGAATTTTGCCACAATTTTTGTCATCTGCCTCACCCTCTCCCCCATGAATCACAGACCTGGATGAGCTCATCAAATTAGTAAATGGGCATTGCAACTTTTTTTTTTAACATCTCACAAACTGAAGACTTGTTAACATCCAGATATGTCTACTTTTCCTAATATCTCCCAGGAGACTCTTGAAGGGATTAATTCAGGTGGAACTTGAGTGATCAGTGAGATCAGGCTCGTCTTGGATTGTATTAGGAAAAGTAGACATATCTGGATGTTAACCAATCTTAATGCCTGCTCAACTTAGTTGGCTTCTTTAAGTCAATCACCAGAGCTGTGGATGAAGGTAAGGTGCTTCATACAGCCTACCTTGATCTGACCAAGGCATTTGATACCACTCCCCACTCAGGAATCATAGAAAAACTCACTAAGCTAGGCATCGACCCCTATATCACTAGGTGGGTTGCACACTGGCTCACAGATAGAACCCATGGTGTGAAATTAGCTGACTTCAATCAGACTACCGACTAGTCATGAGTGGAATCCCACAGGGTTCGGTCCTGGGTCCTCTCCTGTTTGGTATCTACTTCTCTGAAGTCCAGGCCAACAAGAAGGGACTCTAGCTGACAAAGTTCACAGACGATTGCAAGATGGGAGGTATTATTAACTCCCCAAGTGATGTTGACATCCTACAGAATAGCCTCACTGAGACCAACGATTGGTGTCAGAACCATGGCCTTAAGCTCAATGCCAAAAAATGTGTCATCATACCCTTTAGGAAGAACCCGGCTCCCATGAATTACCACATTGATGGTAGTCCACTGAACACAGAAGGTGTTATAAGAGATTTGGGAACACAGGTTGACAGCAACCTCTCTTTTGATCACCACATTGCCACTGTGGTCAGAAAGTCCTTCTATGTGGCACATCTTATTACTAAGGGTTTTGCATCCAGGAAGAAAGAGGTCATTGTCTCCCTCTACTCTTCTCTCATTAGGCCACTCATCGAGTACAATGTCCCATTTGGCATGTACCTCACTAGACACCTGCAATAACTGGAGAGGCTGCAAAAGTACCTCACAAAGAGGATCCTAGGCCTTAAACACTTGTCCTATAGGGACAGACTTAAAAAACTACAACTATTCTCTGTCTCATATCGCCTACTTACAGGTGATCTCTGCTTGACTTACAAAGCCATGTCTGACCCAGCTCTGTTAGGAATGCTACATCTAAAGAAATCCCAGTCCCTCCACACCACATGCTCCAGAGACCTCAAACTCATTACCACAATCAACAGAACGTACTGGAGGGACAGGCTCATAACCCAGAGACTACTTATGCTATGGAATAGACTTCCCATACATGTCAAGCAGAGCACCTCGCTGACCCTCCAAGAGAAATTTCAATGAGTGGATGGGAAACAGAAAATTCACCCTGGGATAACTTCAGTGGCTCTACTCGAAAGAGGCACTGGGAACTAAGGTTGGATAGCACGATGCCAGGGTAATCCTATAGCTAGTCTTGTAAAGGCTCCAGGGCCATTAGCCTAGTACACATCTATGAACCTATGAAACTATGTCCAATAAACCTAGAATAAGATGAAGTAACAGCAACAGTTGCAAAAACAAAGAAGGAAAACAAACTTATAGACTAGATTCACTTCTTACTATACCTTGAGCAACTGTTTCATGTGCCGTCATCATTTTACAGCATGTTATAACATAATAGTTAACTACAATGGATCACATCCTTGTATATGTGACTATCAACAGTTATTTACTAGCCTAGTACACTTCAGTGGAAGGTGGAGAAACAAAGATGTTAGATTTGTGGATTTGATGTCCCCCCAAGACCTGCCACGTGGGTGAGATATCACATCTGGAATTGGATCTAGAACCCAAGGAGGATGAACTAGATGAGGGCAAAAGAAGAGGAACCAAACCTGATGGATACAAAAGGGAGAAGGTAAGAATCACTTTCATCTTGCACCAGGCCACTTTCTGAAGAAATTTGATTATGAGTGGTGTTAAGTCCTGGAAGACAAGTAAGGACCAGAGTTTCCCTCAGTGACCATCCCTATTCTGGGATCAGGGCAGAATAAAAATTGCTGCATTTGGTGTTGCACAGGGCTGCAAGCAGATTGTAGCAGGACTGGCCCCAGTAGATGAAAATCTCAGAATGTCAGTGATAGGTTAGGGACCACTTCTGCGGCAGAAGAACAGACCTGCTCAGTGTGTCTGCTAAAATATTGGATTTCCCCAGGATGTGCATTGCCAGATAAAAGTGCTGTGAAGACATGGCCTCTGTCAAATACTCAGACAACTGATATGCTGTCCGTATGGACTGTAATCACACCTCTGAAAAGCCTGCAATGCTAGGATGACCACATGTATGTCCAGGACATCGATGTGAAACTTGGGTCTTGGTCTGAGACCAAAGGCCTGGACTATTCCCCTTTGAAATGTCCCCCCACCCCAGAAGAGGGTGTCTGTGCTCACTGTGCCCTGCAGGGAAGGAAACACAAATGGTTGACCTAAAGAAACCAAAGGAGAAATTATTCTCTATTGAATGTGATGTCTGCAACTGGGGTAAGGCTGAATGAATAATCCATTTGGCTGATGAACAGTTGATGTGAGAGTACACTGATGGACCCTCATAAACAATCTCACATACGTAGCAAGGGTGTTAAGTGCTACCATAGATCCAAGGAGGCAGAGAAGCAAGCAAGCTGGGGAACATTACTGCAGCAAAACCCAAGAAGCTTGCATTTGTAAAGATGACAGTCTGAGCAACAGATGCTTTGCTATCTGAGTAGTAGTGTCTAGGTGGCACCCTATAAATTATACTGCCTAAACTGGCTTCACAGCAGATTTTTCCCAATTGACTGTAATCCCCAGGGATGAGCACAGATGGAATAAGGAGTTCTAGCTAAGATAAGGTAGTCCTTTGAGGTAGCTATGATGTGCCAGTCATCTAGATAAGGGAACAGTCAGAAACTCTGTAAACTTCATTATGTAGTTACGTTCGCCATGCACTTGGGGGAGCTGTAGTGAGATCAAACAGCAGTGCCCAGCACTGATACTGACTGTATCAGTCAGTGTAGCCTATGAAGCACATCCAATCATTCTTCCTTAGCAGCGATAACATGGGCTAGTCTGTGACCATCCGGAATGAAACCTGCTGAATGATGTTCAACCTGCTGAGGTCCAAGATTTGCCTGAGGTCCACATTCTTCTTTCAAACTAAAAATAATCTCAAATAAACTCTGGATCCTCTCTGGTCGAGTAGGACCTCCTGTATAACTCATTTAACAGCTTTGAACTCTCTACAGCTGCTAACCTTCCCTGATGGGGTGGGGCATCTGGAAGGGCCTTTAGGCTTGGACTGGGGGTGACAGAAAGGGGATAAAAGGTCTGGAAATTATTCTCAGCACCCAACAACCTTGTATGATGGCTGGCCAGGCATGTGGGTGCAGAGACAGACATCCCCAGACTGCCTCCAGAGCAGGACAGTCAGGCAAGCATTCAGGCATTAAGCAGAAGGTATGTGGATACATTTGATATAGCCTGCATGATGGCTAACTAGGACTCCAGCACCTAGATAGCCAGACCCAGAGGCCTGAAGGAACACTGACTCCTACCAAGAAGGGGTATCAGTGGACCAGCCCTTCTGTCTTAACAATTCAAGAAGGTTTCCAAAGGAAATGTCTTCCAAGGGAGACCTTGGGGGCTCTTTCCTCTCACTGAGGTCAGTGTCTTCTGTGAAGAATCCTTGAGGGGAGTCCACATATATCCTTTTGCATTGATGTTTCTTGGGTTCCTCCACAATGGAAACATAAGGAGAGGAGATGGAAGCAACAGGGAGACCAAGGGCTGATCTTGCTCAAAACCAATCAGGTCTAGCTGGATCTAGGATAGGGAGTGAGGCAGAACAGAAGTACCATAAGCAGCAAGGGTTCAAGGCAGATTCAGATGTGAACAAGGAGCCCCGCCCCCAAATGGGAAAGAATCCTTTCAAACACCTGAAATGAGACCAAAGCTGAACCAGAGGGAGGAAATCCTATCAGGACTTCCTGGATGCAGCATGGCTCAGATCTAAGGCTGATGTCAGAACCCCACTGTTGAGGGTTGAAGGGCTAAGAGGCAAGGGTGGCTCTGAATTCCACAGTCAACACAGACTCCTGAAACCTGATCCCCCCCCCCTCCCACAGCTCTATAACCCACTGAGGTCTGTTGTAGTCAGTGTTGAGCTGTGTAAAGACACATTTGTAGTAAAAAAAAATATACAGACCTCCAGCTCTGATGAGGGCACCATCAAGGGGGTACCTGGACTTAAAACCACCAGATCTGAAGGTCAGATCAGGGAAGAAGCAACAAGAAGAGACTCCTGAAGATATCCAATCCCCAAACAAACATTTCACATATACATCTTGGGGTGGAATTTTGTGGCTACAAGTTGACCATTTCTTGAAGATGGAGGCCTTGTTAGAAATTGTCAAACACAGAACACCAAAAATGTCAAACTAAAAAGAGAAACAGCACTAGAAGAAACATTTTTTTTTAATATGGAAGGGAGCAGGAGAGATGGTGGGAAATGCCACATAGAAAGTAATTCAGCCAACTCTCACAAGCTAAACTATCTAAGACCATGGCAACATGTAGCAGAAAAAAGGTATGATCTAAGATAGAAACCTGACTGACCCCCAAAAAGGTTTTAAAGCAGTTATCTGAAAAATTCTAAACTCTTGACAAGTACAGAGCCAGGACCACATCTTGCCTGAAAAGCAGCAAATGAGATCTGAGGGCTGGTAGGGTGGCAGCATATTTTGGGGCGGGAAGGAGCCTGAGCCATGGAGCCAAAGTAGCATTGTTTAGCTACCAAACTCAGATCCATTTGATTCCGATGTAACCATTTGCTGAGATGAATGGAAAAGACATCATCAGATAATGTTGTGCTTAGTGGTGGTCCCCTTACTTGGCTCAATACATTTCAAACAAAACTATTCAAGCAATAATTTATTCTGCACTCCCTAGTGCAGAATCCATTCTAAGTGGTGTGCCCCTAAGGTTCTTGCCTAGGACCTCTTGTCTTCCTTCTCATAAATTATCTCCCTTCCCACATTAGACATCCTCATCTCACCTTTATGCTAATGATCTAGCCCTTTTGACGACAGCTAACTATTGTCTCTACACAAGCCTCACTTAAAAGTTAATTCTCAAAATTTATTTGGTAGAAAACCTGATTGCATAACTTTTTGCATCCTTTAGTGGTGATGTCTGTGGATTCCATATGCACTCTCTGATCTTAACAACACACTAATTTCATATTTTCCTTTTTAAAATATCTAGCTCTTTGGTCTATCGTAATTACTAAGCAAGTGGCCCCAGAGATCCTTATGGGGTCTAGCCCAGCACTATCTGGGTAAGTGACTTGCTCACTGGAGGCTGCTGGAATCAAATCCTGTACTCCTTACTTGATATTGTCCTCTTTTTTTATATGTATATTGATTTTAAAACTACTTGGAACTGCCAAAAGAGCCACTGACTACTCATGTTAGAATCTACAGCAGCCAGGGTTACAAGCATCCTTCTTGCTTACCTTGAATATGTCCATTTCTACCTCTCATCAGCCTAAGCATTCAGTGCATCTTACCTCCACAATCACCCAAAGCAAGGACTTAGATTTACTTCCATGTTTCCTAGATGGGGACAGTAATATAATTCCTTGTCCAAAGATATTTTCTTATTTCTACCCCAGTACCTTTTGCCTCTCCACAATATATACTGACAGAAATTGTTACCATTACTGTCCTCAACGTTCACTCCTTTTCAAGACAGCCCAACATTCTTCCTATAACACAGAAGCCAAGATAAAGGAGCACCAGTTCACTTGTGACCACCTTTTTCTTACTGTTCTTTTACAAAGCATTCATTATTTTTATTACCATCTAGTAAAAACATTTCACAGCCGTTAGAAAACTAACGTAAGATCATTCAGGTCTTGGTGTCTAACCTTTCTTGCCTCCTCACATTGTTCCTGTTTACATTATCACAGCTAATTCTACCTTTTTACCACCATTTTGTATGTACATTCTCCACTACTGCTCATTGCAAATTAGGCAGAACCTCACTGGTAGATATATTCTCTACTAGCTCTTTCAGCATTCATAAGTTTGCTCTACTGTGTGCCTCCTCCCTGTTTCTCACTCTGCTCCCTCCCAGTTAACTTTGTACTTCCACCTTCCAAAGTTAACAGCTTCACAAAGTACTGTTGGTTCCTATTACTATCTTGAGTCTGGAATCCTTATCAGATGGAGTGAATACATGATGGTGGTTTGTCCCCTTTCATTCATTGTGCTTTGACACTTCCACCATAGTAATAATATTCATATCACTAAATCAATGTATTTATAATAATCTATTTTCCACTATAGTGCTAACATTCATCAACTTAATCTACGTATATGACAGAAATTTAGCTGCCCTAGTCTGTCTTAATACCCTCCTTCCAACTTACTGTAATGTTTCATCCATTGTAAACCCCTAATAACTGTGTGCTATATACTCTATTCTAAAGAATAATCACCTACTAACTAATAATTATTCCTAACTCATACCTGCCTTTTATAACTGTATAGTCACTAAGATTGTTGTACAAATAACTCTCATGGGTTATACTTCAGAGCATTACCAAAGGTTAATACCAATAGAGCTGCTTTTACATCATCTTCTGATCAATGTATATTTATTTCCTTTTCACTGCTGGTGCACACACTTGATGCTGAGATTCTCTTTTGATATCTTCTCATACAGGTTTCATACATGCAGACAGTGTCTGTGATTAATTAAAAATGTAAACCAAATCTAACAAACTCTGAGCAAACTAAACAAAGAAAATAACTAAAGAATAATGTCTGCAGAAAGACCAGACGCATTACAACTACTCCAAGCATTTATTTATGCACCAAAAGCACACAACAAATACACCAACTCCTTTCATCCCTTGTAAATTTTGAAGAGACTTCGTGAGAATGTATTTCAAAACTTAACAGCTATTTATACGCCATCAAAGGCCATTCATGTTACCCTGATTACAATAGTCATGAATAAATAATTAATTCATACCACTGTAAAAATATCAGTCATACGAAAAAACTATAACCTAACAATTATTTGTATTAACATATATTCAAAAATTAAAAATTCCTTTAGAAAAAGTTATTTTAATTTTTTTTATTAGATGATAATTATGCTCATTTTTCCACTCCTACTGACCAAGATATGAACAAAATGTATACAAAACAACCCCAAAAACAAAATTCATTAAATTAAATAAAATAAAATAAATTTTTATTAATTAAAAATCTTTAAATACTATTGAAACTGTCATCAAATATATATATGTCCTCCAGTAATTGATTATCGGAGCATATCTTAGATGTAGTTATTTCTTGGCTGTACTTATGTATAACTTTTGATATAGTTTACTTTTACTTGCAAAGTCATTTATTTGCATTTACAAAGATTTTATCCAAGCCTCTTTTATACCCTGACAGTGATTCTGTATGCTTGTCTGCCTTGCAGCCTAGACAATGGCTGAGCAGTTAACTTACAATATTAATGAATGAAACAATAAGATGGACAGAATGCATTCATGTATGCACCAGTTCATTTTCTCCAATATTTTGTAAAATTACAAAAATGAAAGTTCTTGCCACTTTTTACATTATAGTATCATCGATTGGCTGAGCGTGCAGCATGCAATTGTATGCAGATAATTTACAGCTTCTTTGTAAAAATTAATTAAACGTTAGCCAATTTCATTCTTTGGACTTGGGTATTGCAAAATATTGAATGTGAGCTGCCCATGCCCTACTGTCTTATGCAAACTTGTTTATTTTCCTAACCTATTTACATTTTATATTGTTCACATATTTTAAAATGACGCTAATGTATGTATTATAAACATGTAACATTACTAAAGATAAATTCCATACATAACAAGCTCTCTCCACCATTATATAACATGAAAAAGCATGAGCTTGGCAACAATGTGCTTCAAAATATAAGCCCCTTTAATGTGTTCCATTTTATAGAGATGAAGCACTTTAGAAATATGATGTTGCACAAAGTAATCTTTCTTCACAGGTTCAAACAGCACCTTGCTGCCCTGAAGCATGTAATTTATTCCAGTGTAATGTGACCCTGTCTTCTTACAGAGTATAATGGCACTTTGTCATGGTCTCCATTATTCCCTACATTAAGATCATGCAATGAATACATTGCGACAGCTTACCCATTTCTTATTTCAGTCTAGGAGTGCTTTGCTCATTCCTTCCTGGATGCAGTCAGCCTCTTTCTAAAAGACAGATTCATTTTTATGTAGAAATAAGTGCCTTTTCTCTGGCTGAAGGAGTTGTGCTCTCTTGATCCCTGTTTTCTGTGCTGTATATGGTAAAAAAAGACATCTTTCGTTTTTTCCCAGTTAGGGGTCGCCACATCAGATCTCCGGTCCACAAATTGATTGGCAGTGGTGTTTTTACGGTGTTTAGTTGCCAACCCAGTGCCCAACCTTCAGAGAAGGCACATACATACACACATGCACTTACTTGCATGTTTTTAAAACTCATTCAACCGCAGGGAGGACATGCAGACTCCACACAGAAGGCACTCTAGCAGAGAATCAAACCGGAGAACCTCTTGCTGTGAGGCAACAATGCTAACCGCTGCACCACCATACAGTGATGGTTGATTTTTAAATAAGCTCACTTGGGTTAATTTGTTACAATGATGTTATGTTCAAAGAGTTTCTGCACACATATAGTTACTAGAGCATTTAAGACTTGCAATAAACTGTAAAGGAGATGTTGAGAGAGAAAAAGGAAATTAAAGGCACAAAATATAAAAACATTTTATTACAGACGTATTCGATATCTCCTCAACAAATACACTGCTTTAAGAAGGGAAGGCAGGGTACATGAAAAGGCAAGGAGAAAATCAGAGCTAAAAGCACTGTATGATCGGATTCTTTTCTGGTAGTGGTGGTGGTGGTGATGGGGAGTTGGAAATGGCTGTGAAACAGAAGGCTTTTGAACACCATTATGCTCCCAAATGTAGGCTACAAGGGATACACAAACTGTTAGTTCTGTAATATTTAACTTTTATTAAACGTCAGACTCTAAAGTGGATTTAGGACAGCAGAAGGAAAGAAAGACAAGAAAAGCAGAAAAAAGAGAGGTTATAAGCACACAATATCCTTAACAGGTTGACCATTACAGTGTTGGGCAATAAAGTATTCAGTAACTAACAGGGATGCTGACCACTGAATATCTCTAATATAATTTTGTACACTAGTGATTACAACAGGGTCAGAGAGAAATAGCATTTCATGGACATCAACAAAATGAATGCACTCAGTACAAATGGGGTTTCAGTAAACTTCAGCAGTATTCTTGACAGACAGTTATAGGAATCATGCATTTGGCTGAATAGCATTTTATTGAGTTGGGCATTGTCAGCTTTGTTTAGTCTCTATTTCCCAGTTCATCAAAAGCTTTTCAATGTAATCAGTAAGATTGCAGAACAGTAGGGGTAAATGAGGATCTAATTTCCTCCACTGGTGTGTGATCTCATAGTTAATATATTTAGAGGTGTAGGGGAGCAAGTTTTTTTTTCTCTATTTCTCTATTATCAGTTAAATTGTATGATACATTGATTTGTTTTTAAATGACAACAGACAAAACCCCACTAATGTTAGTTATATACCCATAAAAATGCAGTAAAATTCCATTCCATTTCTGAAGCATTCAGTATTATCCATGCGCACGGTGTAATATGACATATAATACATGCATAAAAACTTGCAGTCAAGTACTATTCGGTTTCTGAAGCATTCAGTGCAGATTGTGTTATAAAGGGCATTTGTTTATTTAGTTAACTACTCTCATTTGATGAGTGTTAAGTTTTGTATCTGCAGTTTATAAAACATAACACACTGTTTGTGCCAGTTCAACATGTTATCACTGAAATGGAGAAGTGCATCACATCTGGTTTCTTTATGCATTTAGCAGTTCCCCACAGAGGCTTCTCGGCATCTAACCAATGAAGAACTGTAAAAATAAGACATGCTTCCTTATGCCTATGATGTGATGCAAAAGCACAGCCCTTCTTTCTATGTGCTGAAACTGCTTGCCTCATCTCCTTCTAATGGTCCTTTCTCTGTCAAACTGCATAACCCCTTCTGCAGATGTGTAGACACACTTGTTTTCTAATGTAAAATTATATCCTATCTACCTTGCTCTTTGTGTTATAGTGGCACAACTACCATCTTGGGATATCAGTCTTATCAGTTGTCCAGATTTGTATTGCATCTCCCATATCTGATTTAACCTCACGCATCACTGTTTGAAACACCACAGTTTTCTTGCACTAGCCTCAGCCATTCCAGTCACTCCTTCTAGTTTTGTCTTTCCAGCTGTTTTTTTTTTTCTTTTTCTGCTTCCTCTATCCTGATCTTTCTTTTCAACTTCTAATATCCTTTACCCCTGTCATCTGTACTCTTGCATCCTCTATTCCATTCTCAGTCTTTCCTGCTGCTTTCAGTAACTTCCTACCTGGTACTCTGTTTACTCAAGTCCCCTTTCTTCTTTTGTCCTAACAATTTCACTCTGCCTTCCATCCCCACACTACAGACACAAACATCTGTTCATGTTTAAAGAGAAATAGCTTAACATTTGTTGGGGTCCTCAAGGTTGTCGCACCCAAATTTAACCATAATGTTGATGCTCTCTCTTCATTATGCCATCCCACTGCATCCAGTTAACTATTTATCCAATTCTTTGCTTCCTAGAGCCAAGTGTCATGGTGCCTAATCATGTCATTCCTTGCTGTGCAAGAAGAGCACTTCTGAAATGGCTGCCACACACCGTAGCTCAGACAGTTCTCTTGCCCATGCCTCTTCTTTAGCCTCTTCACAACAATCATAGATGCCTACATGGTTCAAAACTTTCCAGCACTTCCTGCCAGATTTGAGATGTTTCCTGTCTTTCTGGCTAGAATTATCCAATAAATCCCATGACAGTTTTTACTGACACCTGTCCCCATTCCACTCTGCCTACTTGCTTATCTGAAGAATCTGATCACTAGTGATCCTCACCTGCTAAATCTGATATACTTGCTAGCAAGCTGCCTGTATTAGTTCTTATGCTTCCACACCTGAGTATTCAACAGTCTTCAGCACTTTAAGTGTTGCTTTCCCACCTGTGCTCATCCTTTCCATTCAACCTAAACAAAATCTCCAGCATCCGTTTCAACATGTTCTTTCTGCCTATCCCTCATACAGTCATCCATTCCAACAACTATTTTTCCTCTTTTCCTCCTCCTCTTACTTACACCCCTATCATGCCTACCACAGGAACTTTTTTTTTAATGTGACTGTTGCGACTTCCCTTTTACCGTCCTTCTCTGCCTGCCATATCTACCTCTCCAGTTTCCCTTATTTACATTATTGCCTACATCCTCCTCTGTTCCAGCTTTACACTGCTTTATAATCCCCTTCTTTCTTTTCTTTTCCCACAAAATACCTCTGTACAGTTGCTGTAATTTTTTTCTGCCTACCTTTAAGAAACTAACAGAAATCCCAGGTTCCCCAGTCATCCTCCTTGGCTAAGTTAGCTCACATTCTAGAATCCCAGTCCTCACAATCTGCACTCACATCACCATATCTATGAGCTAGACAGCCATCTTGCACCTTGCAGATCAAGCACCTCTCAGCGTTATACATCATCTCCACACCATTCTTTTCTTCTTTCTCAAGGTTTTCATCTATGTTTACTAGGTTTAATTAAACAAATGCTATTCAAATGGTATTTGTTGCTTCTAATGTACATTACCCTAACTGTTTTGCTGTTTTAGAAGTGCTGGTACTAATTAGGGCCTAGCTAATGAATTGGTAGGTATTTAGAGGGCTTGTCATTCTGTTTGTTCCTTTAATTGTTTTTGCTACCTTTCCTGTATCCAGCTTTTTGGATATGGACATTTTTCCAAAGCACAAGTGTTTGAATCAAGTAGTTTCAAGCAGTGACTTCTGAAAATGCCACGTTCTTAGTCCAATTTAATAAACTACCAAGAAAGTAAATAATTCAGTTGTGCCAAACACATTTCCATTTTCTATGATGTGTAGTAAACTTTAGCTTTTATTTAATAAAACTTATCATGGATGGTGGGGGGGTGTATAACACTACCCCCTGAACATACACACACCTCTGGGAGGTACAACAAGCTTGCCCATGACAAAAAACACTGATGAATATTTGGGCTTTGCATTCCTTAACATAGTAAGAAAGATGTGCACATATAACTTCCTTGGAGGCAAAAATCTCACAAACAAGGTTGCCAAAAACACACACACTACATCTTTCACACATACCTTCTATGCTGAGGCACTTAAAAGAAAACTACCTACCCTCAGCAATCACTACAGCACACAAAAAAGCAACACCTAACACCAAACATAAGCCTACATCCAGTGATCCCCAAGAACAAAGCCCTTAAGGCAAGCAAGCACTTTATCTGGTACTCTTGCCATATGGGATTCTATTGTACAACACACAGATACTTCTTTCACCAGGGTGGACAAGAAGATAATGGTTAGTTGCCTATCTGGAGCCAGGATCAGCAATATCACACACAGACTCAGGTTACTGCACTACAGGTACCAATGTGAGTCTTTCATAGTCTGTGTGGGTGTAAATGATGTGAAGCATACCTCGCTGGACTATATGAAAAACAGACATTATGGATCTCTCTGAATATGTGTCACAGACATGTATGTGCCTTGCATTGAGCAGCATTTTACCTTTACCAAAGATGATGCCATAGTATAAAAAGAAAATTACTGATTTTAATAATGGACTTAGTTTCTGATGTCAATCCAGGAGAATCCAAAGGAGAACATGGTTAACAGACCATCCCGATTTGCCAGGATGGTCTGCACCTGTCCCCCGGGCTTTCAGATGTTGGATAAAATTGTATCCATCCCCTTAGATCCTTTTTATAGGCAATGTCAAAATGACAAAACTGCCAACATTGCCAAAAAAAAAATGCTAGGAGCCGAAACAAGAAACCCACACCCTACAAACTCTCATTGATGGAGAATGGAAACTTTGGTACTATTACCGAGGCTTGGTTTAAAGTTATATAAAGTACTCCAGCAGTGGAAGGCTACAGTGTGTTCCACACATTTATTTATTTATTTATTATTTATTGCATTTGTTTACTGGGAAAGTCCACTGGGTGTGTAGGTAAGCCCATTTTCAGTGGAGGCCCGGGGAGAAAAGCTCCACATAGATTTCACATTACAGAATACAAATATCAAATAGCATTTTCTTTACAATCTTTTAGCATTTCCATTGCAGTTTTATGGTAGTACATAATGATATAAACATGTAATTTCAGTCATATAGATGCCATTACAATTTACTGGTTGGGAGGCAGAAAACAGTTACATCGTATACAATTATTTACACGCATTTAAAAGCTGTGTAGGCAGTGTAGTAGCAGTCATAGCTATGGCTGCAGACCTGCTAAGAGTGCATACATGTAGTTCGCAGAGAGTGGGTGTAGTATGAAGAGTAGTATGAAGAGTAATATGAAGAGTAGTATGAAGAGTAATATGAAGAGTAGTATGAAGAGTAATATGAAGAGTAGCATAAAGAGTAATATGAAGAGTAGCATGAAGAGTAATATGAAGAGTAGTATGAAGAGTAATATGAAGAGTAGCATGAACAGTAGTATGAAGAGTAGTATGAAAAGTAATATGAAGAGTAGTATGAAGAGTAATATGAAGAGTAGTATGAAGAGAAGAAGAGTTATTTTTTGGCATGGGCATAACCTGCAGGTAGAGAGATGTTGTCTAAGGGATTTTTTAAAGCGAGCAGGGTATGAGATGTAGGTTACTGAGGCTGGGACGTTATTCCAAAGTTAGGAGGTAGTGAAGGAATAGAGCATTTGGCCAGCTGAGAGTTGAAGTCTGTTAACTTTAAGTAGAATGTTGTTTTCTGATCTAAGGTGTCTGCTTGGATGGTACAGTGTTAATATACAGGAGAAAGATGGACAATCTGTTGGTTTATATATTATTTTGTGTGCAGTACTTAAATGAAGGTAGCTGAGATAGAGTGGTAATTCTAGCCAGTTTAGTTGTTGCAGCGGGGAACAGTGATGTGATGAGGACTTAGCATTTGTTGCAAATCTGGCAACTTTATTGTAGCATATATTACATTTGTTTTTTAGTAATGAGTGTATGTTAGTGAGGATCGGGGCACCATATAGGAGGGATGGAAGTAGGAAGGCTGAGGCTAGTGTTTTTTTGGCATTGCTATTTAGATAATAGCTATGTCTATAGAGGGTACCTTGGTTCTGATGTGTCTTTTTGATGTTATTGAGTATGTGGGCTTCAAATGTTAGGGTTTCATCAATAATGACTCTTAACAGTTTAGTACTGGGGACAACTTCTATGGAGGTATTCTTTTGGGAGTGGATATAGAATTCATCCCTGTTTAGTGGTGTTTTTTTTGGGAGTGAATAGAATCAGCTTGGTCTTGTTTGGGTTGAGAGCGAGGTGATTATTTGACATCCATTTTTCGGTGGATGTGAAGGCATTTTGGGTTAGTAGCTGAAGCTCAGAAGGGGTTTTTGCATTGCAGATAATTGTTGAGTCATCTGCATATTGTATAACATCAGCATGTATTAGTGACTCATGAAAATTGTTGGTGAATAAGTTAAATAGTAGGGGGCCCAATATTGACCCTTGGGGGACACCAGTGGAGATTTTTAGGAAGGTGGAAGAGGATTGTTGCCATTTGGTTGATTGGTATCTGCCAGAAAGGTAGCTTGAGAACCAATTAAGGGTTGGGGGTGAGACACCTAGATTATTAAGTTTAGAGAGTAAAATGGAGTAAGAAATTGTATCAAATGCCTTTGAAAGGTCAAGGAAGAGTGAAGAGATGATCAGACCCAAATCACTTGCCCGATTTACTGTATCCATAAAGGAGATGAGGGCTGTATTTGTGCTATGGCCTGGTCTAAAGCCATATTGGGTTGGGGTGATTAGTTGGTTGTTGATTAATTGGTAGAGAAGTTGGGTATGGACACATTTTTCTAGTATTTTAGAGATGGGGGAGAGAATGGCTATGGGCCGTAAGTTTGAGATGTCAGAATTTTTGCCACCTTTGTGCAGAGGAAGAATGTAAGCTTTTTTCCAGATATTAGGTATATAGGATTCTTGGATTGATCTATTGATTAGTATGCTAATGGGGTAAGCAATGGAATCAGCAGTTATTTTTAGGAATTCAGCAGGTAGGTTGTCAGGAGCACAGGAGCAGGGTTTGAGTTTATGAAGCAGTTTCTTTATGATGCTTGTGGGTATGGGACAGAAAGAAAAAATATGGTAGTGAGGATAGTTTAGAATAAGTAGTATGTTGGTCTGGTGAGTTTAGGTTTGAAGAGGGGAAAGTAGTGGTCAGCTTGGCAAAGGTGTCAATAAAATATGAGTTAAAGAGAGAGGCTATATCAGAGGGGGTTTTATCAGGGTATGGGCAGGGATTGGTGTTAGACCCTGGGCGAAAAAGGGAATGCATTGTTCCCCAGAATTTTTGAGGGGTTAGTCTATGCTGGTTTTGTAGCTTGTGGTAATAGTCTTTTTTATCTTTAATAACCTTTTGGCTTGATTACGTAGTTGTTTGTATTGTACCATGTCAGCTGGGTTATTATGTTTTAGCCATGTTCTTCAAGCTTTGTCTCTAGAGGACATGATTTGCTTTATGGATTTAGTGAGCCAAGTTGCATGGTTAGTCTTGACTTTTCTTATTCTGGGTGGTGCTACCTCATCTAGGATTTTGAGAAATGTTGAATTGAATAATTCAACTGCATCATCTAGCAGAATGGAGTTTAATGGAGCCCAGTTAGTATGATATAAGATTTCCTTTAGAGGTTAAGGTGAGAAATTGTATAGGTCTCATTAGTTTTAAGTGGTGATTATTGGCCATTGTAGTAGTTTTACGGATGGCGAAGGCTGGTAGGTGGTCGCTGAAACTGTTTGATAAAGTCCCAGAGGTGGAGATTTTATTTGGGTCAGACACAAGGATCCAGTCTAAGGTTGAGCCTTGTTGCATTTTATTGTTGGGTCTGGTTATATCGAAAATTAGTTGGGTGTAGTTGAATAGGTTGATATCAGTCTGGAGGTTTTCATTAGTGATATTTGTCCAGTTTATGTTTACATCCCCTAGTATTATGGTTTCATTTTGAATATGTTTGTATGACCAAGCTAGAATCTCCTCTAGAATGGGGATTTTATCACCTGGGGGAATGTATAAAACAATGATGCAGAGGGTTTGATGGTTATTTATTTTTAATACTGTTACTAAAAGTTCAGCAGAGGAGAACTGGGGAATGGGTTTTGAGTAGGGAACTATGGTATAGCTACTTGGATATATTAAGGCAGCGCCCCCACCTTTTTTGCATGGTCTGTTGTTTTTGAGGTATTAATAGTTGGGGGGTAGGAATTCTGTATTATTTATGCATGGCTTCAGCCATGTCTCAGTTATAGCAGTGAAGTCATGTTTGTTTAGGTGTAACCATGCATGGAAGTGGGGAATTTTGTTTCTAATGCTTTGTATATTGATGGTAGTAAAGTTTAAAGATTTTGTGGGGTTTGGTTGGTTTTGCATTTTGGAAAGAGGCCCTAGGTTTGGGTGTATGTCACCACATTTTATTAAGTTAGAAAGGGTGTTTTGAGTGGAGGGGTGTGGCTGTCTTTTGCTTTTTTTTTGGCAGTAATAATGTTTGGGATAATTATGGTGGACTTTGTGTTGTTGGAAGATTTTTATTTTGGCTAGTAGAAATGTGTCTGGAGAAAATATGGTTGAGCCTATTGAGGAATAACTAGGAAGAGTGTGTGTGTAGGTGGAGGTTGAGTGTGTTAGTTTAAGAGGTATGTGAGTTGTGTCATGTGATGTTAGATGGAAGAGTAGATAGAGATGAACGGATATAGTTAGAATTATTGTATTAGTGTGGAGAGGCATAGTGGTAAAGTGGGAAATAAAGAGCTGGGAAGAAAAACTGTAGTAGAGAAAAGAGTAGTCAAAGTTTTAGTAGGAGGTATATAGTTGTTTAAAAAGTATATGATTAAAGGAGAGTACATGTAGGGATTAGACAGAGGTTTATCAAGGAGGTAAAGGTAGGTGAAGACTTTGTATGGTGATATGCAGTTATGCAATATGCATATGTTTAGTAGATGGAAAAATGAATATGAGAAGGAAAAAAGTGGTGGAGAGGATGTTTGAAATGGAATGCATTTAGACCAACAGCAGCAAAAGCAGGCGATAAAGGTGTTAACTTGAGCTATGTTAGCAGTAAATACAATTCTAGTTTGGTTAAACAAGGTGATGCCCCGGAGTTCATCCATGTCTAAGTCTCCATAGACAAGGTTTCCTACCATATTATTGCCAGCTACAAGTCACCATCTATGACCCACAAAGCTCGCAACTCTTATCTAGACCAGCAAGAGCCACTCACCATCCAATCAAACACCCAGTTCATAGAAGACAAACTATGCCTCTACAGACTGGGAAATGGACAGTGCTTCTAACTCACAGGCACAACATTTCCTGGACTTTATCAACACAAACACCCTTGACCAGACAGTACACCCTCCAACCAGAGGATCAAAGAATTCTGAACCTAGGACTCACCAGCATGGGAGAGAGTTGGACCCACCCCTGTGTCATGCCCTCACTGGTGATGTTAGACCACAAAGCTGTCTCACTGAAAATAAAAATCAATCTGGAAAATCTAACTAAACCTGTAACAGTTAGGAACTACACTAAAGCAAACTACATCCTATAAAAATGACAGTTTGCCAAAACTCAAGCCTCCCACAAACAATGAGAACACAGTTAGCTATCTATGCATAATTATTTAAAGAAACCCCGTACAAACATGTAAAGGCTGCATTGAGGCTGCCATACCTACTAGAAGTAAGCCCAGATCTAACACCCAAAAGAATCCTTACCTTAACAGACTATATAATAAATGAAAAAAGTCATGGCCAAAATCAGAAAGACCAACTCTCTTACATACAAGAGCTCTTTGATTCAACTAAAAAAGAAACTAAGAGGTCTAATAAAGTCCAGCAAGGCCAATTATGAGATGAGGCTAGCCTCCCAGGCTAAGGACAATCACAATGCTTTTTTTCAGCAATTTCTGGAACGTTAAAGGTAATACTCAGAAGTGTGCAGAGCTGGTGGTAAATGACACAACCTTCACTGATCAGGGTGACAAAGCAAATCTACTGGCTGATAAATTTAGCTCTAACTAACCTCTCAACCCCCCCCCCCCCGTGAAATCCCTTAGAGCATATCCCCCAACTATAAGCAGGAAATAAGTCCTGGAGGCACTCACTAAGGACAAAACATGGGTTCAGTGGGCCCCAACAATATCCACAGTTGCCTGCTAAATAAACTAAAACATGACTTAGCAAGACTACTTGAGGCACTCCAAGTATAGCATCAAAACAGATTATGTGCCAAGGGTTGACCATCAACAGACCCTGGGAACTACAGACCCATCAGATGGATAAGTCTAACATGCAAATCCATGGAACAAATTATCACATAAATGATCATCATGGACATTGGACATTCAGACACTGGACCCATCTCAATTTGGCTTTAAGGGAAGGTCTTGCCTACTTAACCTGATAGACTTCTTCAACAATGTGCCCATGAATATAGCTAGGGGAAAATGCTGCACAACACCAACCTTGACCTAGCTAAATGATACATTTTGCCTTCAAACTACAAGGCACTCACAATCCAGCCCAGAGGGAGCTGCTACACATCCACAAGTCAAACAGCATGAGGGTCACCTGATCTAGGGATCTAAATGTAGTCAGCAGGTCAAACAAAACATTATGGAGAGACAGATGTGTCTCAGAGATAGCCCCTTCTTTGGAACAGGCTTCCTACTCACATTACGTAGATCCCTTCCCTGGCCCTCTTGAAATGCAATTTGGATAAATGGATGGGGAATCACAAATTCACACCTGGGGCAGTGCCTATGTCCCTTATGGACAGGGGAAATCTGTAAGATACTTGATTCATAGCACAAATCCATGCCATCCCCTTGCCCCTAGGGGCCATATATTGGGTAAAACTGGGCTATATTAGCTAGGCTTGTAAGGATAATCCCCTATGAACCTATAAAGGTCAGCTTCACCATACTTGTATGTCTTTATTGTGACAATTGTCCCTTCTGTATACAACCAAATAAACATCATCAAAGTGCGCCTGCTTGTACTTACCTGCACAAAACACATTAACTTAAGTAGGGCTAACCACTGGTGCAAACATTGGCTCTTGGTGATTTGATCACACTGCCCAATGTAAAAGTGGGAGCTGATGATGATGACAAGCATTTTAAACAAATGCACATGAACATAATGAAATTTCATCCAAATAAGCAGCAAATAAACTAAAATGATCATTTATATAGTGGAATACCCTTCATCCACCTTACTTTTCAATTTTAATCAGAGGTTGATCCAAATTAGAGAAAGTATGGCTTTTAAAAATTGTAGGATTAATTTATAACTATAGGTGGCACCTTGAGGAAGAGAAAGGGGGAGTGGCTCGGTTTGAATTTTGAATGATAAAGATAAATATGTCATACTGTAGTATATTGCATGCAGAATCTTGAATAATATGTGTTACACTGTATCATGTATGATGATTGTGTGCCGAATGGTAGTGTATTGAAATGTTCATGACATACAATTTCAATAAATAATTAGATTAAAAAGTTGGAATTTTAAATGTTGTGGGACATGGTGGCAAAATCTATCACATGGGGAGGACTGATCACCTTTCACAAGCTTTGAAATAATGTCAGCAATCTATTCAGTTTTGTATTGCAGAAGTTATTCTGTGCAACAAGTTTGTGGACTTTTAATAATTAAAGCAGTAGGTTTGTTGGTAATTCACCACAATGTGAATTGGCTGGCTATGTTTCACCTAGATAAAATAAAGAACTCAGCCCACATACTAACAACCCTCAAGATGTAAGATTTGAAGACAGTTATATTTTCCAGTCTGAATGGATCCAAAGATGGGGTATAAAAGCATTCTTCAGGGCTGAAAGAAATGCACTCATACTTAGGGAGATACTAGAAACCTGAAAAATAACAAGATTGAGAATACCCAAGCAAGGCAGAATAGGCCTAGTCCATTCTGTACGCAGAGGAGTTCAAGACATCAGACTTATCAGTATGCTGGAACTCAGTGACCAATCAGGAAGCAGCAGTAGTGGCTCACTGTTTTACTCAGTGGTTGCTCATTATAGAGTCTCAGGTGTTATCTACTCAAACTTTTCCAGGAAAAAAGGAAGCTGCCAAGTACTCAGAGGCAGAAAATACTTTCTAGATGGTGAGACAAACAAGATTCCACAGCCTTTTCATGACATGGGAATAGTTGCTGATCAATATAACACTTCAAAGATCTCTCCAGATATAAATACCACCTTCTTATGGGATTTTCCAGTGGGTAAATGGAATAAGGTACAAAAAAACAAAAACAAAGCTAGAACGACTGTTCCACAGCACACAAAGTAAATATCAAAATGTTTAATGGTGCTCCTGGTGCCTCGGCTAGGTGCCTTCAAGGGAATGGAATAAGGTTCATCCAAATTAATCTGGACAATAAGAAGATCTGAACTTTTCTAATGATGTCAGAGTCTTTGACCCAACTTTCCATATCTCTAACTATTCCACTTTACTGGAGTTATCTGATTTTAAGACTTGCTGCCATGGCTGGTCCAATGCTAGGCTTTCACTGCTGATCACTCACATGTCTGCTCTATCACTGGTTCACCTTCAACAGAGCATATTGAATCAATGAGAAAAGTGGCTTCCTGGAGCATGTCACTGGTCAAGCAGTCAAGTCACTTCCACTACTGGCATTTGCGCCACTGCATCAAAGATGCAAAATTGAAATAGCTTTTAAATGCAAGTCATACCATGTGCTTTGGTAAATAGGCAAGGCAGAATTGAAATGAGTATTCACAGCAATATGCACCACGCTATGAAAATTTAGAAAACAAGACATGTCACCTATATGTAAACAAACAACTGAGCAGGAAATGAAAAGACTGACCTTTTCCTGTTCAGCTGTAAACACAATACTACACTACTGATTTATACTGCATTTTATGTTCATAAGTAAGTGACAGATGACAGCTGTCCAGAGCGTATCTAAACAACTTGTCCTGGTTTGTGATTTTTTTTTTTACTTTTTTGATCTTTACTGTTAAGATGTGTAACTCAGAATGATAGTGAGCATGTGATGTAAAGGAATTCCAGCTTTTGTCTCACTTTCAGAACTTGTACAATCAGAGCAACAACTTTACTGTACTTAATTTACTATTTAGTTGTATATTGTTTGTGTAATTTTTCTTACAGAAGTTGATTTAAGTTCTGTTTGAATTACATGGTAACTGATTTTAATTATTCTTTTCTTTCCGAATTTTTTATTCATTTGCAGGTGAATATGGATTCCGTAAATTAGTATGCCATTAATGATTTGCTAAAGCACAAATATCTTGTAGAGTGTAATGCATTTTATGTATATTAAACGTAACAGCTGATAACACTGGTGATCTGTGTTCATCATGTCAAAAGTTGGATGGTTTGTTTACCATTATCATTAGTAAATCTAGACTTACTGATGACGATTGCACTTATGCAATTGTCACAACTTGGAGAACTGTTGTTACATATATTAATGACTGGAATGGGGAGATGAATAATGTTAGGCAAAGAGAAATAGAACACATTTAGAAAAGGATATGTCTATTGTTTTTAAAGATCATTCCCCTATGAAACAAGACAATGCCCAGGACAACTTTGGAATTCTGAATACAAGTATTCAGCAATCTGAGGATTTAAAGCCTTTAGAAGGCAATAAGAAAAGGAAGAAAATATGAAAAAGAAACTGATAAATGTCTGTAAAGTGAACACATACTAAAAATGACACTGTTTTATTTTGTAACACACAGATTACAGATAATTTTCTATCAGAAAATCTAAAAAGGCAGCATTTTTCCAAAGGAGAAGGTAGAAAAAAAGAGGCAAGGGTCAGGTGAAAAGGAAGAAATCAAACCTGAACGTGGAAAGACTGAAGAACATTATTATAATGAAAAAGATGAGAAAGACAGACACTGGCATGACTCAAGCTGTGGATGTACGAAGCCAGCTGGACGAGAATTATATACTTGCAAATGTAATACACAATGAAAACAATGGGATTAATAAGACTAGTGATTTCAAAGTTGCAGATTCTTCAGATCTGATATTCTTGTAATTGGAGACTCAATTATTAGAGGAACTGAAACGTGAATTTGTAGGGAAGATAATGAACACTGAATAGCCAGGAGCAAAAATAGAGGATGTGAAATAAGCCTTGGAATGCCTTAGGCTGCCAGTTGGCTCACAGATAGAACCCACAGTGTGAAAGTAGCAGACTCCAAGTCAGGCTGTCAACCAGTCATGAGTGGAGTCTCACAGGGATCTGTCCTGGGTCTTCTTCTGTTTGGTATCTACTTCCAGGACAACACAGAGGGACTCTGTCTCACCAAGTTTGCTGACAATTGCAAGCTGGGAGCCTTTATTAACTCCACAAGTGATGTAGACATCCTACAGAAAGGCCTCACTGAGACCAATGACTGGTGTCAAAACCATGGCCTTAAGCTTAATGCCAAAAAAATGTGTCATCATTCCCTTTGGGAAAAACTCAGTTCCCACTAATTACCACATTGATGGTAGCTCACTGAACATTGAAGGCATTATAAGAGCTCTAGGGACAAAGGTTGACAGGAACTTCTCCTTCGACCACCACATTGGCACTGTGGTCAAAAAGGCATCCTATGTGGCACATCTCATTACCAAGGGTTTTGCATCCAGGAAGAAAGAGGTCATCATCTCTCTCTCTACTCTTCCCTCATTAGGCCAATCATTGAGTATAATGCCCCATTTAGCATGTACCTCACTAAACACCTGAAACAGCTGGAAAGGCCACAAAAATACCTCATGAAGAGGATCCTAGGCCTTAAACACATGCCCTACATGGACAGACTCAAAAAACTCCAGCTTTTCTTTGTCTCATATCATCTATTAAGAGGCGATCTCTGCTTGACTTACAAAGTCATGTTTGACCCAGCCCTGTTAGAAATGTTACACCTAAAGAAATCTCAATCCCTCCGCACCATACATTCCAGGGATCTCAACTTCATTACCACAATCAACAGAACATGCTGGAGGGACAGGTTCATAACCAAGAGACTGCCCATGCTCTGGAATAGACTTCCCATACATGTCAAGCAGAGCACCTCACTGGCCCTTTTCAAGAGAAATCTTGATGTGTGGATGGGAAATAGAAAGTTCACCCCAGGGATCACTCCAGTGGCTCTACTTGATAGAGGCACTGGGAACTAACAGTGGCATGATGCCAGAGCACTTCTATGGGCTAGGCTTGTAAAGGCCCCAGAGCCGTTGGCCTAGTACACACCTATGAACCTATGTAAGAATGTATGGCTCTGTTTTTATTCATGTCAGTACAAATGATCTCATCCACAAGGACTCTCTGACTGTTAGCAGGGTAACTTACAGACCTCTTAGACAGCATGGCTTGTACAAGTGTTAGGATGTATTTTTCACAAGTCACATATAAAAAGGAGAGTCAGTTCACAGTGAATGAAAATATTTTTGGATAAATACCTACATGAAAAAATGTGCCATTTTAAAAAATGAAAATTTGTACAGCATCCAAGCCTAATTTTGGGCACCCATATATTCAAACAGGATGGCATTCATTTGCCATGATCAGGGAAGATAATTTTTTCAGCAGGTATTTTGCAATAATTGACAAATACAAGGCAGGATTTTTGCTGGGTCGAAAATTTAACAGTTCACAAATTGCAAAATCTGATGCATCTCTGATGATTGTTAATGCTAAGCATTAATAATTATTTTTTATTGGATGTTATTAATGCTAGAGCATTAATAATTAAGTTTTTTATTGGAAAATTTGCTGCATTCCCACAAGGTTGACATTGTTATTGTTTGTGAAAAATGTTTAAAGAAGAATGACTGGAAACCAGTTCTCTCAGGGTATAAACATTTTTACTGTAACAGACATTCTAACAAAGTCAGGTGGAGGTGTTATGATAGAGATTAAAGAGTTATGAGACCTGTGATTATTACATATTCAATGAAAACATCAATACTACAGTAAAGACAACCCTGGAACATACAACAATTATTGGAGTGTACAGACCACCAAAGTCAAGTACTGATGACCTAGAGAAATTCATAATTTCTTGCATGAAACACAGGAGGGAAGAATAATATTAGCTGGGGACTTAAATTTACCAGAAACAGACTGGAATGATATTTATTCAACAACATTACTAAGGAAATTATTCACAATGTATGGCCAAGAACAACTGCTTCATATTATTAAAAAAAACAACCAGGGAATGGAACGTACAACACATTGTTTTCTGAAAGAAATTACTGTTACTTCATGTTATGTTTTACTACCACTGATGTGCAATGATCACGATGTTAGGTTAATTTGTTGCTAGATAATCCTGCCAAACCGAAATCTAAACCAATGTACAGAAGATTAATTACAGATCATATGCGGTGATGCAGCGGTAGCAAGAGGTTATCCCGTTCGATTCTCAGCTGGAGTGCGGGGAGTGCCTTCTGTGTGGAGTCTGCATGTCCTCCCCGTGGTTGGGTGGCATTGTTTGAAAGACATGCGTAAATGGGCGTGCCTTGGTTGAACGTCGAGCTGGCACCTCGGCGTTCATGAAAATCTACTGCCAATCATTAGCGGACCGGAGTTCCGCTGTGGTGACCCCTAATCAGAAAAAGCCGAAAGACAAACAACAACATGGAAGCAAAAGAGTCACTATGTAAAACTAACTGGACGGATGCGTTCAGTAGAAAAACTGCAGAATGAATGTGGAAAGTTTAGGAGACGGAGATTGTCTGAGTGCAAAAAAAAAATGGTTGATAATAGGATAAAGGCATAGAAAGTCAGGGAGATATATTTCCATAAGGACAAGATACCTGATTAAGGTCAGACACAAAAAATAAGAAATGGAAAAGAGGTCAAACTACAACTTTGAAAACTGAAATAAACAGCCTGGACAAACAAATTAAGCATAGCATGAGACAACATTAAGAAATAAAATGAAGAAAATGTATATAAAGATATTGAGCATAACAAGAAACCATTTTATAGATACATAAGATGGGGAAGGCATAAAGACAATTGATAAACTGTGTGTAAATTCTAAATTTCATTCTCAGAAAACAGATTATAGATATATTTACAAAATCTTATGCAAAAAAGGTTGGCTCCACAAAGGGGATGATAAGTTGTCCTACTGACATCCAGGTAACCTCAGATACTGAAATCAAATCCAATTATATTGAAAAAAAACTGTGTCCAAACAAAGCACAGGCAGGAAACAGAATTAGTAGTAATTACCTGAGAACAACTGCAGCAAGAACTTACAGTACCCTTATATCTATTACTAGATTCCTCAAGATTGGAGATATGCACTTATTAAACCTGTCTTTAAGGGAAAGTTCAGTAAGACAAACCTGGATTCATACAGACCCTTAAGTCTACTTTCATATTGTGAAAAAATAATGCAGAAGGTAATATCGGATAAGTTATTGTCAGAACTGGTAAGGTTGGGATGTGAAACCATACATCTGCATGCATATATGTTGAAAATAGATCTATTATCACCTGTAACAAGATAGTAGCAGCTATGAATGAAAATGTGTGCTATGATACAATTTATAAACATTTAACTTGAGCATTTGACAGGGTGGTACACAAAACACTGATCAATAAATTAGAACAACTAGATATTGATGTACACTTGGTAAGATGAATAGTTGTATGGCTTACAAATAGGACATGTCAAATATCATACATCAATTGGACAGAAGAAATTCTTGGTTACAGTCAGGGTGTCCCACAGGGCTCTATCCTAGGCCCTTACTTGTTTAGATTGCATCTTTCAGACCTATTTTTTTCATCTGAGGTGTTCTACAGTCTATATGCAGATGACTTGAAGTTGGGTAAACTGATTACGTGTGCTACAGCGAAGGCATGTCTGCAAAAGAACTTGACTAAATTGAACATTTGGGCCAAGGAAAATATTATACTGATAAATACATCACAAACTAAACATATACGATTTGGGAGACAGAGTTCCACCTCCTGTTATTTAGTACTCGCTATTAGTAATATGTTGAACTTCTATGTAAACAAACCTGAATGGCTGAGTGTGGCCTTTGATGTATGAGCTGTGAATACTTTTAGCAGAACCATGCTCATAATGTACAGCAGCTTCATTAAGATTTCTTGTTGTATTTAAAATTTAAAGTAGAAAAGGAAGTCATTCTACAAATATTATGTTGCTCCAATATTAATTGCATGGAATTGTTCCTAAGGGGTTGTGGGTTTATGTTAAACCATCCTTGTTGTTTGGAGCTGACTTTACAGGCCTTAAAAAGTGCTAACAGCATCAGATTTCATCAAGCTATCGAAGGAGTATGCTAAGAGAAAGATTGAGGTGTTGAACGCAGACATTCATGATTGGTTTGTCTGACTATAAGTCTGCATTGTCTAATGAGTTATTGACTCAGCTGGATGAAAGGATTTAAACAGGATTTTCTGACCTTAAAATCTGGAGAATAGGTTAATTTCTATTGAACTCCATAAACTGGGTATAACGATCTTTGACAGTAGTTCATGGTTTCCATGGAAACACCCTCCTTTGAAACATCAGTAGCAGCAGAGAAGCAGATGTTATAAAGATGGCGGCCAACAGTAACTAAGTAGTCAGGAACAACATGAACAATTTGAAATAAATGCAAGAGGTGGTGACTTAGTTAATCATAGTGAGACTTCTTCTGTAAGTACTAAACCTAAAAGATTTTGAAAGAGACACAATAATACAAATAATTATAAAAAAGCTAAGTCACCAACTTCTGGTAGTAACAATGAACAGTGAGTTGCTGCCCTTGAAAACCTTCATGTTAGTCAAGGAATTTTTGACTTATTGGGTAAAGGTCTAAAGTTTATAGCAACTTCAAGGGTTTATTTGTATGAAATAAATGTTACTTTTTCACAAACAGAAACTGTGTGTAGTAATGTTTGGCTAGATCACATAGTAGATGTGCTCATTTTAAAAGGCAGACAGGATTTATAGCATATTTTACGAATAAGGCAGCTTTATGATATTGTTAAAACGTGATTATTGTATTAGTGAAATTATATTCTAAGTATGTGGTGAATATTAATTTAACTGAAGAAGAGAAGAATGCCTTGAAATATCTAGAACAGGATGGTAGTGCTGATAAAGGAAGTTGCATTGTTATTATACAAAATTAGGTTTATTTAAGAATGTTCAAACTGTGAAAATGCACTCACAAGTCACAAAAACAAATCCAAAAGAGCGCAGTGGGCTAATGGAGAGGCAAAACCACCAACTTTGTAAATACTGCATGATTTATTACCATCCACAAAACAAAAACCCATTAACGCTTTTATTCCACAATACGCGTTTTCGTCCACGTAACTTGGACTTCATCAGACAATCAAGTAATTACCCTAATTGCATCTTAAATAACTCACTAAAAACACTTTAACCAATAGAGTTCTTAAAAAACATTTCAAATACACTAATCAGGCTCTCTTAAAGGCTCATATATATTAATCAAAAACTAATTTGTTGTCACCACAAATATATCTAAATAAATAAATAAATATTAAAACTAACTAAAATATATCTTGTATAAAATTCATAAAGCTTACAATTTATAATATTCAATTCATATAACTTTAGATTCTTTAAAATCCAGACATTTAAATAAAAAGTAAAAATATTATTGAGTGGATACATGTCTATAAATTAAAGAACTGGCACCATCTGCTGTCATATTTAGGTATAACAGCCTTTACACTTTGGCAGCCCTTAATTTTAATAATGGTAATAGGGAAATGTGGTCATTTAAACCTGGAACTTTTGCTGCTTCCAGGGTTATTTGCCACCATAGCTCTTAATTTTAATAATGGTAATAGGGAAATGTGGTAATTTAAACCTGGAACTTTTGCTGCTTCCAGGGTTATTTGCCACCATAGCTCTTTATATTCTATCTGTTCCTCCCAAGGGCCACCTCTAATGTATCTCTTAACTTTTTCTAATAAGAAGAAGAAGAATTTATAACCTTCACATTCTTTAGAGTGTTTATATAATGCATTTGTATCCTTTGCTTTTGATATTTCATATATATGTTCATATATTCTTCTTCTCAGCATTCTCTCCGTTTTACCAACATAAAATGAATTACATTTATGACATAATGCAAGATAAATTAATCATTTTGTATCACAACAAAAGTATCCCTTACTTCTAATCCATCTATTCCTGCTTTCTAAATAAATTTCACCTTTATTAATAATATATTCACATTGGTTACAGCTCCCACATTTAAAAGTTCCTGTTTTCTTTCTTCCCCCTAAGTGATGTGTATTTTCATAATAATTGACATTCCCTCCATTATTCTTAATCTCCAAGATTTTTTTCATACTATAGGAATTTTTGTAAACTACCTTCGGCATTAATTTTGTTACTTCATCTATATCTGTGAATGACACAAATCTTTCCCATTCTCTCTGAGAAACTTCCCTAACCTTAAAGCTAGTAGCATTATATTCCAATATCAAAGCTTGTTGATATTCACTATGAATTCCCTTATTATTTTTTTCATCTTTTTCAAAATAACCTTCATATGCAACTCCCTTTATAGGTCTAAATTTATTTTCTCTACCTTTCTCCACTTCCATCCTAATATTTTTAACAAAATTATTAGGGTATCCTTTGTCCTTAAACATTTTCTCAAGAAATGTACATTCATTAACAAAATCTGAGTCTAAACTAGTCATACGACAACTTCTGACAAATTGTCCTTTCACTATATTCCTTTTACAGTGCAATGGATGTGCACTGTTATAGTGGAGAAAGGAATTACAAAAGGTAGTTTTCCTGTAAATTCTAGTTTCAAATTTCTTATTAGTCTTATATATTTCCACATCCAAATACTGTAAAATGTCAGTTGAAGTCTTGTAGGTAAATTTAAGGAAATTAGTGGAGCTGTTAATATATTCCATAAATTCACTAAACTTGTCATAACCTCCTGTCCAAAAGATGACAATGTCGTCCAAAAATCTACGATACAATGTCCAGCAGGTATTAAATTTAGAGTGCAGAATAAATTTTTCCTCCCACTGTGCCAAAACTAAATTCGCAAACTTGGGAGCGCAAGCTGCACCCATGGAGACACCTTGTATTTGTTGAAAATATTCACCATTAAAAAGCAAGAAATTATATTTGAGGACCATATCCATAAGTCCCATAATAGCTACTTTTTCATGATGGGTCAATTTATTATCTTGAAAAATTATATCCTCAAACATTAGAAGGCCCATCTCATAAGGTATGCATGAAAAGAGATCAATTATATCGATAGTAACAAACATTAAATTGTCAGAATATAATTCAGGGGTAATATTCCTTAACAAGTCCCATGAATCTTTAAGTATAACCTTATTCTCCACGCAAATATGTTTCGTTTTTAAATCAACATATTTAGCCAGTGGTAATGTTTTTGATCCATCTGCCAACACTATAGGCCTAAGTGGGGGATCTTCCAAATTTTTATGTAATTTGGGAATACCAAAAATAATTGGTATTCTAGGTTTCGATACATACAGGAAGTCATAAGTTTTACTATCTATAACATCTTCATATAGCATATCTTTTAATAATATATCTATCTTGTGGTATGCTAAATTGACTTCATTCCTTGAAACACATGTATATTTCACTTCATCCCTAAGTTTTTCATTCATTTTACCCTCATAAATTATGTTCTCCATAATGACTACTCCCCCTCCCTTATCTGGTTTCATAATTCTAACTTCAGCATTATTTTTCAACTTACGCAAGGTCTCATTCTCTGTTTTACTAAGATTACTTTTATATTTCTTTTTCTGTTGTACATTTCTGACTTCTTTCTCTAAAGTAATTTCTAAATTCCTAATTTGAGGATGGAGCAGCGGGTTGTACGTAGTTCTACGGACCAAAACCTGACTATCGTGGGAAATATTAGATATTCTATTCTTAGAGAACAAAATTTCTAGTTGTACTTTCCTTAAAAAAAGTTTTATATCAAGTAATGTCCTTGTTGAGTCCCCCTTAACATATGGTATATATTTCAACCCTTTACTTAATAGACTAAAATGTTCCTTAGTCAAGGTAATGTTGCTAAAATTATAGATAGAGAATTCATTATAACTATTCTTAACACCAACAACTAAAATTCCTTCATTTACTGTATTTGGGGGTGAGTTGTTTAAATCTAAAACTTTCCCCTCCCCCTTCTACCCCCCCGCCCCCTCTGAAAATTTCCATTCCTAAATTGTTGTTGGTTACCATAACTTTCTTCTCTATTTAAAGGTGGAAATTCATAATTATAATCATAGTTATTCCATCCATTTAGTTTCTCTTCATTGTTATTACTATTATCTTGTCCTTTACTATTATTTCCATAGGTGTCCCACTTCATATAGTGTGGTTTGGGGTAACTCATTTTATTCTGATATTCCTGTACGTCCCTCTTAAGTTTGTTCATCTTCCTATTAATTAAATCATTACATTTCACATCAATATCATCTCTAACTTTGAAATATTTTTCCCTTTCTTCCCTAATCCCATGTATCAAATATTCCTTAATATAGGTGTCCAGTTCATCTATTTCTCCCTTTAAAATATCCTGTTTTCTACCATTCTCCTTAATAATGAGTTTTAAAATATCAATTCCACATTTATTAAAAACGTCCAACAATTCATGATGAAATTCTGAAACAGCCTGAACATTATTAGGGTATTTCCAGACCCTTAACCCTTTCGGGACAACATTCCCATTTATACATTCTAAAAGATCAGCATTTTCAATACTCAATGTTCTGTATTTAAACATAAGCTTAGATATTTTGTCCAATTTAACAGAGTATGAATCTCCGTTAGGTAGCCCAATAGGGCTTCCCTTATCAAGTTGAAAACAATAATTTGCTTTCAACCATTCACTTGTGTCTTTACTGTGTAAAGTAACTGGAACAGTACCTGTAGGTGCCTGAATGCGGGTTGGCACTTTAAGTTTGTTAATAACATCAGTCCCATTAACGTTTTCAGTCTCATTATGTTCTGTTTCTTGCCCAAAAATCCTCAGCGTAGCCGCTGGATTAAATGTAGCACCATTCGGTTCAAATACATCTCCTGGGTCATTGTCATCATTTATATTCTCTCTCTTCCTTTTTTGTTTTTGTACATAAAACCCTTCGGTTCCACTTCCTCTCGCATTACTACTACCCAGGCTACTACCAACCAAGGAATGGCAGAGCGGTGTGAGTAGATCAATTAACTCGGTGAGTTGGCCAATCAATGTTCCTGATTGACCCACCTCTTCCTGTCCCTTACTACTCACCGGTGAAGCTCCCTCCATAGCCCGTTCCACAACCACAAAACCAAATCCAAACTGCAAAAATGCACTCACAAGTCACAAAAACAAATCCAAAAGAGCGCAGTGGGCTAATGGAGAGGCAAAACCACCAACTTTGTAAAGACTGCATGATTTATTACCCTCCATGAAACAAAAACACATTAACGCTTTTATTCCACAATATGCGTTTTCGTCCACGTAACTTGGACTTCATCAGACAATCAAGTAATTACTCTAATTGCATCTTAAATAACTCACTAAAAACACTTTAACCAATAGAATTCTTAAAAAACATTTCAAATACACTAATCAGGCTCTCTTAAAGGCTCATAAATATTAATCAAAAACTAATTTGTTGTCACCACAAATATATCTAAATAAATAAATAAATATTAAAACTAACTAAAATATATCTTGTGTAAAATTCATAAAGCTTACAATTTATAATATTCAATTCATATAACTTTAGATTCTTTAAAATCCAGACATTTAAATAAAAAGTAAAAATATTATTGAGTGGATACATGTCTATAAATTAAAGAACTGGCACCATCTGCTGTCATATTTAGGTATAACAGCCTTTACACTTTGGCAGCCCTTAATTTTAATAATGGTAATAGGGAAATGTGGTTATTTAAACCTGGAACTTTTGCTGCTTCCAGGGTTATTTGCCACCATAACTCTTAATTTTAATAATGGTAATAGGGAAATGTGGTCATTTAAACCTGGAACTTTTGCTGCTTCCAGGGTTATTTGCCACCATAGCTCTTTATATTCTATCTGTTCCTCCCAAGGGCCACCTCTAATGTCTCTCTTAACTTGTTCTAATACGAAGAAGAATAATTTATAACCTTCACATTCTTTAGAATGTTTATATAATGCATTTGTATCCTTTGCTTTTGATATTTCATATATATGTTCATATATTCTTCTTCTCAGCATACTCTCCGTTTTACCAACATAAAATGAATTACATTTATGACATAATGCAAGATAAATTAATCCTTTTGTATCACAACAAAAGTATCCCTTACTTCTAATCCATCTATTCCTGCTTTCTAAATAAATTTCACCTTTATTAATAATATATTCACATTGGTTATTTAAGAATGTTCCTTAAACTGTTAAGACAATCAAGATAAATATTAGTGCCTGAATATTTATCTTCTGCAGGGGATTCTGAGTGGTAGTGTGCCTTTAGTTGCACGCCTTGTTCAAAAAGCTCTTCTGTCTGAAAAGTTGGGGATACTCTGTCACAAATCCTCATATTCCTTTGTTTTATACATTACCAAAAATATATAAAAGTATAGTGGAGCCCATGAGAGACCTATAGCTTTACAATTCTTGAAAGGACTGGTGTTGTCTTAGATCTAGTTTTAAAACCATATGGCATACAATTACCCTCTTATATGTAACAGTCAACATTTTTCACAAGAAGTTGCTCCAGTTACCAGTTAGGAATGCTGTTTAGCTACTGCAGATGTTAATAGTTTATATACTTGGATACAACATGACTTGGGTCTAACCCCTGTTGCACATTTTCTTGTTAATGTAGAAGAACCTTTGGAGATTTTGGAATTGTTTGTCTTTAAATATCAATTGTTTTGTTTTAATTGTACTTTTATAAGCAAATTTCTGGTACAGCTATGGGGTCTTGATTTGCCCCTAGTTATGCAAATTTGTTTATGAGTAAGTTTGTAGTGGCTTTTTTGTATGGAGTTATTTTGAATGTAATACTTTTTTTTAGAAATGTTACATTGATGACTTGTTTTATTTTTATTAAAGGATCTCCAGATTTATTCATGTATTTAAGGATCAATATTTGGATATCTCAATATATATTTGAGATAATATAGTGCATTGTACTCTTCATAGCAAGCCTACTCAGCAAACACTTTCTTACATGCATCTAGTATGCATGACTCATTTGTTGAATTTTCTTCCTTATGGGGAATTCCTCAGAGCAAATGTTTTGTGCTCCAGGGATGATGATTTTCAAGTAGCAGCCATGGAGATAGTAGTGAGATAACTAACAAGGGATTATAACTACATTTTGTAACACATTATGCCCCTTTCTTGAAAGGGTGGTACATATTTTAAAATGATACTGCCATACCGTGACATCTAATGAGATTTTGAAAAATGTAAAACTATTCTTATAGAAATTCTTTTAGTGTTGGTAGCCGTATTGTATATATGGTTATGCAAAATGAAAATTTTCCAAGTGTGTGTAAGGGGTGTTCAGTCTATGCTTATATAGGTAATAGGGCAAGGTATATTATTAGTTGACTGTATTTTAAAGCCCCTGTGATATGCAACTGTTATTTGAAATCAGTTGTGTATGGTTTAAGATGTTCATGTGAAAAATTGCATATAGGGCAAACTATGAGACAAGTTAGAAAGAGAATACAGAAACACATCAGGGATATCATAAATGTCTCCCCTACTAGTCCAGTTGCCTTTAATTTTTTGCAGAAACATAATTGAGATCCTAAAGATTTAATAGTTTTTATATTATGCACATGTGGCATGACAGGTTTTACTGAAAATGAATCTAGGGAGATTTTTGCTTAAGATACATTGCAACAAAAATGTCTAAATAATGAATTGATTATGAGGTATTTACTATAGCTTATATTATGAAAATATATATGCATATACGTATTCATATGAAATGGATGCATATTTTGTGAATAATGCATTTATATATTTGTAGAAGCTATTTTGTTAAGTTGTTTTGACTTGAATTATTTGCTCTGATTACCTGTAACTTGCTACAAACTTATTAATTAATTTGATTACATAAGTGGATGTTTTTAGAACAGAAAAGATGCCTGCTGATGAGTTAGTTCTTTGTCAATGAAAGTTTGTTTTATCTCCATGCCAAAAGCATAGTATTTAAATTTTTGATATTTTGGCAAGTTAAAGGTAGAATTATAATTAATTTGCATAGTTCCCCCTCCATTACATGTTTTATTTTTAATGTTCTATTGCACAATAATTCACTACTGTAATATATTCTTTTACTTCAACTTTGAATGTTTGGAGAAATCTGTCACCGCCAAATGTGTGGCAGTGTCCATTGTATTTCCCAAGGGTGTGAGCTTCATGTAGACAAAATACTTGATATGGATCCAGAGTATGAGTAATTGCCTTATTATAAGCCAAAACCATCTAATCATGATTATCTGTATTAAGCTGCAGAGGAAGCCTGTCTACTACTGAGATAAGGCCTCTGCTTATAATATAAACTCCTGTTTCTAGCTGATAAATTCAAGCTGAGATGACCTACTGGGGCAAGCTACAAGGTGAAGTGGAACATGTGGAAGTCTTACCAAAAGTGTGACTCCAAGAAGACCACATCTAGCTGAGATACTAATTCCAACTGACCTTTACAATCTATAGTAGCAGTGGGTATCACTAAAACAAAATAATTTCATCAACAAGATGAACTCCTTCTTAAACTATTAATTTGGAATTGACACAGATGCTAAAATCCCCAGAAACCAGCCAGTCTAAATGAGACTTGCCCTTTGACAGGGAGGATGTTGTTTAAATCTTGTAAAACTACCTTCAATTTATTTGGAGAATGATGAATAAAAAGGAAACTACAATTTTCCATGCACAAGACATAGGTATCTGTACTAGAAAACTATACTATTTCATACAAGAATCTGAAATACATACCTGGTCTTAACCAGTTCTGACCTCTCTAGGTCACTGAGTGAAATGATCTAAAGAGAAACTGCTGCCATCAAATGAGGCCCAAAATACTATCCATCCAAGTCTTTGTTATAAACACAGAATAAATGTCTCCCAAAGTGTCATATGCAATATTTGTCTCTTATATACAGCAACCTGTACACAGCTACTTGAACAAAGATCCAAATGTTTACTTTATAACACCTAATAGGCTTACTGACTATCAATATGAGATAGCACATATCTCTGAAAATGGGTGATTTCACCCAAGGATGGTATTAAGTAATGCTTAAAATGGAGTAAACCTGAGTCCATGAGGATGCATCACACTCAGCAGTCTGTCTGGCTTCTACATTATGACTTCTTTGGCTCCCCAAATACTTACACCAACAGATGCTGCTAGATTATACTCTAAAATACCAGAAAGGGTGACCAACCAACAGCAGGCATACTTAATCAAAATTCACTGCTACTAAAACCCAAAGATGCTGTAAATTATGTCAAATGCTTTGGTGATCAAGTGACTAAATACAAGTTTTGTCTGAAGGTTAGTCACAATCTAACATACCTTTTGTCAACAATGTACCAATGAAAACAATTCAAGTGCTTTTAATGGTGTTAAATAAAAGAAGTATGATGTATTGATAAGCATCGTAAAGTTAAACATGAATATAGACCATAAACACAAATTAAGTAATACAAAACTTTAGCAAAAGATCAAACCAATGTAAGACAGCACGTTTAAGCAATAAAGATGTTGCACACAATGAAGAACAGCAGGGACAGACCATCATAGTCCTGGTATGAGCTATGGTCTTCAGTAAAGTCATCATGAGATGGAATGTTTAATAAATGTAAGAATGATTTGACTATTTTGACGTTACCCCCTCTTTCAATAATTACTTTAGTAAACTAATTTTCAGATAAAGAATAACATTTTAGAACATATCAATACATTGGGATAGAGTACATATTAATTACTTCTTTAGACAGTTGGTCATTACGATGAAAATCTTTACAAGACTTTGCTTTAGTAAAGGATATTATTATATACCAAGCAAGAAACTCAACAGTGTAAAAAAAAAAACAACTAAGCATATTTATCTTGGTTAATAAAAATCTTATACTAAGTTTCAAAAAGGTAACTGTTCCCAAACAATATGGAGAATTAAGGCTACCAGAAATTAAACTGTATCTTCTGTTTAGCTAGCTTTTGAGTTTGCATTTTAAACAAGCAGACAGGGGGCCACACAGTGTCCTTACTACAAATATAAATATTAACCCTCTATCATTGATGTTTATAAATGCCACAAATCATAATGTGATTTTTTCAACAAAAGTTCTAATTCAAAGTCAAAGTAAACTTATTGTTGATCAGATATACACAGCAGTGCAAGCAGAATTAAATTACGTTGCTTTGGTCCCCATGCAGGACATAACAATAAACACATAGTTTGAATGACAGTAAGACTAATGCATACACAATAATAATTAAAATATTAACACAATAAATTACCACAATTGGACAGGAAGACATTAGACAATATTATACTAGTAGGTATTGCAAGACTATGACTTTACATTGTGATTGCTTAGATATTGCACTTCATCAGGTATAGTATGATATATTCTGATGTTCATATTGCACATGTATGGAGTGGTGACTCACTCCTGACTATTGCACATTCAAGAAGTAATAGCATAAAAGATCAGGCTAATAGTACCAGTTAATGAAGTAATTTGCCAGAGTGATTACTATAGCTGATACTTCTCAGCAAGTGGCATATTGATCTAATTATTCACTGCCATGCCTGGCATTCAAGTTCAGCAGCCTTATGGACAGAGGGAAGAAGCTCCTGTTCAGTCTGGATGTTTTACAGTGTAAGCTGCAATACCACTTGCCCAAAGAAAGGCGGAAGTACATGCTACATGGACAGGGTGAGTGGGATCATTGATCATCTTCCTAGACATTCCCACACACTGAATCCCATGCAGATCATCCATGGATAGAAGCAAGGAACCAATTACTTTTTCTGCTGTTCTCACTACCCTCAGGAGAGATGCTTTGCAGTTACCATACCAAACTATGATGTTATTTGAAAGGATGCTCTCGATGGTCCCCCTGTAGAAGGCTTTGAGGATGGACTGAGACAGGTTTGCCTTCCTCAGTTTCCGTAGGAAGAGCAGTCACTGCTGTACCTTCTTCACTGTGTGGCTAATATGAGTCAACCAGGATAGGTCATTTGACATGTGCACCCCCAAGAACTTGGTGTTTTTGACTCTTTCTACTGTCATCCCCTTAATTTCCAGAGGTTGATGTATCTCCAGAGTCCTCCTGAAGTCCACTATTAACTCTGGTCTTGCTTACATTTAAGGCCAGATTGTTGCGGTCGCACCATCCTATCAGATGCTCCACTTCATCCCTGTAGACTGTTTCTTCACCATTTCTGACAAGACCTATGACAGTGGTATCATCCACAAACTTTTGTTGGATTCATGCCTGGCCATGCAGTGGTGTGACAACAAGGTGAACAGCACAGGACTTAGGACGCAGTCCTGAGGGACATCCATGCTCAGTGTAGTACTGATTGAACTTTTATTTCTCACACATACATTTTGGGGTCTGTTGATGAGAAAGCCCAATATCCAGTTACATAGGAGGGTGTTGATGCCCAGCTAGATCATCTTTGATATCAGATTCTGGGTGATGACAGTGTTAAAGGCGGAACTAAAATCAATGGACAGCATTCTGACACAGCAATTCTTGTTCTCTAGATGTGCCAAGGATTCATGAAATGCTATAGCTATTGCATCAGCTGTGCAGCGGTTATATCTATAAGCAAACTGTAATGTATCCAGTGTTGCAAGTAGGCTTGAAGAGATATGGTTCTTGATCAACCGCTCAAAACACTTCATTACTGTTGATGTAAGAGCAACTGGCTAGTAATCATTTAGGCTTGTCGGTTGGATTTTTTTGGTAAGGGAACGATTGTTGTATTTTTGAAGCAACTGGGCACAATGGCTAGTTGCAGAAATGTAGTGAATATATCTGTTAGTAAGGTGGACAGTTGCGTAGCACAGTCTCTTAGAAGGCTTCCCATAATATTATCACGACCAGCTGCTTTTCTTGGGTTTATTCACTCTGAGGTCTTCAGAACATCAGATGTTCTTAGACATAACACATCCTCACCATGTTCGACAGGGAACTTATTTGGCACAGAGTTGTTGTCCCTATCAAATCTGCTGAAGTAGGTGTTTAGTTTGTTCAGAAATTCTGTGTCGTCATCACATTGGCATGACATGACATCCACTTGCTAGATTCAATACATTCACATATAATTATAGGCTGTCAAGAAGCCTTTATGTATTTTTATTTTATTATTAAAAAGGCAAAATGACACCTGATATTTATTCAAACTGATATAGGGCATTAAACAAAACATTTTATTATTAAAAAGGCAAAATTATACCTGATATTTATTCCAAATTGATATAGGCCATTAAAACAAAACCTTTAACACTCATCGTTCTATTATTTACAGAGTAGCATAAGAATATGAAGTTACGCGCAGTGGTGGTGCTGCGGTAGCATTGTCACCTCACAGTAAGACACTGTCCGGTTCGATTCTCAGCTAGAGCGTCTTCTGCGTGGAGACATGCGTGAATGGGTGTACCTTCTTTGAAGGTTGTGTGTCAGGCCTGGCAAGCCGGTATGTAAAAATCAACTGCCAATCATTAGCGGACTGGAGTTCCGCTGTGGCGACCCCTAACCGGGAAAAGCTGAAAGACACAAACAAGCATAAGAATATGAAGTTAACAGGTATATTATTTGTTGTACTGTTCTGTATAAGACTAGCATTTTCATATGTTTCTCACTACCATTTGTAAGCTTTATAGTCTTAATGTTGAAGAATTAATGGAATCATAACAAGTGGTTATGAATATACTTTAAAAACTAAAAAATCAAAGTCGGGATTAATATTAAATCTTCCTTTCGTCAGAAAGAAACAGGAAGATAAAGTAATTCAGGCAGGTTCTTTCTGAAGATGACAAAGTTAATGTTATCTGGTAACCAGTGTTTCAAATCAAAGTTATAGGATCTGTGCATATCAAATTCCCTTAATCTAGCAAACAAATTAGATTAGAATTAATTGCTGGGTTTTCCCTTAAAATAATCTATTTTCTTCATCTCATTAACTTTTTATTTATTTTGTAATAGTCATATGTTTTGTTGAGTAGCAGTGTGCAGTGAGCAAATCAAACAAGAGGATGAACCCTATATAAAAGTGTATATCAATGCAAATAAATAAAATAAATGATTGCTGTAATGTTACATTCATTTATGCCTTGATTTGCCAAACATATATATATATATATATATATAATAAATAAACCAGTCATTGTCCATTTCAGTAAGCATTTATATGAGTTAGGTACAAGCCATACAAGTCCACCATGATGAGGCAGTGGACATTGGCATCCAAGGTAAAAATATCACTAAGCTTCAGCACAGAAAGCACATGATTTAAAAATACTCATTCACATAACAGAGATATTGCTATTCTTCCATAAGTCAGGAATGTTGACTGCAATGTGTAAAACTGTTTGAATATTTCCATGATGAGAAATCTTGTCCAAAAGGGAGCAAAACAACATGAGTAAATGTATTCTTTATTAATCAAATGCTTATCTACAGAGAATTTAAATGAAGCTGAAGTAACACTTCATTTAGCAGTCTCAGATGAGTCATATGGAATAAGTGATATTAATTTACCTGTAACAGCTAGCTTGACTGGAGTCAGGTAAACATTATTTATAAACATGTACTGCTAACACATAAATCTAGAATAAGCTAGATTTCTGAATGTCTTGTTCCATATTCCTACCCAATCTGGAGAAATATGTATTACATTTTAGTATGATAACCAATAATGCAAAATAAAAGTATCAGAAAAGAGAAAAGTGCTTTATGGTTATTCAATTTTATATTTCAGTGTACTGCATAAGAGTGTTTTTTAACTGTAGTTTATTTTCATTAGGTTTACAGATCAGTCGTGACTACTCTATTTTATAAGTATCAATATATTGAGTAGAACTTAAAACTGACATATAAAAATGAAATGTTCCTTTTGTGCAGACCTCAGCCATAATGAAACCACTTTTAATGTATTATTATATGAAAAAAGCAGAGTTTAGAAACAGATAGCCTTATAAAGTTTACCATAGACTGTCACTTTTCTGCACTTGAAATTATTACATTGTTTGAAGTGATATGCTGCAAGCAAATATCTTTCATAATAGAAAGTGCAATAGTATTAAAGCTCCAATGTGTACTGAAATGTTAACTATGAGTGGTTAAGAATTCCTTGAAAAGATAAAGATGTACACTTAACTATATATACCCATCTAGATAAGTTTATTGCATGAGCATTGATTAAGCAATCTCATTCCAAAGAGCTTCATCAGAATCTGTCATTATATTCCATTAAAAGAAATTTAAACCATAAAAATCCAATCATGTGGTCATGGGAATTTTTTTCAGTATTAATTACTTAGATATAAGAGCATGTAAAAGAGAGAGGCTGCAGTGGTGCAGCGGTTAGCATTGCCGCTTCACAGCAAATGGTTCTCCAGTTCGATCCTTGGCACGGGTGCCTTCTGTGTGGAGTCTGCATTTCCTCCCAGTGGTCGTGTGGGTTTCCTGTAGGTGGTACGGTTTCTTCCCAAAGACATGCCATAGGTGGATTGGACACTCTAAATTGGCCCTAGCTGTACATGCATGTGTGTATGTGCCTTCTGTGGATGGTTGGGCACCAGGCTGGCAACTTGACACCGTAAAACTCCATTGCCAATCGTGAGCAGACAGGTGATTCACTGTGGTGACCCCTAACTGGGAAAAGCCAAAAGGAGAGGAAGAGTATGTGAAGAATAAAGTACAAAACAGATTTGAATCTGTTTTTAGGAAAGACATTTTCAAAATGCCTATCTACATTTTACCAGTAATCATTCTTTACCATCAAAAAAGAAACATTGCGAAAGGGCATCTGGTGAGACTATCCAGATTAGTTACAGAAGAAAGTTTATTTAACAAGGAATAAGATTATTAGAGGTTATCCAACACCTTTGCTGGAAGAGGTGAACAATGAGTTAAAATTCAAAGCACATGGCTTTTAAACCTATTTTAGTAATGGATTTTCCAAAGAAGTTAAGGTAAACTTATTCTGGTTGTGATAGGGGGAAGCTCTGGTTATACCTTAATGATATTAAGCAAACTATTAATAGAAATTGGAATTTGACTTTTGCCACAACTTTAAATGGGAAATTGGGAGAGAAAACAATTGTGGTTTTTAGTAGGGCGAAAAATTTAAAAGACATTTTTGAGAGGGATAAAATTCATAGTACTAATGGTAATATACAAAACTGGACTGAGTTGCCCAAATGCAAACATTGCAAGTACATTAGTGATGACCATACCTCTCAACCTCTTAAAGCAAGAAATCTGGACAAAGCCACAAATAAAAGTGGGACAAAGAACCAAAAATAGAGACAATTTTTAAATATTGCTCTTACAAACTTAGAACGTTAATAGAAAAACAAGTTTTGCATTAACATGAATTTTCTGAAGAATGTGAAGTCAAACTCAAATGACTGTCATTATTTTCTAACTTCTATCTTTAATGATTTGCCAATAATTTGCCAGAAAAACACGATTTTATGAAAAATGGGCCAAAAATATGAGGCAAAAATCAGGACATTCTGAGAAAATCTGTAAAGGTGAGAGGTATGGAGATGACCCTAATGTTACAGGGTTCCTATTACATGATCGCAGATGTATTCTGTCGAATGTGTCTTGATCGAACATAAAAGAAAGAAAAGGCAAAATATCGAAGTGGCTTTTAAGCAAATTCTTTCCCTGGGAAAGAATTTGCTTGGTTGCTTCCATTACTTTGCCATTTTCGGCACTGTAGTGTGATCTCGGAGTTGGTATATGTAAGTGGGGGGGGTGTGGGGTGACGCCCCCCACTTTATGCAATGTTTTAAAGTTTATTTTTTATTTATTTATTTTTTTGGAACAACGATTTTTTTTTCCCTTGGAAAAAAATCACTGCTCTGAGATTTCAACATTGTAAGCTTTTGCTTACATGGGGTCGATTAATCATCATTCGCCTTTTTAAGCGTTCGATGGTTTAATATAAACCCATGTTACAGTACATGGATATAACAGGGTGATTGTTTGTCCAAGAATATATGATTGGCAAACACGAGGGGTGGTGTACTTACCTTCCTGTTTGACTTATAAACGTTTTTAGGTAGGGAAAATCAACACAATTCAATATTTTTAGGAACATTATCATGATATTACATGAAGGAATTTAAATAATCCATTGTATAAATGTACTTTGGTGTGCAAACAATTTAAGAGATTTTTATTTTCAATTCTTGAGAAAGTTGAGCCAGATGCTAGTGGTAGAATAAACTGGGAAATCATGAACTCATTTGGCAACATAAGTTGAATGCAAAGAATGGGCCAGGTCTTAACAACACTGTTTCCATCACCAGTGTTTTTAAACTTAGATCTGCTAAATTATAATAGCCAAGGTCATGGTTGCTAAAACAGTTGTTTTCTGGTCATTTGGCATACTAAGCTCATCATTAGTAATTGTTAGTTAATTTGTAAAGTTTTTTACCTGAGATTTTTATATGTGGGATTCTGGCTTTATCTTTACCTAAGCTATGGACAGAAGTGCTAAGAAGGTACATGAATGCAATCGATCTGAGTCATTTCAAAACATGTTTGGGAAGAGCATTGTATAGATTTGAAAATATGGGATGAATTATTCGGAGGTCATAGTAGATATTTATATATCTTACAAGTATCCCACTAGAGTAGGCAGGAGAAGTGAAATATTTGTTCATTGATGATACAAATCATTCTTAAACTACTTCATGGAGAGCATTATCTGTGGGTGCTCAAAGGCTTTACCACAGCCAACAACCAAATATAATGTGTACTATAAAAATGAGAAATATATATGTAGTACATTTGTTCCAACAAGTTACCACTGTGGTATGGCATGCTTCCCCACCTCTAAAGACAAATGTGAAGGTTAATAATACTTTAAAGTTAAATTATAAGTCATTGCATTTCTTGAACTCTAGCAGCACACAAGGTACTAAAGCCACCAAGTTATAACAACTAGGTATGTATAAAGTGTTATTTAAAATGGCATTTAAGGTATTATTGTAGACCTTAATGGCAGGACTTCAGTCAAGGTCCATAATGTGGGACATGTTTAAATAAACTAGTTTCAAGAATATACCAGTTACAATAAAAGCAAAACATTGACAATTAGTCATGCATAGCACATATCCACATACATACACTGCTCTCTACTGTTTTCTCTTATGATGATATAGGAATAAATGCAACGACTTCATCCAAAACCTTAAGAGTATTGCCAGATTATAATCATTGAAGGAGAGTGGTAGTAAAGTATTACTTAACAAAATGACTCAGGCACTATACCAAAAAAAAAAAAAAAAATTGTAGTAGGAACAATCTGACAATCTGCTATAGAACAACTTTAAAATGTTCTGCCAGTATCACACCATACATTATCAACTTGTCCTTAGAGAAAAAAATGAATATGAATATATATATATATATATATATATAGAGAGAGAGAGAGAGAGAGAATATATATATATATATATATATATATATATATATATATATATATATATATATATATATATATAGACAGAGAGAGAGAGAGACAAGGCTGGTCCATGCATGTACTATGGTCACTAGAATAAGATTTAACAATAAATAAAAGCATTCCTGAAAGAAAAAAAAGGTGTGATCCACTTTTGCAGAATCGGCCATATCAAATAAAATTGGTAAGTTCCATGGTTAACATGTGGCTGACACTGCGATTACGGATAATTGTAAAGAGCATTAATGTACAGAAACAATAAAAGGGCAGAGCATTTGATGATTAATAAGATGCTATAGTTGATTTATTGGTTAAAGAGTATAAAATCCCATTACATACCATGACAGTTATATAAAGCCAAAGCAGACTAATGCAAATCCTGAATATGTACTTTTGTAGGGGGCACCTTAATGTAATGTGCACTGTCTTTGAATCACGTAACTCAAGCTCAATACAGCAATAGTCTTGTAATGGTGGTAACATCTATAGAATCAGAATGTACAAAGCAACTGGGTCTTGTGGCCATTTACACCTTGCCAGCACGCAACCTCTCCTCTTGACTTTCTTCTTCAGTTCACACTCATTCTACCAGGGTAGTTGCCTCTTCTGGTGCTTTTTTCAAGGGTATGGATACTAGATCCATCTTGGAAGCTGCTAGCTGGTCTTTTGTACATACTTTTACTAAAAACTACAAGTTAGATGAAGTTTCTAGGGACAGAGCTGGATTTGCCAGGGCCATCCTGCATGTTTGTTTGGAAAGCTCTTATGTTGTTTCCTCCTCCTCCCATCCTTTTCAGTAGCTTTCATTTTATCCAAATAATATCTGAGCAGTCTATGCAAATCTAAAGTATGTAGAATCCTTTCATAACTATTCAGAGGTGAAGGGAAAAAAGTAGGAAGATGAATGGACTGATTCGGGGAGAAGTTGTTGACTACCTTGGGCATAAAAGGAGGACTGGTGTGAAGAAAAAACTACTGCTGTGGAAAAAAACAGAAAAACGGGAAAGGCCATAAGTGACTGAAGTGCAAGGACTCTCTTGGCAGAAATAAGAGCTACCAACAAAACATTTTCTTCCAAGTTCAGAATTAGAGAGCAGAAAAACCTATAGGTTTAAAAGGAGGTGGAGTCAATTTTTCCAGAACAAAATTAAATTCCCAAGAAGGCAGAATGGACTTTTTGGTGGCCTAATATAAAAGATGCATTTCAAAAACTGTTTAACTTCCAAACTAAAGTGGTGGATTCAAAGGCAGATAAATAGAAATTGTTGACAAACGTGTTTTAACAGATGAGTATGCCAGACCAGAAATGAGCAACTCTACCAAGAAAGGACAGTAGGAATAATCCACTAAAAGAGGGTTCTGTACGTAACACCAAATAAAAAATCTTTTACACTTCGCAACATAGGATTCTTTAGTAGTGAGTTTTTTGGCTTCCTGCAAAACTTGCAGCACACCCTCAGAAAATTGGTGCCAAAAAGTCAAATGTGGTAAGCAGATGACAGAGTGAATGACAGAGTGAGTGAAAGAGACATTGTCCAGTGTGAGGAGATCCTTCCTGTGAGGTAACTTGTGATGACTGCCCCTGGCCACATAAAAGAGAAGGGGAACCAATGCTGTTTGAGCCAAAAGGGAGTCATCAACAAGATTTTGGGCTGTCTCAAATGATCTTGGGCAACAGAAGAAGGAGGAGGATAAGCATACAGGAAAATCCAAGAAAAAGACATGGCATCTATTTCCAAGCAAGAGGGCCCAGCATTCTGGAACAGAACCTGGGAAGTTGTTTGCTCAGGAAGGAAATAAAAAGATCTGCTTGAGAAGTACCCCACTGATGGATAATGTCCAGGCAACTTCCTTGTGAACCATCCATTCATGAGTATCTGACCTGGACCTGCTGAGATTGTCTACCACTAGATTGTGTTTTGAAGGAATGTAAAGAGCCTGAAGAATCAGATGATGGCTAATAGCAAGTTCACAAATATCTAATTTACAAAAAAGGCATGACTTTGTCGTCTATTGCTTGTTTACATACCACATAACAGTGCTGTAATCTGTCATGTTATAGTCATTCATTTGCTAGAGAGACCAAACCTCCTGGACTCTGATGTTGCTGGAAGAAGCCCCCCCCAACCCAGATCTGAAGTGGCTGTATACAATTCCAGAGTGAGGGAAGGCACTTGAACAGCAAGTCTGGATTCAGAGAAATCTTGACGAATCCACTGCAAACTGCTTTTGATAAAAGGAAAGAGAGGAATAGAAAATTCCAGAGGACAATAATGGTGAATCCAAATTGTCTTTAGATACCAATGAAACTTCCTTATATGGAGTCTGGCAAAAGGAACTATTGAAATGGGGTAAGCCATGTACCCCAAGGCTTGCAGAACCTCTACTGTGGACATGATTTGTACAGAAAGAGAAGACTGGAAAATGGCTGTCATGAAAAGAACCTTGGGAGGAGGAAGAAAAGCCATCATAGGTAGAGTCTGAATCCTGCACTCCAGAAACACTTGATCCTGTAAAGGGGTTAGAACAGATTTCTTGAGGGTGAACCTCAGTCTGAGAAGCAGAAACATGGTAAATTTCTGATCCTGTAGAAGAATCTGCTAAGAAGGGGCTTGAATTAGAGAGTCATCCAAGTAGGGAAAAATCTGGACACCATGGAGTCTACAAGTAGGTTATGACTGGAACAAGACATTTGGGAAAGACCATCAAAGCTGTATAAATACCAAAATGCAAAGCAGAACTGATAATGTGAGGAAGAAACAGAGAACCATAAAAATGTCCCGAAGAGAGGGTAAATAGATATGGGGAGATAAGCATCCTTCAGATCCAGACAGACCAGGAAGGCCTGAAGAAACAGCAAAGGAAACAGGAACTGGAGGGGCAACATTTTGAAACAAGGAACTTTTTAGAAAAGTGTTGAGAAAGAAGAGATGAAGAATGGGCTTCCAAGAGCTTTCCTTCCTGGGAACCAAGAAGATTCTTGAATAAAACCCTGTGCCTCTCCGGGAGGGTGGAATAGGATAAATATTTCCCTAAACTTAAAATTCCTGAAGAATAGGAAGTTATAAAGGTTGTTGTTGTGTCTTTCGGCTTTTCCTGGTTAGGGGTCGCCACAGCGGAACTCTGGTCCGCTAATGATTGGCAGTTGATTTTTACGTGCAGAGTTGCCAGCCCTGACGCACAACCTTCAATGAAGTTACGCCCATTCACGCATGTCTCCATGCAGAAGATGCTCTAGCTGAGAGTCGAACCGGACAGTGTCTTACTGTGAGGCGACAATGCTATCGCAGCACCACAAAGGTGGAGGCTGCAAAATCCCTGAGAAGGATGGAAGGGACTTCCAAACCATGAAATCACAATTTTGAATTATGGAGAGATTCCAGGAATCTGTGGTTATCTATTGACAGATTGATTAAAGGCAGAATCAACCTGAAGAGAGAAAGGAATCTGGCTGAGGGGCAGGGAGAAATGAATGTCAAATAGAAGCAGACTTGCCAATGAAAAAAATGCTTCTGACCTCTAGAATCCTAAGCAGGCTTATTAAGAATCACCTTTTTTAAAGTTTTTTCCCCTCAAGGGTTGTTTCTGCTGCTTATGCACAAAGACTTAGAAGGATAATTCTTTTGAAACCTAGGCCAGGGGAAAGAAAAATCTGTTTGAGGTCATGCATAACCTTCTCTTTATCATGTAAGGTTTTAAAAAAGCTCTGCAGCAGCAGAACCAAATAATGAGTGTCCAAGGGAAAATCCAACAACGTGGCCTCAATATCTTCAAGGAAAGATTGCAACCTAAGTTAAGAGTATCTACAAAGAACAGACCCTGATGTAGCCACCAGATAAGAAACATCAGCAGCATCATAACTGCATTTGACAGAGTGGTGAGACAGCTAAGAAGCAGAGCTCAATAATGAAATGGCAGAAGACTTAGCTTTGGAGTCAGACATTTCAGTCAAAACACATCCAAGTTTAGAAAGAAGAGCCAAGACATACCTGCTCATATGGGTCTGATAATTTATGGCTCTGAAAGCCAGGGTTGAAAAGATACATACTTTCACCCCAATAACTGTCCATAGCCCTACTATCCTTGTCAGAAGGCAGATGTTTAGAAAAAAGTAATTTAAAAGGTTTGCCAGAAAAAAGAAAAATGACTGTAGGGTCAGAGAAAAGATTCTTATATAAAAAGCATTCGATCCTCAGGTGCCTTGTAAAACCTGTCAGAATTGTTAAGAGCGGGATGCCGAAACTCAGGAGCCTGAGAAGCAGAAGAAAAGGTATCAAGAAGGGCTTCCAAAACATGAATAAATGCAAAGAGCTTGGGAGAGTCCAACTGTAAGAGGAATAATGCCTCTTTTGGACCTCAGATATTTGGGAACTTTCCCACTGAAAGTGCTCCTTCATTTTTACTATGATGTCTCCAAAAGAAATCTCCTCAATAGGAGAATCGGAAGAAAGACTGTCCTCATCCTTCAAGCCTAAAGCAAGAGGGAAATGGATTGGACAGGAATATGCTAGAATCTTCCCCAGAATACAAGTTCATGTCTTCATCAGAGGAGACAGGGTCTATATCACATCGTCAAATTTGTGCAAGTCCGAACGATGTAATATCAAACCCAAAAGTCTGAAACCGCACAATAACAAACACACAGAACAGCGATTTTTTTTTCCAGGGGAAAAAAATCACTGTTCCCTAACAAAAAAAAAACAAAAAACAAAACCATAAACCTTAAACTAAACTTATAATGGGGGGCTGTGCCCCCCTACTTAAATATACAAACTCTGAGATCGCACCACAGTGGAGAAAATAGCAAAGCCCCAAAAATGGCCCACCGATTTTTTTCCTTGGGAAAAAATTGATGTGCCATGGCTTTGCTATTTTTGTGTTTCGAACTTTTGGGTTCGATATTACATCTTTCAAACTTATACAAGTTCAACGAGGTGATATAGACCCAAGGAGACCAACCCCCCTCCAAGTCTTACAGCAGAAAGCACTGAGAACCCTTGGGGGCTGTTAAGACCAGAAGAGCCTTGAAATGACCCTGAGTGAAATCCTGCTTCTCTTTTAGGGGAACTTTGTTCACAGGATTCATATGCTTAGACTTCAGATGTTTTCATGTAAGGAACCTCTGCCTAACAAGCTTAGGAAGGTCGGAATCATGCCTAACTTCAATAAAGGAACCAAGAACTTCTTCCCCAACAAGTATCTAGGGAATCCCCCTAGGCCCTTCCATACAATCAGCCATGGCTCCCCCTTCTCATCTGTAGCAGATGTAAGCTCAGTCAAAGAGGATGAGCAAGTAACCAACGCTGTTATCAGTCTCCAGCTGAGTCATGATATAGGGAGCTGTTATCAGAACCAGAAAGTCCTTGGGTTCCTCATCTAACCCAGTGGATATGTCTGGTAAAGGCTGAACAGCAGAAGTCTCCAAATGCATCTTTTTGGACTTTTTAAGAAGCAGACGAATGCCCAGCTTGGTGAATTCAAAAGCCATAGTTCACTTGGCTAATAAATTCAGTCATCTTTTCTACAAATAAACTGAAAGAGATGACAAATGGCTTTGAAAAGTATCAGGTACAAAAGCCTGACAAATTTCATACAGTGTCTGATCATGGTCTGTGTGATGGTGTCTCTTTACCCAGGCCAGTAATCAAGGAGCCTCAACCCTCACCACTTACACCAATGAGAAATGGTCACTAAAAACAGGAATGGATTTACACTGTATTTTAAGATGTAGCTGTCTGCATCAAGCACAGTTACCCTCAAGAGTACACAGGGAACACAGTCTACTGGGACTGGACTCTCTATCTCTCCAGATCCCAAACAAGACTTGCTTTAGAGCGCTGTGTTCCAATTCCAAGTAGCTGACACACCCACACCTGCGTATATGATTTTCAAACACACACACTCTTGGGAAAGGCAGGTACAGATTTACTATCTGTACCTCTTCTGCCAAACTAAGGTAACCTCGCTGCCACCAGTCAACCACTGTCAGGCTCTTAAAAGCATAAACAATTATACTGAGTAAAATCAATAGTAACATAAATGGTAGTGTGCAACCAAAGCAGCCAAGGTTTTTGAAGTGGCCAAGGCATCACTAAAATAAGCACAGGTACTCTCAAGACAATAAAAGCATTCTCTAAAAGACCAGCCACAATGAAAGGTATAAAAATATTTAATAATAAATAAAATTGAAAACATGAGAATACTAAATATCAAAATACAATAAACATCAGAGCTTCAACCACAGGAGAAATAAAAACAACACAGTTGGATAGTTTAAAACAGATGCAGAAAAATATTACTAAACTAATCTCACTGCATTTCCTGACTGTCTAAAGAATAACTGTTCCCCAGCTACCTTAATTAATACAGCAAGGCAAGACTGGATGTTGAGATGCATACTTCCACAAGGTAAGGTGATGAGCTTCCAACTAACTAAACAACTGAACTGAGATAACTCAACAGTCTGTGATAACCGTCATAGATCTTTATATCAGGTTCCAAAGAAAACAAAACAAAAGCTGCTGTGTGAGTTCCATTCTCTCAGTGCTAGTTATGGAATGACATCACATTTAATCACCTGACTCTGGTATAAAACATACTCAGAGCTTTGCTAGGACCTGTTGCAGTATTTGAAAATGATAGAACAATTTCAAAAACCTCTACTCTTCCCTTCCAGAATTCTTTGTTTAAATATATACATTTAAGCAGTTTTTATAACATTCTTGATACATTTTTAAAACAAGTATATGTACAAGTCAGAGTGATAGTCAAATGACACAAAACTATTTACAAAACTCCAGCTATGCTGGCATATGTTACACATGCACTGTCCTATTCTCCCTGGCACAGATGGCAATACCTCAAATTGTCACATCCTACACTTAAAAAAGGCAATTTGTCATGTCTCTCTTTAAGGGGAATCTGCCCCCAACACTCATTTCCCCTTTTTGGATGACATGTAAAATGGTAACTGATCAAAAAGAAGGAAAAATCTCCAGTCGGGTACCTATCTGCCATAGGTTTGGTAACTAAGACAACACAACAAATTTCACAGGCTGACTTCAAGGTAGCAGCATTCATACTGGAATCAGAGAAGTTCTGAGGATTAGGTACTCATACATCATTTATTATGTTACATCATGTATATAGGACATACATCTGATGTACAGAACCTGGAAGGACATAAGGCTTTGGTATACCAACCAGACATATGGCTATCCTCAGTAGGATATGCCTTTAGTAAGGAATACTGCAACAGTGGTAGGGAAGGATATCATACAGTGGATGGAAAAGCCATTTTGGATATGATGATAGATTATATTAGGTGTACTCTGCATACATATTGAAGCTTTGCATACTCATTTCTTTAGACAAACCTGCAGTAATTTTTAGATTATATCTCTACCAAATCTTTGCTTTTTGGCAATCAAAAGAGTACACAGAGTTCAATTTCAACCAGAGTATGAATCTATGGAGGGGGGATGAAGAACTCTACGTATTCTATTACACATTATGAAACAAATGTGTTAAGTCTGGCCACAACTGCAGATTTCTTGAACTATCAGATTGATCTACCATGAAATCTTCCCTTAAGCTCTTAATGGTTGCATTTTTTTTCTTGTCCTCTGTCTAGTCCTAATGGTATTTTTTGTATATTTATGGAAGCTATCCAACAGTTTTACCTTGTGCAGCATTTTGTTATGGCAGTCCTTCAGAAGGTATATATAAGATAATCAGTACTGCAAAACATTGTAGCACTGACTATCAACCAAAAATGTTCAGAATTCAAAATGCCAACACTTCAACACACATGCTCCGAAACAAACTCTGAGCTTACAAATCAAGAAATGTTTTTTTTTTTTTTTGCAATGGGAAAGTGCCCCTGTATTCTCCATGAGGGAGGTCTGTACCCCCACACTCCCTGATACTTACATATACCAACAATGACAATGAAAGGGCATATATCCCATTTCCATTATTAAAGCATTCACACACCTGTGCCTTTAATCAGATGATCTGTCAACCAAACAGGGTTGAAAGAATAGATGTAAAGCAAACAAAGAATTATATATTATAAAGGAGCCTGCATGTATAAATAGAGAGGAACAAAGGTATATACATTTCCTAGTCAGATTTAGGTTTTCTTCAGTATAATATGAGTTTCCCTGAGTTCTAAACTGAGCTTCACTAAGCATGTCCAGTTGATAAGTTTGGAATGAGCATAAGGTTATGGCTGCCAGTAAAGTTCTTTGAGCATCTGTTCCTCAATGAGCTATGTGCAGTCTTTCAGACCCTGGTCAAACTGATCTTAAAGCATTAATATGAACTGTTTTAATCTGCATGAGGTGATATGTAAGCACATTTTTGGATGTTCAGGTACAGGTTGAGAAAGTAGGTTAAGTTAGAAAAATCCAATGTCAGAATTCCAAGAATGGTGGTCAGGAAAGCAAATATTTTCTAGGCGGTTATACTAATAATGAAAAATAAAACATGAAAAAAGCACCACGCTAGGAAACAAAAACTGTATGTTAGCGCTTTCGTTTACTAAAAATATGTAAACTTCTTCGGAAAAAGTTTACATATTTTTAGTAAACGAAAGCGCTAACATACAGTTTTTGTTTCCTAGCATGGTGCTTTTTCCATGTTTTATTTTTCATTAGTTTGTTGAATTATTTAGTTTGTTTGTTTGGTTATACTAATAATGTCTGATCAAAGAAAGCAGCAATATTTCTGATCAGTATAACAACCATATGGTAACAGTGCAAAGAAATTAAATACATAACATGGAAACTGCTATTCACAAGTCTGCCAAATCCATAAGTGAGATTCACTTGTTTCAAACATGAGCATGGGTCACCTGCTACAGGCACAGGAAATACACTAACTTCAGACTTTGCTACACCATCATGTAGCAAAAAACAAGATGTGGTCTTCATTGTGCTTACTGCTTTCCTTTGGCATGAGTCAAGTGGCTCACAAGACATTCTTAAGCCATACCTTCTAGGGCATTATGCAATCAGGTTTAGCATTATATTGACTAAACAACCAGATTGCTGCATGGATCCAGACTCCATTACCCTGCCAGTTCTAACTTAGACTACACATAGCTTTGGGTATAATAATTACTGCACTTGTAGTATGTGTAGCTTGCAATCATGTTTGCTTCTGTACATAATAAAACATGATGCATTCACTCTGTTAGTTCAGAGGGGTGAAGAAGAGTTATTAAAGTGAGCAGTAGTGTGGTAGTATGTCTATTATCCCTCAGTATTTTAGAAATAAGATGTTACATTTTCTTGGGCCTTTTGCAGTAAGCAAAAATATTATGACAAATATACAGAAAAGTAACATTCAAATCTCACAAAAATCACAGGTCATCTCATGTTCCTCTTGCGATATAAGCAAGAAGGGTATGTATGCAAAAGCAGGGCAGCTTTCCCTATAAATTTTAATCAATTAATTTATCTATTTATTGCACTGATCTCTTCTGAACATCAATTCTGCACTTGGATACACAATTGGAAACATTCATTCTCCAGGACTGAAAGACTTATAGCCAATTCTTCCCTTCCTGGTTTATGTCAGTCATAAGCAATTGTGCTTCCATTCACAGAGATCAGGGATCTCTGCTCAAATCTACATAGGTTCATTGGTTTATAGTAGGCTAACGACCACCAGGGTCTTTACAAGCCTTACCATTCAACCCAACCCAACCCAGTTTTGTTCCAGAGTTCCTTGGACATGTATATGGTTGGTGGGGTATGTTAGTAAATTGATAGCTAAGGGTTATATGGGGGTGGCATATGTTTGTTGGGGATTAATCTACTTACTGTTGACCTCTGTCCAGCAGAGACATGGTGGCCAGACTGGGAGATAATTTGCAATTTCCCATTCAATGATCAAGGTTTCTTTTGAATAAGGTCAGGAATAAACTCTGCTTCACAAAGATGGGAAGCTTATTCCATAGAATGAGGATCCTTTGAGATAAAATCAGTCCCTACAGCAGGTTCTATTTACGTTGCAAAGTTCAAGTTCTTGCATCTATTGTTTCTGGTGCTCTTTGTCTTGCAGGTGTGCAAGCAAGAGCTGGATCTGAAGATGCCTTGTATGCTAGGCATAGATCACCTCCCAGTAACCTATAGGAGACCGAGTGCAGATGTAGGACCTTAAGGCGATCTGTGTAGAATAGGGTATTCATACTCTGGATTCTCCTCGTGAGGCGTTCCAACTGTTGCATCTGCCTGGCTAGGTACATGCCAAAGTTGGCATTTTACTCAATGATGTGACTGATATGATATAGTCAGGGCTGAGCAGAGTGGTATTATTACTTCCTTGGACCTGAATGCAATACTCTTGCTTATGAGTTGGGCAACATAGAATGATTTTCTTACTATCTTGGCTACATATTGGTCGAACACTAGATTACTGTCTATATATGTTCCCAGATTCTCGTGTATTGGGTCAGTGTTTAGAGGTGTTTTATCGAAGAAGTAATTAGCTTGGGCAGATGATTTCCCAAATGGCACTATAATGCATTTCTTTGCATTAAGATTTAGTCTGTGGCTTTTGCACCAGTCATCTATTTCTTTTAAACTCTCTTGTAAGATGTTGATGTCATGCAGTGAATCTATGATAGCTTCCAATTTACAGTCATCTGGAATCTTGGTAAACCAGAGACCTTTGACATCAGCCTTGATCTCTAAGAAGTAAATGCCAAATAGGAGTAGACCCAACATGGAACCCTGGGGTATTCTGCTGGTGACCCGTCTCTTCATGGAGGCAGTCTCACCAGTCCTGACTTCTTGCATCCTGTCTGTGAGCCATCTGGCAATCCAGTGAGTTATGTAGGGATTTAGGCCTAGTTGTAAGAGTTTGTCAACAGTACCCAAGTGTGGTATTGTATGGATTGCCTTGGCCATGTCAAGGTAGATATTATTCGCCATTTTCCCTCATCCATAGCCATGGTGACACTCTCAAAGAAATTTACTAGGTTAAGTAGGCAAGATCTTCCCTAAAGGCAAACTGGGATTGGTCCAACGTATGTAGGTTTCCAGTGTCCTTGTTCATTTCCATGATAATTCATTCCATGGCTTTGCATATTAGATTTATCAGACTGATGAGTCTGTAGTTCTGTGGGTCATTTGATGGTACACCCTTATGAAGAGGGATGACAATTGTGGCCCTCCATTCACCTGACACATGACCTGTTTTGAGGCTGTAGTTGAAGAGTATCTTAAGTGTTCCTGCTAGGTCATGTCTTAGGCTATTTAGTAGGCAACCAGGGATAGTGTTGTGTTCCATTCAAGCACTGTACATGACCTTAGCAAGCAACTCCATGACATGCTCCTTGTTGATAGTTGGGGGGATAAGATAGAAGGGATTTCACTTGGGGTAGAGGGTGGGGTGAAGTTAGAGCTAAATGTATCAGCCAGTAGATTTGCTATGTCACCCTGCTCAGTGAAGGTTCTGCCATTTCCCACAGTGCTACTTACTCTACATGATGTACTCCCTTTAAGGTTCCTGACATAGCTGAAGAAAACTTTGTGATTGTCCTTAGCTTGGGATGCTATCCTGACCTTGTAACTGGCATGGTTGTATTTTATTAGACCTCATAGTTTCTTGTTTAGTTGAATTAGAGAGCTCTTGTATTTATGATTTACCTCACTGCATGCAAATGAATACTCACAAGGTAGGTATGCGAAGAGCCTTATCTTGAGCATGTCACCCACTTCCATAAAAGATGCATTTCTATGAAGGCCCAGACCACCCCACCCCCCAATTTCCCATTTCAAACAATTGCCTCTATTTCATCTTCAGTCGCCAATGGGGATTCTGAGATGGAAAGTTCTTCCCATGTATGTATACCCACCCCCCCCTCCTCAAACAGATGGAAAGAGAGGTAATGAAACAGTTCTCCATTACTCCTCTCTCTGCCCCACCACATCCTACAGTGGTTGAAACTACAAAATAAGACCAAGATGTGCGTTTCAAACTTGGGGATTAATTCCTTTATAGCACAGAACTGGCTGTTTGCCAAAGAAAGATAAAATTAATTTGAACTCAGCATTTTAGACTAAAAACACAGTTATAATGCAGTCATGCTAGACATACAGCAAGAGTGATATACATTGGATTATAGGAGTTTACTAGGCTATCAAACTGGAGGTCATTTCAAATCTAGCCATTTCATCCCAATGTAATACCATATATATGCTAGTCAATACCCAGGATTGCATTTAGTAATGACTGGTCATGTCCAATCTGTCTCTCCAGCATGTCCTATTTAAGTCACAGGCCATATTTAGGTCTCTGGAATGGGAGTTCTAGTCCCGTTTGATTTACAGATGTGCAGCAAGTTCATTAGGTCTGGGTCTGAGATAACTTTGTAAGCCAGAAATAAGTCTCCCCGAAGAAGTCTATATGATATAGAGTACAGTGACAGGGACTTTAGACTGCCTGTTTAAGGCACATGCTGGAGTCCCCTAATCTTCTTTGTTAGAAATCTCTGAGATCTCTCCAATTGCTGCAGGTGCTTTGTATGGTACATGCCAAGTGAGACATTATACTCAATTATGGGCCTGATTAGTGCCGAGTATAGAGGGGTTATAACTTCCTTTGCTCTCAAGGCGATGCCTTTACTAATCAAGTGTGCTACATAGAAAGCCTTCCTTACTACAGTAGACACATGGTGGTCAAAGTTAAGGTCGCAACTTGTGATCCCGGATTCTTTACCACTTCATAGGTACTTAGGGTATTGTTGTTGATTTGATAGTGTGAAGGGACACTGTTTTTGCCAAAGGGAATGATGATGCATTTCTTTGCATTCAGTCTGAGACCATGACTTAGACACCAGTCGTTGGTCTGTGTAAGACCCTCCTGTAGTATACTGACATCATTTGGGGATTCAATAATTCCACTAAGCGTGCAGTCATTTGCAAACTTTGTCAGCCACAACCCCTTAGTTTTTGTCTGAACGTCCAAGTAGTATATACCAAACAGCAGGTGGTCCAGCACTGACCCATGTGACACCCTGCTGATGACAGATCTGTTGGTTGACATGGAGTCACCCACTTTGATAGTGTGTGTCCAATTTGTGAGCCAGTTGGCAACCATTATCACAACAAAGGGCTTTACATTCAGTTTGCTAAGTTTATCGGTAATGCCAGAATGTGGGATTGTATCAAAAGCCTTTGCTAAGTCAAGGTACGTTGTGTGCACAGTTTTGCCATTGTCAATGGCTCTGGCCACATTTTTGAAGAAATACACCAGATTTAACAGGCAGGATCTGCCCTTGACGAAGCCAAATTGGGCTGGATCCAGTAATTCGCATATGTTTTTATTTATGAGGTCCATAATGAGATGTTCCGTGGCCTTACAGATGAGGCTGGTCAGGCTTATGGGTCTATAATTTCACCAGGTCTGTTGCTAAGCAACTTCTGTGGAGGGGACTAAATGCTGCAGTTCTCCATTCTGCAGGAACAAAGCCTGTGGTTAGTCTGTGATTGAAATGGGTACTTAATGGTGATACAAGCTCATGTTTTAGCCTATTTAGGAGACAACCTGGGATGCCATCTGGTCCCATATAGGCCATGTTTTTTGCCCTGGACAAGACTTTAATGACCTGCTCTTCAAATGTGTAGGGTGGGGGGATTTGGGGCAAGGTTTGTGATAAGTTTGGAGGGGATAAGGGAGTGAAATTTTCGCCATACCTATCTGCTAGCAGGTTTGCTGTCTTTGTGGTGTCAGAGTGTGTGTGATACAGTTAGTCACTAGTTCAGCACATGCTTGGGTCCTACCTTTTAGGCTAAGGCTTTATGGTTATCCTTGGCTGTGCTTGTTAAGTTTTTCCTCAAAAAAGTGACAGACAAATGAAAACAGCTCGGCCATTCTGGATACAGATACATATATGCATAAACATATACATGCATACATACAAAAAAAGCTTATCACAACTGACTCAGTTACATATTGGGGAAAAGCTGATATTAATAGCGGGTGAAGAAACCAAAAACTCCATCCTATGTATATGGAACAAAAGTGCCTAACTCTCTCATTCACATGCACAACTACATGGTGTCAGGCAGATGCAAACCTCCAAGGCATATTTACATGTGTAGAGATAATTTCTTTTAATTTGATAATCTGATACAGTTTAGAATGTCTGAACATTGCAACAATTTCATAAAATCTTTATATGCCTAAACAACACATGAAGAAGACTACACATCATATTATGCATCTCCATTCGCCTCCTTTCCTTTGCCTACAAGCCCCTCTAACACTGAATGCAAATAAACATCACGAAGACTAATGGATTTTAGCAACTTACAAAACAGGATAAAGACTTGATTATCACAATAACTAATCTAGTTTTAATTTTTACTTCCTAATATAATGGAAGCCAATATTCATTTTTCTAATATAAGGCAAAAGTGTTAGGGGAATGGTACCTTTATTTGTTTACTCTATTTTTTTTGCAGTAATCTTCTATTTTCTAGTTTTAATTAACAAAAAAGTATTGTTGAAATAGTGGTTAATAGATCTAACTTTGTCTATGTGCCTCTGCTGTAAGATTTTTGCATTTTCAAAAAAAAAAAAGATTGCCAAAATAAACAGCTTTAATTGAATATCCATGTGGAAGCCCCAATTTCTGTCTCTTATGTAACTTCACATTTATGCATTTGTAGTCATTTATGCATTTTATATAATTTTATTATATTGCCAAAGAACATTTCTGATATATATATATATATATATATATATATACACACACACATAAAATACATTTCACATCAAACTCCACATCCCTTATATGAAGTTTCATTTGTGTACAATAGCAAATCTCTGGATTGTAAACTGTTTCAAGTTTTCTTTTTAATCCACATTTTGTTTAAGTCAAAAGGTACATTCTTTAAAGCCATTTTTGCAAGTGTGTTACAAGTTTCCAGTACAAGCTGATGAACTGGCCATGCCAATAAATGATTTGGTTTTAATTTGTATGTATTTAATGGCATTAATGAAAAAAGCACATTATAAGGGACTCATGTTCATTTCCAGAAATGATGTCTCTTGTTCTGGTTTTATTTGTGGTTCTGTATGATACAGCTATTGAAGTATCATAGCCAAAGTCCAGTCTTATCAATAAAATGAACCAGAGAAAAAACATAGCAGCTCAATTTTCTTCAGACTATTTAAGGTTGAACCATGATGTAGTAGTGCTAGGGCCAAACAATTGTGATTTTTTTTGGATGTTTTGCATTATTTTTAGATTTATAGAATGTGAAGCCATGCCTGTGTATAGTTTTAGAACAAATATCCCAGATATGTTATTTATTTTTCCCTACCATACCCTTGAAAATCTGCTTCAATTGTTCATTAAACTGAACAGCCTAGAATGGCATCTTATCTATTCAACCCTCAATGGGTCCTCTTAAAGTAATACAAATGAAAACAAATAGGTAGGAAGTTGTTTTTATATTTATACATTTAAATGATCATTCTAAATAGATGCATCTCTAGAGTGAAATCAGAATAATGCAATAATCAGCATTTTAAAAGTTTTTTTTTCCCATGAGGGTATCATTACATTTATGCAAAGTAATTTAAGCTGCTCCAAAACTGTATAGCTAAAATATTCGATTTAATAGTGAGGCATCAAGCAAGCACAAATCAGTTTTTCTACAGAAGAATTCTGTACTTTTGATAGTATCTACATGGATTCTAAAGCAATACTTTCTTTAGCTACTATTGTTTTTGCCTTTATAAGGAAGTTTAGTAAATTATTTAAAAAAAAATCATTGTTACACGTAGTGGTTAACCCTTCTTATCACTTGTATATATTTACATTTCCTTCTTTTAAAAATCACTGAGCCTGGTTTTCCTATCATTCTTTGAGCTTTACAAAAATGCTTAGTTATTAATGTGGTTTACGATGAGTTAAGAGAGAGATGACAACAGAGAAAGACAGGCAGTGTGCATGTGTCTGTGCTCGTGTGTGTCTGTGAGACAGACAGACAAGACAGAAAAGACTATTCTCTCCCTAAAATTTTTCACAGTACCTATGCATTTTTTTCCTCTGCCACAATGTCCACTAGTTTATGTAAACAGCTGTAACTAAAAAAGTGTTTATACTAAAAGTGTCCATGAGCAGTACACCATTGCCAAATGTTTCCACTAAACCAAATAAAATATATGACTGAAATCTAGTATTCAGTATTTTTAAACTGTGAAACTATATGCAGCCTTTCTAATCTAGACTACATACATAGATGTATATGATTGGATGTATATGTTCACTGCAGAGCAACCCCATATAAACTGATATATAAATGCACACAGATACACAACTCAGCACACAAAAGTGTAAACAAACAACACAGCATTCTGCATCTGATTATTTAAGATTATGTTTACCTTTTTATCTGGATTTTTTATAGTATTTTAATGAACTACATCTGTGTTGACTCTGTTGATGAAAGCCAACACACTGTCTTCAAAGTCAGTAGTTGCTATGGTACACTACTAACATTTGTCCTCAAGGAAATTTCCCATACTGTATCAAAGTGTGTCTTGTAACCACCAAACATTCTGTTGCAAAGGAACCTCCCACTAATCTGGGCTAACATTAAGAAAATAAAAAAATAATAGGGGTTACAAATTATCTTATTCAATGCAAACTTGATAATTTTGCCTGTCTTTACTGGTTCCATAGAAGATTTTGGAAATAATAGAGTACAGCAATACTAATTATATTTGTCTGTATACCAGGTAACCCCACTAGGCCACTAATTCACCTTTCCATGGACATGGGTGTTAAACTGGTAGCTGCTCAGACTGAGCATGCATGCACATTGTGGAGTTAGAATTAATCAAATCTGGGATTACATGTGTTAGTGGTACATAGCTGTGTAACAGTTTAGAAAATAAACAGCTGTCTATAATGGTATCTAGTTATATTTTATTAACCAGTTGTGGCACACTGGACATGGCCCAGTTTCAGTGATGGGAGGAGACTATGGAGAAAAGCTTCCACAGTATACAACCTAATACACAGAACAGTCAAAAATAGCAGAACATACCACAAATTAGTCTGTGAAGCAAGCAAGAAGTCCATTCTGAAACTTGAAGCCAATGTTCCTACAATGCCTACCATATTTGTATCCCCCTATATTCATTTTTGATTGAAACCCCTCCAAAGAGATCACTTCTTAACCTAGTTGGCAATGTAATCCACTGTTTGGACTGGGTACTAGCCTAACCCTTTTTATTTCAAATTTGAGGTAGTTTTTACTTAGCTTACTACCTTGTAAACTACTTTGTGCTAGGGCTGTCTACAAACTCATATTGTGCAATAATTTATTATGGGATGTTTTCTATATTAAAAATAACATCTCCCCTCTGTTCCTATATTGAAGACAGTAAATATCTAAAGCATAAAGCCTTTCATATCAGTTTTTGCCCTCTATATTGATTTTATGTAAAACGTTTTTGAATGTGTTATATTCTGTTTTTTATTATTATTATTAGAATTATTGTATTATTATTATTATTATTATTATTATTATTATTATTAATAATAATAATAATATTATTATTATTTAGAATGCTTTTCATTGAAAGTGGCTTTGTGGCTGTGTCCCTCTGTGGTTCCATCACACTCCTGCTATTGGTTGCTGTTCCTGCATCTGAACTGTCCAGGGTGTTGAAGTACTGTGTATTGCCTAATGATTGGTTCCCACTGCCTCATATTGCTTACTGTTCCTGGATCTGAGCTGTCCAGGGTTCTGAAGTACTGTGCATTCTGTAATGATTGCTTCCCACTGGATATAGGTGTTGACTGCTGTTGCATCTCCCTACATCATTTCCTACACACACACACACACACACACACACACACACACACACACACACCTCCTTACATCTTTTCCTACGTGCACACACACACACACACACCCACACACACTCACACACACACACACACACACACACACACACACACACACACACACACACACACACACACACACACACACACACGTACAGACACACACACCCACATCCACAGGTCTTTGATACACTAAGTTGTCCAGGGTGCTGAAGTCAGAATTACTGTTGTATTTTACTTAAAAACTGAAAAGTAAAAAAAAAAATTCCTTGTCACATTCCTCGATGCAGTGAGCTGTCCAGCGTGCTGAAATACTCTCTATTGTATAAAGACTCCTTCCCACTGGATGTAGGTGTTACCTTCATAGCTGACTTCCCACCTACATTCCTCAATTGCTCTGTCAATACATTTTAGAGTAATATTAATTGATTACTATCAATAAATCTTGATACATCTACATATATACAGAATTACTGTTGTATTTTACTTAAAAACTAAAAAGTAATAAATAAAAATATAAGCAAAAAAGATTTTTAATAAAGAATGCTTTTTATTCAGTCGTTCTAAAAAGTGAAAAATAAGTAAGACTGAAAACTTTGCAAAAAAAAAAAAAACACAGACAAGCTGATTTCAGAAAAGCATTTGAGGTTGGTTTTGCTGATTCCGGTAATGAGGTAGCAGAAGTAGTAGCAGGAATCAACAAAACCAACATCAATGCTTTTCTGAATCAGCTTGTCTGTGTTTCTTTTGCAAAGTGCTCAGTCTTCTTTTAGAGTAACTGAATAAAAAAGCACTCTCTTTAAAAAAATCTTTTTTTACTTATATTTTTATATGGTATTCAAATACAGTTGCAGTTTTTCAATGTTGTAGGCCTTATACTCAAAACAGTTGGATAAATATGATTTGACCTCTAGATTGAATATATTTTGCTGAATAATGAATAGTTATAGCCTGCACACATAAACTGCCTATATATTTGAAACAGGTATCTTTTACACCCAAGTCTTCATAACTTTTACTGGGAATACTACATTTTATAATAGGAATATTACATTTAGAACATATTTTGCACAAACATCTGTCTGCACCATTACTGAAATTAAATATATTCACTTTACTCACAATACAGTTATTCTTAAACTACAGTACCATTCCAACTTAACTTGTAGCACTTTGACATATTTGCTGCCTAAAATCTGCTTATAAAACTTTAGATCACTGGTGTGTTTAATTATAGCTACTGATTTATCATTTGTATATAAAGTAAGTGTGGGTCCAATACTGATCCCTCTGTGATTCACCTAACTAAAGGAATTTGTTTCCTTGTTGGTGAGCCAAACATTTATTTATTGGCATTTGATTACAGGGAAAGTCCACTGGGCCAGTGAAAGACCATTTTCGGTGGAGGCCCGGGGAGAAAATCTCCAGGAATAAAACAACAGAGAGAAAACATTTTACAAATAATACAGAGAATGAGAATTATACAATAAGATAAAATAAAATAAAATTGCATGAAAATTATACAATGTAGATAAAGGTGATATATTATCAACAGTGTTTATCAAAGTGAAAGCACAGGCCTTCAGATCATTTAACAAATGGCAGCCAGATATCGTGGTTAAGTATTGTACAGATTGTGAGCTCCAGAGTAAGTTCAGGAGCTGCTTATAGTGAAGAAACTATAATATATATAAATATAGAGGTAGAATGCAATCTGGAGAGGGTGATTAGTAGAATATGATGAGCTGAGAGGATAATTTAAGTAGTTAGTGTTCAACAGGATTCAGGAAGAAAATGAAATATTTTCACAGGGGCTAGAGATGGACAGGTTAGGTACAGTAGGTATAGTAACTAATGACAGAGTACAGCATTCATAATCATCCTGACCTTAATCATTCCTGGATCCAACTCACAAGATATTTATTATATCCTAAACTCAAGAGTTTTGAATTACTAGTCTGCAGTTTTCACAGTCAAAATGCCTTACTAAAATCTATATAAACTGCATTAGCTTGCATCTTGTCATGCACTGTTTTCCTTTTAAAACAGAGAAAGCTATGAATAGATTGTCTTAGATACCCTTCCATATGTGCTCATTCATACCTTCAAACCCCAGTGAGCCTAAATTAACCTGAAGTAAGTAAGCAGTGCATTTTATGACTTCTGCTACTGTCATCGATAAAGAAAATAATGAGTTTAAATGCTACAGTAATGCAAATGCTTACATTACCTGGAATGTATATATTCCATACCAGTGGGATACAAATGGCCTACTGTAAAGCATATAAGCACCTGCAATAACAGCACAAATGGATTTACTCAGGCAATATCTTTATACCTTAGGTTCTTGTGATTTCTTCTCAGCAAAATGCCCTCAGGTCACAAAAAAGTCAAAATCACTACTACACATCAAAAAACTATTCTGCCGCACCTCCCCCCCCCCCCTTGAAGGAGTTAAGACTTGCCTCAGAGTTTTACTATTAATTTGCAATCAAATGCACATATACATTGACAGTTAACTTTTGTTTTCAACCTGATCCTAAGAAACATTATACTGAGCAGTTAATGCTCTAAATAACCTGTATTTTATGACTTGTATTGCAGCAACCCTGAAGCATGTTCAGACCAACCCAGGAGAAGTGACCTCACTGTTTGAGAAACATTTCTTTAGGCCTAAGAAGTCTTAATGTAATACTATATGCATATATCAGTAACTGTAAATAGAAAGGCAAGTGTGAACATACCAGTTATGAGAAGAGAGGTACCTGTGATAATTTATATAGCAGTTAGTGACCTGTTATGGTTACAGGAAAAATATCATTAATATACCACTAGAACATGAACTTCTAAGATAATACATTTTGCAGAAATTCAAAACCTAACATGGTAGGCTTCCTGTGACTGGTGCAAGGTAGTGGTATTTGCAAGAAATCTCTCCTTCCTCTTAAGCCAGTTTGAGTTTAACCAGGATATCATGTTAAAGAATCTCAGTTTTGTCTAGCAACTAGCTCATAAGGTTTTGGGGACCCAAAAAGTTAACTTATTACTTGTTGAATAAACCACTAAAGAAGTCAACAAAACCTACAAACATCTAGATTTCTAAACACAAAGCCAACTTATAATTGTGACAAATCAGGGATTTTTTTAATTCCTGCCCCAGCCTGGAAAACTTTACACTGACAAAAACACTATCAGATTTTAAAGATTTATTCATTTGTTACTAAACAATATTGCAATACTACTAACAAAGAATGACCCTTGGCTGAGTGTCCTGTCTATAATGGTTATTGAATATGAAGGTAAACTGCTAGCATTAAAGTTAAAAATGTACCAGGATTTTTTTTTATAAATTCGATCACTGATACCTAGACAAACAAACTTGAATAACAGTCCTGAAAACAAGAATTATTGGGATTCCAGATTGAGTGTGAGTAAATTCATTCCGGAAGGTAGCTTGTGGTAATTTCCCCTTGCCATTTCCAAAACAGGGGGGAATCACTGCTGCCTGGGACAAAAGGGAGTCACCACAATGATCTTGAGAGATCCCTTTTGAATTTTCAGAAGTACAGTGGTTATAAGTGGAAAAACATGCAGGAACATTCATGCCCAAGGCAAAGAAAGGGTATCTGTCTGCCAGGCCTTCTTGAATGCAGTCCTGGAATAAAATCTTGCCAGCTGATTGTTAACAGACAAACAGGTCTGCTTGAAAAACTCCCTACAAATGGATCAAATTTTGGAAGATCCCTTGATCTAGTTTCCATTCATGTGGGTCTGCCCTTATCCTACTCATCTTGTCTGCCATACAATTTTGCTGTAACGGAATAAGGATGCATGTAGAATGAGTGCTATGAAGCTATATTCCAAGCTAACGTTGCAAGTCTGCGGGGGGGGGGGTACAACCTGGTTCCTCTTTTCTTGCTGATGTACCGCATGACTGTGGTATTTAGCTGTAACAACCTGAAGAGAGGTGATTTAGAGAGTTGAGTACCTTGATGACGGCAAGCATCTCTTTCATAGTTATGTCCTTGCATCTGTCCTTGGTGTTCCATACACCTTGCACTTTTATCCCTTCTGAAACTTCTCCCCAGGCAAAGTCCAAAACATCTATGATGACTGATAGCTTTGGAACATGGGGTGAGAAGGGGAGACCTGGAGTTAGGGATATTTCCTCTCCCCATCAAGTAATCTCTCTTCTGACAAACCCCAGCACCTGGACTTAAAAAGACAAATTATGTTGGTGCTGGGATCAATGAGACTTCAGATACCATTGTATCTTTCTCAGGTGAAGTCTTGTCAGGGGTATTATGAGAATCATAGATGCCATGGGACCCAAATTCCTGGTGTATTCCCTCAACATGACCAAAGTCTGAGTGTAAAGCCTTTAACATAGATCTAGTTATAGATCTATTTTTTTTCCTGTAGAAGAAAGGTTCTTTGAAATGAGGTGTCTAGCTAACACCCAGGATCACAATTCTGTGTGAAGGAGTCAAAAAAAAACTTTTGAATGTTCTATTTGAATCCCAGCTTGTGTACAAGATCTCTCGCCCAAATGAGAGATTCCTGACACTTTACAAAAAGACTCTGTAAAGATAAGCAAGTTGTCTAAGTATGGAAAATGTGGATACCCTTGTAGCCTGCAATGAGCTACAACTTCCGCTAAACACTTTGTGAACACTCTTGATGCAGTGAATAGTCCAAAGACTAAGGCAGATAACTGATGATGATGTGAACTAGACACAAGCAGTAACAAATTGTAAAGAGATATCATTTTAAACTTTGGCATTATTGCAAACAGGTTTAGAAAAGAAAGATCCAGAACCTGTCTCCAAGCATTTTCTCTTTTTGGCATTAAAGACATCCTTAAATAAAAAGCCTTTCCCAAGTCAGGAAAGAGGAACTAGTTATATCACTCCCTGAGACAGCATGTGATGAAAGACACTTGGAAATAAGGTGTCTATATTGCATAATCAAACTTTTAAAAGTTCGAACGTCATATGGTCAACACCATATGATCGAACTTTTAAAAGTTTGAAAATGTAATAAAAAAAAACAAAGAAAAAACCTACCTGAATGGCTTAAGCAGGAGGGCAAGCCTCTCTGCACCCCCTGCTCTTTAAATATACCAACTCCAAGATCGCACTACAGTGCAGAAAAGGGAAATCTTCCCATTCTGCACTGTACGGGGATCTCCGTTGAAACATTCAAACTTTTAAAAGTTCGATCAAATAGTGTCGACCATATGACATTCGAGCTTTTAAGAGTTTGACAACATGATATAGACCCGGAAATAAGAGTCTGTATTAGTGAATAGGAATTACCCCCTGAAAAGGAGGGATTTCCTCCCACTGCCATCTGTAGCCTTTATGAATGAGCTTCAGAACCTATTTGTCTAAAATGATCGTTTGCCAAAAATAAAGTGGTAATTCAGACTTTATAGAAGGGAAAAGGGACTGCCATGGATGGAGGGGGTGATCAAGGTCCATTAAATTGTCATTATGACTTGTTGGACTGTCCTTGTTTTTTCTTTTATGGGGGGGGTGAATTCTTTTTGAAACTCCCTTACCATGTCTTCTTAAATATCTCTTTACCTGCATTTTGTTGACATTGTCTGTTTTATTTAAATTGGATGAGGAGTAAGACAATCCCATAGAAAATTTAGAAAAGGAGGGCTGAAAATCTTACAGATTTCCTGTATCAGCTTACCCCTTTCATTGAATTTTTTATACCCTCTGCAGCAAGGGAACCAAAAACTAAATCCCTATCCAAAGTAAAATTTAAAATCTCATTTTTCACATCCTCTGAGAGGCATTTAAGTACACAGCCAGGTAAACCACCTCAAAACACTACCAGTGGCCATAGCCATGAAAGAAGTATCAACAAAGTCATACAAACACTGGGAAACTGAGTAGTGACTTGCACTATAAAAAAACTAAAATATTTAAACCACATTTTCCTCACAAGAAAAAAAGGAGACAAAACATTCCTCATAATTTAACAATTAGAATACATTTTAACATGTGAGCCTAACAATTCAAAATTCTGAAAATCAAAATTGCAAAAGCATGTACACCCCCCCCCGTACTTATCAATAATTTTCCCTTCCTTTTCAAAAAGAGTAGAATTGGAATTAACTAAACATTTAGCAGTAAGAGGAGTAACTAAAGCTGTAGTTGCTGGGTCAAGTTTGGCCAAGGGTATATAAAAACTTAAGACTGAGGAACTTTAGACATTCGATCTGCCTTTAGTGACACACACCCACACACATCCTCCAGAGTTGACAGAAATGGGGGAATTTGTGAAGGTTCTGAAAATTCCTTCTATAACAGATTATAGCATTTTAAGAGGCACTGAGAAGCCTCAGTGTTCTCCCACTGAAAACATTGGCATATTCAGGAAATATTCTTAGAGAAAGAGAAACCCCAAGAGGGACAGTTAGAAACTGAGCACACCTCTAAGCCTAAATCAGAAACCAAGGAGAAACCCTTCTATTTGTGCCTTCATCTTCCTGTCCAGATTCAGAATATTGACTCTCTTCATGAAAAAATGCATCCCTGTTTTACCAGAAAACACATTATAAGAAGGCTCAATAGCCTGAATTAAACCCTGAGCCAGACCCAGTAAACTACTCTTAAGGAAATTTGAGAAAGAGTACATATAAGTTTAGTTTTCGGTTTCTTTTTGACTGCAAAAATGGGGCCAATAGTGTTATTAATGGAAGCAGCAGGTTCCCCAGAGATGAGCACAATATTCTCACGAAACAGAGAACTATTCTCTTTTCCTACTCCCAGGACCAAGAGTAGCTCCCTTTTGCCTAATGAGGGGATGTAGGTAACCCATGGTCCTTAATGGCTGTAGAAAATACACCAGAGGTATCTGTGGTAAAAGCTGAGTGTTCTGAGGAACAAGCTATGGCCACAGTAGAGTTATTCACCTGCAGCTAAGGCAAATTGATAGTCTGTTGTGCTTGTAAAGGCTGTTTGCTTAACATTTGTGTGTGTGTGTGTGTGTGTGTGTGTGTGTGTGTGTGTGTGTGTGTGTGTGTGTGTGTGTGTGTGTGTGTGTGTGTGTGTGTGTGTGTGTGTGTGTGTGTGTGTGTGTGTGTGTGTGTGTGTGTGTGTGTGTGTGTGTGTGTGTGTGTGTGTGTGTGTGTGTGTGTGTGTGTGTGTGTGTGTGGCTGGAACAAGGACCATCCGTCGGACTGGAAGTTTGTTCCATACTCAAGCTGAAAATGGTGCCTCTTTAACAGAGGGAAAACAAGCAGAAGAAGCTGATAAAAATTAAAAATCTTTAAAAGATTTTTAAATATAGTCACTTTTTGCACATACAGTAAAAAGCACTTTTAAACACCCTATCAGCCCCAGAAATTAAAGTAAATAATTTGTCCACATAAAAAAATTGTTCTCAATTATTTTAAACAGGTTTTAAACTAACAAGAAAAAAGCAGACTTCCATTTAAAAGTACAGTTAGATCTTGTGACAATCCATTGAAACAAACACCTCACTTATAAATATCCTTCCATAACAGGAAAGTACAAGAAAAGAACATTTTAATGTGGAAATTTTTCTCTAAGGGGAACTTACCCACCTATGCAAAGTACAGCACACACACAATGTCAATCCTTGAAAGCCTCTTCAGTTCCGGGAAAACTTAGAAGGGCTTGGCACACAAAGCAGTCTTTTCTAGGAAGCTCAGCTCAAGCTGAGCAACTGTTCAGGTGCGTGAAAGGTGCCCTGAAGCTTTGGAAGCTGGCCAGCTGTTATATTCTATCCAGTATATAACCCATATGTCTAAGGCTACTGCAGCAATGATCAATATGATGAACATTCACTGTTTTCCTTAGTCTTGATCCCCAGATTGATTTAACACTGTTCCTTAGAGACATCTAAACAAACATTATTTTATTACTGCTTATATTACACATCATAACAGCTGGACAAGTAGCTCCATAATTTGTATTAGTCAACTTTATTAAATACATCTACTTTGTAGGTGCTTTTTTCTCTGACTGTCTCTAATAGGTATCAGTTCCATACTTTTACTATCTGTAATCATCTTTTATACATGTCTTACAGATGACCTGTCTTTGATTTTCCATTTTCTAGTTGTACCTATATTGAGGTAAACAAATTATTTTCACCTTGATTTTGTTTGTCAGAAAAAGCTAAGTGAATACTGTTATGTACGGCACAAGCTCATAGTACACAGGCTGATACAATCACATTCTACTGCATTGACTCAAGTATAATGTTTGTAAACCTGGATATTATGTGTGCACATTTTTTTTGTGTGTGAGTTCTTAAAAGGCACATAAAATATCCTTGAAAAATACAACATGGGCTATAAAGTGATTAGAATTTACTGGGCTGAGGCTATCTGCTTAGTTTGACACTTTTTCTTCATGAGAGTTTGCTACAGCATGAAAAAGGTATAAAACAGCATATGTAGCTACACAATAGCTCACCTCTTATGCTAAAGATCATTTTTAAGTCTTCAGTTTTTTTTTTAAGTCTGGAAAACCTTTTTTTTCCTTAGATCAAGAACTTGGTTGAGGAAGACACCAGTGAGGGATTGCCCCAGGCACTAAATGACCTAACTATAGGTAGAATAACAGCTATACAAGTATCAAATGAAATGTAATCCTCCCAAAGGACTCCGAAATGTCTTACAAGTTTGATAAGCTTTAGCTATTTTGTAATGAGTATTGTATAAGGCTGCTAGAGGTTCTGCGAAATGGCAGAATGCTACATCCTTGACACTGTACACAGGGTCATTTCTACTGAACAGCTTGTGTGCAATATCAAGTGCTGTCAGAAAGGAGTTGTTGCAAACAGGATTAAAGACAAGGCTCCCAAGTTTACAATCAGACTCAGACTTGGTGAACCAGACAATGGATTCAGTTTTAGTATCTCAACAAAAAATACAAATATGACAAAAAAGTATATGATTGTTAGGATCAAAGATTAAATTAACTCTGGCAGTAAGCACAGGAGATTAAAGGTTATGAGCTTTTGACAAGCTGATTGTCATAGACTAGTGTTTGATTCCCTCAGACTCCTATTTCCTGATGTGTGACTCTGAGCTAATGACTTAACCAGACAGTGCTGGTCGACCCTAAAAAGAGACATGAGTCAACTGGGCTTATCCGTTTAATAAATAAAAATAAAACAGATCTTGTAAACTTACTGGAATTGTGATATGCATACATAATACTAGGGTGACTATCACTATTCTAACAGATGAGATCAGGCCAATCTTTTGAGCTAGTCAGATTGTAGCAAACAGGGATATTAAACAGAATATAATTGTATTAAGGAGCTCTAGAATTCACTCAATGTGCTAGTCTTTCTTAAGTTACATATTAAAGGAATGTACCAAGTGAGAAATCTGTCCTCTAGTATGGTATTGTTTTTTGGTACTTTAAGCTAATATTCTATGGATGATTTCAGCTGATTTCACAGGAGCACATCAAACGGCGTACGAAATTGCAGGTAAGTTGCAAAATTCATTTCAGTTTATAGACTTCAGTGCTTCACAATGGCATGTGGTGGGTGATGTGCAACAGGCAAAGCATGTATTTCGTGGTGTAAGCCTTTCCCAACCTGGAATAGATGTCTTTTGATAAATTAATGAACGCAGCTTTCCAGGAAGGTAACATTTGGAACAGGACTGCTTTCATTACTTCAGATGTGAGCTGCTTCTTTATTTTGTAGGTCTACGAACTTTTATTTGCATGCTTAACAATAAAGAGAATGTGTCCCTGGAAGCAAATCTTATGCACTATTAGAAATCCCAGGTCCCATCAGATAGTCACCTTACTAGGTATCCACAGCCATTTGTATTATAAGTTGTATAATCCTGCTATTACTCAGAATGCTGTGTGTGTGGGAAATGGCATACCTTTTGTGTTGTTCTCACTTAATGCACTCCCCCATTTTTTTTATTATTATTTATTTATTTTTTTTAACTATCAGCTCCCTCAAACTGGCATTAAGGCAAACCTGTTCCCAGTGGCGTGAGCACTGACAAGGTGAGCATCACCTAGGCAGCAAATAAGGGATTGTGTTTGTTTGTCTCCCACCTTTGCTGCGGGTAAGGGTGTTTCTGATTATGATCCTAGAGTATCATCCCTTCTGGATTTGCAATGTGCAATCCCAGGGGTGGGAGTACACATTACTAGCCTTATTTATTTTACATTTGTCGACTGAGACAGTCCAAGTATGTAAAGCACATTTTCAGTGGAGGCCCAGGAAGAATTGCTCTACAATTATTACAAACAGAAAGAATTAATACAGCAAAATAATAGTAGACAATGAATGAGGCTGAAAACCCTAGTCTCCAGGTACAGTACTTTGTGGGTCCATGTACACATCATGACCAAGGACACTGATTTCAAGTTTTCAAAAACTGAAATTCCATTTTCATGAGATTAAATCAGGGAATTATACCTTTGATTCTTAATTCCTGGTCATTATGGTAGTTTGATTATAATTTTCTTCTATGTCAATTTGAAAATGAAAACAGATTCTAAGCATAGAATACTCAATAATGCAAGTGGAGAATTATGAATCATAAATATTAGCACAAGTGCATCTTGTGATAATCTAGTTATCTGGCCTAAAATTACAAATTCTGTAAAAATCCTATGTCTTTGAAATAGTCAGATAGCCCAAATTCAGGATTTACCAGTATTTTGCCAGAAAAATGGAAAGTCATTATTTTTGTTCATGGCCTGTACTTCTGTTGCCCTTGTCCCCTGCTGTCACTAGAAGTCAGCAATGTAGTGGATAAATCTGACTCATCTCCCGGAGTTGGGTGAGCCAAAAGGAGATGCTAACTCCTGCCTTTCTTCATGAAGTCCTTCTACACCTGGACTGCTACCTGATCTCTCATAATCTTGATCATGGCCTCTTGAAGTAATCCATCTATAGAATTAGTGCCATGACTTGGTTTACTCTCTTAAGAGTCTGTCTTGAGACTAAAAGGTAGAGAGCAGGGTTTTTGGACAACTGAGAGACTAAATATTTCAAATATTTTGGAAACTAATGGTGTTTTCTTGGTAAGATTCCAAAGAAAGGATCTAGCTAAGATTTTGAAGAAAATGTTTTTGTATTGTCTTCCTCTTTTTGTCATTTTTTTTAACTTCCCAGCTCTTTTATGCCTATAGAAAAATGAAAGAGAATGCTGGGATTCCATTCATAAAGCAATAAGAAGCATCATATGTGTGCTAATAGTACTCACAACTTATAACGTTTGTGCATTTTTCCTGCTGCTACAGAGATCTTCTATTAATAGTGGATGGTTTGCTCTGGTATATTCAATTAATTAATTACAGTCCATGTTCTTAAACAGAAAGTTTGTCCTTATATAAAACATTTATTTCAGACAAAGATCCATTTGCGATTTTCTCACAACAGTTTCATGCATTCGATGTGGATTATTCGTGACTGGTGCCCTTTGTCTCTTCCACATTCCAAGTCCCCTTTCCCTTTTCTTGGTTTTCGAATAATATTTCTGTGACAAAAAATGAAGTACTCGTAGTTGGGAGGCCTGTGTTCTTAAAAGGTTGATTATGAAGCTTGGAATTTAATATGAACCAAGCTCAAAATTAAATGCCAGGATTCTATTATTGCTAACAGATTATGGAACTCTGGTTATTTTTCCTTGATGTATTAAGATGGTTACTATTAGAGAATGATTATTACAACAAAAGTGAGGAAAAAGGACAAAAGGCGTGGTCACTGTTAGAGGATGGCTACTATGTGAGGGGTAGGTTTTAATATAAAAAAATTCAGTATTTTTTATTAGCTACCTAATCTGCTGTTAGCATTTATTCCACATGGCATAGTAGATTTTTGCAGCATTTGCCACCAAGAGTTTAGTATTTTGCCCCAGTACATCCATTTTTGCCCTTTAATTCCTTAGAGAGGCACTAAACCATGGCAGCAATTTAGCTAAATTTCAAATGTCTCTGCATAGTGTACATCTGTCGAAATCACTTAGTATATTATTAATACAATCTTCAGTAGCTGCATCCACTTTAGAGGCCATTAATATAATGTGTCACTCTATCAGCTTGATTTCACTTAATGTTGACTATAATGGATGTCTGTCAGTGTTGAGACTCTTGATTTGGTTGTTTATAAGGGAAAGGTCATATTAACAAGCAAAGGATGTCAGGTGGACACTCAGAAGACTCATCAACAGTTTCTGCTGTATGAATACTAATTATTGTCTTAGTTAAAACAATCCCCAGATGTTGTCACTTCTGTTTTTCTTTACATATGAGTTGGTGGCAGCCCTAGGATAAATCTTTATTTCCTGCTTGCATCATGACGTTTTACCTCTTTTCCAGAACACCAAGGATGTTAGACTGTTTTGACTATTAATACACACCTGATGCAAGTAGAACTAGGGAACCCTGTAACAAGCAGCATGGGATCACTGGGATCCTAATACTATAAATAGAAGCACCAAATGCAGTAACATGCAGCATGTGAAATTAGCCATTTTTTCTTTGTCTTTCTTTTATGCTTCAGCAGTGGACAGTTGTTTTCATGGTAACTGTGTTTTTTGTGAATGCAGGAGTTATCTGTATTGGGGGCTTTGTTTTTATTATTGCATGTCAGTTTTTGTATTGCTAGTGAGGTTATGGAATTTTAGGGGAGGAAGACTGAGCAGTTTCAGATAACCTCAGTTGTTATCCTTTTTTTCCATAATTCAGAGATTTCAGAGTTAACATACGGAAGTGGTGGAGCAGGGTGGGGCAGTATTATGTTTCCAACAATCAACAATCCCTTTTCCTAATTTGCACATGGGGTCAGGGTGTCACTTCAACAATGACAATCATCTACAACCAAGGCTCACACTACTGTGTGACTTCCCAGCCATGGTAGTTTTTCCACACTACACACACACATACTTATAGCCAGTTTAGAGTATCCATTCCACCTACTGAATGTCTTTGGAATATGGGAGGAAACCATTTGATTTTATTTATTTACATACTTTTATAATTAGTGCTGCCTTTGGGTGGAGTTTTTAGTTATTTGTATTTTATTTATTTACTGATATTTGTTTACCATGAAAGCCTGACTGGATAATAAATACCCATTTTCAGTGGAGGCCTGGGACAAAAGCTCCAAAGCATTAGATAGCATCAAATTAAACAGTAGTGTAGATGTAATTACAAAAACATATACATATACAATTTGACAGTAGAATACATGGGATACAATAAATTATGAGGGGACGCCAGTGATAAATAATGGTTGGACTAAGAGAATGGCAAATTTGATTAAGGTGTCATGATGTTGGGGTGAACCCAACATTTATGAATAAAAAGCACCTTTGCAAATTTAATTTATTCAGTTTCTATGTCAGTTATTTGCCACCATCTCATAAGTGTACAGAATCTACTGCACTAATGCACACTTTTCGGCCACCAAACCAGGATCGAAACACTAAAGGTAGAGGAGTGTCCATATTCACCAAGGATATTCACACCACCAGGTTATTTGCCCAACACAATGCATCTGATATTCTCCAGGTACAACTAACACTAGGTAAGACTGCAATCCAAAGTGTAGCTTGCTACAGATCCCCCACCATGCTCCAGGATTCTCACTACACCTTTCTAAACATACTAGAAAATATTAAGATACAACAAAACATCCTAATAGTGGGTGATTTCAACTACCCTGCCATTAACTGGGAAAACTACTCATGTACCAACACCTTTGCCCAAAGGTTCTTGAAATTCATAAATTCCGGTGCCCTGGATCAACTAATCCATGGTCCCACAAGGGGCTCCAATATCCTAGACTTGGTCATTACCAACATGGGAAATCGATGCTCCACACCTATGGTCACCCCCTCATTGGACAGGTCAGACAATAAGCTAATCACCCTTAACATCCACATCCCACCCCCACCCCCCAGTAAGGAAATCTCCATAAAAAAACTTCTCCAAAGCCAACTTCATGCTGCTCAAGTCAGAAGAGACACCCATGCAGATGGGAACTGAAAGTCCGACTGCTGAGTCCTTCACTAAGGCACTGTACTAGCACATCCACTCATGCATGAATTGTGCCATCCCAGGTAGAACCAAGATGTTCTCCTCCAAAAAAAAGGAAGCCAATCTGGTGGTCCCCTGTCATAAACAAACTTTACAACAAAAGGAAGAAACTGTTGCAGAAAAGAGGAAATTCCCAGGATGCAAAACACTTCATTACCAGCCTCAGTAAGAAGCTGAGATCCCTCATAAAATTCTCCAAAGCTAGTTACAAAAATAAAATTGCCAAAGATTCCAAAGACAGCCACAAGGCATTCTATAACTATGTCAAGAATCTAAATGGCAATGCTCAGATCTGCTCTGAGCTACAACAGAATGGCATTAAATATACTGATCCCAAGGATATTGCCAATATCCTGGCAGATCGATTCAGTGCCAACTTCACCCCCTCTCAACCCCTAAATGGCCCATCTCAATACTGGAAAATTGCCAAATTCCGGTAATAATGGCAACACAGGTAAAAAACGCACTCTCCAAAGCTAAGAATACAGCATCCATGGGACCAGATGACATACCGGGCTGTGTACTACATGAACTACAAAATGAACTGGCACCTCACCTAAGTGTCATGTTTAATCATACCCTCACCTCAGGCTTCGTGCCCACTGAGTGGCGCACAGCTACAGTTATCCCACTCCACAAGGGGGGATCCACCTTTGATCCCGGGAACTCTCTCCCCATCAGTCTGACGAGACTGATCTGCAAAGCCATGGAACGTATTACCATGGAACTTATAAACAAAGACATTGTCAATCTTAAAACACTGGACCCCACCCAGTTTGGGTTCGTGAAGGGCCGATCTTGTCTCCTGAACTGATTGACTTCTTTGACTCTCCAGAGCTGTGGACGAGGGTAAGGCAGTCCACACAGCCTATCCGGACCTCGCCAAGGCCTTTGACACCATCCCCCACTCTGGAATCATAGATAAACTTACTAAGCTGGGCATTAATCCCTACGTCACTCGATGGGCTGCCAATGGGCTTACTGACAGAACCCACACTGTAAAAGTAGCTGACTCCAAATCCAGCTGCAGACAAGTGACAAGTGGAGTACCTCAGGGTTCAGTCCTGGGACCTCTCTTGTTTGGCATCTACTTCTCTGAAGTACAGGCCAACACTAAGGGACTCTGGCTAACAAAGTTTGCAGATGACTGTAAACTGGGAGCCATTATTGAATCCCCAAATGATGTGGATACTCTACAAAAGGGCGTTACAGAAACAGATGCTTGGTGCCAGAGCCATGGGCTCAAGCTCAATGCCAAGAAATGTATAGTTATCCCCTTTGGGAAAAAACATGTACCCGTGAATTACCACATAGGAGGCAGTACACTAAACAGTGGAAGTGTGATAAGAGACTTAGGGACACAAGTGGACAGTGGTCTCACCTTCAATAACCACATCGCCACAACAGTCAGGAAATTCGTCTATGTGGCACACCTCATCACTAAGGGCTTTTCATTCAGAAAAAAGGAGGTCATTGTCCCACTGTACTCATCCCTCATTAGACCCATTATAGAATACAACTCCCCATTTGGTATGTACCTTTCAAGACATCTGTAACAACTGGAAAGGCCGCAGAAATACCTCACTAAAAGAATCACAGGTCTAAAGCAGATGCCTTATGCTGACCGTCTTAAAAAACTCCAGCTATACTCTGTCGCATATCATCTACTCCGAGGCGATCTCTGCTTAATATACAAGGCCATGTCAAACCCAGAGCTGTTGGACATGCTACACTTAAAGAAATCCCAATCCCTCATTGCCACATGCTCCAGGGATCTAAACCTTGTCATCACAATAAACAAAACATGTTAAAGGGATAGGTTCCTGACCCAGAGACTCCCCAGACTCTGGAATAGACTGCCTATACATGTCAAGCAGTGCACCTCTTTGGCCCTCTTCAAAAGGAACCTTGATAATTGGATGGGAGAAAGGAAATTCACCCCGGGGATCACGTCAGTCGCCCTGCTAGACAGGGGTCCAGGGAAGTAAATAGTGTGGGAAGAAATAGCCAGGGAATTGTTATGGCTAGGCTTGTATAGGCCCTAGGGCCGATAGCCTAGTACCAACCTATGAACCTATGAGTTCTGACTGTGGAGTGAATTACTATAGATAAATAAAATGCAGAGAAATTAAAGCTATATGATATTTCACAAGCTGTGCCAACATATACTTTGCATCTTAACCCATTGACGTGGCTTAACCATAATGGAAACAAATAGTTATCAGATAAGTAAATCACAGCTTCAGGGAGCACAAGGTGCAGCCTTGTCACTGTGTTTTCCTATATGCTCATTAGTGGTTAAATGGACTAGACTAAACTAGTTTAGATAACCCTGTGACCAGCTGCTAAGAAGAAGCCTCACTTGTGTCTGCACAAAGACATATCTAGTCATTTTCAAACTCTTAACAACTTAGTGTTAAAAGAAGACTCTTCACTGCAGGTTGTGAACCAGTACATTGCTTAATTTTATGTAGGCTAATGTGGAAGATTACACCATCCTAACTCATCAGTGCAATGGATTTTTAAGTTCTTGTATCTTTCGGCTTTTCCCGGTTAGGGGTAGTCACAGCGGAACTGCGGTCCGCTAATGATTGGCAGTAGATTTTTACGTACCGAGTTGACAGCTCTGACGCACAACCTTCAACAAAGGTACGCCCATTTACGCATGTCTCCACACAGAAGACGCTTTAGCTGAGAATCGAACAGGACAATGACTTACTGTGAGGCGACAACGTAAAGCAGTACACTTGATTTCATAATATTAGTCACTATTTATATAGATACTACATAACAGCTCTGTTTTTTGTGTGGATATGCATTTAGCATTTTTGCAGCCCCACAGGACAGAGCCTAATGAATCGTCTGCCTACAACTACCTGAACCATTTGTTCTATGGTCACTAGAGCTGGGATTCCAGGGAACGCCCATGAATCTCTCATGAGATGATCCTCTCACATCAAGATTGATTTTTTAAGGTTTCTGTGTTCTAATCTAGTCTGTTTACAGTTAAAAGCATTCTCTAGAGTCTGCTTGCTCCTTGATCTGTTTTAAAACTTTCATTTAGTGGCTACAGCTAGGAACTGTAATAGTGTGCATTACAATAATTGCATTTTTATTTAATTACTAAATTTTAAACTGCTTTTTCATACTGAGACTTTTATTTTTTATTTGTGAGTGTTCTTTCTATGCTTTTAAAGTGAGGTTTCTGTGTTCTGCTGAGGTGGCATACTTATAGGCTTTGCAGTTGCCTGCCCATACTGTATATTTGATCTGTGACACTCCTCCCAGTCTAGTGTCATTAGTTCATTCAATCTAATAGAGAACATTTGTGAAGGCCAACCCACTCAGATTCTTAACCTTGAATTAACTTCTGTTCCAGCTTTCTCCATTTCCACTTTACTGGAAAAATAAAGTTACTGAAAAAAAAAAACTAAGCTTGCTTCCCCCCTTTCTTGTAACAAGTCTTGTCCAGATACAGATTTGCTGTATCCAGGACTGTTTGTAAGCTCCTGAGCCCCCTTCCCCCACTTAACTGGGGTTAAACTAATTCTGGCGCCATGACATCTGATCTTCAAATTTTCCCTTGCAACTAGCCAGCTTTTTAGTTTTAGCACTCAAATCTGTTTCTGTGAGCTCAGCACTTGTTCAGAACTCGTTGTAAGCACTAAATAAGCTACAAATTACTACAGCACTCAACTTTCCTCACTTGTCTAGAGGAAAACATTTTTAGTACTTAATAAAAAAGCACCTATCCAGGCATGTCTAAAGGTCAGCTCCCGGTGTTTTATCCTGTCTACCTGATGAATCTGGGCATCTTGGGACAATGCAGCAATTGCCTCATGTACACAGACAACCCTCTCCTCCTACCACCCAACACTATGATCTGTGAGAGATGCACTTATATAGCCAAACTTGAAGCAAAGCTCTCTTCGCCGAAGACTGGACTAGACAGTCAAGAGGAGAAGCTAAACACTTGCACCGCACCACACTCATCACATAATCCCTCAAAACCTACACCACTAAAACACACACACAGAAGCACAAAACACACACTTATATTCACGGAGGCTCTCAGTAAAAATCTGCCCAAACAACCGAGACCTCCAAAGCAGAAATGCAAGCAATCTCCACCGCCCCCAACACAACCCAAATGACACATAGCCCACAGACTCAGTGTGCCACTCAACTACAGCCCATAAGGCATAATGTACCCAACACTCGAGTCATAGGTGACTCTATATTCAGGCACACTGATGTTCCACTCACCAGGCTAAACAAGGAGAAAGTTACTGTCAGTTGCCTGTCAGGTGCCAGGATCCATCACATAACGCACGCACTCAGGTCACTCCACAACAAGTACAAATATGACTCTGTCATTGTCCATGTTGGTGTGAATGACCTGAGACGTACCTCCCTGGACTACATGAAAAAGAGACACGAAGGAGATCTCCGATCTTGTAGCCCAGGCAGGTATGACCCTAGCCCTGACTAGCATCCTGCCATCACCCAGAATGATACCACAGTACAAGGACAAAATGATTGACTTCAACAATTGGCTAAGCTTCTGGTGTCATTCTAAGGGAATCCAGTATCTGTCTGCCTGGGATGACATGATCGACAGACCACGCTGCTTTGCCAGAGATGGCTTGCATCTGTCACCCTTGGGATTCCGGATACTGGCAAAGGCTCTTGCCACCCCTATAGTGCCTTTTTTAGGCAAGGTTCAAATGACAAATTCACCACCGTAACAGGTACAAGCAAGCAAAATCTGAGGGTAATGCTACTCAATGCTAGAAGTCAAAACCTCAGAATGCACTCACTCGAGGCACTCCTTAAAATGGAGAACATTGACATCTGTGCAGTGACAGAGACCTGGTTCAAAGTTCCAAAGACCACCCCTGCATTACCAGGCTATAATTCATACCACACCTTTCGGCCACCAAACCCAGACCGAAACACTAAAGGTGGAGGCATGTCCATATTCATTAAGGATAGCCATACCTCCAAGCTAGTTGCTCAGCATAATGCATCCGAGATTATCCAAGTTCAACTAACTCTGGGCAAAACTGCAATCCAGATTGTAGCTTGCTACAGACCCCCCACCATGCCCCAGGATTCCCACTCCTCTTTTCTTGATACACTGGAATATATTAAGGTACAACCCAACACCCTAATAATGGGTGATTTCAACTACCCCACCATTAACTGGGAAAACTGCTCATGTACCAACTCTTTTGCTCAACGTTTTCTGGAATTCATTAATTCCAATGCCTTGGATCAACTTATTCACACCCCCACCAGGGGCAGCAATATCCTAGACCTGGTCATCACCAACATGGGCGACCGGTGTGCCACACCAGAGGTCAGCTCCTCGTTGGTCAGATCTGACCACAAGCTAATCACCCTAGACATCCACATCCCACTCCCACCCCCCATTAGGAAAACAACCATAAATAATGTCTCCAAAGCCAACTTCACCATTCTTAAGACAGAAGTGGCAAACTTCACGACACCCATGCAGATGGACAATAGAGGTACGACTGCTGAATCCTACACAAATGCACTTTATAAGCACTTACACGAGTGCATGGATCATGCTATCCCTAACAGAACCAAGATGCTATCTTCCAAACAAAGGAAGCCAATCTGGTGGTCTTCAGCCATTAACAAACTCTACAACAGAAGAAAGAAACTGTTGCAAAAAAGAGTAAAATCCCATGATTGGAGGAACTCCCTGGTCAGCCTCAGTAAGAAGCTGAGATCCCTCATAAAATCCTCCAAAGCTATTTATGAAAACAAAATCGCCACTGATTCTAAAGACAACCACAAAGCATTCTATAGCTATGTCAAGAATCTCAATGGCAACACTCAGATCTGCTCTGAGTTACATCACAATGACACTAAATATACAGAACCAACTGATATTGCCAATATCCTGGCAGATAGGTTCAGTGCTAACTTTACCCCCCTTTCACCCCCTAAAGGGCCCATCTTTATACATGAAGAATGCAACGTTCCTGTAATCACGGCTGCACAGGTAAAAACCTCACTCTCCAAAGCCAAGAACACAGCATCTATGGGACCTGAAAACATCCCAGGTTGCCTTCTACATGAACTACAGAATGAAGTGGCACCCCACCTAAGTACCATGTTCAATCATAGCCTCACCTCAAGATTTGTGCCCATTGAATGGTGCACCGCCACGGTTATCCCACTCCACAAAGCGGGGGGCCACAACAGACCCAAGGAACTACTGCCCCATTAGCCTGATCAGCAAGGCCATAGAATGTATCATCATGGAACTCGTAAACAAAGACATTGGAGATCTCCAAACTCTGGATCCCACACAATTCGGGTTTGTAGAAGGCAAATCATTCTCCTAAACCTGATAGACTTCTTTGAAGCAGTCACCAAAGCCATAGAGGAGGGTAAAGTGGTTCACATAGCCTATCTAGATCTCACTAAGGCATTTAACACCATCCCCCACTCTGGAATTATAGATAAACTCACTAAACTAGATATAAATCCCTATGTCACAAGATGGGTTGCCAACTGGCTTACTGACAGAACCCACACTGTGAAAGTAGCAGACTCCAAATCAGACTTTAGACCAGTGACAAGTGGAGTGCCACAGGGTTCAGTCCTGGGTCCTCTCCTGTTTGGTATGTACTTCTCTGAATTACAGGCTAACACAGAAGGTCTTTGGCTAACTAAATTCACAGATGACTGCAAACTAGGAGCCATAATCGAAACTCCTAACAATGTGGACATTCTACAAAAGAGCCTCACTGAGACAGATGCCTGGTGTTAAAGCCATGGTCTCAAGCTCAATGCCAAAAAGTGCATTGTCATCCCCTTTGGTAAAAACTCTGTACCCATGAACTACCACATAGGCGGTAGTCTACTTAACACAGAAAGTTTGATAAGAGACCTTAGGACACCATGTGGACAGTAGTCTCTCCTTTGATAATCACATCGCCACAGTGGTCAGGAAATCCTTCTATGTGGCACACCTCATCACAAAAGGTTTCTCATTCAGAAAAAAGAGGTCATTGTTCCCCTCTATTCATCACTCATTAGACCCGTTATAGAGCACAATGCCCCTTTTGGTATGTACATCACAAGACATCTACAACAACTGTAAAGGCCGCATTAATACCTCACAAAGAGGATTACTGGCCTCAAACAGATGCCCTATGCAGACCGACTCAAAAAACTCCAGCTTTACTCCATCGCATTTTGCCTACTCAGAGGCGATCTCTGCCTAACTTACAAAGCTATGTCAAACCCAGAGCTGTTGGACATGCTCCACTTAAAGAAATCCCGATCCCTCCAAGCTACACGCTCTAGGGACCTTGTCACCGCAATAAACAGAACATGCTGGAGGGATAGATTCCTGTCCCAGAAACTTCCCATACTCTGGAACAGACTACCTATCTATGTCAAACAAAGCTCCTCATTAGCACTCTCCAAGAAAAATCTTGATGATTGGATGGGTAAAAGGAAATTCACCCTGGGGATCACTTCTGTGGTTCTGCTAGACAGGGGCACAGGAAAATAATTTTCTTGGGTGGCGAAAGCCAGGGTACCTTTTTGGCTAGGCTTGTATAGGCCCTAGGGCCAATAGCCTAGTATCTACCTATGAACCTATGATAGGGAGTGGGCCAGCTTTGCTTTTCCTCTGGAATGAGCAATTCTTTCTCCCACTTGAGCATCCTTGTCTTCTGTGATGGCTATTCCAAGCTCTGCTATAGCTGAAATCAAGAAAATGCAAGCAGTGAAGTCAGGTGTAGAAATTACAAGCAACCAAAAGTCCAACATGACCTGCATGTAATCCCAATACAACTATTAGTGCATGCTTGAGTTCCTAAGAGAATGGAACTTCAGAATCAAACATCCCCAAACAAGCAAGGTTTAAATAAAATTAAAAAAAAATACACCCACAATTACATAATTTAATTGCTAGCTTATATGTTTTAAGCTTGACAGCAAGAACAACTGAGATGTAATCATTCACCCCAAGAGGGACATCTGGATTCAATTTAATTTACCAAACCATTTCCTTGGACGAAAGCAGAGTTTCCCAATAACCTCCTCTGGAGTTCCTTGAAGTCTCTCCAAAATAAAAATAAAAAAATGAAATTTTTTAATACTATAGCAAACCAAAGAATGTATACACAAGTTATTTCTTTGATCACCATTCTTGATACAAGAAACATGCTCAGAAATCCTTCTAGACAGTTTGTTTTCTATTCTCCGCACATAAAATGAAGGGCTGTTTGAGCAGAAAAATACGTATACCACCCCTTTAGTTGTTGTTGTCTTTTGGCTTTTCCCGGTTAGAGGTCACCACAGCGGAACTCCGGTCCGCTAATGATTGGTAGTAGATTTTCACAAACGCCAAGGTGCCAGCTCAACGTTCAACCTTCAACAAAGGCATGCCCATTTATGCATGTCTTTTGAACACCCACCCAACCACGGGGAGGACATGCAGACTCCACACAGAAGGCATTCCCCGCACTCCAGCCGAGAATCGAACGGGAGAACCTCTTGCTGTGAGGCAACAACGCTATTGCAGTTATATTTACCTATGCTGGAAATGGCTCAGGGATATTGATATATGGTTACATATAGGCCATCCCAAATATACAGGCATTGATGGTAGTTGCCACACTTGGACATGTTGACATGGTTGCCAATGTAATCAGGTTGGTACTCCATGGAATGCCCAATACTGGAAAGAGATTTATAAATAAATAGCTGATGTGAACCTAGATTATGAAGAGCTGGACTAAATGTGATGACCTAGTCGCAATATTTTTTTGCGATGCCCTTGGCCCCTGTAGTGTCAGTAGAGTGATGTAATACCATAGAGTTGGGGAAACCATTAATGGTTTCCCAACTCTCCTTCAGAGGCATCTGGAGGATGGGTGCAAATTTGTTCTCCCTTTCAAATGAAACAAATTAATATCAAATGAAACAAATTAATATCAAATGAAACAAATTAATATCCTCATCTAATAATGATTCTGGATAGTTCCTAGCATGGAACATGTGCTTCAGAATTTCCACTTATGTAGAAAAATGTGATGTACAGTAACCAGTCTAGATAGCCAAATGACCTGACATCTGCTACAGCTGCCCTTTGAAGGGAAGTGTGCCTTCACTTGCTGAACTCCCTTCTGCTCACAGCTCAACTTTCACATTGGCCAAGTGAGTTGGACAGACTCGAGCTCCACTAGGTGGATACCTAGAGCTTGTACTAGGTTTCACCCATTTGGTGAGGCAGTGCTGCTTCCTTTCCCCCCAGGATGGGTGAGCTGGTAGCAGCCACTCACTCCCATCCTCTCCTACCAGTTCCTATGGGACCCAAGCTGCCCAGCTGCTGTTTGATCTTGAGTTGCCAATGACTGAAGTCAGGGCTTTACCTCCTCTATGCCATGCAGCAGCTTATACCTGCATGTACCTTAAGTGTGTCTATTGTCTTCTGTTCCAGGGATTAATGCTTGGTGGTAATCACAGTTCTAGGCATTAGTTTACTACTTAAAATAATTCAATTCTTGGATTTAGGTATCAAGCTCATTTTCTACAGCTGGTACAGCCTAATACAGATATTATTCGAGCCTAGGTCGAATTCCCTAGCTTTCTCCCTGTAGCACCACCTTTGCATGTGTCTGAATAAAGCAAATGCATTATATTATATATGGGACTCTCTTCAATGTGTGAGAAAGAAATTAAACAAATTTCTTAATTACCATCTATAAACACAACTTGGGAAACTAAGCAAAAGAGACTTAGAAGTTTACTTTATTTCTTGAAAACTTTCCATTAATCTTAAAAGAAAATGGAGTAAATAAATGGTTTGTATTATAAGTTCATCTTTACTAGATATAGGAACAATTGTATTACAGATATTACATGATTAACAGATACAACATGGATGACGTAACTGTAGGCTGTGTGACTGCACATTGCAACCAGCAACAGTGTTTCTCCCAGGTTAGCTAAATTCACTGCCAGCTCATTGCTATGTAATTGCACCCTTTCATTTAAAGCACTGTGTACTATAGCTATCACAAACTGTGGACTGTTACGCAAACTGCGAAAAGCAGCAGCATAAGAATCTTTCTCCAAAAAACCTACGAGACCTCCTCCTTTGCAAAGTGAGCACTAAAAATCCCCTTAGTTTTAAATCAGGAAATAAATAGTAGTACAACTTCTAACTTCCTCAATTTTAGTATATCCCTTCTCCCACACTCCTCTGTTTCTTGATAACCCTCATTGTTTTCTCTGCTCAAATTATCCTACTAAAGTACCTCCTGTATTTTTTTTTTAAGATAGTGGCCCACATACCATCATTATTAGGCATTATACAGCTCAGAATCAGGCTTCCTGTCTTCTTTTTCTTGGTTACATATTCTATATAACAGATGGTTTTACAAGCTATAAAACTTATAGTTGCATTTATCTACCGCAAGCCTCACATAGGCACCCTACTCAAAGATTACATTACGAATTATTGTTTTAAAATGTTTTATATACTTAAATCAACAAAGTGATGCATAACACCTTCTACAATATTCAGCTGTACTAGTGTGCACAATGCAAAGCATAGTTCCAAGGGCTATCACTGCCTTCTACCAGCTAAAATTATTTTTTTGTACAAAAGTAAAACTAAACTATACTGTTTGCACACAACTCACTACATGCAAGCTAACTAGGAATGTTCATTTTCTATGTCAGCACAGAGGACTTCATTTCATCTGATTCTGATAAGGGCTACACTGCACCAACAATCCTGCAAGGGCCTCTCAGAAGTATTAAAGATAGACCTGCTTTCTCTGCAACAGGTTTAAGATTTCAAAAAGTCTTACAGCCACATACAATAAATAAAAATAAAAAAGGAGTAGAAAACTATTTATGCAATTGTCAAAAGAGGGATACTGACAGCAAAACAGTAGAATTCTACTGCTCTAATTATGCTGCATACAGCATCAATATTTGCAAAAAGTTCCAATTCAATTAATTTGTACCCTTTTTGAAATATATTACATTTTATTGGATTGTTCAAGGTAGCTGTCAAAGAAAGGTCAGTGCATGATTTAAAATCTTTACAAGTATGTGACTGCAGCCAACAGTGTTGGCATTATTGAAATCAAAATTTGGATCAGAATGCTTCACATCATCCGCATGCCAAAATCGCTTACGTAAGTGACTTTATTTAAAGGTTACAGTGATCCGCTAAGCTTAATTAACCAACAGTTTATAACATGCAGTCCTGGAAAAGAGCTACTAAAGAAGTCACTTGCTGAGCTTAAAACCTAGTATTCCTCACAAAGTACATGATATGGATTATTTCTGTTCCTTTTTACTAAGCTGTAGCTGAAGTTTCCGAAAAATAAAAAAAAAAAAAGAAAAGAAAGAATATTAGTAAAAAGTGAACTTCCATATGTAAAAAGAAAGCACATTGCAGTAGAATCATCTAATACATGTTAAAGGAAGTGACAACTCTCTAGAATATCAGATTTATTTTCAGTTTGTAGAATAATGCATGTGCAGGATTTTAAAACCTGACCCACTGTATTAATAGGGTATAATTATAGCAGATGCAGATAGCGCACCAAGTTTTATAATGGCATGATAAAGTACGATTTCAAAATGTCATAATTGTTTAATGCGGTGATGGACACAGCTTCTGTATGCGTCAGTAATCTGCAATTGCATCTGACTCTGATGCGTATGTGCTACTCGAGAACACATCTTTAAAAAGGGATAACTACTAACTTGGGCTGTAATGTTTAGAAAGGGATCCCTCTGGTCCAGGTTATGTGTGATAAATGAACTCGGAATGAAATACATTAACCAGCCTTAAGAAACACATTCTAGAAAGGAGAATATTAGGCCCGGAAAACAAAGCCTGAGTATAGTAGTCATTAAACATGAGTACAAACTGTGTGTCAGTGTCGTGACAGAAAGAGAAAAGAAAGGGAAAATAGCTACTAGAAATACAAAATTCAGTATTAATTGGAATCCATAATTTGAAATCCCTTTGACAATCATCACATCTATCAGAAATCTGAATAAAACCACCATGGTTAGACAATAAGTATTATTTGTTGTCACAAATGCAATGAAAAGGCATTAGATTAGAGTCATCTCATTCTATTTTTCAGATGGAGATTGTCTAAGAAATCATATGGCATCATTACATTTGCATGAAAGTAAAAGGAGCCATCAAAAATATCTGGTCTATACTTTGAAGTGCTTAACAATGTACATCCCCGCTATTCCTACCTTTTGTCATTTTCTCCACCTACCATTGCCCTTTTGAATGCTTGTGTGGATTTCCTCAGCACCATTCATATCTGTAAATAAATTCCATGGGTCAGCAACTCTCTCTGTAAGAAAAAAAATGCACAGATTAAACAGTCAGTAAAAATCTGTTGCTTATGCTTCCACTCACCTCCCCCAGTACACCTTTTCTGACTTTTCAGAACTACCCCTTCACATTTTCCTGACAGGATCTTTACTAGTGATTTTCTATCCCCAGCCTCTTCTGGTCTCAAATGGTAAGAGCTGCAGTTCCTCTACCATCTGTTGATATTTCTTTCCCATCTCATGCTTCTTTCTTATGGATTCTTCCTAGTAACATAATGCCTTTTTTCCTACATGACAGCAATCATTGAATGCAGTAATCAAGATGCTGTCTGATCAGCTATGGGACACATCCCACATTCTGTTTGCAAGTGTCACTGCCCTTTCACTGTGTTCTCAGTTTTAGAACCCATGTGTGGTCAGCATCTACAGTGTCTTTTCAAGTTCTTTTGCCATAGGGTCTACTCCTCTAGCTGATACTTTGTACCATGGTCAAGTGTTTTGTAATTTTTTTTACTGCACTCAGTTGCCACCTTTCAGCAGACTTGTCCATCCTTTCCAAATCCTTTGCTAGCCTTCCCAGTCTTCTACAGCTGCACCTTTTGTGACATCAGCAAAGAGGGTGTCCTGCTCTTTATTCCCTCATAAATGTCTGAGATAAATGCACTAAAGAGTACAGGCCACAGGACAGACCACTGTAGCACTCCACTAACCACTTTCCTAATTTCTGAGATGTCTCACCACAGCCCTCTGTGGCTTACCATTCAACCATGCAGATATCCAGTTCCTCAGTCTTGGACTAAGCCCTGATCCCTCCACACTTTTCCCATCAGCCTTTTGTGTGACACCAAGTAAAAAGTCTTGCTGAAAACCCCATAGTCTATGTCTGCTGCTGCTACTCCTATGTCAAGTTCAACTGTAAGCAAATCATAACATTAGAATATTTTGACTGAAAGCTTTGACTAGCTTATGAACCCATGTTTGTTGCTGTCCTGAAGATTGCTGTCCTCTATAAGTAAAAAACAGCTTTTCCTTCTGAATTCTCTCCAAGACTGTCTCTTACTGTTTTTATGCCAACAGATTGGCAGTTCCCTGGGTTTGTTTATGCTCTTCCCTTGTACAAGGATGCCATGATTGCCATCATAGAGTCCTCAGCCAGTGACCTGTTGAAGATCTCTGTCAGGGAGTCTGTCAAAACACTGGCCAGATTTTCAATGCCTCTGTGAGGTAGTCTAGCTGTTTGTGCATTATTCTCCTTAAAGCACTCCAATTCATCTTCCACTATCCCTGTATCTATCCACTGTTCTACACATTCTGCACTGCCTCTCTCATATTATAGTCTTTGTGAAGACTGAAGCAACGTATCCATTCATAACTCTCCTTTTCCCAGTCTTCTATGACCTCCCTCCTATCTTTACTCAGTTTGGGACATTCTCCCTTTCCCTTTCTTCTTTCAGTGTATCTAAAATAGCCATTGCTTCCCTTCTAATTGCTTTTCAAGATTCACTTCTGATGCCCTTACCAGATGTGTTGCCCTTTTGCTAACCCCCTTGCATTATAACTCCAGAAACTCCATGCTCTCTCCTCTCTTACCCTATTAAGTCCTGTCTTTTGTCACAATTGTTATCCTCACATTTGCTGCCACAGGTACACTGATGTTCGCATGGGAAAACTACTCAAAAGCATCTGACAGCTTTAAAAGTAACACACTTTGTACTGGCATACAAATTCTACCTTTGGCCATTCTTACTAAAATTTAAAAAAAATTAACTACATTATTCTGCAAACAATAAGCACTTTGCTCTTGATGCAATTTTTTTCATCAACAGTATCTTTAATATTAACAATCTAGAACTAATCTTTTTTTTTTATTTCAAAAGCTGAACAATGGAAATAAATAATTGCAACAAATACACAACTGACTGAAACATAAAGACTGTCATCTATATCTTTTAACAAATACTTGTCAAACTTCAAAGAGAAACCACCACTCTTCTATCTTTAGAGACTATCTAAAAACTTCTGCAAAAAAAATTTACTATTATTTCCCCTCCAGACTGCCCAGACACATACTATAACCATCAAATCAATTTGCTTCTGGGTTTTACTCATTTTCTGTAATCTCCTTTGATTCTAGTGCCCTTTTATTAAGCTCAGCCTGGTTTTTACCTCCAGAGTAATGTGTTATCTGTCCAATATGAAATATTATTATTATATCTTGTGTTTTATTGACAAAGAAATGTTATCACTTGCAAATGCAAACAAAATACCATTTCTAGAAGGGCTGATTTATTAAAACTGACGAAGGAGGTGTCTGAATTGGAATTGACGGAGAAGACTTTGAATAAATGGACACTGGATTCTTCATAAAACTGATTACTTATACTGAACTTGATATTACTGTTAACTTTTTACAAGAGACTTTTTTGAGCTGTTAATGGCTAGTGTAGATGGAGTGATACAAAATGGCTTGCTAATATTTGGGTAATCTGTTTCATAATAGGGAGGTTCTTACTTAGCATTTAATGAGAAAGGCTGCATTGTGGTTTTGACTAGGGATCATTACACCAATTCATCAATTTTACTTAAAAATAATATTTTTTAACATATGAGACACTGACTACTTCCATATTTTTGTTACTGACTTCTTAGATACAATCATCAGTAACTCAAAGAGCTTTTTTCCAGGTTTGGCCCATGACCCAATAACAAAGCCATCAATAACAAAAAAAAGCTTCGGCGTCAGTCTTAATACACCCCTCCCTAAAGAAAATATCACCCAAGTAGCCCTGCAAGGCCACTTTAAATATATCTAACTTTGAGAATTCCCAGAACATATCCTCAAGGGTGCCTAGAGGTTCATTCTGACATCACCAGCACAACCCTCCCATGTAAACACAAGTTAGATGCAAATAATGTAAAACATCTTGTAGAGATATTTCCAAGGAAAACTTCTGACCCTCTGTGATCTTTCACATAATTTTCTGATTGGCACACACTAAACCCACATTTTTACAGCCTAAATTTGTAAATGATTTTCCCACTTTCAACACCATTGCAGAGCAAAACATTATATAGGTTCAGTTACAATCCTATATATTTTACTTTTTTTTTTGTTTTGAGACCTGTTATCCTGTCTTATATACACCCTACAAATGTAAACTATTCATCCTTTTTAACCAGGTGTCCTCAGTTATTCCCAAGTGAATAAATGGAGTCTTCAGTCTTTCACAAATCAATGCATTTTGTTTAATTTATCAATCTATCCTTTCTGACCAGGTTTGTACCACCAGGCTAATAGACTCTTCAGGGGAGACTCAAGGTGGTATTTATACTACTAGAGGAAATATAGCCAGGGCATCGGGGAACTCCCTGCCTTGTTTTTCTTGTTTTTCGTGTGGAGGATGCATTTCATAGCTTCCCTAACTGCTTCTGGACCAGGCACAGTGGCAAGTGGGAGAAGCAGGGAGATAATGTAGGATGAATGAGGGTCTTGTGGCATTGATGAGTTGTTGTTTCAATTGGAGAAACTTCCTAGACGGAAGAAGGCTTTGGAGGGAAATAACAAGCCAGAGAGGTCACAGAGTAAGAAGGCTGTCAAGCTTTAGCAGCAGAGGCTGGTTAGTAGCATGGAGTAAAGGAAGGCAAGCATTCAAGGGAAGGAGTTTCCATACATTGAGAAGCACAATAGAGAGAGTGGTGAAAGGATCAAGGTGGTTGATCTTTCACAAGACTCAGGTCATTTTCCAACAGCAGGTGAGGATACAAACGAGAGCCAAAAATGGATGCATTATTATGAATCTCCAGTTGGGAAGGTAGTGGGATGTTGTATTGCAGGATTTTATGGTACAGATGGAACCACAAAGTGAGAGAGCAGTGTTGTGGGCAGAGATCATGGACAACATGCAGGAGGAAGAAGCAGAAGAATTGGTGAAGAAGAAAGTCATATGTAGATATGGTTAAAAAGGGAGAAAGAAAAGAAGATGTATGCAAGAAAAAAGAAGTACATAATAAGAAGGATTAGCAAAGAAAAAGGATTAGACAGATATGATATTTGGGACAATATTATAGCACCATTAAGCATGTCTCTGCAAGAGGTAAGACACATTCTGTGATATTATATTTGAATCCAGGCAATGTTTGGAAAAGTTTTTGGGTGAGTACGAATCAAAGAAAACTGTAACCCATGGAATTTATATGCATTGCAAGAATTTTAAACAAGAAACAAAAAAGAACTATATGTGCAATTTTGAACTGAAGTGGAAAAATAGACTCTAAAAGAATATTTGAAGTCTGTGTGTAAACAAGTGCTGGATATTACTAAAATTTATGATAAAAGAGGTTTATGGACTGGGGGTGGAAAATGTAGTTTTGTATTAAAAATGGAAACTGAAAAAACTGTGCATATTCCAAATATGATAAACAAAGATACAGTGAAAAATTGGGGTCAACAAAAAACTTTTTTTTGTTGAAAGAAGTCATCATTTAATTAACCATTGTGATAAAAGGGAATGTTACATTTGTGGGAAAGTGGGTCATGACACAAAAAGATTGAATTGAAATATTTTAAATGTGAAAAACAGGTCATTTATGGATTGATTCTAAGGAAAATATAAAAGAATGGTTGGTGGAAATAATTAGAGAAGAAGCAATCGAGCTTGAGATTGAACAAGAGGAAGAAATAGTAGAAGAAAGAGAGAAACACAGAATAGAAAACACTGAAATAAAAGAAAGAGAAATAGTGAAAGAAAAAAAGAAAAAAATGGGAATGAAGGAATGTCAGAAGTAAGTAAAGAAGAGTTGAATTGGAATATAGTAAAGGAGGAAAATTAGAAGCCTGCTATAATAAAATCTGCAAATTCACCATCAACTCTAGGATCTCATCCCATCACTGCATCTCCCTCCACTCACTGCAATGGCTCCAGCTTCCTAGCTATCTGAACCACCTTAAACTCACCACTGCCCAAAAGTTCATATTTAACCCATCCTCCTATCCCTCTTTCTCCACCTCCTTAACCCCCTATATATTCCTAATTGCTCACTTAGGTCAGAAAATCAGAACCTATTCAAAATCTACAAACCTTTATGGCCACCTGGACACAGTCTGCTATCCTGCTCCTTAGCTAAACTATGAAACTCTCTTCCTCCCTCCCTTAGAAATACTCCATTCCCACCTATCTTCAAAATGGGAATGCCCTTTCTCCTTCCCCACATAGGACTCTCTTATCAAAACCCACCTTCTAACTCTGTGCATGATTGATTTCTGCACTCATATCATTTGATCTCCTACTCCTCCTTAATCTCCACATTTTGTTAATAACATTCCAACAATTTCTCGTCCTCAATTGTAATTCACTGTTAATGACCCTTAGACTTTTCTGTTGCTAGATTTTTACTACTATTATTGTGGAATGTAAAATTTCAATTGTAATTCAGTGTTAATGACTCAGACTGCACAGCTGCTAGATTTTATTATTATTGTAGAATTTACTGTAGAATGCTGCATAAAGCTGCATGACTTCTTTGCTTTGTATGTGTATATGCTAATATGTCTGTCATTGTTACTGGAGCTTTTCTCCCCAGGCCTCTACTGAAAACGGGCTATTTTTAGGCCCAGTGGATTTCCCAAGTCATTAAACTGAAATAAATAAATAAATAACATCTGTCGGGAAAAGGGTAAAAGAAAAAGAAAATTCATTGTGTTAGGTATGTAAGAAAAGAAAGGGAAAGGTTAATACGTAGGAAAATATAAATATGTAGACTAGAAAATAAATAAATGTAGAACTGAAATTTCTAGCAATAAATTTAAATAGCATAAAGAATGTAAAATAGATAATAAGTGTATTAGAATGATGCACAACACTTGATATGGATGTGTTTATATTAGAGGATACAAGACTAGCAGAAGAGATTGCATGCAGAAATATTATGGGGGTGAGATTATTTGGAATATAGGGAAAGAAATGTGCTCAAGTATAGGAATATTATGTAAGAAATCAGTAAAAATTATATTAATTTAGTAATAATGGGTAGAATAACAATAATAGATATGAGATAAAAAGGTCATATAGCTAGAATTATATCAGTTTATGCATTATGTGACAAAAAAAGAAGATACGGCTAAGAAAATTTCAGATTATGTTAGCGTGAATATAGGTGTAATATTAATATGCAGCTTTAATTGTGATTTAAGAAAAAGAAAAAATAGGGTTGTCATTGTTAGACTGTGGTGGTGGTGCTGCGGTAGCATTGTCACCTTACAGTTAAGATGTTGCCCTGTTCGATTCTCAACTAGAGCATCTTCTGTGTGGAGACATGCGTGAATGGATGTACCTTTGTTGAAGATTGTGCGTCAGGGCCGGCAACTCAGCATGTAAAAATCTACTGCCAATCATTAGCGGACCGGAGTTCTGCTGTGGTGACCCCTAACTGGGAAAAGCCAAAAGACACAACAACAAGGGTTGTCATTGTTAAAATACTGTTAGAAGTGATTAAAAATTTTAATTATGCATTTGGGACAATAAACAGTGGACATACAAAAGAACTACTCTAAGAACAGGGATAGATTATTGTATTATTTCTGAGAGTTTGAAAATAATACAAGAAGGAAAAAAATTGTACATGTTTTTCAGATCATTGGGCTATTTGTATAGTGATACAATAAAGAAATGGGTACATAAAAACAGGTAAAGGGATTAAAATACTGAATAAAAAACTAGATAAAGAAGATGCAGAAATGATCAAACAATTGTGGAAAGATTATTTAGGAATGAGAGAATTTTATAAAAACTGGATATTACGGTGGATTATTTGCAAAGATAAATATAAAAAAATGTAACTTGGAATGCCAATATACAAAAAGAAAAGCGGGAAAGAAAAATATAAAGTAACAAGGTATTTGCAGATACAATAGGAAAGAAAGAATTTTATGATAGACAGAAATATACAAGATAAATCAATAACAGATTAAAATGAATTTGTTTAAACAAAGGTATTTTCTACAAGGGAGAAATGAAGATGTGGCACATTATTTGAGTAGTATAGCAAGAGAAAATAAAAGGGTGATAAGTGAAATAAATGAGAATGGAGAACTTGTCAAATGTCAACAATAAATAATAATTCTTCTTTTGGCTTTTTCCCAGTTAGGGATTGAAACAGCTGATCACCTGTCCACTCAGGATTGGCAGTGGAGTTTTTACGGTGTCGAGTTGCCAGCTCGGTGCACAGCCTTCCACAGAAGGCACACACATGCACTCACTCACACCTAGGGCCAATTTTTAGTGTGTCCAATCCACCTACAGCATGTCTTTGGGATGTGGGAGGAAACATCAACACTAAATAATGAAGTTATAAAAGAATACATAAAAAAGAATTTAATGAAAGATAAAAAGAAAAGTAATGTATAAACTCAAAAACTAACACAACAGGATAATAAAGAAATAGAAAAAAACATTACAATGGAAGAATTAAATACATTAAGATTACTGAGTTTAGAATCTCAACAGGACCAGATGGGATAGAATATTGCAAATATAGAGATATGTTAGAGTGGCAGAAGTATTTTGTGGAAGTGTTAAATGAATGGTTAGAGGAAGGTTTCAGCCAAAGGGAAATATGTGTGGGAGTTATGAATTTTATATGGAAAAAAGGAGAAAAAGAAGAGAGAAACAACTGGAGATCAAAAGTATTTTTTATGAAAATAATACAAATAAGATTGGAAAATAAAATAAATATGATATTGGAAGATACAATTTTTGGCAGAAAGGGAAAATGAAGTCAATAATTACTCATGTTAGTAAGATAAATTGTGAATGATATAATAAATAGAAAAACAGATGTCAAAGTCATGGCAAGCAACTTAAATAAGGCATTTGACAAGATACAACATGGCATTTTATGAGATATAATAAAAGAATACAATATAAGTGAGAGGGTACAAAAGATGCTTATTACAGTGTATGAAAAAAATAAAGTGAAAGTTGTAGTGAATAGGTAGTTAAGTCAAGAAAAAGACATGAAAAGGGGTATACGACAGGGATGTCTAGCAAGTAGTATTATATTTGCCTTAGTCATGAGCACAGTTGTTAGTATAATAAATACAGCATTAAAGGCAGCAGAATATAAGACTATGGAGAGAATAAGAGTACCTGTTATATTTTTCTATACAGATGATATAATAATAGTGAGAAAGAAAAAAGAATGGATGAAGGAAGCCATTAAGCTACTGAAAGAATATCTGGGGGAATATGTATGAGCCTAAACAGTGATAAGAGTAAAGGATTTGGAGAAGATGCTAACGTAAGAGAATATTCAATTTAATATGGAGATAAAGATATTAGGTTTGTCATTTGTGAATGAAATAGGCAAAAAACAACAACGGGAAGAGATACTAAAGTAAGGAATATACGTTTAGTTTAGAGAACGTATAAGCTGTCATATAAAAAGAAAGTGTGTCTAGTAAATTCTGTGTTACTGGGCAAAATTGCATATGTTGCAAATGTTTTTATGCTTCCTACAAAATGTGAAAAAGAAATAATGACAATTGTGTTCCCAGTAAAAGGATTATTATATGTTAAGCAAGGAGGAGGAGGGTCGTTCTATAAATCCAGTGGTATATGCAGCACCATTAAATCTGTATAAAGCACTGAGATGGCTAAAAGAGGAAAATGGATGATTAATAAGTGCAATAATGAAAGGAAAGTATAAAAATATGGTGTATGATGAGTACATTTAAAAGAGACAGAAAAAGTATAAAAGGATACATGAAAAAGCATGAAGAAAAAATAATATTGTGGAAAGTGAAGATAAGGGAGATAAAAGAAAATAAGAAATTAAGGTATTTGAACATAATGAACAAATATTATACTGTTTATCCATGCTGAGAAAACAGAGGAAGGAAAAATTAAAGCAGCAAAAGTGAGAAGACAATGGTGTAAAAAATATGTAGAATGTAGAGCCTTTTTATGGATGTTATTAATAAAAAGATTGCCAGTGAAAGCAAAGCTATATAAAAAATGAAAGAAAGAATATGTGTTTTTCTTTTAATGTAAAAGGGTGAAGGAATTATGGGAAAAGTTATATGAAGAGAGTTACTTGGACAGAATTAAAGTGGAAAATATAAACATGGACTTGGTGGAATACAAGCATTATAAAGGTAAAAGAAGGGAATATGTAAAAAGAAGGATACTTTATATTATATTGATGATATGGAATGAAAGACTATATAAGAAAGTTTAATGGAAAATGGATATTGGCAGAAATAATGCAAAAGATAAGATGCAGGCTATATGTAAAGGGGTGGGGTCATAAAATTAATATATATATGGAGAATTATATATATATATATATATATATACATACACACACATATATATATATAAAGCCCTGTAGATAATGGAAAATGGTATAAAAGATTGTAAACAACTGTAAATAGTGTACAAGATGTAGATTTTGGAGATAATGTATTTAATAAAGGACCGCTTCTCTTTTTGATAGGTGGAGGGGGATCTTTTACATCCACCTGCACTACCACCACCTCAAGCAGGTGGGGCCTTTTTTTAACATCTCATCTGAAGGGCGACACATTCAGGAGTGCAGCATCCCCCTTCTACTCCACTACAGTGTCAACAATCCATTTATCTGACAGAGATTAAAAGTATAAATTATGGATGTAGTTTGTCATTAACCTACAAGGCACAGTTGCTAAAGTACTAGTAACTGTAATTGAAAAAAATGCAAATAAAAATACAAAATAAAAGGACTCCTATGGTTAGTTTTTTTGCTGAATTTTCTAAAAAAACATAAGTGTTTTGGTTAAAAGCATTACATTTTCCCTTGGTAAATAGACAGCTTAGAGACAGAAATCTAGTGTACAAGTGCTGAGAACTCAAAGACATGTACTACTTGTTATAACAAAAAAGTTGGCATGTAGAAGTCTGGGGCTTGTGTCCAATGTCCCTTATAATTAATAGGCAGTCAGTGTACATAACAGCAAGGGATAGGTATACTGAGGTCACCTCCTTCTCCAATTGTAATAGTACAGGGGTGATATATATATAGCATTATTTAAAAAAATGTGACATATTTTATGTAGGGAAAATGACACGCACATTAAAGAAAATCATTTATGAACTCGTATACAAGATTCAGAACAAAGAAGTAAAAAACACACTTTTTTAAACACACTTTAAATTGTTCACAGGCTAGGTTCACTTTTTTGTTTTGGAAATGGTGGAACAAGTCCCGGGGTGGGGGCATGGGAAACCAGGACTGAATTTAAGAAAGTGTACTGGCAATTAGTTTTAGAGACCAATAAAACACCTGGATTAAATGAAGCTATTTCTCTGGCCCCCATTTTCAAATTTAGGGCAGCAAGGCTGTAAATACAAAGACTGCACATCATTTTTAAATAGAAAAGGGATTGTTGTAAGGAATTATTGCTTTTTTAATCATGTTGGTTTTAAAGCTGGGGTTTGAATGTATTTGTATAACAGGGCACAAGATGGCAGTGTTGTGTAATTTGTTTTATATTTTGTATTGCTGAATACAAGCTTTAAATAGGCAGATTGTATATTATATTAAGTATGAAATTTTATTTTTGACGTGTTCTTAGAGATTTTTACTAATTTAGAAGTGAGTTTTACGAGTTTTTATACATTAAATAAATGGTACATGGGTTGTGTATATAGGATTTAACTTTGGTTTAAAATAGGGCATTTTAATTAAATTGAATTGTTATTGTCAATTAAGCAATTCATTAAAAGGGATAACAAGATATTTAAAGAGGGATCTTTGGGAAATTTATAGATCTGATGAAGTCATTTGATATGGACGAAAACCCAATGATAACTGTTAAGCGTTAATAAAATGCTTGTTGTTGTGTTTCTTACAAAATGCTTGTTGCGGTGTTATTTCGTAGTTTTGGATTTTTTGCATTTATTTTGACTCTGGTGCTTCCTGGTGTCCTAACATGATTTTGTTTCTGAAATGAATAGGACCACCCTGTGCTTCTCTCAATATGACTAAATTCTAGTTGCCTGCTAATATGCTCAAGCTTTCCAGAAATGCATGTATGTCCCCTAGTTATGATGGTTAAGTCCTGCACACTTCCTCCAGGGGGTTATAAACACATGCCAGCAAAAAACAAACTCGGAACTACAAGTAAATTGACCATCCTATACTGACCCCACCTGTCTGCTTTATGACTTATAACTGTAATGAGTGAATCCTGTTAACTAGCAACAGAATTCTTGTTTATAGCCCCCTTATATTTAGAAGAAAAAAATACTCTTGAACCCCAGTATTAACTGCTAATTTTCTTGGATGCCTGAGTGGGTTTCTTGTAGACACATTATTAATGGAGAAAATGGTTTAATATGGGCAAACATTAATATTTGCTTGACTGTGTCAGTTAACCCATTTATAGACCAAAATAATACCTTCATACCACCACTGTCACCAGAAAAGAGCACCTTTGTTGGGAAGAATAGGTGTGCCCATCCTTGGGGGGAGAAGCTGAAATCAGATGTGGCTTTGTTTTACTGTATTAACCCCTCAGCCGTTTTGTGCAGGAATGTGCATGGCCAGAGTGATTGACATGCCTACTGGCTGTGATGTGGTATGCAAATGAAGCATGATTGACATGCCATGCAGAATTGTCTCTGACTTCATGAATATTCATTGTCAAATCATAGTGTACCCTCTTCCTTGATGTAGTGCAATCTCGGAGTTAGTGTATTTAAGTAGCAGGGGTGTGGCAGGTGCAGCCTCCCACACGGGGGAGGGGGTGCAGGGGGGCTAGCCCCCCTCCAGAAGTATACGGAAAAAATTAATATTTGTGTGTGTGTGCATGTGCGAGTGTGTGCATAAACCTATGCATAGATAAGCATGTAATAAAAAAGTAGAATAGCAGGAGCATTTATGGTGCAGAAGACACCTGAAATGTCAAAAAATGTAGTCCTACATTTTGGTCTCCTTTAAAATGATGTTGTAGAAGTTGTTTGGCTTACATGATGACTTTCATGTAGTAACTCTAATATCAGTTAATTTTTGAGAACGGAGCATTATCCTTAGACTTAGCCCTTCTGAACCTGGAAAACAAGGCTTGTACTAGTGTACCATCGGCAAGGCAGTTGCAAATTGTACCACCTAACAACTTGTGCCAGGGGTGTCCTCCCATTTGGCTATGGCCTAGTTAGAACTGTTTGGATTACTCAGAAGATAATTAAATACATGTTCTGCTTGACTCATGAGCGATGAGTTCCCCCTACTGATACAACTTTGCTAAAGAAACACTGATGGGGTTGCAAACAGCAGCAGTCACAGTTAAAGCTTCAGCTAAAAATCTGCCCAGCTTGGAAATGAAAATGACACAGAAGAAGTTGTTGTTGTTCTTTTTGGCTTTTCCTGGTTAGGAGTCACCACAGTGGAACTCTGGTCCGCCAATGATTAGCAGTAGATTTTTATGGTGCCAAGTTGCCAGCCCGATGCCCAACCTTCAGCAAAGGCACGCCCATTCACGCATGTCTTTTGGAGGCCACTCGACCACGGGGAGGACATGCAGACTCCACACAGAAGGCACTCCAGCTGAGAATTAAACAGGAGAACCTCTTACGGTGAGGCAATAATGCTACTGCTGTACCACCACGGCTTCAGAAATTAAATAAGTGAATGAAAGTTCTGCAGTATTAGTTGGTTCTAAAGACCGCTGTTAGGTACCTTTTTGCAAAAATCATTGTAGTCCCAAGACCCATCAATCCTGAATGATTATTCATGCAGATGAGTCCAACATCAACATGTTTTTTCATGAAATTGGTAAAGCATCACCTGGTGCTGGGTGTTGGGTGGGCCTTGCTACTGCGTATCCAGGGGGTTAATACAGTAAAACAAAGCCCAGATGTGCCTCACAGTTGATCCCACTGAGGGCTGAGGATGAGCAGAAAGTATTGTCTTTCGGCAGCAGGGGTGCTGGATTAGATGCCATGGTGGTGGAACAATATGCCACCTTGCCTCATTACATATCTGACCCTGGATATTACAAGTGCATGCATGACGAAAAAAATTAGGGCTTAAAAACACTCTCCTCAGTAGCAATATAATGTTGTCCCAGGTACCTCAATCTCCTCACTGGTCCACTAATGGGTCAGAGTTAGCCCTGGGGAGGATGGAGAGCTCTGTAGACCTAGTAGCCCAGGTGGGACCCCAGGGGCCAAGTGGTCAGCTGCAAGACAACAAAAAGGCAGAAAGAAATTACCTTTGTCTACACTTCGTTTAAAGCCTTCAATCTCTTCTGGACTGGTGATTTCCCTCACTCCCATCAATGCATCCACTTAAAGTATTTTTACATAACCCAAAAACAAATTCTTAATCAAAAGCCCTATAATCCTCCCCCAAATATAATACAAATCTTTGCAATAAAATCTAGTGTACAAGTTTACAAGTATGAACATGAAAACTATTTACACAAGTAAAATAAAAGTTTACTTGACATTTTCACTGAAATCTTTAATTTATTGGGCAACCTATCCAAGGTCCTGTCTATATGACCCCGAATAAACAAAATCCAGAAGAATCCGTATACCACAAAATATGTAACTATAAAGAAACAAGAAATTCATATACCTTACATTTGATATAAACCTCCTGAAGGCTCTTCACCCTTTCCTTTTATGAAAAGCTAATATAGATCTACCATGAAGCTTTAGCCATGCAACTCATCACAGCTATATGGTAATGATTCTCTATCATAAAATAAACAAAAACTATAGAACTCTCACAAAAATATTTGTCCCATAGAAAATTGCTTGTTCAAGGTCCCATGTCTGTTAGTTCCCTGGTTAACAAATAAATCTGGATTCATCTTGCTTCTACTATATAAAAGACTCAAAGAATGTAGATGATCACCGACTTTAAGGTACAGACTTGAATTACAAAAGCTTATCGATATTCCAGCAATGGTAAGGGAAAAGCCCCTTAGTAAGTTATATGTACTACTGAGTCCACATATCAAGAAGTGTTCATTTTAAAATCATAGGTTCATTGGTAGGTACTAGGCTATTGGCCCTAGGGCCTATATAAGCCTAGCCAAACGGTACCCTGGCTTTTGCCACCCAAGAAAATTATTTTCCTGTGCCCCTGCCAATGTACATCTGATAAGTACAGCCCTCAATCTGAAATCTGCTGCTAAATGTCTTGCTAAAAATTAACAGTACTACAGCAGCAACTTTTTTTTTAAAACATGAAGCACCTGGCCTTGCTTACATCCTTAGTTTAAAAAAGTGATTGCGATTCCTTAAATTTTCTCGGATGTGGTTGAAGAGGTCCAGACTATTTAGACCTACCAGGTGCTCTCAACATTGTTCATGGACTCTCTATTCTCAGAAATAATTGAACACTGCATTGGTGACTTCAACTTCCAGAAAAGCCTTTGCACCACTTGAAAACCATACTTTAAAATATGCACGGTGGTGAAGTTTGAACTTTAAATGATGTAACCCACAAAGTCTTATCACTGGAAGAAAAGCATTTCTTCTCTTCTTGCTCAGCCCCAAGAAGTTCTAATTGCAAAGAATCCTCTTGCCTTTAAAAGATTAAATATTGGACAGGCTTCCACAGTGCAGAAAGCATGCTTTCCTTTAGCACAAAAGTGGAAGAAAAAAGACTGATCTACCTTGGCTAACTTGTAGTTTTGTGGGTTGGAGAAGGAAAATTAGCCCTTTCAGTTAGTTGCTTCCAGGTATTCCAGTCTGTTGTGAAAACTGGACCTTCTTATAATTCAAGCAGCTTCTGCATTCCTCCTTATCAGGAAGGCTGGCAAAGCAGTTTTTTTCATCAGTCTTTTTCTTCTGATTCAATAATTTTATTTTTTCCAGTGTCTTGGCCATTATCTGATTGGAGACTGAATAACTTTACCTTCGTTCACATCCCCCTTCCGAAGTAATATGTCAGAGGACAGTCAGGACCTTCTCTATTTCTTTGCAGGCTTCTTCCATTCACATTTGCTGGGAAGGCGTCTGACCCAGGGAAGAGGCCTCATTCACTTGTTCACCCTCAGGTACCATCATTTCTCTCAGTTATCATATGGCTGAAATGAAACTATATCACATGGCCTGCTAATTACTAGCTACAACAAAGGGCACGGTCTCATCTGTCACTTCACTGGTATATGGAATTCAAAAGTACAGCAGCCTTATATCTTAATTTTCCCACTTTTTTAAAGATTTTAGTTGGGTTTTCCAAAGCGACAGGGTTTAACTGACAGATTTTAATTTGTACATAATAGAACACTGCATCTACCTTACTTCACTAAGTTTATCCCCAAAGGAAGTCACTTGAGGTGAATTTCTTGAATTCATTTCTTAAACACAAACTTAGTCATGAATGGAAACTTGATTATAAACTTCTGTGTATTCCAGGTGTAATATAACACTGATAATATGATTTTGTTACACAGCACAAATTGCAATGAGTTTACTACTATCCCATTACACCTATTTGCCCAAAGCACATTAATGGTAGCACTGGTTTGTTTGTGTACTACATGATTATACAACTGTTATACCCTCTTATTATAACCTCAGTGTAATGAACTGTTATCCTGTGTTTTGCAATACAACTGATGAATTCATGTTAATGATTTTACACAGTGCTTTCAGTACATTACAGCCACATCTCCTACTAACAAGTAATTAACCATTGTGCAATACACTAACCTTATGTTGCACTACAATTTTTATAAAAAAAATCCATACAAACATTTACTTTACTACTCATAATGTACTGCAATATATTTCAATGCAATACAGTTAAAATGCAATACAATATCAGTTCTGTATTCTTTGACTGACCTGAATGTAACTTAGTATTGCTTGATAAGGATGTTGCATTACATTTGTATTTTCAGTGTCAGACTGCCAAAAATGAAACACACTGTACCCGGCTATAATGTTACAACAACACAATCACTTTGCGTACCAAAATTTGTAAAAAAGATGCTGCTAATGCAGGATGCCCATTTGCCCAGTACACACTAACTAGTTCAGGTTTGTGCAGTACATACTGAAGCACACTACTGAAATATTGGCACGTTCTAAATTTGCCCTGAAAATACCATTTTGTACAATACACACAACTACTATGTTCCTATACCATAAGACTATGTTGCTTATTATTTGCAATGATGATGGACAGGTTGACAGACGAGATCAGACAGGAGTCCCCGTGGACTATGATGTTTGTGGATATCATTGTGATTTGTAATAAGAGTAGGGAACAAGTAGAGGAGACCCTGGAGAGGTGGAGATATACTCTAGAGAGGAGAGGAATAAAGGTCAGCAGGACTAAGAGAGAATATATGTGTGTGAATGAGAGGAAGGACAGAGGAATGGTGAGGATGCAGGGAGTAGAGTTGGCAAAGAAGGGTGAGTTTAAATTTTGGGATCAGCAGTTCAGAATAATGGTGAGTGTGGAAGAGAGGTGAAGAAGAGAGTGCAGGAAGGGTGGAGTGGATGGAGAAGAGTGTCAGGAGTGATTTGTGACAGACGGGTACTGGTAAAAGTGAAATGGAAGGTCTACAAGATGGTAGTGAGACCAGCTATGTTAGATGGGTTGGAGGTGGTGGCACTGATGAAAAGACAAAAGTAAGAGCTGGAGATGCCAGAGTTAAAGATGTTAAGATTTGCATTAGGTGTGATAAGGATGGGCAGGATTTGAAATGAGTATATTACAGGGTCAGCTCAGGTTGGGCGGTTTGGAGACAAAGCCAGGGAGGCAAGATTGCATTGGTTTGGACATGTGCTGAGGAGTGATGCTGGCTACATTGGGAGAAGGATGCTAAGGACTGAGCTGCCAGGTAAGAGGAAGGCCTAAGATAAGGTTTATGGATGTGGTGAGAGAAGACATGCAGGTAGTTGGTGTGACACAGCAAGATGCAGAGGACAGGAAGAAATGGAAATAGATGATCCACTGTGGCATCCCTGAATGGGAGCAGGCGAAAGAAAAAGAAGCCTTACCAACAGCAGCATTGAACAACATATATTAAAACAGAAAGTAACGTGAGACATACAGTAGTATAGCAATAACTGATGATGTAGGTGTGGTATATTGAAGATTTACCCACGGTTGGTGTGGTTTAAACACGAGGGAGAAGGCCGAGCAATTAAACAAAGCAAACCATGTGTAAATCTTCAATATACCACACCACAGAGTCAGTTATTGCTATTATACAATGACATTATTTAAGACAAAAATTACTTACTTTTATTATGTCTTTGTACAATGGCACCATGGTGTTCTTCTGTGTTGTTCCCTGATTCTGCCTTTGATGATGTACTGCTCATGCATATGGGACTTGAATTCCCAGGGTTACAGAGTAAATCACTGCTTTAGCAAGTAAGCAGGCAGAGAAAGGATGATCTCCATTGCTATTTTTTTTTTGAAAGAAAAAAAAACTGTAACCACCTGACAGTTTAGTGATTCCTTCTTTGCAGCAGGGACTTGAATGAATTTGAAGGAGGTGAGACATCTTTCATTTTCATCACCCATTAAATTGTTTCTCCGGTATTATGAACTAACTGCACTTAGGTTTTCAAAAAAAAAAAAAAAGACTGGACCACTTTTGTCACATACTGATAGGAAATCACAGTAACACTAACAGTAACACTATTGAGTCGTCATTAAATAAGCATGGGTATTGAAGTTGCTGTAAAAGCATACCGGCAATATCTTGTATGTTTGAGAAAACTTAAATGTTTGTCCACTCCTCCAGCCACACATTCCAGGATTTTCAAAAAGTAATGCTTGTGTAAGAGATAGCAATTAAAAAAAAGTCTAGATGCCCAATGATACTTTAGCAGTGGGACTTTTTCCATTGGTACATTCTTGATTTACAACAAGCACACTGGTTGGGCTGACCAAGCAGCATGCTACTTTTTGAATGTTAATGGCCAGTCATTGTATAATTCTAAAAAATTCCTGAAGCTAACATGTCACTGGAGCTGTAACAATTTTTACTATATATAAATAAGATATAAATACAATATGTAGCATTCTGAGTAGCTGCCAAACCAATATTTGACAGCCCTCAGCGACCACCTAGCTACATTTCTAATAAGAAGCAAAACTCCCCAGCTGACCCAAGAAACTGCAGGGAATGTAGGAATAGAAAAAACTTCAACCAACTCAACTTCAATATTGACCTAAAACTATGTAACTGGATCTTCCTAAAAACTTTGGACCTTGATGAAGCAGTACTATACTTCAATTCTACCTTCATTAATATACTTAACCACCATGCCCCTCCTAGACCTACAAGAATCAGAACTAAACATGCACCTTGGCTAACTTTAAATACTAAAACATTACTCCGAGATAGGAACAAAGAATAGACAAACTATCATAAAAGCAAATCCCAAATAGACAAACAAACATACCACCAGTTGCATAACAAAGTCAAACAACTTATTAAAATAGACAAAATCTCCTACTACCAAAATATGCAGAATAAATATATTAAAAACCCAAAAACGTTCTGGGCTGCTGTCAACACTGTACTGCAACCAGGGAAAACAACCACCCCTACCCCCAAAATAGTGAACAACCATGACAACATCCCCACTCAGCTCAACAAAGTCTTCACAGAAACTATCCAAAACCTAGCCAACAACCAACTAAGCCCCAACAACCCATCCCCAACTAAAACACCCTCTTCACCCAAAACAAATCTCAGTTACCTCATCTTCACCTTTAACCAAGTGCCAACTAAAATCATACAAAAATCACTCCTAAAACTTAGGCCAGCCTCTACAGCCACCAATAATATACCTTATGAATATTTGCAACTAGCAGCTGAGGCAATAGCCTACCCTGTCTCCATATTAATAAACAGATCTATCTCAGAGTGAAAAGTACCCCATCTTTGGAAAATATCACATATTACACCACTGCACAAAGGGGGTACCTCTGTAGAACTTAGTAACTATCAACCCATAGCTTTACTATCCCCCCTATCAAAACTTCTAGAGAAGGTTGTCCACATGCAACTGATGAAATACCTCTTAGAAAACAAATTACTATCCACTCAGCAACATGGTTTCAGACCCTTTCATAGCACCACCACCACACTTACATCATTCACTAATACCATCAATAACCACAGAAACAATGGACGGCTAGTATCTGCAACTCTCTTAGACTTATCTAAAGCCGTTGACATGGTCAACCATGAAAAACTGCTTCATACACTAACCACCCTAAATCTCAGCTTCTCTACTATTTCTTGGTTTAAGAGCTACCTAGATGGTAGGCAACAATCTGTAAAATGGCTAAATCAGCTCTCTCCCTTACTGCCTGTCTCCCTAGGGGTACCCCAAGGCTCCATCCCGGATCCTCTACTCTTCACCCTATTTACTAATCAGCTACCATCCACCATACCCAAAGCCTCAATAGTCCAATATGCAGATGATACCACCATTATCTGTGCAGCCAACTCCCTTGACCACCTCCTCTCCCTACCACAAGAATGTTTTTCCATGGCAGAAACATGGATCACTAACCAAAACCTCATTCTAAACCCAGTCAAAACTAAATTATTCCTCTTCAGCTGTCAGAGATCTCCACCCTCTTCATCTAACTTTTCAATCTCCTCTCATAACAACACCACCATCACACCCAGCAGTCATGCCAAACTGCTAGGCCTTGAAATTGACAATAGCCTTAAATTTGACATTCATATTTCCCAGACCATAAAAAGAGTCCACAGAAAAATGTGCCTACTCTATCGCAACAAACAATTTCTCACCAGTCACTCTAAGGGTACCACAGCCAGGACACACCTCCTATTGACCCTACTTTACGCCTCCCCCGTGCTTACCAATCTCCAAAAAACTGAGCGCAACAAACTAGATAGCTGCTACAATAAAATAGCCAGATTCGCCACGGGATTACCTTCTAGAACCCACCATTGTGAAAGCATCAAAAAAATCAACTGGCTAGAACTTCCCCTAACCCTTCAAGTCAACCAACTAGCACTTGCTCACAAAGCACTACATCATCAAGGCAACACACCAGCCCTGCAGCAACTACTCCAGCCTTGCACTACTACCAGATCCCTGAGATCAAGTACCCGACACCTCCTTACAAACTTTAAAAATGAGGCAGGTAGATCCATTTATAACCACTTTGTCTCTAAAATTTGGAACTCCCTTTCAGTCAACATAATAAATAACAACTCCACCACCCAATTCAAAAACCTACTCAAAACACAGTTCCTGAATCACAGATTATGTACCTGTACTGCCCCTGGATAGTAACTCGTATGTCTCTGTTTTCCAGCAACTAGTGTAACAGCCTATGTACTGCTTTTTTAATGTCTGCATGGGGTAATAGTATCACTGAAGACTGTAAAGAAACCTAAAGGACAGAGTATGTCTCTCATGTGTAGAAATGAGTTATGGAAGTTATCTACTCTATCTTCCTGCTATACTTACTGTTAAACACCTCTATAACATGTATATATTAATGTAGCCTGTGAATGTTGGCAAATACACTCTTTGGTTAACTCACGATCTTATATGTACTATACTTCTATATGAAGTATAAAAATTGTGTACTCTATATTTTGTTTAATTGAACCTTTTGGTTAACATGTCTTTCCCTTTTTGATGATTTTACTGCTCTGGAGCTTTTCTCCCCGGGCCTCCACTGAAAATGGACATATATCCAGTTGGACTCTCCCGGTTAACAAATGTAAAATAAATAAATAAATAAATAAATAAAATTGTCTGACAAAATCAAGAGCTGACATTGTACTGTTTTCAAATATCTGCTGAAACCAATTTGACACTGTATCAACAATGTATACATTTAGTGTCTGCCAAACCAAAATTTGATCCAGCACTGTTTAAAATGTTTTCTCAAACATTTGGTATTGTACTAATTTTAAATATCTGCTAAAATCAAAACATGACACTGTACTGCACTTGAAACATTTTGCTTTTCACATTGACATTTATCTATAGCTTTTTTCCTATCTGATAGCACATTAGGGTATCTAAGACTCCTCATTTGTTGCAACTAATTATGCTCAGGTCTCTAATCAAAACATTTGTTAAGCAGATGGCAAACTAAAATGTACTGTTTAAAGATCATTTCAGAAAGCAGCCTTTTAAATTGTAGTACTATATGGCAAAAATGCATGCATATTACTAGTACCTAACAAATTAGCAGTCAGTTTCCCTTCAACTGCATGTTACAAGACACCCCTCCTAATTAATATTAATAATAAATGGAATAAAACTCTATTGCACTACTACAGATTACCATAAGAGTCAGATGTATTACATGCCCACTACAGTAATCACTAAACAAATATCTAGCTGACATCACAGCTGCATATCTAGAGTGTTAATTGCCATTTATTTAGTGCACCCTAAGTCTGAGTAGTGTTCATATCACTGTTAGAATAGCTGTTTGAATTATGTATGATTCCTTGTTATCCTGCCCACAAATGAGCTCTACTGGGAGCAATGTGTTGCTTGTACATTGATGCAAGTCAGCACAAAACACTAGTATTTTAATGCAAGTTGCCCACATTCAGTTAAATTTCATTCCTTCATTTTATAGGGACTGTATTGACATTTTACAGAGCTTGATTTATGACTGAGCTTTGTTTTTACTAGTTACAATACTGTTTTTTCTTTCTCAGCGTGTTTGCAGTAATTGGTCTCTTTCATAATTCTGTCTTCCCAATGATTACCCACTCCTGCTTAATTAGACCCCTACCTTTATTCCATATTTTACTATAATAAATAAGCCCCTTTCTCTATTAAAACATGCTATAATCTTTGCTTATTTATGTTTCATTTTAGTATGTATTAATTTCAAGATATAATGAAAACATCTTATCTTCCTTAGTCAAGACAGAGAACAACAAATGAATTATCAGAATGATAAAATCACCACTTGAACACATTTGGGTACAAAAAATGCAAATGACTACAATACAATTGTTTCTGTAAGTGGACTGTGTCACTCTAAACTGCACTTCCAAATATGGTGACTGTGTCCTAACAACACCATCATTACATATACTACCTCAGAGGATACTCAAACTTGGAGAAAGGGGAAAAATTTTAAAACACGTTTTCCTTTTTTAGCATGTCTAACTACAGACCCATGACAAAACAAGCTCTAACATATGGTGACCATTACATGTATAAATGATTCTACAGCTGTGATATTTTAAAAATTCATGCATGTACAAGATTTTAGAGGAGTGACATTTTAAGACCTGGTGAAAGGCACATGATAGGCACACTGCTCCCTTCCTTTTTTTCTGTAAGCATTGTATATTTTTATAGTACGTGGAATGTGATGATTATGCCCTGAAACTCCTGATGTCAGAAAGGGGCATACTAAACTATTATGCACATCTTACAATTAATATCAAATCTTGTATAACATTATACATGAAAACCACCACCACAGTGTCAGAAATATATTGACAGATGTCAAAAGCTGCAACACATTTCTTGCTACCACCAAAAAAAAAATCATAGTTATGAAAATAAGATCTGTGACATAGTGTTTTGTAAAGTGTGTTCAGACATATTTGCTAGTGAAAACAAAAGCTACGCCGGCTGGAAAAGGATCCCTATGAAGTGGGTGGAGTTGAACTAGCTAATTGCTGCTCTACATAGGATATCATTACCAGTACAACTGCCATTTGTGTGCTCACAGTGACTCCCTGTCTGTCTATCTCTTTTCTCCTTGATTTTGTGACTGTTGAATTAGTGCAAATAGGTAAGGGTGGTATGGAGCAAAGCCCTTTTGTCTGGGAGGCATGCTATTTTTTATTACTGGTTGAGTTGAAGCATTGACCAATTTGATTCATCTGGTTGAAAAAGGTAGGGGAAGCATTCAAAATTTCAGTGCTGAAGGGCAGGGGTATGGCCATAAAACTCAAATTTGTACTCACAAACCCTTTTTACTGCCCCCAACTCACCTGGGATTTCAAATACATGGACACAGCTTTCAAAATGTTGCCCTCCCCTTGCAGCTAATAAATGTACACATCATTTTCTGCAGTTCCCTCTAAAGCTATTAAAGATATTGTTTTTTTCTAAAGCTATTAAAGATATTGTTTTTTTAGATTTGCATTCCTGTCTGTAAGCACATTATGTACTTGATTTTAGAGGCAATGACCTAGACAGCTGTAAAAATAATATGTCTAGAAAAAACGTTACGATATTTCTGAGTGATGCAAAGAAAAAAGTATTCTGTAGAGTACAAAGTCTATGTCTGGCTACACCCTTGCTGAAGGGTTTATTCTTTATAAAGTTGTTTTTATGGGCATGCAGTAGTACAGTTTTAAACTATAAAAGATAACAGCACAGTAATATAAACAATATATTGTTTACAAACCAGAATATCTGGTATACTGATGTACAATAGGAAAAGACATCTGTAACAGCCCAGTTGCACACGGCCATGCTTGTGCAACAGAACACCAGTGTCTCATAGAATAGAAAATGTAGATCAATTAATTTAGTCTGTTATTAGGAATGAGAGTTTCCCGTTCGATTCTCTGCTGGAGCGCCTTCTGTGTGGAGTCTGCATGTCCTCCCCGCGGTCGAGTGGCGTTCGAAAGACATGTGCAGGGTGTGCCTTCGTTGAAGGTTGGGCGTCGAGCTGGCACCTCGGCACCGTAAAAATCTACTGCTAATCATTAGCAGACCGGAGTTCCGCTGTGACGACCCTTAACCGGGAAAAGCCAAAAGAAGAACAACAAAAAAAAATTAGGAATGAGAGTTAAAAAGGGCAAGAGCTTTCAACTTTGAACTGCTCAAAGGTCATTTATCAATGTATGTCAAATAAAGCATACAATGCAAAATGGAATGTAAACATGATCATTCACCAGCGTTACTTAAACTTATTTTTCTTTCATTCAATGGCAACTTCCTGTATTATACAAATAACAGATTTATGTTTCTAAAAGAATAATTAAATGAATTGCAGTACAACTTAGAAGAATAAATACTTTTCACTGTGTCCCTAATTGTGTAACCGTCTCTTCACTTTCAAAGTGTTAGTTACACATATAATACAGGACACTAAACAGATGTCATGAGCAGTATTTTGACTGACCAGATTACATAAACAACTAACTACTCATACAAACAGTTTTTCTGATAATCTTGCAGTCAGCTGGTGAAGAATACGTTTGATTTAAGACAGGCTGTCTTAACAGCAACCTGCAGTTGTGTCTGCATCTATCACATTCACCCATGACTTAGTATCTCACTGAAGCAGGGTGCTCAAGTGATTTCAGGTGGCACCTCTAATAGAAATGTATCAGGGATGAATTACTTTTTAAAACAATTTTCAAAATTCTGTCTCTCACATACACACAATAACGTTATGCCTAATTTACTAGTATGCAGTCTTGACACCTTAAACATTGCAAACAGCCATTAAGGAGTAAGAGTAGAAGCCTCACATATGTAGTATGACTTCACTAATGTAACAGGTGCATTTACTAGCATTTGTATCAAAAATAAAGCTTAATAATATGTACCTGAGTAAAAGTTAAGCAAAATGGAAACATGGCCCAAACAAAGGGAAAGCAAACTTTTCTATCCACCAAGGCAAATACCAAAGCTGAGTAAAACCCGTTCTAGTGAGTTCAGAGACAGAGGTTTATTTTTAGGAAGAATATTTCATGAGATTTTCAATAAAGGAACTAGACAAAATATAAAGATAAATGTGCATAACAAGGTTCATTTGATCTCTGTCTCTCTCCCCCACACACTTCCACCCCCATTTATTAATATTCACTTGTGTTTTTGCACATGAAGAACTTATGCTCTCTAATTACTGAAGAGACCTCAATAAAATATAAATCTCCCATGCTACCTTCTATCATACAAATTGCACATTACAAGGGTTTAAGTAGTCTTATCGCTCTAAAGGACAGGATTTAACATTTTATTAGCATTTGATCTCTGCTGAAGATTGAATAATTCCAGCTAGGTCCAGAAACTTCAATGTGATAATTTATAGCTTTGATGTGATAATTACAATACTAATGTATTTTCCGCCAGTGATATACTATTGTTAAAAAGTGTCTCACCACGACTGGCATTAAGTCTTGAAACGTTTCAAAAAAAGAAATCCTGTGCTCAAACTATTATATTTGAAAGTGTCTCCATATTTTATAGACCCATTAACATCTAAAATGGGAAGATGTCTTACAAAACACACCATACTGACTATAGAACAAAATTATATAACAACAGATTTCAGCAATTCTTAGGTATTTCTGCATTAATTTCAACTTTGAATGGAAGCACAGAAATGTGAATTAAGCTGCTATCAGCACTGCCTAGTGGTTAATTTAGTGGCTACTGAACAAATTAAAGATTTATGACCTGAATTTCATACTTATGGCCTTTACTTACAGACTGTCTGGCTTTAAAATTAATTTATTACTCACCTTATATCCAAAGACAGATATATATACATGTAGGAATACATTATTAAGTTACATGCACATGCAGTCATATATATATATATATATATATATATATATAAAATGATAAAGAATGTATATTGTCAAAGATGTTATTAATTCACCAATAAGCTTTGAAACAAATCTCCTGTGATGGCAGGATCACATTACTCACAAACTGCAGTTTTATCTCCCACTAAAGACATAAGCACTATTTTCACATATTACTGCATATCACATAGTCCCTTACTTTAAAACCTGTATAATGTATAATGTGCAGGCAACACCATGATTACACTCTAAATTTGAGGAAAAAGACAACTTTGCACATTTTTCTGTCATAAAAAAGTTGTCTAACAAATCTTTGTAAACATGTTTCTGCATTGTGAAGCTCTAGTCTCGCACTAGAGTACAGCACTGCTATGAGGCTAAAACAGCTATTGAACCCTCTTTTGTTTGTGTGGCAGCAGAAAGTGTATTAGAGCTTTTTATAGGCTCAAGAATACATTTTATAGGATTATAGGAAGTTACTGGGCTATTGGCCCTGAGGCCCTTACAAGCCTAGCCAAGAATTTAGCCCATGTTCCAACAAATCAGCACCCTATGCCACTGTCCGGCAGCAACACAGGTGGAATCCTAGGGGTATATTTTCTGTTCCCCATCCAGTTATCCAGGTTGCCCTTAAAAAGGGTTAAGGATGTGAAGAGGGAGTCTATTCACAAAAGGAAGAGTCTTTGGGACACAAATCTGTCCCGCCATCAAGTCCATTTGATGTCACAGACCAGGTTGAGGTTGCACGTGCGGGTTACTTGAATGGAGCTTGACTTGCAGATATGCAGCAGTCTCATAAAGGCTGTCTCTGAGATTGCTTTGTATGCTAGACAAAGGTCACCTCTGAGGAGTCTGTAGGAAACTGAGTAGAAGGACATGGCTTTTAGCCTATCTTTGCAGGGTAAATATTTGAGGCCATGGATTCTCCTGGTGAGGAATCTCTGTGGTCTCTCCAGCTGCTGCATGTGCTTTGTGAGGTACATGCCAAAAGGGCATTGTACTCAATAATTGGTCTTATAAAGGAAGAATACAGGGATGTTATGACCACATTGTCCCTGGATGAGATACTCTTATCCTGGGACCTCCCGCTAAAGACACAGGCACTATTCTCACATTTTACTGCATATCACACAGTCCCTTACTTTAAAACCCATATACTGTACAGTGTGCAGGCAACACCATAATTAGTTTAGTTTAGTTTCTAGCCTTCTGTCTGGGAGGCAGCATTAAATGTATTACATCTTTCAAAGCTGCAAAACATTTTGAACTCCTGCACTGCCTATCTGAAGCATTGGCTACTATGAAGAATTATTAAATTGCTCTCATAATTCCTTGTAATGTGATTTTCACACAAATGTCAAGGTTTTCCTCTACAGCACAGTTTTACTCCACTCTCAAGGCAAAGTCAAAGTCAAAAAAACTTGATTATGATGATCAGGTTTCCAGTCATAATCATCAACCCCCGTTTTCCCCATTCGTTCAAGGTGTTGCATCACCTGACACAACTTCTCAATTCAGTGATGCTCTCATACCTTCTTTGGTTGTCATGCCTGATTGTTACAGGTTTTCTCTCAAGCAATTCAGCCATCTCTTGGCTGGATAGCATAATTTCCTCTTGCCTGTTCCCATATCATCTTCACCAAATCATCTGCTTTTCTGCATAGGTAACCAAACCACAGCAGGCTGATCTCCTTGTCCTTCTCTGCAACTGGGGCTCTTTTGACTTCTGCTCTTATACCCTCATTTCTTTGTTTCTCCCACAGTGTGCCTCCTACCAGACATTACAGGTGCTTCATTCCTATTACCTCAAGCTTCCTCAGCTGATCTGCCTTCACCACTCAGGTTTCTGTGCTGTACAGAAGCACTAGTTGCACATTCTTTTCTACACCTTACTTTTCAGATTCTTTAGCATTCTTCTATCCCACACTATCCCTGACACACTGCCACTTGACTGCAGCACCTCTGAAACTAGCTTTGACCTCCCTTCACTTTAACCATCCCTTCCATATACTTGTAGTCATTAACCTGATTCACTCTTCTACCTTCTATTTTCACTTTCCTCCATTTTTCACCATGAAAAATGTTTTGTCTACACTCAAGTTTCATCCAACAGCTTCAATTTTGCATTCCAATTCCCAATCATTCGTTGTAGTTCCTTTTCAAACTCTACTTGTACTGTAACATTGTCTGCATTCCGAAGCTTTTTCGATTTGTAACCTTCAATCAGTTTGCCAATGTACTCCATCACCAGTATGAGCAGTAGGCTCAGAGCTGAATCCTAATGTACACCCACTCCCAGTGGGAGCCCCCTCTGTATGATGAAATACTGTTTCTGTCATTGAGGTCTTGTACACAGCTGGCAGTAATTCTACTAATATTTCAGGGATTTAATCATACCAGGACCACAAAAATAGTTTTTTTCTGGGCCCTTGTTATATGTTTTCTTCAAGTATAGAAATGCCCAATTGGACTCATCTCCAGCTTATTCTCCACTATCTGCCTTCTGTAAATATTTAGTCAGGTGTGCTGCACCCTTATCTGAATCAGAAATGTTTCTTTCATATCTTACTTTCTAGTGCTCTGCATATGTATTTATTATTCACCCTCTCCCTCACATGTATGCAATGTGACATGAGTTTGATACCTCTGTACCAAATGTCCCCTTTGTATGCTGGCACTAGAATACTTATTCTCCATTAAACCTAGGATATGCTTTCCTTTCCATACCTGAATGAGGACCTTCAAGTGCCATTTCTCCCCAACTCACAAAACATCCTTATATCTGCCATCAATTCATCTGAGCCTGTTGTTTTCCCAGATTTCATTTTTCTTAGTACTGTTTTTACTTCTTCTGGGATAGGTATTTTCCACTTTCATCATAAGCTGTGCATGGGGCAGTACAGCTTCTGTGAGTTTTTCTTCATTTAGAAGCTGCTGAAAGTACTCTTTACAACTGCCTTTGATGTCTTTTGGACTGGTAAGCAAATTGTTGCTGGTATCCCTTATGAATATTGTCTGCAGACTATTTTCCTTGTCTTTCTAGCTTTGCCTTGCAATCTGATAACGTTTCTTTGTGCCATCATCTGAGCCAGTTTGCAGAATCTGGTAGTATGTATTTTTTGTCACCAGGCTATCTCAAACTACTACTTCCACTTAGTCTTTCTTTTGATAATTTCCTTGACTTCTGCATTCCACCACAAATTGTCTTTACGTACCTTATTTCCATATCTGGCTTGGCCATATATCTGATCTGTAGTCTTTACATGTGCTGTTTTAAGATGCTGCCATTCTTTTTTTACTCCACCTACTTCCACTTTTTCCAGAGGTACTGCAGTTCAGATTATTTCTTTATTTATCTTTCTGAATCCCCATACATCCAGTCTAATCAACTTCTAGATCTTCACCCTAGTATCTGCTGATCTCATAGTCTTCTTTGGCCATTGCTTGCAGATGATTGTGGTGACCGGCTGTTGATGATAGGGATGACTTTTTAATATCTGATACTAACTCAATACCCTTCCTTCACTAGCAGAAAGTCTACCTGAGCTGCTTGTTGATGGCCTTTGTGATCTTGTGATTCACTCTCACGGAACTATGTAATGGCCACCATCAATAAGTTTGCCAGACTGAAGACTAGAATGGCATCTCCCTTCTTTATTCCTGTTGCCTCACCCATGTGAACCTAGGCAGTCTTTATATGCATTTCTGTCTGTCCCAATATTAGCATTCTGGTCCCTCATTATAAACACCAATGTCTGTCCTGCTTTGTCTAGTACATACTGCAACTGCTACCTGAATGCACTCTCTCACCATCACAACCCTGCTGTGGGGCACATGCAGAAATTATGAATACTGCCCTATTTTTACACCAGAGTCTGATTTCTATGAGTCATTCTCTAATGTCATCCTTAACTATAATCCCCTGTGTTATAATTTATACACAATGATTCAAAGAGATTATACAGTATTACTACACAAAGCAAACTGTGAAATGTACAGAAACACATTTCAGAGAAAATAGCTGCACTTGATTACGAGGGCCTTATCAATCATCCAGTCTTAGAATATTAGTTTCATTATAACTAAAACTCTTCAAAAACATACATTATTGTCAACAATGTTGGAATCAAATGAGTTAAGATTTTCACCAAGATGAATATTAGACATACTGCTATATTCTGGATGAGAGTTTCAGCCATCTGGCTGAACAGACTCTCTAAAAAGAGAAATGGATCACCTTCTCTCTCTCTGAATTGAACTTTTTTCTGCTGCAGATAAACTTGAGCAATAGTCAGTTTACAAGATCTTGACTCTGCTAGTGTAAACAAGTTTCTATTCCTTAGGCATTTTCTACTGCCTTACTGGTTTGTCAAAGAAGAATTGTAGCTTGCATTGTCTTTCCTGTAAGAACTAAACAGCTGTCTGTCTAATATCAGTTAATAGTATAGAAATGTGATAGGCAACCTGGATTTGAGCCAGCCCATCAACAGATGACCTGGAGATAAACATATATATATATATATATATATATATATATATATATATATATATATATATATATATATAGTCTTTAGTGATATATTCTTATACTCCAGAATAGATAAATAAAAGTCAGATGATTCAAAAATATTCACATTTCTTCTTTTTTGTTTCACCGATATGTTCCACTTACCCATTATTCTGACAATATCTAGGATTTGGCTTGATGTGACTGAATTACCAAAGCATCTCAGTTTCAGAATTATTAGCTCACAAATTTGTGACTGCTATTTGATCCTCCCTCTTGAAGAATTACAGACTTAGAAAGATTGATTTTATTTAAGTTTATTTACCAGGAGTAGTGATCTGATGTCATTGAACTAATTTCAGGCACTGTTTAGGTAATTATAGTACAACAACAACACTGACTTCTTGTGTTACATAACTGCATAACAATGGAGAAAAATGTGAATCATTCTACTGGAATAAGTGAACTCCCACTTTCTGCCAAAGAAACAGCAAATGACATCTCCTCTATCTGATTAAGATTTCTGAATATGTTACATGCTTCACAGATTTTTACTATTTTTTTTCTATATGTACATACTTGTTAGCCCATTACATTGCTGCAACAGTTGTGGGCCATGTGAATCCCACCACTGGTACCAATTAATATACAAAGGAAAATTGGGTGTGTCATAAACAGGCATTAATGTCTTTAGTAATATCCAAGCCCTGTCACACTCAAATGACTTAAACACTGCAAAGCTCAAGATGAGACATGATCACAGGCTTCCCAGGATCCCATACAACTCAAACTGAAACCTACCTCTTCTAATTAAATCTTATCAACAGAAATTAAAAATTGACCAAAATCATTTTGCAGATGCACTCATGTATTTTCTAGAATCAGGGATAGCCCCATCAACAGAGATTTCCATTTAGGCCTATTTTCAGAAGCTATCATTGGGAATATTTCCAAGTGAAAGTAAGTGCTGTTCTACTTGTGTTCTTAGTAGTAAGCCCACAAGTGGATAAATATTACACTGACAAAGGTAGGTGTGTGTGTGTGTGTGTGTGTGTGTGTGTGTGTGTGTGTGTGTGTGTGTGTGTGTGTGTGTGTGAGACAAAGACTGAATAAAGAAAGTGTATGTTTGTGAGATCCTTCACTGACAATAAAAAAGAGTAAGATGGTACACAAGACAAAGTCCCCTTGTCCCTCCTTACTCATGTGTTTTAACCATAGCCATATCCCTACCCGTAATCCCCACCCTGTACATTACCTTCTGAAAATCCCTTTCCTTAAAAATACCACTATTTAGAGAAAGTGTAGCTGATGGTAATGTCAGGTATCTTTTACACTGTATTAGACTGATCACCAAAAGTGACTGCTCATTTTCCATTTGTGATCAGTTCAATGTGAGTGTGGGTGGTCTGTGCTGGTGTCAGTGGTGTGATGTCCAGGTTTTTGTTTTTCAGGGAAAGGAAGTATCAACAATTATGTATTGGATTTTTGACATTCAGGATTAGTGACTATAACTATATATATATATATATATATATATATATATATATATATATATATATATATATATACAGAGAGAGAGATGTTAAATATATACAATGCCTTGTAGGCAGCATGATTGCATTCAACCTCATCCTTTTCACATATCCAAAATCAAAATCAACAAGTATAACTCATGCTTCTCCATCTCCATTTTCGAGTGCTTTGTAGATGTTATATAGGATATGAAAATTTGTATCTGAATTGTCTAATACAGATACATTTTGTTTGTGAAGCTATCCTTGGCTCCTTGGCACTGATGAAATGCCTCTGTCATCTGAGCCATGGGAGCACTTACTTCAGATTCAGATAGTTTTACACATATTCCTTTCCTAGCACATCTAATTGGCACCATGTTAACAGTACACTACTTCTACATTAAGCCATTAATTATGGACATTAATTTAAGGTACTGCACATTCAACAAGAAGAGATAACTTTCTCATCATTTAGTGCCAGAGATGAGCACACCTCAAGTGAAGCAACTGCCACCGCGTTTAAGTCTTGAAGTGTTGAAATACTAACAAATGTAAATGTCTCAACCAACCAAATTTCAGTTTTTCACTGTCCATTTTTAATCATATTTCTATGCCTTCTAAAATCAGTGTCATCAGTGGTCATAAAAACATGCAGAAAATATAGTAAACTTTTAGCTGAAGTTGGAATAACACAGTGTGGATAAGGTAACTCTAAATCTATTTTTGGAATGGCAGTTGAGAACAGGGGTACTATAAGGCTGAACAATTTGCATGTCATGCTATGGACAGTTATGAAAAAGGAATAATATATTCAGTATTTATGCAGCAATCAGTGTCTCAGCAGGTAGCACACTCACTTTTTATGCTGAAAGATAAGAATGCAGTAGATTCTACTTCCACTTCAGGTGACTGGATCAATTGTGGTCTGGAAGTTGGGGACGAGGGTTAAGCGGATGAGCTTTAGTTCCTGAGATGGGTTTAATTTCCCTCAGACCTCATTTTCCTATTGTGTGATCTTGTGCCAATCACTTAACAAGACAGTGCTTGAGACAACAGGGAATTTGAGTTGGGTTCCTCAATGGTTCCCTCAACTGCAAGCCTAGTAACAACCTATGCAATCTTGAGTACTGTTGTAAGTGAGAGCAAGTTTTACATTGGGAAATTACTTAATTTGTATTGCAGCATGTAAACTTTTACTTTTATCAGCAACTGTGTGTGGATAACATGGCCCGGCCTCAATATTTTTTCATATTCTTTTTACAGAAATGCATTAGAAAAGGCTAAATTATCACTTAAAGTCGTGTTTTATTCTTAAACCATACATGATAGGCTACGGTGCAGTATTATCCTGAAATAAAAGTGTGTACTGTATATAACTGCATTAATTTTGCTCGGAAATGAAACTCCTTATGCCATGTTCACACACTAATCACAATCCCCACATGGCATAATTTATTTTACGGCAAATGCAACTGTCAAAGAACTAAGTGCCATACTGCTATTTTATGGCTTATATTAGAATTAAACAGATTATAACATAGTGTTGCATAACCCTCAGATATAACTTCTTGGCATAACATACAATGCAAAATCAATAGCAATATTCTGTTCAAAAGAGTAAATGACTCACAAAATATTCAGCTGCCCATGCAAGCAAATGCATTTCAGAGAAACAGGCAATCATTTTACAGTCTATGCCTTTTAAGTATGCAGCATCTGAATGCTTAGTGCATGTCCTTCTCCGATATCCATTTTATTTGTGTCATTTGGCCATTTGCTGAGCTGCAGAAATAATTTGTTGTGTTTACAGCTAAATCCAGGGATTTACACTGAACTGTCACTCAAGCACCTAAGAAAAAACAGATAAAAACACATTTATCCATTCCATCTTCCTGAAGAGAAATGCAATATTCACTTTATTATTTTTGGCTACTGTCTGAATGGAGTGAGGATTATGTTTGCACAGTTTAATAAATACCATAAGCAAATAGCACATTTTTTTTTGTAAAAGACTGACAGCGTGCATGTTCATTTTAAGCCCAGCATTATGGATTTACTCAGGACTGAATAGCTTACCTTTTAGAATTTGTCTTATTAGGAGGGCTGAAACTTACCTTACATGTATTGCTTGTTACATGAATCTATGCTCTGAAATGAGCTCTAAATATTCAGAAAGTACCTTTCTGCTCCTGTGCACTGAAATAGATTCAAGAGACCCATAACATTAATGACTACTCTGCAGTATGTGTCCTGCATCTGACTCCATAGACTCTGATTTGGCCACAAGATTCGGCTAGTTTACAACTGATGAAATTTAAATATTGGAACCATACTGTTTAAGGGCATTATCACATGCTGCTACAAGAATATTCAGTGTCGGTGGGAATCAAAACACACTGTTGTTTTCTCTTCGTGCTTTGCATTTTAAGCCACTGTTGCAGCTGTCAGAGGCACATAAGCGGTAGTGCATAAGGCTACACTGCATCATTTTCCTGCAGCTACCATAACTGATTTCTCTCCTTGTCATGCACTGGCTGTAACTTTGAGGCACGTTACTGCACAACTACTACTATCATTGCATCAGCTCATTCAGAGTTGTACTATTTACATCCGTTTAATTTACCTCTTGGTTTTTAGTACATTCAGTGTGGACATTGTGTTCCTCAGTGTTTGAGTCAGAGGTTAAACAGGAAAAAGACGAGGATTTTGAAGTGCTGGCTTTAAGACATTGAGATGTAACTTCGATATGTAATCGTGTCACTGTAATACACAAGTTACCAGATGCAAGGAAAAAAAGGTAAGAAGACAGACTAACCAGAATGCAGACGCTTGACAAAGACAAGGACAGCAGTGCTAAATGAATTCAGAAAGACTCCAAGGCCCTACACAAAGAGAATAATTGGAGGCTAAGCTTGAGGCAGTGGATAAATAGAAACTGAGAACTCTAGAAAAAAGGAAATAATGAACATGGTATTATCTGCACTAAAAAGGAAAAGGTTAATCCTGTAATGGTCAGGGTGGCAGAGGGTAACCATGACCAGCAAACTAAAATATATATTTTTTTTTTAAACAGTAGAACCATTCCTCCCAGTCCAACTCATTAAGCATATTCTTCAAATTACATCACACTACCAGCATTCCCATTCTTGACAACTTGATATAACCTTCTGTCAGGCCAGCCCCACATCCTTGTGTGAAGGTGCTTCTTTTGTCAGCAGTCGCTTCAAATACACTAGTAAACAGACCAAACACAGTTGTGCTACAAAAGAGGTAATGTAGTCAGCCAGTGATCTTGTACCACAGCTATTTACTTTCAATGGATCTAAGTTACTGAATCAAACTGTTGTGACATACAGTATAAATGTATGTTTTTGCAGCACAACCATATTTAGACTGTTTAGTATAGGTATTTTTTATTTTGCCAGCTGTTAATGTCATCTCTTCAGCACCTAAACTGACAGTATCTTCCTGGTTTCATTGCTCAGGTCTGTCAGGGAGAGCCACAGCTGTTTGTTGACACAAGTTCTTGTACTATACCTCATCCATTCTCTCAAATGCGCAAACAAGCAAACAATTGAGCTTAGAGAATGGGCCAACTATACATCAGCACCCTGATTAGAGAACAAACATTCTCCAGCAAGGTATTAATGTACAAGCAATGCCTGCTGAAAAATAAGACCGCTGCTTCATGATAGCATATCAAGCTGCCGTGGAGCTAGGACTGCAAAAAAAACTAACAGCCACCATTACTTTACACTTGCTAAACAGCACTTTTGCTGTTTAGGGAGTGTAAAAAAGTAAACAGTGTATGTATGTGTATGAGTGTGTTTCTGTTTCTGTCTGCATGTGAGAGTGAATGCATGTAAGAAAGCAGAAGAGACTGTGTGTGTGACAGCGATCTTGTGTGAATGAATGTGTGTGTGAAAGCAGAGGAGACTGTGGGTGTCTGAGAGATTGAGAGAAAGTGAGATGTCTTCTGTGCATAGCTCTCAACTGTCCAAATTTTCGCAGAATGCCCAGATTTTTGCCTCATTTTTTTGTCTGCTCCTCATAAAATTTGTGGTTTTCTGAAGATTTGTAGCAAATCAGTGAGGAGTGAATTCACTAAATAATGACAGGGATTTGAATTTCAGGCTTTACATCCTTCAGAAAATGCATTGTAATACAAGGCTTTTATTCTGGCAACTTTCTAGGTTTATAAGATCAATATTTAAAATGTGCCCCTATTTTTGGGGCTAGTTGCCCACATTATTTTTGACTTTGTCCAGACTTTTTGTGCTAAGAGGTTGAGAGTTACGCTTTGTGAGTGAATGCGAGTGTGAAGCCAGAGGAGACTGTGTGTGTATATGCATGTGGGTATGAAAGCAGAAGAGGCTGCTTATGAGAGAGAGAATGGGTCCTCTGTAAAACTGTTTTACTTATTTTTTTTTCAAGTACTATATTATTTTTATATATTTTTTATGTAAATTACTTCCTTGCTGCGGTAGCGTTGTCACCTCACAGTAAGATGCTGACCAGTTTGACTCTCAGCTAGAGCGTCTTCTGCATGGAGACATGCGTGAATGGATGTACCTTCATTGAAGGTTGTGCGTCAGGGCTGGCAACTCAGCACGTAAAAATCAACTGCCAATCATTAGCGGACCGGAGTTCCGCTGTGGCGACCCCTAATCGGGAAAAGCCGAAAGACACAACAACTTCCTCCAACACCATTAACATATACTATAGAAAGTTTGAAACATTAGGCGAAGGAACTATTTTACATCAAAAATATATAAAGAAAATAATATAGTACTTAAAATAAGAAGAAGACAACAATTTTACAAAGCCCCCATTCTCTGCAATAATGCCCTCCTGCAGCATTGGGCCTCATAACACCCCTGAGCGGGCATTAATTACACATTAACACACACCCTGTCAGGCATTATTTCCTGCTTACACTACAAGTCAACAATACATTTGAACAATGTGTATTTCTTGCCAGTCCCAACCCCCTGTCTCTCAGGTTACTTCTTTTTCAGAGGGCCGAATTTTTTGGCTTCTGCTGTACTTTATAGTAACCACCGAATGTTTTATAAACTTTAACAGCTTTCTTCCATAAAACTTAAAATACCATTCACAGATGTGTATCATGTCGAGTAAAAGCTTAAACTCTCTCATGTTTTCCTGATACATGCTTTGAGAACAGACTGACACTATGTGGTTGAAAAATATAAGCCTGGAGCAGCAGCATCTACTCTAAGGTGCTGAAATGAAATATCACAATATTCTATCCTAAGAATAAACAAAATGGGGAAAAACTGCAGCCACTTCTAAATACCACAAAATAGACTTTTACTTTTTCCCCTCACACAACAGCTTCAACTTCAAATTTCTTACAGTTCTTATTTCATAAGCACTGGATTACATAGCAATGTGAAGCCAAAGAAAATAGTGTGAGGGCTTTTTAAAACATGCTACAAATAATGTATTATTATTTAGAAGTAAGAAAACCTTTAGAACCAGCAGAAAGTTTGGAACAGAGCAGCCACTAAGGGCATGGTGAAATATTCCAAATAAATCCACACAGGAAAATGTCAACAAAAACTCCAAGCATAACAGTTTTAATAAGTAAATCCATTGGATTCAGACAAGATCAAATCTTTGATGACAGCTGTTCTAAGCTAAGACAGGACCCATGCTACCAAATTGCCAATTCAGGAAACTATCTGTAAAAGTCCATGTTGTTATAAACTCATGAATAAACTAATCCAGGGTCAAATTAAGCAAAACGTTTGCATGGACACATCCATAAGACTATAAAGAGAACAATATGGCATGCACTCAATATCTGATGCAACAAAGTTAAAATGAAACAAAGTAACAAATGCAACGCCATTACAAATAAAGAATATAGCAAAGCTATTAATTGCACACAGTTAAGTAAACAAATAATTCTGCAACAAAATGTTGAGGACTGAAAAGTAAATAGCCATCCATGCCAGAAGACCACCAAAATTATTGCCATAGCTTAGCAACAAACAAGGAACACAGAGAATTTCCATTACTGATATAAACTAAATGACAAACTCTACTTGGTCAAGTCTAAGTGACCCAGGACAAAAAAATGACAAAAAACAGATATTTAATGAACCAGAGTACAAACAAGTGAATAATGAAAATCAGAATAAATCCAAAACCTAGTTACAGTTAAAATACAAGCTTGTGTTTATATGAAAAATACACGTCTTTCTTGCAATAGCAATATAATTGTATATACATGTAAGTATGTATGTATACACTTGTCTCACTTGTCTCTTTCTATATGATCAAAATCTACTTCAAATCTACAAACCAAAACGTAGAACAGGACAAAATCTTTATAGTTACTCCCCGGTCCTGTCTTGGAACAAACTCCCCCTGGATATTAGATGTATTCAACAAATGAAACAATTCAAAACTGCTACCAAAAACTTTCTTTACAATATTAATGGTAAATGTACTAACTTTATTAATACTGTACTTTGCATATGTGTTAACTATGAACCTAACACTATTAATTGTCAGCTGCAAACTACCTTTTTAATACTGTACTTTACTTTGTATATGTGTTAACTATGGAGCTTTTCTCCCGGGTCTCTGCTGAAAAAGGGCAATCAGCTCAGTCAGACTAACCCAGTCAACAAATATCAAATAAATAAATAATAACATAAATACAATACATATACACACACGTATGTGTGATATGGTATACATTCATTTGAGTGTCCACACCAACCTCGAATGGGTGTAACGCCAAATCAGAATGTCGAATTTGAAAGTGGCGAACAGTCAGAATGTCATACAAAACACCGAATGCAACATTTCTGACTGCTCTACCACCTAAACAAGTGCTACCATGGGTCAAAAAGGGGGGATACTGTGTGTTTCAACTATCTCCGGTTTGCAATTTTGAGAACCTGCACTGCTTTCGCACATTTTCCGATCAGCCATCCACCGGCCAATCAAATGAATGTATGCCTATAAATATGCATATGTTTGTGTGTGAATTATATGGCTTACAAATTAATATTTATTTTAAGGGTCCTATCATAGGAATCCTGTGCCACATCATAGTGCTTTCTGTACCACAGTATGTCACACAAAGCCCCGATACTTAAAATAACTGTATGCAAAGAAAAGAACATGATCATACAAGGGGTTTTGCATGATCCAACTCCATTGTGAACAAACTACCTGAAGCATAAGATAAATAATCTCCCCAGCAGTAGATTACCTCTGCTTTTATAATAATTGCACAAGATTTCTTACTGCACCCCTTGACTAAATATTGAACTCAGAAAAGCTTAATAAAGAGAGGGAATAATGCCTGTGAAACATTTAAGAAGGTAAACTAGCACCATTACGACCAAGGGTGATATTTATAGACTGGGATATCGTACCTATCTAGTGGTTATCTGAAAAGAGTGCTAGTATGTGTTTATGCAAATAAGATGAGCTTTGGTTATTTGCACTAAATAAGGAAAAGTAAAGGCATTTTGAAAAACATGCCTACTTATAGCAAAAGCAAAAAGTACCTAAAATTAAACATTAAGTACATATGAAGTATTACATGAAAGCCATAGGCTTCATATGTTTTCAGATATGGTGATGGACACAGCTATGTGCTGTCACTTGAAAGACCTAAGCCAAGCAGTGCACTGCACAGCATTTCTTATTAATACCTTAAAAAAATAAAGGATTTAAAATGTCTCATGCAGGGGTATCCTTATGTGGACATTCTTGGTTACTTTAAAGAAAGGAAATGAGGAGATATAAAAGGATGAAAAAAAAGGGAGACACAGCAGGAGCACATCAAGACAGTAGTGCTGGAGGAGGTGGGAGATGAGGGGCACAATGTTTTTGGTAGGGGATAAACCCTCTATTTTTTTCAAATGTTTTTTATAGTAGAGGGTAGTGTATCCTAAACCAATAGTTGCAAGATAATTTAAATCCTTTATTTTCTTCATTAATCCTAATGCAATTAGGCAGGATTCTATAAACAAAGAAAACATCAGTGGTGAGCGTGGGTATCCTTGTTTAGTGCCCCTATTCAAAATGAGAGCTTAAGAAAGACAAGTCCTACCTTGACATATGCTTTTTATTGTGCATAAAGACTCGTAAACTAAATTTATAAACTCATTGGGAAACCAACAGTATCATAAAGTATTAAATACAATTTTCCATTTTACCGTGGTAGTAACCTTTTGCTAAATCCAAACTTGTTAATACTAATACCCGCTTATTTAAGCGTTTTGCACCAATTTTTCCCATGCAGATGACTATCAGTGGTCCCCGTTCTCTCCCCTCATTTGTTCAGTCTACTGATCCCTTCTGCCCCCCTGGACAATGTGCAGATTGAGGCTTACAAGAACCACTTCATGCTGATCTGTTGCATTTTACACATTTTGTCCCACTTTTTGCTTCCATAGTAGTGTCCTGTAGTAAGACATATATGACATGGACTGTGTCAATCTTCTCATCATTTCCACAAGGAGCCGACACCAACAAGTCACCCTGCCCAAATTTAGAAAGCACACACTGGTTGTTTTCCTGGCCTCTGGCAGATAAATCTAACTGCATTATGTGCCCTACGGACAACCCCTTTCTTCTCCCCTTCCACGATAGGAATGTCCATCCTCACAGCCAGTACCTCAGATGCCCAAGTTACTTCTCAAACCCAGAGTTAACTGCAGCTGCTCAGAGTTTGGTGACTTTAGCCAGAGATCTGGAATGCATTTGAACTGAAATCTAAGGTATCCACTGCAAACAACTGAAAAATAAGTATATTTAAAGCCTGCATTGCACTTTAACTGTATTTATCCCTCATGGACAGGGGTAGTCAGTGATGATCTGTAATGTACACCCATCTAGCCAAGGACAATTGGGGCATCCCAGGATTAGCATGGCTAGGCATATAGTAGTAACCTCCTATGAACCTATCATAGTCAAGATTTTATCTCTCTCTGTGCCATCAGGACTGACATAATTTCTGCTTCTTTAAATTTGCAAAGTCTGATATTGTAACTATTATTTATCAGACATTCAGTCTATTAAGTATGAATCTAGTTTGTTTTTGCTAAAAATGCCACCAATTATATCTTTTATTCTGTTAGGTGAAATTAAACTATATTTTATAGTCAACATTAAAGAGTGAGACATAGGTTCATAGGTTCATAGGTTCATACTAGGCTATCTGCCCTAGGGCATTTATAAGCCTAGCCAGAGTGTGTTTGGCTTTCACCACCCATTTTAAATTAATTTTGCTATGCCTTTTTTTGAGGTTAGTATACTGTGCCTCTGTCTAACAGTGACACAGAAGTGATAGCCAGGGTAAACCTACGATCTCCCATCCACTCATCAAGATTCCTCTTGAAGAGAGTCAATGTGGGACTCTGCCTAACCTGGACTGGGATTTTATTCCAGAGTGAAGGGAGCCTCTGGGTTATGAATCTGTCCCTCCAGCATGTCCTATTTATTTCAGTGCTGAGGTTCAAGTCTTTCGAGCACGTAGCTCGATGGGATTTGGATTTTCTGAGGTGCAGCATGTCCATTAATTCCGGGTTGGACATGGCTTTATACATCAGGCACAGATCGCCTCTGAGCAGGCGGTATGCCACTGAGTAGAGCTGGAGTTTCTTTAACCGGGCAGCATATGGCATCTGTTTGAGCCCTTTGATCCTCTTGGTGAGGTACTTTTGGGGTCTTTCCAGTTGCTGCAGGTGTCTGGTAAGGTACATCCCAAAAGGGGCATTGTACTCAATTATGGGCCTGATGAGGGATGAGTAAAGAGGCACGATGACCTCCCCTGATCTAGATGTGAATCCCTTCATGATTAGGTGGGCTATATAAAATGTTTTTCTAACCACTTTGGCCACGTGATTGCCAAATGAGAGATTGCTATCAACTTAGGTCCCCAGGTCCCTAATGACTTCTTCTGTACTTAATGGATTACCACCTATGTGGTAATTTGTGGGCACTTTGTTTTTGCCAAAGGGGATGACTATACACTTTTTGGTGTTTAGCTTGAGGCCATGGCTCTAGCACCAGTTGTCTGTTTCTATGAGGCCCTTTTGGAGGATTCTTGTGTCAGCTGGAGAGTTGATTATGGCGCCCAGTTTGCAATCATCTGCGAACTTAGTCAGCCACAGTCCTTCTGTGTTGGCCTGTACTGCCGAGAAATATATACCGAACAAGAGAAGTCCCAGGACTGAGCCTTGTGGGATGCCACTTGTAACTGGTTTGGAGTCTGACATGGCTCCAGCAATTCTAACCATGTGGGTTCTGTCCTTGAGCCAGTTTGCAACCCATCTAGTGACATAGGGGTTTATATTTAAGCTGGTGAGCTTATCTATAATGCCCGAGTGGGTATTGTATCGAAGGCTTTTGCAAGGTCCAGGTAGGCTGTGTGGACCACCTTCCCCTCGTCAATGGCCTTGGTGACTGTTTCAAAGAAATCAACCAGGTTTAAGAGGCAGGATCTGCCCTTAACAAAGCCAAACTGGGTAGGATCCAGTGTCTGTAGGTCCCCAATATCTTTATTTATGAGGTCCATGATGATCCTTTCCATAGCTTTGCAGACCAAGCTAGTCAGGCTTATGGGGCGATAGTTTCCAGGATCTGTTGAGGCACCACCTTTGTGGAGAGGGACCACTGTTGCTGTACGCCACTCTTTGGGTACATATCCTGTAATAAGGCTAAGATTGAACAGTAGTTTTATGTTTGGGTTTAGCTCTTCTTGGAGTTCATGTAGGACGCAGCCCGGGACACCATCTGGTCCCATTGATGCTGTGTTTTTTGCTTTGGAGATGGCGGCTCTTACCTGAGCATCTGAGATGTCTGGGGGCAGCACTCTGTCGGGATAGATATTTGCCCTTTTGGTGGGGAGGGAGGGGAGTTTGCACTGAACCTGTCAGCTAGGATGTTGGCAATGTCTGTGGGCTCAGTGTATTTTTTGTCATTTTCGACTAATTCTGAGCATATCTGGGAATTCCCACCCAGGTTCCTAACATAACTAAAGAAAGCCTTCTGATTATCCTTAGTGTCCTGTACAATTTTTCTCTCGAAGCTGGCCTTAGACGATTTTATGAGTGCCCATAGTTTTTTGCTAATACTGATCAGAGATGCCTTCCCTTTTTGGGATTTTGCTCTATCATGTAGTAGCTTCCTCCTTCTATTGTATAGTTTGTTTATGGCTGGGGTCCACCAGACAGGACGTCTGCCTTTGGAGGATTGGGTCTTGGTTTTATTTGGGATTGCATGATCCATGCATTCCTGAAGGTGTTCATAGAATGCATTTATAAAGGATTCTGCGGTCTGGGCCGTATTTTCCACAGGCCCGGGGGCTTTGAAGGATTTCGCCTTGGTTTTGAGGCGTGTAAAATTTGCTTTAGATGTGAATATCCAGTGAGATTAGTTTATGGTCTGATCTTACCAGTGAGGGATACACTTCTGATCTGGAGCATAGTGTCCCCATGTTGGTGATGATCAGGTCCAGTATGTTTTCCCCTCTTGTGGGAGTGGTAACAAGTTGTTCCATAGCATTTGAGTTTATAAATTCTAGGAGCCTTTGGGCTAGGGTGTTGGAGCTAGAGTAATGCTCCCAGTCTATGTTTGGGTAGTTGAAGTCGCCCAATATAATGGTGTTTGGAGAGACCTTCATATTTTCCAGTATTCTCAGGAAGGCTGAGTGGGGTTCCTGTGTTTGGGAGGGTGGTCTGTAGCAGACTATAAACTGGAAGGCAGTTTTACCCACAGTTAGTTGCACATGGATAGTCTCTGATGCTTCGTGCTGTGCCACCAACCTGGAGGTGTGGGTATCTTTGACGAATATTGATACTCCCCCTCCTTTTGTGGTTCGGTCCAAGTTTTGGGGCCAAAAAGCATGGTATGAGGTATAACCTGGTAGTGCTGGGGTGCTCTCGGGAGCCTTGAACCAGGTTTCTGTTACTGCACAGATATCAATGTTCTCCATGCTAAGGAGAGTTTCGAGTGCATGCATCTTGAGGTTTAGACTTCTGGCATTGAGTAGCATTACTCTTAGTTTCTTATCCCTTGTGATACATATGGAGGTGGGTTTGTCTTTTGAGCCTTGCCTAAAAAAGGCACTATGGGGGTAGCAAGAGCCTTTGCCAATATCCAAAAGCCCAAGGGTGACAGGTGCAAGCCGTCCCTAGCGAAGCATCGTGGCTTGTCAAGCATGTCATCCTAGGCTGACAGGCATTGGATCCCCTTTGAATGACACCAACACTTAAGCCGATTGTTGAAATTGATCATCTTGTCTTCATATTGTGGCATCATTCTTGGTGAGGGTAAGATGCTACTCAAGGTCAGGGTCATACCGGCCTGGGCTACATGCTCAGAGAGCTCCTCTATGTCTCTTTTCATGTAGTCCAGGGAGGTATGTCTCAGGTCATTCACACCAGCATGGACAATGACTGAGTCATATTTGTACTTGCCTTGGAGTGACCTGAGTGCTTGTGTTATGTGGCGGATCCTAGCGCCCGACAGGCAGCTCACCGTGACCTTCTCCTTGTTCAGCCTGGTGAGCGGGACGTCAGTGTGCCTGACGATAAAGTCACCTATTACAAGTGTATCAGGTGTGTTGTTTAGCCTTAAGGGCCGTGACTGTTCGGCACACTGGCTTTGTGAGCTATGTGTTGCACGTGTTTTGTTTTGGGTTAGCGGTTGCTTGGGTGTCTGCTTTGGAGGTCTCTGCTGCTTAGGCAGATTTTTATTTAGAGCCTCCGAGTATGTTTTTGCGTGTTTATGTGTTTGGTTTGTTGTTGTGGTAGGTCTATGTGAGACTGGAATTGTAGTGAGTGTGGTTTCCTTCTCCTCCTGACTGGTTATGCCAGTACTGAGTTGAGAGAGCTTAGCCTCCAGTTTGGCTATATGGTTGCATCTCTCACATGTGTTGGAAATTTGTTGGGAGGAGGAGAGGGTTGTCTGTGTACATGAGGCAGTTGTAACATTGCCTCAAGATTCCCAGATTCACCAGCTGGACCGGAGAGGAGATTGACAACTGACCTTTGGGCATGCTAGAATAGTATTGGGTATTCCTTTATAATTGAAAAAAAGGGCCAATGGGGAACAAGGTACTCAATGGGAGTTTGTGAGGGTGTAGTGCTTTTAAATTTTTAGAGATGACTTATATAATTGCTTTAGTAAGCAAGTGCCAGGTAACTTAAATGCAATGTGTTACAGGTAACTTAAATGCAAAAACGACAAACAGTAACTTTCTTTCAAGTGAAACAAGGAAATAAGTACAGTAAGCAATGCAGATATCACTAGGGATCCACAGAAGTGTTAAAAGGCCGCGTTTTAGGTGGAATTAGCATTTCAGGGAAATAAACAAACAACAAGCATACAAACAAAGCTAGATTCAGCAGGCCTGGATCTAGTCTATGCTACAGCAAACAAGGTGTACCAATTTCAGTAAGAAACAGTTAGAATATGCAGGCACTATAAGCCTTTAACCAGAAATTCCCTGCTCAGAAGGGCAGAGTCCAGCCTCTCCTCCCACAAGAGTGCAGACTGCAATCCTTCGTAACGTAAAATAACTGGCTTGAAGCCCAAGTGCTTAAACCAGAACTAATACACTTTTAGAATAACAGACACTGAGCTCTCAATCAGCAGTTCCCAACTTAGAAGGATGTAAGCTACCTGTCCTGCCACCACAGTGCAGGCCACAAATCTTCCTAATGTAAAACAACTGGTCTGAAGCCCAAGTGCTTAATCCAAAAGACTTAGAAATGATAGCTACACTTTAATCAAGTTACTATCAGCAGTAATAAATACAACTGAATACTTTAAAGAATGCCTGGATTAGTGTTCAAGTTATACAAACAAAGCTAGATTCAGCAGGCCTGGATCTAGTCTATGTTACAGCAAACAAGGTTTACCAATTTCAGTAAGAAGCAGTTCAAATATGCAGGCAATATAAGCCTTTAACCAGAAATTCCCAGCTCAGAAGGACAGAGTCCAGCCTCTCCTCCCACAAGAGTGCAGAACATGAACCCTCTTAATGTAAAATAACTGGCCTCAAGCCCAAGTGCTTAAACCAGAATTAATACACTTTTAGAATAACAGACACTGAGCCCTCAATCAGCAGTTCCCAACTTAGAAGGATGTAAGCTACCTGTTCTGCCACTACAGTGCAGACCACAAACCTTCTTAATGTAAAACTGGTCTGAAGCCCAGGTGCTTAAACTAAAAGGCTTAGAATGAGTTACACCAAGCAGTAATAAATACAATTGAGTACTTTTAAGATGATGCAAAAGCAAAATAAAGTGGGAAAAAACACAAATACTGTAAAAACAGATACATTTTTTTTTTTTTTGCTTATAGGAAAGATCTAGACCGCTATCCTTCCCTTATTTTACAATGAGAATACTCCCAAGATGGGGGCACATGTTTTGTATTTTGCATTAATAAAATCACTTCATTGATCAATTAAATGATTTTTTGAGGAAACATTTATATAGTGCTAAGCCTGGCACTTAAGTCAACATTTTTTTCCATTGGATCTTCAATCTCATCCATTGCTGTTGTCTTAATTAGTTTATGAGTTTGTTGTATATTTAATATTTACACATTTTTGCAAACTTCCATAACTTTATCATTTGATAGTTAATTTCCCAGATGGTTTACATCTTCTTAAAAAAATCTTTATAAAGGTTGCTAGGATCTCATTACCATCTAAAGTGTCTTTGTTTAAATTAGGATTAAGATAATTTTTAATCTGATTTCCTCTACACAGCATTTTACTTCTGTTAACAAGTCTGTGTTAAGTGTTATGCTGTATTAATGCACTTTAATTTTCTCAAATGTCACTTTGTTTTTATATAAAATTTATATACACACACACATGTATACATACATATATATGTATACACACACCTATTGAAAGAGTCCCACAAAATATCATTTACTTCATTATTATTAAATAACATTCATCTTTTTTTATTTAAAAATTCCTTAAAATCTTTCAGTGTTGGCATACAAGGTGATATTTTAGAAATTATAGAAAATCTCCTTATGTACATTAAGTCAAAGCAAACTGCATTGTCACTAACAGTGGGCACAGAATTACACTCCTTTTCAATTTTATTTTTCAAATATAGTGAGATATATACTGTTAGTTCAAGACTGAGTTCCAAAATCATAAAAGTGGGTAAAATATGAGTTATCCCATGCATCTTTTACTATACCCTTAAGATTAGTGCTAGCCATCCATTTTTAGCAACTCAGACAAAACTGCAGTTCTTGGTTTCATTTTTACTCACCTACCAATATTAAACTACTACTCAAATTTCTTAATATTTCTAAATATTCCCCAGCTACTTTAGCTCCAATAACTGGCAACCTGTAAAAGTATACCAGTTTTTATAAACTTATTTTGAAATTTAATGTTTACTGTTGAATACATTCATTTACTGTATGCTTTTTACAATTGTTGGCATTTATGTACAGCGTTTCTGTAGAATTACTGTTCCTGTTCTTTTGTATTTAAAGAAAGCAAAACATATAACCTTTTACTTTATATTTAAATGTTTTTTTGTAAGAATACTATATATCATTTATTCTGACAAATATTTCAAGAGGCTTCTTTTTTCTGTCACTACTTATTCCCTTATAGAAATTATTATAGGTTTATTCATAAGAATAAAAATGGTTCCATTTAATGTCTCTTTTGGATGCTATTTTTAATAAGCACCTAAATTACAATATTTTCAATACTACTGTTTTACTTACATTGACATTTCTTTGAGGATTGATTTTAAAGTTTTCCTTTCTATAAATGAAAACATAATAAAAATTATACAACTAATTAATAAATGATTTTTTAATCGCTTATGGATACTGCAGTTCATAGTCTGCTTAAGAAAGTTAAATCATTAGACTCCTAACTATTCATCATTAACAAAAATAATTACACTCAGAATTGCTATTGCCACTGCTAATGATTCTGTACACATGCAAATTTAAAGGCTGACAAGTCAAAATACAGTTATAGTTTTTTTCAGGAGAACATATATTGTAACAAAGGTATAGAAATATGATTTGTATAGTCTCAATATGGTTATAAATTTGCCCACAACATGAAATATCTTCTTAGCATACGTCCAAATGAATGTAATGCTACTAAATCTCTTAGAATGTAATCTACACTTCTGAAGGGCACACATTTTGGAATAATCTGTCTACTTAAAGGTTCACCTTTAACAATGGTTTATTCATAAGCAAATGTGTCTTTAACCACTAGCAAAGATATCAGTCAAAATATTATCCCTTAAGTGTGTTTTTATGTAAACATTTGTCAAGCAAGATAAAACAAGTCTTACTACAGTGCATTTGATGGTTTACATTTGTGCTCATAACACGCATAAATGTGACAAGTCTCTCATATTCAGCTTCCAAACAAATACTAAGCACAAATGTTAATCAATACTTAAAATATATTTAAAATGGAAGGAAATGACGCATTTCCACACACAAATTTATTCTTTTAGCACCTTGGCAAAAGGCCAAACCTTCCATGAAGGCTTTTTTGTCAAAGTGTCAGCAGAATATACTTCATGTGTGAAAAATGTTAAATCAGTTATCTGAACTGTACTCATTTTCAGTATTTGATTATTGATTCTTTAATGAAAATATGCTTCCAGAACTGGTAACCTTTCCTTCTGATTACTAACGTCCTGGCGGAACAAATGATTTCCTGAAAATCTCCTGAAACCATTCATGTCATGATGCATACATGCTGTTCCTGGTGTTATTCTTCCGAGAAGTCACTTCTCACAAGTCTGTATGTGAGATATTATGTGAGATACTGGCTCCATTACAAAATGGAAACTGTAGATGATGTGCATATGATCATGTCTGGAATGTGTCCATTTACCATTAGGTTCTCACAGCAATTGGACATTAAAACAACTTTCTTATATTTTCCTGTTTAAGGAAAAACATTGTCCCAGTTTGATACTTACAGTTTGTAAATAATGTAACTTCTATTACAAAAGAAATAAAATAATATAAATAGAGTAAAAATATTCCTAGGGCAGAAAGAAATGCAAATGATTTGGTACATCAAATAAATTAAAAAATAAATAAATTTAGCATGTCTCTCTTAACCTTTCTATTTCTCTCCAGCTGCAAAATATGTAATTTAACTTATTTTTGTTTATTGGGGCTTTTTTAACATCATATTAATTTTAAGTAAAGAACAACTCATTTTATTTAATGACATGTCCATTCCTAGCAATATGTGTGTGTCCGAGCACAACTTATTTTATATTTACAAAATAAGTGATGCACAAAAAATGCTCAGTATTCATTTACCTTTGAACTTCTTCCTTTTACATACATTGCTTTCTGCTTCTGTCTCTAATTTTGACATGCTGTAATCTATTCATTCTATGTATTCAAGTATCTGCTTGAATGAAAGTGAAAGTATTTTCCAAGGTGTCAAATGTTGTTTGTCCAGCAGATAAAAAGATTTTGATTCTTGCAGAAAAAATATATGCATTTTGATACCATTCTTAGGTTCATAGATTCATAGGTAGGTACTAGGTTATCAGCTCTAGGGCCTATATAAGCCTAGCCAAAAAGGTACCCTGGCTTTCGCCACCCAAGAAAATGATTTTCCTGTGCCCCTGTCGAGCAGAGCCACAGAGGTGATCCCCAGGGTGAATTTCCTATTTCCCATCCAATCATCAAGATTTTTCTTGAAGAGCACTAATGAGGAGCTTTGTTTGATATCGATAGGTAGTTTGTTCCAGAGTATGGGAAGTCTCTGGGACAGGAATCTTATCCCTCCAGCATGTTCTGTTTATTGTGGTGACAAGGATTAGGTCCCTAGAACATGTAGCTCAGAGGGATTGGGATTTCATTAAGTGGAGCATGTCCAAAAGCTCTGGGTTTGACATAGTTTTGCATGTTAGGCAGAGATTGCCTCTGAGTAGGCAATATGTGACGGAGTAAAGCTGGAGTTTTTTGAGACGGTCTGCATAGGACATCTGTTTGAGGCTGATAATCCTCTTTGTGAGGTATTTCTGCGGCCTTTCCAATTGTTGTAGATGTCTTGTGAGGTACATACCAAAAGGGGCATTGTACTCTATAATGGGTCTAATGAGTGACGAGTGGAGGGGAACAATGACCTCTTTTTTTCCTGGATGAGAAACCTTTTGTGATGAGGTGTGCCACGTAAAAGGATTTCCTGACTACTGTGGTGATGTGATTATCAAAGGAGAGACTACTGTCCACCTGTGTCCCAAGGTCTCTTATTACACTTTTGGTGTTAAGTAGACTTCCACCTATGTGGTAGCTCATGGGTAAAGAGTTTTTACCAAAGGGGGTGACATTGCACTTTTTGGCATTGAGCTTGAGGTAATGGCTTTGACACCAAGCATCTGACTCAGTGAGGCCTTTTTGTAGGATATCCACACCATTAGGAGTTTCAATTATGGCTCCTAGTTTGCAGTTATCTGCAAACTTCATTAGCCAAAGACCTTCTGTGGTAGCCTGTACTTCAGAAAAGTAGATACCAAACAAGAGAGGACCCAGGATTGAACCCTGTGGTACTCCACATGTCACTGTTCTATATTTGGATTTGGAGTCTGCTACTTTCACAGTGTGGGTTCTGTCAGTGAGCCAGTTGGCAACCCATCTTGTGACATAGGGATTTATACCTAGTTTAGTGAGTTTATCTATAATTCCAGAGTGGGGGATGGTGTCAAAAGCCTTGGCGAGATCTAGATAGGCTGTGTGAACCACATTACCCTCATCTACGGCTTTGGTGACTGCTTCAAAGAAGTCAATCAATTTTAGCAAACATGATCTGCCTTTTACAAACCCGAACTGGGTGGGGTCCAGAGTTTGGAGATTACCAATGTATTTGTTTATAAGTTCCATGATGATACATTCCATGGCCTTGCATACCAGGCTCGTTAAGCTAATGGGGCGGTAGTTCCTGGGGTCCGTGGTTGCTCCCCCTTTGTAGAGTGGGATAATTGTCGCTGTGCACCATTTAGTGGGTACAAAGCCTGAGGCGAGGCTATGACTGAACATGGTGCGTAGATGGGGTGTCAGTTCATTCTGCAGTTCATGTAGAATGCAGACTGGGATGTTGGCAGGTCCCATTGATGCTGTGTTCATGACTTTGGAGAGTGTGGTTTTTACCTGTGCAGCCGTGATTACAGGAACTTTGCAATCTTCCAGTATAGAGATGGGCCCTTCAGGGGGTGAGGGGGGTAAGGTCAGCACTGAACCCATCTGCCAGGATGTTAACAATATCAGTTGGTTCTGTATATTTAGTGCCATTGTGCTGTAACTCAGAGCAGATCTGAGTGTTGCCATTGAGATTCTTGACATAGCTATAAAATGCTTTGTGGTTGTCTTTAGAATCAGTGGCAATTTTGTTTTCATAACTAGCTTTGGAGGATTTTATAAGGGATCTCAGCTTCTTACTGAGGCTACCCAGGGAGTTCTTCCAGTCATGGGATTTTACTCTTTTTTGCAACAGTTTCTTTCTTCTGTTGTAGAGTTTGTTTATGGCAAGGGACCACCAGATTATCTTCCTTTTTTTGGACGATAGCATCTTGGTTCTGTTAGGGATAGCATGATCCATGCACTCGTGTAAGTGCTTATAAAGTGCATTTGTGTAGGATTCAGCAGTCGTACCTCTATTGTCCGTCTGCATGGGTGTCGTGAAGTTTGCCTCTTCTGTCTTAAGAAGCAAGAAATTGGCTTTGGAGAACTTCTCTATGGTGGTTTCTCTAATGGGGGGTGGGGGCGGGATGTGGATGTCTAGGCTGATTAGCTTGTGGTCGGATCTGATCAATGAGGAACTGACTTCCAGTGTGGAACACTGGTCACCCATGTTGGTAATGACCAGGTCTAGAATATTGCTGCCCCTGGTGGGGGTGTGGATAAGTTGATCCAAGCGTTGGAATTTATGAATTCCAGAAAACATTGAGCAAAAGAATTGGTACATGAGTAGTTTTCCCAGTTAATGGTGGGGTAGTTGAAATTGCCCATTATTAGGGTGTTGGGTTGTACCCTAATATTTTCCAGTGTATCAAGAAATGAGGAGTGGCAATGCTGGGGCATGGTGGGAGATCTGTAGCAAGTTACAATTTGGATTGCGGTCTTGCCCAGAGTTAGTTGCACTTCGATAATCGCGGATGCATTATGCTGAGCAACTAGCCTGGAGGTGTGGATATCCTTAATGAATATGGACATGCCTCCACCTTTAGTGTTTCGGTCCAGGTTAGGTGGCCGAAAGGTGTGGTATGAATTATAGCCTGATAATGCAGGGGTGCTCTCTGGAGCCTTGAACCAGGTCTCTGTCACTGCACAGATGTCAATGTTCTCCATTTTAAGGAGTGCCTCGAGTGAATGCATTTTGAGATTTAGACTTCTAGTATTGAGTCGCATGACCCTCAGAATTTGCTTGCTTGTACCTGTTACAGTGATGAATTTGTCATTTCAGCCTTGCCTAAAAAAGGCACTATAAGGGTGGCAAGAGCCTTAGCCAGTATCCGGAATCCCAAGGGCGACAGGTGCAGGCCATCTCTGGCAAAGCATTGTGGTCTGTCGATCATGTCATCCCAGGCAGGCAGATACTGGATCCCATTAGAATGACACCAGAAGCTTAGCCAATTATTGAAGTCAGTCATTTTGTCCTTGTACTGTGGTATCATTCTGGGTGATGGCAGGATGCTACTCAAGGCTAGGGTCATACCTGCCTGGGCTACAAGATCGGAGAGCTCCTCCATGTCTCTTTTCATGTAGCCCAGGGAGGTACGTCTCAGGTCATTCACACCAACATGGACAATGAGAGAACCATATTTATACATGTTGTGGAGAGACCTGAGTGCGTGCATTATGTGGCGGATCCTGGCACCCAACAGGCAGCTGACAGTAACTTTCTCCTTGTTTAGCCTGGTGAGTGGAACATCAGTGTGCCTGACTATAGAGTCACCTATGACTCGAGTGTTGGGTACGTTGTTATACCTTATGGGCTGTGGTTGAGTGGCACACTGAGTTTGTGGGCTATGTGTCATTTGGGTTGTGTTGGGGGGTGGAGGTTGCATGCGTTTCTGCTTTGGAGGTCTCTGTTGCTTGAGAAGATTTTTATTGAGAGCCTCTGCAAATGTAGGTGTAAGTTTTGTGTTGCTACATATGTATTTTGGTGGTGTAGGTTTTGAGGGACTATGTGATTAGTGTGGTGTGGTGCAAGTGTTTACCTTCACCTCTTGACTGTCTAGTCCAGTCTTGGGTGAAGAGAGCTTTGCTTCCAGTTTAGCTATATAAGTGCATCTCTCACAGGTTGCAGAGTTGGGTGGTAGGAGGAGAGAGTTGTCTGTGTACATGAGGCAATTGCTGCATTGTCCCAAAATGCCCAGATTCATCAGGTAGACAGGAGAAAACACCGGAAGCTGACCCTTAGACATGCCTGGATAGTTGCTTATTTATTAAGTACTAAAAACTGTTTTCCTCTAAACAAGTGAGGAAAGTTGAGTGCTGTAGTAATTTGAAGCTTATTTAGTGCTTACGAGTTCTGAACAAGTGTTGAGCTCAAAGGAACAGATTTGAGTGCTAAAACTAAAAAACATGCTAGTTCTAAGGGAAAATTTGAAGAGCAGACTTTATGGAACCGGGAATAGTTTAACCCTAGCTAAGCGGCGATGCATAAAGTGTATTTTTTTTTAATATAACAGTAGCAAATGAGCAAACTGATTTAAACAAATTAACCAATAAAAAGCTAAAAACTGAGCCCCATTCCAGCAGTCTTCAATCAGACAAGTTCTAACTGCACACTCCTGTCAAAAAAGATGGTCTGGATTAGTGCTCAAGTTATAGAAACAAAGCTAGATTCAACAGGTCTGAATTTAGTCTATGCTACAGCAACCAAGGCATACCAATTTCAGAAAGAAACAGTTCAAATAAGCAGGCACAATAAGCCTTTAACCAGAAACTTCCAGCTCAGAAGGTCAAAATCTACCCTCTCCTCCCACAAGAGTACAGACCACACCTTCTTAATGCAAAATAACTGGCCCGAAGCCCAAGTGCTTAAACCAGAACTAATACACTTTTAGAATAACAGACACTAAGCCTTCAATCAGCAACTCCCAACTTGGAAGGACGTAAGCTACCTGTCCTGCCACAACAGTGCAGACCATAAACCTTCTTAATGTAAAACAACTGGTCTGAAGCCCAAGTGCTTCAATCAAAGGCTTAGAATAACAGTTACAATTTAATCAGGCTACTAACAAGCAGTAATAAATGCAGCAGAATAAATGCAATAAAGTAGGAAGAAACACAAATACAGTAAAAGCTGATGTATAAAGTGCAATTTTTATATATAACAATAGAAAATGAGCAAACTGATTTAAACAAATTGCCCAATTAACCAGTAAAAAAGCTTCAAAACTGAGCCCTGTTCCAGCAGTCTTCAATCAGACAAGTTCTAACTGCACACTCCTGCCACTAGGGTGCAGGGAAATTTCTCCAAAAAAGATGGCCTGGATTAGTGCTCAAGTTATACAAACAAAGCTAGATTCAGCATGCCTGAATCTAGTCTATGCTACAGCAAACAAGGTGCACCAATTTCAGAAAGAAACAGTTCAAATAAGCAGCCACAATAATCTTTTAATTAGAAATTCCCAGTTCAGAAGGGCAGAATCTAACCTTTCCTCCCACAAGAGTGCAGATCACAAACCTTCTTAATGTAAAATAACTGGCCTGAAGCCCAAGTGCTTAAACCAAAACTAATACACTTTTAGAATAACAGACACTGAGCCTTCAATCAGCAATTTCCAATTTAGAAGGATGTAAGCTACCTGTCCTGCCACAACAGTGCAGACCACAAATCTTCTGGTCTGAAGCCCAAGTGCTAAAACTGAAAGGCTTAGAATAACAGTTACAATTTAATCAAGCTACTACCAAGCAGTAATAAACGCAACAGAATAAATACAATTGAGTATTTTTAAGAAGAGGGAAAAGCAAAATAAAGTGCAATTTTTTTTTTTAGTAAAGTGCAAGGAGAGAGGAAGGAGGAGCAGAAGAAAAATTCAAGGATAAGAACCTAAGTTGGTTGGTCTTCTCAAATGTTCTCTCTGTATTAAGTAGAGTGAACACCAGACTGGGAGGGGTGTTCCAGATTAAATTTACAGTGGGGACGGGCAACTGCAAAGCTACCAACTATAACAACTCTACAAGAATAGGATGGGAGGGAGGGAAAAAAACAGTTTCAGGACAGATGAGAAACAGAAAATAATGCCAAAAAATATATAAAATAATTCAGTCAGGCAAAATTAAGACAATGCAGAACTCTGAAAGGTTAAAATGCCAAGAAATATACTTATCAATCAGTGATTTATTTACAAATTGTTTGAGAATCACACCAGCCAGAACACCAGGAGTTTCCAACAGTGTATGCAAGAATTTACAAACAGAAATTATTTTTAAATCAGCAAGCCTTGAAGCAATCAGATAACACAAAAGCTGTTAGACCAGTTTTATAAACTCCACCTCAGATATAGGGGGAAGCAGTTTTTTTTTTTTTTGGCTTTAAGGACAATGAGGGTTTCTTATAGCTATTACTTTGGTTGAATAGCCATTATCTAATCAAACAAGATTCTCACATATTTTGGTGGTGGATTTGTCCATTCTGCTCTCAAAATTAAATCTTTGTCTAAATCTAACAATAATGAATCTTGGGGAGTTATTTCTGAAAGAACTTTTTCTATCTCAAAGATAATGGTTCTGGTAAACTTAATACTTTTGCAATCCAAGATAACAAGAAATTAGTCATTTCTCAGGTATACCATATATTATTGTATTCTTTCTTCTCACTCTTTTTCTATGTCTATTTTTTCTAATAGTTATTTTAATAAATATACTATTTGAGCTTTACCTTCGATCAATCTTCCTTTTATATCATTCGAAGTTGTATCAATACATCTTAGAAGAGTGCTCTGTTGCTTTACTGAGTAACCTATTTTTATTTATTTTTTTTTTCAGTTTTCTTTTATAAAGTCCATTTCACATCCAGCTTGTAAATTTTGGAAGAGATATCTTTCTTATATATCTGATAAGAAATGTATTTGTTTCTTCACTAGTGTTTCTGATCAGTAAGTTTTGGAATGATTCATGTTTGATTTCCTTTAATTGTTTTTTCACTTCTCTGACAGAAATTTTGAAGAATTTCTTTTTTTATTTTTAGATTCAGCTTTTCTTGCTGTGTTGGGTCTTGATTTCTATTTAGAGAGCAATTTCTATTTAGATTTCTATTTAGAGAGCTTCGTACAAAACATTCTAAATTGCAGAAAAGATGTTACAGAGCAATTTACAAGTGCAGCTGTCAGCCATCTTGTCAGCTTTCCTGTATATTATGTGAAGATCTTTCATTGAAATGCCTTTAAAAGTAGATATCCCTGGTATTTTAACCAGATTTTAATGGGAAGTGCATTAATAGTTCAGTGCATCTTCTAATTATGGAGCTAGAAATGAATTTCAAAAATGAAAGATAATAGGACTGCAGTACAGGTTTTATCCCTCTGCACCACAGAGCCTGGCCGCATGTGGATTAACACAAGACTAATTTTACCTGAGGGATAAGGCAATCCTAAATGAAAGACCTGCACTGGTTGAGTTTTTAATTGACTCTAGAACAGAACCTGTCATTAAAAAAGGAATACTTACTAAGGCATATAAAATATTGTACAATAACTATAGGAATCAATCAGAAGAGCTCAGAAAAGGCAGTACAATCTAGAAGAAACAAGATTTTTGATGGAAGAGTTTGCATAGATATTTTTATTCCCCAAATAATTTTTCCTTTGATAGATGGCAAATGTTGAGGTGTGATGTAGAAGAAAGAGCTAACTGGGAACATATGTTTGGGAGAGTAATAAGTTGGCAGACTTTAAAAAAGTCCCTGCATAATACTCTGTCAGGAATACCGGGATAAGCAAATGAGTGTAACTAAGGAATTTTTTTTTTTGAGCTGAGATACAGGATCTAAATTGCACAGAAACAATAAGGCTTTGTTAAGTTTTATTCTGGTGTCTTCCAAAAAAAGTAATTACAAGAAAATGGAAATCAAAATCTAAACCAACTATACTTGAAGTATTGAAGTAATGAATATTGTAACAGAGATAAAAAAAGGAAGTGGGATATTCAGAAAAGGGTAGGAATAAATTACATAAAAAGGGAAATTGTCAAAACAATACATGCAGAAAAATGTTTCTGAGGACGAATGAGGTTTAAGTGAAGGCAGGAATTGAATAATTTATGAAATGTTGCTTAAACTATATGATATATACTGTAAAGTACATTTGTGTAAAATCTTACCATAAGAGTAGATGCCCTACCCTTCACTGTTGCAGTATTCATTACTAAAGGGGTCCCCTGCCAAGGGTAGCCCTCAGTCTGGCCAATATACCAAAGCCATAGGTATTTTAGAAGGACATTGTACATCACACTTATGGTCTCCAGTCATAGTGTAGGGTATAAATGTGATGTTCGGATGTGCCTACCTCAGAACTGAAAAGCCCCAGGAGGAACAACAGTCCAAGGAGAAAAAATGTGCAACGTGCATCGGGAAAGGAAAAAGGAAAAGAAAAGAGAAAAGGATGGAGGAGGGAGGGAATGAATACTGCAACAGTGAAGTGAAGGACATCCACTGTTATGGTAATACTATACACAACTGTACTATGTCCTTCCATGTCACTGTTACAGTATTCCTTACTAAACAGACAGTACAAAAGCTCAAGAGAAAACCTGGAAGGAGGAAGGCCCAACCAAGCCCTCAAGAAATCCATGCAGGACAGCCCTGGCAAATCCAACTCTAGCCCTGGAAACCACATCCAGCTTGTAATATTTAGTAAAGGTATGCACAGAAGTACAAATAGCAGCCTTCTGGATTGAAATAGCATCCAACCCCTTGAAAAAAGTACCAGAGGAAGCCACAGCCCTGACAGAATGAACCTTTGCAGAAGTAGAAAGGCTTTTCTCATGAAAAGAGTAACAAATGAAAATGGCCTTAGAAATCCGAGAAGAAATGGTTTGCTTAGAAACAGCCAAATCTTGAGATCTAGGATGAAAGAAAACAAAAAGTTGCTCAGATTAGAGAATGACATTAATCTTAGCTGAATAATATCTGAGCTGCCTAGTAAATCCAAGGTGTGATGAACCTTCTCACCAGCAGACTACAGAGAATGGAAAAAAGTGGGCAAACTAATAGACTGATTAACAGACAATTCATTAACCACCTTGGGCATAAAAGAAGGATAGTATGAAGAGACACCCCATCCCTATGAAAAACTAAAAAGGGAGGGACGGCCACAATGGCTTGAAACTCAGATAACCTTCTAGCTGAAGTAAGGGCCAAAAGAAGAACAGTCTTCTAAATACAATGCTGCAAAGAAGCTGAAGCTGCAGGCTCAAAAGGAGCCTAAGTCAAATTTTCAAGAACAAAATTAAGGTTCCCAGGAAGGAGGGCTAGGCTTCCTCAGAGACATAATATGAAAGACACCTTTAAGAATGTTTGGCCTCAAACCTAGAAACCAAAAGAGGAGTCAAAGGCAGACAAGCAAAAGTAGCTGAAAGGTGAGCTTTAACTAAGAGTATGCCAATCCAGCATGAAGCAATTCACACAAATAACACAGAACCAAAGGAACTTCCACAGAAAGTGGATCCTAGTTATGAGCAAGACACCAGACAGAAAACCTCTTCCATTTGGACAAAAGATTTCCTGGTAGTGGGTTTCCTGGTCTCCTGCAGAACCTAAAGCATGTCCTCAGAGAAAAAAAATTGGACTAAAAGGGACCAAAACACTATCATTCACAGTGACAGATGAGGACTGGATAAGTGAGAATCCTTTGTCTTGTGTGAGTAGGTCCACCCTGTGAGGTGACTTGTAGTGATTGCCCCTAGCTAGGTGCAAAAGAGGAGGGAACCAGTGCTATCTGGGCCAAAAGTATTTCACCAATAATACTTTGGGAGAGTCCTGTTCTATTTTGAATAGCACCATCGATATGAGAGGAAGGGGAGGGAAAGCATACAGAAACATACCAATCCAAGAAAAAAGAGGGTATCCACTTTCCATGCCAGAGGACATGGGACTCTAATGCAAAAGAAGAAACTGTCTCTTCAGAGGGGAGGCAAAATGATCTACCTGACGAATACCCCACTGGTGGACATTGTCCAGAAATGCATCTCTGTGATGCATCCACTTGTGAGTCTTTTATGGACCTGCTCAGAGAGTCTGCCACAAGGTTCTATTCTGAAGGAATATAAACAGCCTGAAGAGTTACCTGATACTGGACAGATGGATCACAAACCTGTAGAGCTAGTCTGCAAAGGAGATAAGACCATGCCCTGCCCCCCCTTGTTGATATAAAACATCACTGTGGTATTGTCTGGAAAGATTTTGAGAGGCCCTGGAAGAAACAAAGTATGAAAGGCCTGAAGAGCAAGAAGGAGAGCTCTCATCTCTTTGATGTTGATATGGTCTGCCCTCTGACAAAGGGAACTAGTCCCTGAACTTTTAAAGGGCCAAAAGAATCCCCCCATCTCTCCGAGGCATAAGAAAAAAGTTCCTGAGGGGGGACTGGGGGCTGAAAAGGAAGCTCTGGGTTGAGAGACAGCTGATGAATCCACCACTGAAACTCTAGGTTGAGGCATGGAGGAACAGAAACTACAAAGTCCAGCAGATGAGAATGTTGAAGCCATACAGACTTTATGAACAACTGTAGCTTTCTCATACGTAGCCTGGCTAGAGCAATCATAGGAATGGAGGAAGCCATGTACCACAGAGCCTTTAGAAACTCCCTGGCCATAATTACAACCTGGTGAAGAAGGGACTGACAAAAGAAAATTAGAGTCAGAGCCTTGGGATGCAGCAGGGATGCCAGCATAGGAATGGTCTGGAACTTTTCCCCCAGAAAAAAAAAATGATCCTGAGGAGCAGTCAAGAAGGATTTCTGGAAATTTACTGTAAACACTAGGTTTTGCAAGAGGCAAATACATAGTGGAAGTGCTGAAGCAGGATTTATGGAGATGGAGCCTGAAAGAGCAGGTTGTCCAGGTAAGGAATAATTTGTACCCTTCTTCCTGCAAAAGGCAATCACAGCAGTGAGGCATTTGGGGAAGATCCTTCTGGTAACAGGGAGGCCAAAGGGCACAGAACTGAAAATGCAAGGAAGAAACATAGAAATGCAAAAATGTCCTGCAATGGTGATGAATAGGGATGTGAAGATAGGCATCCTTGAGATCCAGAGAGACTAGGAAAGCCTGAATTAGAAGAAGAGGAAACAGGGTCTGAAGAGAAAGCATTTGAAATGTTAGAATCTTCAGAAAGGTACTGAGCTGAGAAAGATCCAGAATAGGCCTCCAGGTGCCTTCTTTCCAGGGAACCAGAAACATTCTGGAATAAAACCTCTTCACCTTTTGAGGAGCACAAACTGCTTGGATGGTGACTTGAGACAAAAGCCTCTGAAGTACATCTGGAAAAAAGGGCAGCTGTTCCTGAGGAGGTTGAGGATTGTCCAAAAAAAGCAGGAAGGGATTTCCGCACCATTAAATACCCCTGACAAATGATGGACAGAACCCAAAAATCCTGAGTGATTCTTAACCAGCTGTGAAGAGACAGGGAAAGAAGAGATAAAGGTACCTGCCTTAGGAGAGAGGAAAGAAAGTAATCGGATATAACCTGACTTGTCTGAAAAAGAAGACTACTGAGTAGTAGGAGTCTGAGTAGATTTAGCAGGAGAAGACCTTCACGAACCCTTTTTGACATTGGGAGAAGAGTGAGAGTGTCTATGTACAAAGGCAGGCTTGGAAGGATAATTCCTCTGGAATTTGGGAATAGAGGAAACAAAAATATGTTTCAATTCCTGCAAGGCCTTACTCTTCTCCTGCAGGGACTTAAAAAGCTCAGCAGCTGAAGAAACAAAGATTTTTACTGCCAATTGAAGCATCCATCAATTTAGCCTTAATATCATCAGGCAAAGGTTGGAGGTGAAGCAAAGAATAAAGTCTTAACACAGAACCAAAGGCAGCAGCTCTAATAGAAGCATCAGCTACATCATAACTACATTTAATAGAATGACAGGTCACTTGAAAAGAGGAGCCAAAACAAAGAGAGGGCTGAAGCCTTCCCCCCATAATCAGAAAGATCATAAATAATTTGATAAGCCTGACAGACAAGAGCTAAAACATGCCTGGTCATATGAGTCTAGTAGTTAATAACCCGAAAGGCCAAGGTAGCAGCAGTGCACACCTTTTTGCCCAGCCTTTTCATGGCCTTAGTTACCTTGTCAGAAGGAAGTAATTTAGTGGAAGGCAACAGGAAGGTTTGTCAGAAGAAAGAGAGACAGCAGAGGGGTCAGCAGAAGGACATTTATAAAGAAACTTACAATCATCCGCCACCTTATAAAACCTGTCAGGTTTTTTAGGGGATTGGGGCTGAAAATCAGAAGCCTGGGAAAATGCTGAAAAAGTGGCCAACAAAGCAGCAAGGACAGGAGGGACAGCAGAAGGCTTAGGAGACTTCATCAGCATGAGTTCATAATACCTCTTCTGGACATCAGAAACCTGGGTACAGTCCCATTTAAAGAATTCCATTATTTATATCATAGTATCCCCAAAGGAAAGTTCTTCAAAGGGAAAATCTGGACTAATGGAGACCTCCTCAGAACCATAGTCTAATGCAAAAGGAATCTGAGAGGAATAAGTCAAAACTCTTCTCCAGAGTCCAGTTCCTCATCAGAAGAGTTCTGCTCCCTAGGCCTCTTAAGAGGAGTAGATGACAGGGGGACAGGAACAAAAACTCCCTAGGAGGGGCTTCAAGGCCATGAGTGCATTAAACAACCCCTTAGGAGCATTGAAAATATGTTTTGTTCTCTGATTCTTTTTCAAAGGAAAGAACCTCCTAAATTCTTAGGAGGTTCAGACCCTTGCCGACAATCAATCAACATAATGGGAATCTCTTCCCTACCAAGAATCTGTGGAATGCCCCTCAGTCCCTCGGATATGATTAGCCAAGGTACGCTCTCAATATCTATAACAGACATCTATAGAGCCTCTGAGGATGTGGATGCTGGATCCATGCCAACCTCCAAAGTGGTCACAGCAAAGGAATCCAATGATCCTCTGTGCTTTCAACAGCCTCAGAGATATCCAGGAGAGGCATTACAGCTGCCAAGTCCAAACTAACGTTTTTTGTCTTCTTGGCAGATGAATGACCCTTGGGCTGGGACAATTCCACCATCTTACCCTACGTGGTCTACTTAAGATGTTGGTTCTCTAGGTAGACAGACAAAGAGGAAAGATAACTACAAAGAGTCTTAGGGACAAACACTTGACAATCAGACATGAAGTATGGTCATGATAAGCACCCAAGCAAAACAAACACTGCTCGTCATGGTTCTTATTGGAAATCTGTCTCCCACACTGACATTTTTCCTTTCTGGATGACATGTAACCTTGCAATAAAAAGAAAGAATTTGACATAAGAAGAAAAAACCCAATGGGGCACTTATCTGAAACAGCTTGGTAACCAGCAGACTGAGTGTTCAGAGAGATGATAGAAGATGGTGTTTAGACTGGCGACAAAGAAGCTCTGAGGTAGGTATGTCCGTACATCACCTTTATGCCTTACACCATGAGAGGGGATCATACATGTGACATACAGTGTCCTTCTAAAATACCTAAGGCTTTGGTATACTGGCCAGATGTAGGGCTATCCTTGGCAGGGGATCCCTTTAGTAAAGAATACTACAACAGTGATGCAGGTTCATAGGTGTTTACTAGGCCTACAACTACAAGAGCCTTTTTACACCTAGCCATGCATCCCAAATCTCTGACAAGTTCTGATATCCTTGATAAGTGTAAGCAGGGGTTTGGGAGATGAAACATTTACAAGCAGGGGCCTGGGAGATGAACCATTTACAGGCTGCCTGTGTAAATTACAGACATAGGTGCCAAACCAGGGATGAATTTCCTGTTTCCCGTCCAATTGTCCAAGTTGCACTTGAATTGGGTTAGGGAGGAACTCTGCTTCACATGGATAGAGAGCCTGTTCCATAGACGGGGTAGTCTCTGGGGTACATACCTGTCTCTCCAGAAGGCCCTATATATATATCACAGGCAAAGTTTAAGTATTTAGAATGGGTAATTCTGGTGCTGTTTGTTTTGTGGATATGCAGGAGGTCCATCAATGTGGGGTCTGACAATTTTCTGTATGCCAGGCATAGATCTCCCCTCAAAAGCCTATAGGAGACAGAATACAGGGATAGGGCCTTGAGATGGTCTGCACAGGACATTTTACTTATTCCCTGTATTCTTTTAGTGAGGAGCCTCTGTGGACATTCCAGTTGTTGGGTATGCCTGGTTAGGTACATACCAAAAGGGGCATTTTACTCAATAATAGGTCTGATGAATGCCGAATGCAGTGGAACAATGATTTTCTTGGACTTAGATGCCATACATTTGTTTAGAAGTAGCACAACACAGAAGGATTTCCTTACTACTGTAGAAACATGATGGTCAAAGGCTATATTACTATCTATGTGTGTCCCCAAGTCCCAGACTACTGAATCATCTCTAAGGGGTGTGTTGTCAATATGCTAGTTACCAGGGGTGGAAGACTTCCCAAAGGATACTAGTATGCATTTCTTGGCATTCAGTTTTAGTCCATGGCTCTGACACCAGTTGTTTGTCTGTGTCAGCCCCTCCTGGAAAACATTTGTGTCAATGTAGGATTCAATGATAGCTCCTAATTTGCAATTATCTGCAAGTTTAGTCAGCCAGAGATCATTGATATTGGCCTTGACTTCAGAGAGGTAAATGCCAAAAAGGAGCAGCCCCAGGACTGATCCCTGAGGGACTCCACTTGTTATTGGCATCTTTGTAGAGGTGGACTCCCCAATTCTAACCTCCTGGGTCCTGTCTGTGAGCTAGTTGGCTGTCCACTGGGTAACATATGAGTTTATACATAACCTCTTGAGTTTGTCAACAATGCCCAAGTGGGGTATTGTGTTGAATGCCTTGGCCAGGTAAAGGTATGCAGTGTGAACCATTTTGCCCTCATCCATTGCTTTGGTTACCTTCTCAAAGAAGTCCATCAGGTTGAGTAGGCATGATCTGCCCTTGACGAAACCAAACTGGGTTGGGTCCAGTGTCTGCAGATTTACTATATCTCTCTTTATCATTTCCATGATAATTCTTTACATGGCTTTACATATAAAATTAGTTAGACTTATGGGTCTGTAGTTTCCAGGGTCTGTAGATGGCCCCCCTTTGTGCAGAGGGATGACTGTTGCTGTTCTCCATTCATGAGGTACGGAGCTTGTTTGGAGGTTACAGTTAAATAGTAATTCCAGAGGCCCTGATAGGTCATGTTTCATGCTATGTAGAAGGTATCCTGGGATATTGTCTGGGCCCATCGATGCAGTGTTCTTGTTCTTAGAGAGAGTATTTGGGACCTGTTCCCTAGTGATAGTAGGGGAAGTTATATTTGATGGTATTTCCTGAGGGAGGGTTGAGGGGGAAGAGAAGGGAAAGGTTGGAGCTGAATTTATTGGCCAGGAGGTTTGCTTTACCATCTGGCTCAGTATAGTTGGCTCCATTTTCAATGAGCTCTGCATACAATTGGGTATTGCCTTTGAGGTTGTGGACATAGCTAAAGAATGCTTTGTGGTTGTCCTTGGCCTGGGAGACCAAACATATGTCAAATTTGGCATTAGTAGACTATTTGTCCTCTGAGTTGTTTGTTCAGTTTGATGAGAGTGCTTTTATCCTGCTGGGTGCTGCACCTCCTATGTTTTGCCATGATTTTCTTCCTTCTGTTATACAGCCTATTGATTTTGTGGTTCTACCAGGGTGGCTTGCTTTTTTGAGTTAGTTCTGTACTTCTTCCTGGTGGGTACAGTTGCCTCTATGCAACTATTAACATGCTTGGAGGGGTGTCTGCAAACAGTTCTGCATATGCAGCAGTGTTCTCAAGGTTTATGGGGGCTTGAAATTTTGCCAGGTTATCACTAAATAGAAGGAGGTAAGCCTTAGAGTAGTTCCTGAATACTCCAGGTTTGGCTGGGGATCCAGATTTTATTTTTACTTTGAAGGAGACCATTTTGTGGACTGAACTTACCAGGAAGACATTACAGTAGGGGGTGTGTAGCACCCTCCTATATTAGTGAGGCCAAGATCCATTATGGTAGCACCCCTGGTTGGTGTATTGACTGTCTGGTGCAGGGAGTTTGTGTTTACAAAATCCAGGAATCTCTGTGCCCATACTTTTGGTGTCATATAGGATTCCAGTTAATAGTGGGGAAATTAAAGTCACCCATGAATATGGTATTGGGTTGGATAGTTAGTGTTTTTACTAAGTTTAAATACATGGTATGGGTTTTTTGGGTCATAGAGGAGGACCTATAGCTTGCAAGGAAGTGGTACTGGATTTTGCCTATGGTGATTTGAACATGGAGCAGCTCAAGTGCATTGCCCTGTTTGACCAGCCTATTTTTGATGTAAACAGACACCTCTACCTTTAGTCCCTGCCTGTGAAGTAGCTGGTCTAAATATGTGGAAGGCATTATAACCTTGCACTTTTGGTGTGCTCTCCATGGCTTTAAACCATGTCTCAGTGACCGCACAGATGTCGGTATTCTCTAGGGTGAAGAGACTTCTAGCATTGAGAAGTAATACCTTTAGATTTTCCCGGTTTTGATTTGCTATGTCGGAAGTACTTTCAGTTTGGAATTGCCTAAAAAGGTATTATGGGGTAAGACAATGTTTTAGCTAATATTTGAAAGCCCAGAGAGGACAGATGCAGTCCATTCCTGGCAAAGCCGTGTGGTCTGTTGACCATCTCCTTTAATGCTGACAAATATTGTACCCCTTAGAATGACACCAGAAACTAAGCCAATTATTAAATTCAATTGTCTTTTGTTCGTATTGTGGCATCATCCTTGGAGAAGGTAAAATACTGCTCAGTGCTAGGCTCATACCAGCCTGAGCACACATTCTGAGAGCTCAATGTTATCTCTCTTTATATAGTCTAGGGTGGTATATCTCAGGTCATTTACTCCCACGTGGACTATGACTTAGTCATATTGGTACTTGTGGTCCATTGACCTAAGTGCATGCGTAATGTGGCGGATCCTAGGCCCTGATGAGCAACTGACCATGACTTTCTCCTCACTCAGCCTGGTAAGAGGGACATCAGTGTGTCTCACGATGCAGTCTCAAATGACTAGAATGTTGGATTGTGTGGTGGCTTGCCTTATGGGCTTAGAGGTAGAGGCTCGATGAGATATGTTGATGTGGGTGTTGTTTTGAAAGAGTGCATTTGGGGCTGCTGAGGGTGTTTGTTATATGTACTTCATTTAGGAGGTCTTTGTTGTTTAGGAAGGTTACATTTCAGTGCCTCAACATATGTGGGTTGATATTTCTGCTTTGAATTGTATAAACACACGAATACAAACTATAAAAATAACAAACTGAGCAGGAGACAGCAGCAGTAACCACTAAACTGTAAATTTTAATGTAAATCAAGCGCTTTCGTGAGAAAAAATATCCAACTTCTTCAGAACTAATACAAGTAAAATCACAACAGTCTTACATACAAAAAAATCACATGACTCAATTATCCATTTACATTAACCCTTAAAGTCCCAATACTTCTTTCTCCATTTAAAACACACATCTTCACATTCAAGCTATAAGGATATATAACACCATTATAAAACATATCTTAAAAATCAACCTAAAGTAAAAATCCGTGTAGCACTATTGTACACCATTGCATAAAAAAAATGTGTACCCTTCTTATAAGATATCTATAAAACTAACTCAGCTTTAAGTTTTAATACACTAATAGAGATGGTTTCATTGAGACGGTGTTGAGTAGCATTACACTTAAACTGCCATTTTATCTCCTTGTACTTTAAATATAAGTGTAATATCCCCCAGTCCAAGGTAACTTTATCTATGGCAGTATATTTAAAACTATGGGTTGGACACAATTCTACATCTGGGAAGTACTTCTACTGTCTGTAATTGCCCCTCCCTCTCCCCCTACCCCTTCATCTGGTTGACCCCCTCATCTGCTGAGTCCCCCACTCTTTGGTAGCTATTTTCCCTGTATAATTCTTCCTGCCTCTACCTCTGATTCAATAGCTGCTCCAACCTCTTCAGAGGCTGAGACTCTAAAGGATCTTCAACATTCACTTCATCAACATACTCTACATCTCCATCATTTATTGTATTTAAACTGGGGGTTCACCTCTAACATTTGTGTTAGTTCTCTGGGGGGAGAGTGGGTAAACTTTCCCTTGCTCGTACTCTGTTTTGTCCCTCAACAATTTCTTAGCTTTTTATTTTTTAATTCATTAATCTTTACCTCAATATCATTAAAAATGGCCATATATTAATTTGTTTTATATTGAAACAGTAAGTCGTTCTTGATTCTATCAACAATGTCAATAGAGTCTTTCAGCAAACACATTTTGCTATCATTGTCTTTCATGGGCAGTTCAACTAATTCACACCCCTGTTTGTTAAAAAGTGCTATTAACTCACGATGCAGTTCGGATCCGCCATCAGTCCACTCTGGTATTTCCAACTTCACAGACCCTTAGGAACATGCTGTCTCCTTAGACATTCCTAAAAATAAGAATTTTCTAACTGCAATTTTCAAAATGTTGTTGTTTGTTCATAAAGAAACCTTAACTGGCTGTCCAATGTCCCATAATCCACTTCCTATCTTTCACAACTAAATGAACATTCATTTCTCGCTTCTAGCCAGTCCTTAAGCAAGAATGTCTCATCCAACCTTATCCCATTGGTTGACTCCGTTCTTCCTTGACCCACGTCATGGTTCCCAAGTGTGCTGTTAGCCAATGATCTTAGGGAATTATTGACTCTTTGAGCTGGAGCTATTGAAAAATCCACGCAAGAAGCAACTGTTTCCAACTTGGTTGCTAGCCATTCCACTGCCGTTACTAGAATTCACAAGGTTATCAGCAAGTCGTTGTGTAAGTCCCTATATTAAAGGCTGTCAAATCACCAATTGATGTAGCCAAATCCTTGCATAAACAGTTCAAAAGGTTACCGGTAACTCTAGTACAATAGTGTTGCACAGGTTTTTAACAGCTGGTATTGGGGAATTTACCCTTTTCCCCACTGTAGTGCCATATATAGAATTAGTTGGGAGTGTGGGGGTACAAGGGAGTCTGCCCTGCAAGACACTATTTCTGTTTTTTGTTTTTTCAGAGCATCAATCAGATGTTCTCAACCACATGAAATAAGATGTTCTAATGAGTGTGTGTGTGTGTGTGTGTGTGTGTGTGTGTGTGTGTGTGTGTGTGTGTGTATTCACACACAGACAATTATTTTGTACAAGTGTATTACAACACAACAGAAGAATGGACAAACATGCAAGTAGTCACTTTTACCAACATCTTTTTACAGATAACTGCATTTTCAGCACCACCTGATAACTGCAACAATGTTTCAGTCAAATCTAGCCAAAAGATGTTTTAATTTTTTTTGTGGAACATGTCTTTGGCATTCTAAATGGCTGGGTCAGGTGTCTCGATGCCTCAGATAATGTGATAGACAAGTCAGTAGATAAAGCAACACAGATGTTTCTGGTTCACTCTTAGTTACCAAAGGTGAATGAATTGGCAAAATGAGTTATTATCACGAAAGAAAAGCTGATGGTCAGCAGAAGAAGAAACAGTCCTAATTTGTGCCATTTTTAACTTCTCATCTGCAGGACAGCACATGGTCAGTGCCATGCTGCACAACATATGGCTGCAACAGAGATAGGCGACTGGACTGCACATAACCCAGGAGAAGGCCGGCAGCTGTATGTAATGTGTTGGCAAACAGGGAGGCAGAGTAAGCACCACTAACAAGCACTGTGTGGCACAAAATGAGCACATTATGTTCATTCTGTGGAATTTCACCAGCATCTAGTGGAGGTGAACACAGAAGAGCATGTAGCAGATGTCTATACTCTGCTGTGGGTTACAGTAGTGTATTCCTGACATGCCCAACAATATTATGCATAAAACAAAATGTCATACAAGCATGTGGCACTTTCATGACTAAGCTACAATGTAATGCAAGCTATGCAGTGAATTAAATTGTGCATTGGAGAAGGCATCTTTTAAAACAGATAAGATCAGATTCCTCAATAGAACATATTAAATAAATAGACATAACCTTCCCTAAAGAGGTGCAGTCTCAGACTTGGGTATAATAAGTAATGCGGGTATGGGGGCTTTATTCCTCCTATGCACACACCTTGCCCAGGTTATAACAGTTTTCTGTTTTTGTTTAAATTTCACTGAAGTATTATGTCTCTATCTTGAGTCTCAAAAATGTAACCCATCCAGATCATCACATGTATAGAATACACAGGTCCATAGAGCCAATTACCATCGTATTTATACTGCATGATAAACTGGCTAGGCACAAGATCATATCATGTGCTAGTGCTTTAAAATATTTAGATACAATAAACAATAAAACATATTTGTATATACATATAACTTGCACAGATATTAAAAAACAGCAAACATGCAAGAAAATATTTTAATTGTAGAAAAAGAGTGAATCAAAGGAATCGGAAAACATATTCGTAGGAGATTACTAGGCTAACCGCTCAAGAGCCCTTACAAGCCTAGCCAGTTTTACTGAGATTCTACCCAATTTTCTATCCCTAGGGGAAAGATAATAAGGATCAGTAAGCAAGATTGTAACAATTTTTATGGACTCCCTCTATCCATAAGAGACATGGGCACCACACCAGGAATGAATCAGCAATTTCCCATCCACTAATCCAGATTGTGGTTGAAGATGTTCAGGGAAGGGCTCTGCTAAACCTGACTCAGAAGCCTATTCCAGAGGAGGAAAAATCTCTGGGACACATCTGTCTCTCCAGCATGATTTGTTTGGCCAGAGATCAGCTTTGATCCTTGGTGTAGGTAACCCCAGTGCAGTTAGTTTTGCAAATATGCAACATTTCCTTTCAATGCTGGGTCAGAGATTGCCTTGTAGGTCAGGCATAAGTCACCCTTCAGTAATCAGTAGAAAACTGAATACAGTGATGGGGCTTTTCATTGTCCTGTATATGACATGTTGGTTATACCCTATATTTTTCTTGGTGAGAAACCTCTGAGGATACTCTAACTGTTGCAGGTGTTTGGCAAGGTACATGCAAAGGGTGCATTGTACTTGATTATTGGTCTGACGTCTCCAAAGCCATCTTCATGCTACTGAAGTCAAAAGTGACAAACTTCACAACACCCATGCAGATGGGATCTGGAAGTTCGACTTCAGAATCCTACACTAAGGCACTGTACGAGCACATCCACTCGTGCATGAATCGTGCCATACCAAATAGAACCAAGATGCTCTTCTCCAAAAAAAGGAAGCCAATCTGGTGGTCCCCTGCTATAAACAAACTATACAACAGAAGGAAAAAACTGTTGCAGAAAAGAGGAAAATCCCAGGATGCAAAAAACTCCCTCACCAGCCTCAGTAAGAAGCTGAGATCCCTCATAAAATCAAAAGCTAGTTACAAAAATAAAATTGCCAAAGATTCCAAAGACAACCACAAGGCATTCTATAGTTATGTCAAGAATCTAAATGGCAATGCTCAGATCTGCTCAGAACTACAACAGAATGGCATTAAATATACTGATCCCAAGGATATTGCCAATATCCTGGCAGATCAATTTAGTGCCAACTTCACTCCCCTCTCACCCCCTAAAGGGCCCATCTCAATATCAAAAGATTGCCAAATTCCGATAATCACAGCCACATAGGTAGAAACAGCACTTTCCAAAGCTAAGAATACAGCATCCATGGGACCAGATGACATCCCAGGCTGTGTACTACATGAACTACAAAATGAACTGGCACCCCACCTAAGTGTCATGTTTAATCATAGCTTCACCTCAGGCTTCATGCCCACTGAGTGGCGCACAGCTACAGTTATCCCGCTCCACAAGAGAGGATCCAGCTTGGATTCCGGGAACTACCGTCCCATCAGTCTGACAAGCCTGATCTGCAAGGGCATGGAATGCATTATCATGGAACTTATAAACAAAGACATTGGCAACCTCCAGACACTGGACCCCACAGAGTTTGGGTTTGTGAAGGGACGATCTTGTCTCCTGAATCTGATTGACTTCTTTGAGTCGGTCTCCAGAGCTGTGGACGAGGGTAAGGAGGTCCACACAGCCTATCTGCTGGACCTCACCAAGGGCTTCGACACCATCCCCCACTCTGGAATCATAGATAAACTTACTAAGCTGGGCATAAATACCTACGTCACTCGATGGGTTGCCAACTGGCTTACTGACAGAACCCAGACTGTAAAAGTAGCCAACTCCAAATCCAGCTCCAGACAAGTGACAAATGGAGTACCTCAGGGTTCAGTCCTGGGACCACTCTTGTTTGGCATCTACTTCTCTGAAGTACTGGCCAACACTAAGGGACTCTGGCTAACAAAGTCTGCAGATGACTGCAAACTGGGAGCCATTATTGAATCCACAAATGATGTGGATATTCTACAAAAGGGCCTTACAGAAACAGATGCCTGGTGCCAGAGCCATGGGCTCAAGCTTAATGCCAAGAAATGTATAGTCATCCCCTTTGGAAAAAAACATGTACCCATGAACTACCACATAGGTGGCAGGACACTAAACATCGAAAGTGTGATGAGAGACTTAGGAACACAAGTGGACAGTGGTCTCACTTTCATAACCACATCGCCACAACAGTCAGGAAATCCTTCTACGTGGCACACCTCACCACTAAGGGCTTTTCATCCAGAAAAAGGAGGTCATTGTCCCACTGTACTCATCCCTCATTAGACCCATTATAGAGTATAATGCCCCATTTGGTATGTACCTCACAAGACATCTGCAACAGCTGGAAAGGCCACAGAAATACCTCACTAAAAAAATCACAGGCCTAAAGCAGATGCCATATGCTGACCTTCTAAAAAAACTCCAGCTATACTCTGTGGCATATCATCTACTCAGAGGCGATCTCTGCTTAACATACAAGGCCATGTCAAACCCTGAGCTGTTGAACATGCTCCACTTAAAGAAATCCCAATCCCTCAGAGCCACATGCTCCAGGGATCTAAACCTTATCATCACAATGAACAAAACATGCTGGAGGGATAGGTTCCTGACCCAGAGACTCCCCATACTCTGGAATAGACTGCCCATACATGTCAAGCAGAGCACCTCATTGGCCCTCTTCAAAAGGAACCTTGATAATTGGATGGGAGATAGGAAATTCACCCCAGGGATCATGTCAGTCGCCCTGCTAGACAAGGGCCCAGAGAAGTAAATATTGTGGGAAAAAATTTCCAGGGAATTGTTATGACTAGGCTTGCATAGGCCTTAGGGCCGATAGCCTAGTACCAACCTATGAACCTATGATGAGGGCCAAGTACTGTGGCACTATAACAGTCTTACATCTGCATGCCATGTCCTTACTTATAAGCTGAGCCACACAGAAAGACTGCCTCACCACCATGGACAAATGGTAGTCAAAGTTCAGATTACTGTACTATCCTAGTATCCAGATCTCTCACCACAGGGTCTGCTCTTAAGGGGGTGCTATCGATGCTGTAATTTCCAGGGGTATTTGATTTTCCTAAGGGTACTTTTAAGCATTTCTTTACATTTAGACTGAGGCCATGGCTCTGACACCAGTCATTAGTCTGCATCAGACCTTTCTGTAGGATATCATCATCATTTGGGGGGGGGGGTCAGTGATTGACCCCAACTTGCAGTCATCAGTAAACTTGGAAAGCCAATGGTCATCTACATTTGCCTTGACATCTGAGAAGTATATCCCAAGCAGGAGGGGGCCCAGCACTGAGTCTTGTGGTACTCTACTGGTGACTGGCCTCTTGGCTATCCATCTGGTGATGCAGAGGGTTATGCCCAGTTCTGCAAGTTTATTGTGTTAAATACCTTGGCAAGGTCAAGGTAGGCGGTATGCATGTCTTGCCTTCATGAATGGCTTTGGTGACCTTCTCAAGGAAGTTTCACCAGACTGAGCAAGCAGGACCTGCCCTAGATGAAGCCAAACTGGGTTAGGTCTAGAGTCTGGAGATGTCCTATGTCCATTGTTAAGCAGGTCCAAGATTATCCATTCCATAGCCTTGCATGTGAGGCTAGTCAGACTTATGGGTCAGTAGTTTCTTGGGTCCAGTAATGGCCACCCGGTGGAAAGGGATGACTGTTGCTGTCCTCCACTCTACTGGAATAAAGCCTGATTGGAGACTGTGGTTAAACAGAGATCCAAATGTGTCTGCTAGGTCATGTTTCAAGCTATTTAATAGGCACCCTGGGATTCTGAAAGGTCCCATTGATAGATGCCATGTTTATGGCTTCAGAGAGCACAGTGACAATATGTTCTATTGTGATAACAGGCAAAGAAATGGTAGTGGGTATTTTATGGGGAGTGACTGGAGGTGATGAGGGGGTGAAATTTGAGCTGACTTTATCAGCCAGCAGGTTTGTTATTTTTTCTGGCTGAGTATAGGTAGTGCCATCTACAGGCAACTCAGCACATTGAGTGTTTCCCTTAAGATTTCAGACATAACTAAAAAATGCTTTGTCATTATCCTTTCCTTGGGAGGCTATTTTGGTCTTGTATTTAGCTTTTATGGACTTGACTAGTTCCCTAATTTGCCTGTTGAGACTAATGAGGGATTTCTTTCGCTGGTGGGCACCCTCTTGCTTGCTTCTAGACAGGAATTTCTTCCTTCTGTTGTATAATTTATTTATGCCAGAGGTCCACCAGGTTGACTTGTTTTTCCAGCTAGACCTAGGTTTAGTTTGGTCAGGTACTGCCATTTCTATGCAGTTGTTTAAGTGATTGTACAGGGCATTTGTGTATAGTCCTGCATAGGCTTTCATATGTTTGGGGTTAAGGGAAGCTTTAAAATTACCTATGCTATCACTTACAAGTAGGTAATTTGCCTTTGAAAATTTCTTTAAGGCTTTAAGGTTTGATGGGAGTTCTACTGTTACACTTACTTCAAAGGAAACCAATTCATGATCCAATGTTACCAATAAGGACATTACTCGGGGGGGGGGGGTGCAACACTCTCCCTATGTTTGTGAGTACTATGTTAAGGATATTTGAGCCCCTAGTTTGAGTGCAGACCAGCTTTTGTACAACATTTGCATTAACAAAGTCCATGGATCTCTGATCCTGCATGTTAGTGGTCCTGTATGTTTCCCAGTTTATAGAGGAGAAGTTAAAAATCACCCATGGATAGTGTGTTTGGCTGAATGGCAAATAATTCTAGTAACTTCAGGTATATGGAGTAGTTTTCATGCTTCATGGTTGGAGACCTGTAGCTAGCAATGATATCATGGGGAATTCTGCTTATGGTCAGCTGGACATGGAGTAGCTCGAGAGAGACAGCCAGCTTGACCGATCTTATGGTGAGATTATTTTTTTATGTAAATGGAAAGACTTCATCCTTCCATTTTTTTTTCTTTTCAGAGGGTTGTCTGAATGTGTGACAGTCATTGTAGCCTTGCACTGCCAGGGTGCTTTCCACAGTCTTGAACCCCATCTCTGTAACTGCACATACATCAGCATTCTCCATGGTGAGGGAAGCTTCTAGAGAGTGCAGTTTCTTTTTAAGACTCCTAGCATTGAGCAGCAATACCTTCAGCTTGACATTAGAAGAATTTGTTATATTGTTACATCTGTTGGTTTGGCACTGCCTAAAAAAGGCACTATGGGGCTAGTGATATGGGTAGTATTCAAAAGCCTAGCAGTGACAGGTGCAGAACATTTCTGACAAAGCAGTGAGGTCTGTGGATCATGTCATCCCAGGCTGACAGATACTAGATCCCACAGAAATGACACCAGTAGCTAAGCCAATCACTTTCTGTTTGTATTGTGGTATTATTCTTGGTGAAGGTAAATGCTGCTCAGTAAGAGGCTCATACTCGCCCTTCAACACATATTCAAAGCAGTCTATAATGTCTCTGTTCATATAGTCCAGACAGATATGTATCAGATCATTCACACCCACATGGACTATAAGTCATACTGGTACTTGTGGTTAAGTGACCTGACTGCCTGTATGATCTGGAGATTTCTGGCCCTTGACAGGCACTGACTGTAACCCTTTCTTTATTCAACCTGGTGAAAGGGGTGTCCATGTGTCTCATGATGGAGTTTCTATGACCAACATTTTTGAATGTGTGGTGTTTCACCTTAGGAGCTTACTTGTGGCAACACTGATGTGTATTTTTGAGTGTAGTGGTTGGTGTTGACTTGGTTTTGTTTGCATGTGGTTTCTGAGGGCAGCATATGGGAGGCCTCTGAGGTTTTGCAAAGTTACTTGTGAGTACCTCCGCATATGTGAGTTTACATGTTGAGACCTTATTTAGTGAGATAAGTTATGTGTGTGTGCTGGCAAACTGCTTGTCATTTGATTTGTCAGTATGGGTATGTGAGAGTTGTGTCTCAATTTTCATAGTGTAACGACATCTCTGAAATAGTGTTTGTTTCAGGATTAAGTGGTTATCAGTAAACATGAGACAATTTCTGCATTGCCTCAGGATGTCCATGTCCACTAGGCTGGCCACAGAGATAGCAGGAGTGTGCCTATCAATGGTTTCAGGGTTTTTTTTCTATGAAATCAAATAGAAAAAAAGTTAAACATATATTGTTTAAACAAAGCTTTTTTAGAGAAAAAAAGAGGAAGTTTCAGCATTTTGGAAAAAGACCTGAAATAAGAGAAGGAAGAAGGGATGCAATGTTTTATGAAGGAAATATTAGACACGGGCAGAAAAAAATGGAAATTGTGGAAAAGTTTGTGGGTATAATGTATAAAAAAGAAATAATACAAACTATATGAAGTGCAAAAAATCTGAAATTAACAATTCTCTAGAAAAGGACATTACTATGAGAGAAATGGAAGAAATAAAGGAAGGGAAAATAAGCACCATCAACAGATGGATTAGGTTATGAATATTAGAAGGAGATGGGAGAAATGAGATATTAATGTTCTGCAAAATGATAAATGAATGTAAAAAGAAAAGAACAGATGAAGGGATTTGTGGTAGACTAATTAAGTTTATATAGAAAAACATGAAACAAAAGATATAAAAATTGGGAACAGATAACACTGGGAAATACAGATTATAAAATCTTTACTAAATTAATACAAAAAGGATGCACAAGAGTTTGTATGAAGTTATAGAAGGATTGTCGGAATCAAAGGGAGAGAGGTAAATGAACTGTTAATAGTAAAAGTAGTAACGTATTATTGTGAAAAAAATAAGAAAGGAAGGTTAGTGATATGATGTGGCAAAGATGTCTGACAAGGTTAATCATGAAGCAATATAGCAAATTATATAAACATATGTCACAGGAGAAAAATGCTGAATATTAATAAAAATACAACATGAAATGTCATGGGTGAAAGTAATGGAAGAACAGTTAAAAGTTAGAAGAAGGGTTAATGCCTATTAATTGTGTCTATAGTGGTAATGAAATGCAATAATTCAAATATGTATGTGTAAAATGAAAGAAGCAAGATGGGAGGTGGAAAAAGAGTTAATTCAAGTGATTGTGGCTAAAAATACAATATGGATAAGTCAAGTTGTGGTACAAATGGATGAAATAAATACAGTTAAATAAGAAACAAGCAAAGGGTTTGGTGAAATGAAGAAAATAAGTGGAATATCTTATACTAGAAAGGAAATCAGTGTCTCAGGAGTGAAATCTGTAGAGCCTGAAAATGTAATAGAACAGTGGAAATAATAGAAGAAGAAATAAAAAATGCTAACAGAGTTGGAAAGTTTTCATCTACCATTTAACAAAAACATGTATATGTTAAATACATACATATTAGGAAACTAGCATATTTAAGGGGTGTATGTTTCCAACCAGAATGGAGAAAGATGTTAGAAATATTATGGTTGGGTCTAGAAAATTCCTATAGTATACTTGGCATCTAAACATTTTTTCTGGGTAATAAAGATTGTGAAAGAGGGAAAGAGTGTTGCAAATGATGGGGAAATGTTATATGTAAGGTATGAAGCAGTATAGAAATATGAAGGAAGGGAAACAAGCAGTAAACAGGAAAGGAAGGAAAAGAGTATGAAACTAAAGTAATAGAAAGTGAACATTAATAAGACAGATGAAAACAGACAATGATGTTATAACAATATTATGGAGAAATACAATAGGTTATATCCTGGGAAGAAATTAAAGAAAATGTAAAAAATTCTATAAAGATCAGAAGCGTAAGCTTTAAGTATTTTTAAGAAGCAGGGCATTTGCTATTAAATGAAGACCCATTGGATACTTTAGGTATGCAGAGGTGATGTTAGAGCCTAAAAAAGAAAAACCCAGTCCATAGCATGAAGATGGCTGCTCCCATTCATATCTTACATGATTCTCAACAGAGAAGAATGAATGGGCTGTGGGATTCTCAAACCTGGGGAATGAACAGTTTATAGAGCAGCCAGAATGGGGGAAGACCTCAGTTGTTAATGGGACACTGAAAAATGGGCAGACATTTGGGAACACCCTCCAAGTGGTACTACAAGATAACGAGAGTGTAATTGTGATGCAAGGTAGAAGCACAGTTACACCATGGATTACAACTGCTAGTGTCTGCAGCACGTCTGATGTGCATTACAGCCCTTCCTACAGAAGCAGTGGCCTACATTTGCAGTATAGCTCATTCTTATCATCTGAATATTGTGCATTTGTAATATAACTGTCTGTTGTACCATGCTTCACAAAATCTCAACAAATGTCCCCAACACTGCCTCATATCTCACTGAGCTACCTGCAGTTGTAATAACATCCAGCAGCTCCTGTGCACTGGGATGCAGTGGCTGTGACACATCTGTCAAATTAAAGGCAAAATTCATGGTCTACAACCTTAAGAAACAATGCAGTGAATACCTGACTCTCTGCAGTACTTTCTTCAAAATGAAACATTGTTTTTATCTTGCACTGTAAAATAATATGGAAAACAGCTTTATAGCCTATCTAGATCTCGCCAAGGCTTTCAACACCATCTCCCATTCTGGAATTATAGATAAACTCAGTAAACTAGGTATAAATCCATATATCACAAGATGGGTTGCCAACTGGCTCACTGACAGAACCCACACTGTGAAAGTAGCAGACTCTAAATCCAACTTCAGACCAGTAACAAGTGAAGTGCCACAGGGTTCAGTCCTGGGTCCTCTCCTGTTTGGTATCTACTTCTCTGAAGTACATTCTAACACAGAAGGTCTTTGGCTTACAACGTTCGCAGATGACTGCAAACTAGGAGCCATAATCAAACCTCCTAACAATGTGGACATCCTACAAAAGGGCCTCACTGAGACAGATGCTTGGTGTCAAAGCCATGGCCTCAAGCTCAATGACAAAAAGTGCATTGTCATCCCTTTTAGTAAAAACTCTGTACCCATGAACTACCACATAGGTGGTAGTCTAATTAACACACAAAGTGTGATAAGAGACCTTGGGACACAGGTGGATAGTAGCCGCTCCTTTGATAATCACAACACCACATTAGTCAGGAAATCATTCTATGTGGCACACCTCATCACAAAAGTTTGCTCATCCAGGAAAAAAGAGGTCATTGTTCCCCTCTACTCATCACTCATTAGACCCATTATAGAGTACAATGCCCCTTTTGGTATGTACCTCACAAGTCATCTACAACTGGAAAGGCCGCAGAAATACCTCACAAAGAGGATTACCTGCCTCAAACAGATGCTCTTCGCAGACCATCTCAAAAAACTCCAGCTTTACTTCGTCACATATCGCCTACTCAGAGGCGATCTCTGCCTAACATACAAAGCTATGTCAAACCCAGAGCTGTTGGACATGCTCCACTTAAAGACATCCCAATCTCTCTGAGCTACATGCTCTAGGTATCTAAACCTTGTCACCATAATAAATGGAACATGCTGGAGGGATAGATTCCTGTCCCAGAGACTTCCCATACTCTGGAACAAACTACCTACCTATCTATATCAAACAAAGCTCCTCATTAGCACTCTTCAAGAAAAAAATATTGATGATTTGATGGGAGATAGGAAATTCACCCCAGGGATCACTTCTGTGGCTTTGTTCGACAGGGACACAGGAAAATAATTTTCTTGGGTGGCGAAAGCCAGGGTACCTTTTGGCTAGGCTTATATAGGCCCTAGGGCCAATAGCCTAGTACCTACCTATGAACCTATAGGGTAATGCTAAGCAAATGTTCTGCTCCCATCTAACAGAGTTAAGATGTACCATGTTGTGAATATTCATAACATCTGCAGATTCTTTACTGGCTGTGAATCACCCAAGATTAAAAAATCTTACAATTCAGCCTTAAGCCACTGCACAGCATGCCACTATGCTTTCTGGGCTAAAACCACTGAAAACCACACACTAGCATAACACTAACCTTCCCACCATCCCTGCATTTTTCTTCTGCAGAACGTAAGCTTTATTCATTTATTTATTTATTTATTTATTTATTTATTTAATTATTGACATTTGGTAACCGGGAAAGTTCACTGGATCAGTGATCATTTTTCAGTGTAGGCCCGGAGAGAAAAGCTCCGAATACAAGTTACAAAAAATGGCATATCATTGTATCAGCAAGTATAAACAGTATATAAAAAAAGCTAAAGAACAGTTGCAATGAGGCAAAACATAATAATTATATAAACTCACAGTACAGTTGCAAAGAATAGAGAGGCATTCTATCATATGTTATCTCACAGAAGCATCAGTTACAAAGGTATGTACAGAATATATTCAGTGCTTTTTTTGTCATATAGTTAGACAATCATCGGATAGGGTTAATCTGCTAAGCCTAGGACCAAGCTATAAAATGGGAAGAGTGAAAATTGGTGGATGAGTAATTAAGGAAAATTATTAGGTGGTTTCTATTGAGCTTGTTGTAGTCATGGTGGTTTAGGCCGGTTGTTGCAGGAACATGTTTGATTATCAAGGTAATGGCACTTTAGTGTAGTTTTGAAAGCTTTGATGGAATCTGTTTGAGTGACAGAAGAGGGTAGAGCATTCCAAGGTTTGGCAATGGAGAAGGAATAAAGGCTTTCTCCTGCACATCTGTTGGGTTTTGATGTGCTTAGGAGCTGTTTATTAGAAGATCTAAGTTGTCTAGTTGGGGTGTATGTTTGTAGCATGGTTTGAAGAAATGGACAATAATCAGGGTTATTTAGTAGTTTGTGGGTGAGTGTTAGTTGAGAGTATTGTAGATAGTGGGAAAATTCAAGCCAGTTTAAACATTTTAAGGCTTGGCAGTGGTGTGTTCTGGTTGGTATACCAGTGGCAAATTTTGTTATTTTGTAGTAGCAGGACTGTAATTTGTTCTTGAGAGTAGTGTATAGGTTAGTGAAAATGGGGATACCATAGAGAAGAGTAGGGAGGAGTAGACTGTTAGCCAGTTTTATCTTGGTGCACATATCAATAAAGAGCTTGTGGCTATACAGCTTACCAAGTTTGAAATGGGTTTACTTGATTGTATTATAAATATGATTTTCAAAGGAGAGTTTGTCATCAATCATAATACCCAGAAGTTTTGATGATTTTACTAGCTCAATTTCAATATTGTTTTGGGAAAAGATCTTGAAGTCTTGAGTCAAACATTTTGATGAAAATATTAAAAGAATTTAGATTTTTTTGGATTGAGTAGAATTTAGGCATAGTTTAGCCAGGATTCAACAGAAGTAAAGGCTTTTTGTGTTAGAAGTAAGAGCTCTGATAGGTTGTTGGCAGAGGTGATTATTGTTGAATCATCTGCGTACTGAATGAGACTACTTAGATGGGATGCTTTATGAAGGTTATTAATGAATATGTTAAATAGTAATGGGCCAAGAATGGACCCTTGGGGAACTCCAGTTTTGGTTATGAGATACTTGGATTGCTTGTTTTGCCATTTGATAGACTGTTTCCTGTCAGAAAGGTAGTTGGAAAACCAAGCCAGTGTGTGTGGAGAGCAGTTTAAGGATCCGAGTTGTACTAGTAGTTTAGGGTGTGATATGGTAACGAAAGCCTTAGATAGGTCTAGTAAAATAACTGAAGTTAGTAGAACAGCAATCTAAAGCTTTGTTTACAGTATTGGTGAAAGACAATAGGGTTGTGGCTGTACTGTGGGCAGGGTGAAAGCCATGTTGGGTGGGGGCAAGTAGGTTATTGTTGGCGAGATACTACTGAGTATGGATACACTTCTCTAGTATTTTAGATAAAACAGAGAGTATAGAGATGGGCTGGTAATTAGAGAAATCATTGGTGTTGCCACCTTTATGCAATGGTGTTGTAATGGAGTTTTTCCAAAGTTGAGGGATGCATGATTCAGAGCTGGAATGGTTAATGAGAATGCTGACAGGATATGCAATAGCATCTGCAACAAGTTTTAGATATTCTGCAGAAAGTCTATCTACAGAGAGGGAACATGGTTTGAGTTTAGTTAGCAATTTATGCACCAGAGAGCTAGGCACACGTTGTATTGTAAATGTTAATGCGGGTGGACTACAGTTTGTGGTGTCATTTACAGGGCGGAAGGGTGGACTGCAGTTTGTAATGTCATTTATAGGAGGGTATAGTGAGTTAGCATTAAGAGCTGAGATATTTGTTTTGCTTTCTGAACTATTAGAGTTAAAGTTTGTTTGAGTAGAGAAATAATTGATGAGTTTTTGAATGGTTTCAATGACGTGAGTGTTAAAGGCTTGGGCAGTTTCTTGTGGGTCTTTTGCAGGAGTTGCTGTTTTGCTGAGTACCTGGATTGAGGAGGGAGGAGACAGATTCAGAGGTTCATAGGTAGGTACTAGGCTATCAGCCCAAGGGCCTAAGTAAGACTAGCCAACAAGGTTCCCTGGTTTACGCCACCCATTCAGTATGAAATTACCACTACTGCAGCTAATCAAGTCACTACTCTTCCCTGAAGGAAAATAACTAACACTTGTTCCATTCTCCTTAAACTTCCAAAAGTTTTTGGGGTTGCTGTTTTTGGAGTCTAGCTGAGTGGAGAAGTAATTTTTCTTGTCAGTAATGACTACTTTTTTGGCATCTTTACGAAGTTGTTTGTATTTTATTTCACTTTGTAGGGTTCTATTTTTGTGCCATTCATTCCAGGCTTTATCCCTAGCAATAAGAGTCTGTTTAGTATGTTTTGTAAGCCATGGGGCATGGTTATGCTTAACTCTTTTAGTTCGCATGGGGGTGAGGCTGTTGAGTGTAGTAAGAAAGACACTGTTAAGTAATTTACAGCGTCATCCAGAGGAAGAGTTTTAATAGGGTACCAATTGTGGGCTTTTAAAGTATCTATAAGAGTCATTTGACTAAAATGGGTAAAATTTCTAGACGTTCTGTACAAATGGGATTTTGTAGTTTGTGCATGGGTTCTATGGGTGAAGGCGGGTAAGTGGTCACTTGAGATATTAGGGAGGGTTCCTGTATGGGCATATTTGTGAGGGTATGTGACAAGTATCCAGTCTAGGGTTGATTTAGTTTGTTTGTTTACTATATGTGTTGGGACTGTTATAAGTTGCGTAAACTTATACAAGTTTATACTATTAGATGGGTAGCTAGAGATGAGAGATTGCCAGTTTATATTAGTATCACCCAGAATGATGGTTTCCATAGCAATGTTCTGGATTGTCCAGGATAGAAAATCTTCTAGAATAGGTATATTTTGACCTGGGGGAATGTAAAGTATGATAATGCATACTTGTTTTCTTTTGTTGATATGGAGTATAGTTGGTAAGAGTTCTATGTTTTCAAAGGTGGGAACAGGTTTGGAGAAAGGAGTGATAGTTAAAGAGTCATGGTAAATTAGTGCAACAACTCCACCCTTTCTAAGCATGTTATATCCTGGAGGGATTATTTCAGTGTCAGATATATGTGGTTTTAACCAGGTTTCTGTAAGTGCCACAATATCTAGGAGTACAGAGAATGCCAGGCATGGAATTCAGTGATTTTGTTACAGATGCTTCAAACATTTACCGTAGTGATAAATAAGTTATGGATATTTGATGTTTGAAGGTTGGAAGGAGAATTAGCTGGATCAGGATTGGGGTGAATATCACCACACTGGGTGATTAATTGAAGAAGAATTGTTTGTATTGTGAAATATAGCGTTGGAAGGCAAGGTCTATGACGTGGATTAAGAGTAAATTTTACTGTGGGAGTAACTGTGTTGTACTTTACTTTAGTTGGACGAAAAGTATGGTAGTTAAATAAACAAGGGGAGATATTGGAGAAGCTGTTGCAAGTAGTGTGAGGTTGTCTTGGCAGGGTGCAAGATCTTGGAGAAGAAGTATAAGTTTGGGGGATGGAAGTGGAGTGGGATAGTAGGTACAAAATAGCAGTGAAGGAGAGTGAGAGGATGCCTTTGCTTATGTTGAAGGGCATCTTGCTTATAATGGAGGTATAGAGAGTAAAGGGAATGAAAAAGTAGTTACTTAACTAGTGAAAGATAGGTGATAAGGATCTAGAGTGTATACAAAATGTAAGGGAGGGTGTACTAGAGTAGAGTCAATTGATAAAGTAGTTACAATTGTAGCAGGGCTGTGATTGGTAGATAGAGATGGGGGTGTGGTGTCTGGAAGTATATATGTAATTGATGTGGTGGTGGGTGGGAATGGGGGTAGGGTAGCAGAGTGAACCAGGTGTGAAGCGGAGGGTGAACAGAGTGGGAAGCGTCCAATTCTAAAAGCTGTTAAAATCAAGAAAACAATCACCAAGGCAGAAAATCAGCCAGCTAAGAGGAAAAGGTTAGAGCTGTAAGCAAGAAGCAAACACTTGATGAAGCTGGCAGAAGATAAATTGAGGGCGGGTGGGAGAGACGGGCAAGGACAGGGTCAGGTTGATAAGAAGTTAGTAGAGGCCGAGGGTCCCTGGCAGCGTGCTCCATACATAGCTAAGCCACGTATTATATTTTAGCGGTAAAACACTAGAACATACATTGGAATTCTTATTTGAAGCTTTACGTCCAGCGTTGTGAGTACTGTAACTGGCTGTAGGTGCTACTGGGCAGAGCCTGTGGTGGGCTTCACTTTCTAAATGATAGGAGGGTTTCACGGGAATATTTAACTTCCTAAACATTAGAGGTGAGGGAGACTGGAGGAAATATAGATATCATGAACAGGGTGCCATCATATCAAGTAAAAGTTATGCAAGAGTGAGTACCACACAGTGCTGCTATTGACTAATAATGAACTAATTACTACTACAGTAAACAAGTGCTACATCCTCCATACTTTCCCTACCTCTAAGCTCACCTACCTAACCACTGATTGTTCTTCACAGTCTTGTCTTCTTCCTTCTCCTTGGGTCTACCCGCTCAGTTTGCCCTGCGGGCTCACTCCGCTCCCCTGCCCTACCCCCAAATCCCACACACCCCCAGTGCTCCTACACTTATTCTACCCATAAGTCCCCACCCATGTATCACCCAATCCACTCTCATCTCATCACTATCCCCTCCCCTCCCATCCTCCAATACTCTCTCACCCCTCCCATCCTTAATCCTTAAAGCTCTAGATACACTTCCATACTCCTCCCTCCTACACTGTCACCAATTATCCTATTACATCCTCAACACCTAACCCCCAACTATTCCATTATACCTACACCACACCATGTCTCTTCAATCCATTCTCATCCCTTCCCTTAGTCTACTTCTCCTACTACCTCTATACCATGCCACCTCCTATTTCTTTTACAAACTACCCCCTTCATTCCTATCCCCTCTTCACCTCACCATCTCCCCTGACATTAATTATAACACTGCCACATCTCATTTCCACACTATATCCTCCTCCCTAGTGCTTCCAAACCCACTTCTCTGCTTTAAACTAAAACTCCTATCCACCTCAATGAAGCGTCATCTTCCCAAAGAACTATTGTATCTCCCACCAAACTCCAGGAGCAAATCCAAACCCCTGCTCTCATTTCCGTTTAATTTCCTTTGTCTAGCAGGAGACATACACCCCAACCCAGGACCTAGTACCAGCAGTAATCCATCTCCCCCCATTACCACCCATACTACCAACCCTAAATACCTCAAGATCTTGACCATCAATACCCAGAGCCTAAGAAACAAATTAGCCCACTTCCATGTTTGACTATCCCAAACCCAACCTGACATAGCAGCTGTCGCTGAGACATAGCTAAAACCCATATTTCAGACTCTGAAATACTACCCACAGAGTTTCAAGTACTTAGACAAGACCGCCTAAAAAAGAAGGGTGGAGTAGCCTTAATCTACTCTAGCCTACTCTCCATCACGCCTTACCAAAATCCTATTCCACAGTTTAACAACACTGAACTAGTCATAGGAAATCTCAAACTAAATAACCACAAAATCATTTATTTTATAGCCCTCTATATCCCCCTGGAAACAACATTAACACACTTGAGGAAATTCTTCTATGGGCCTCATATAATATCAAGCTTGAGACATACATCCTAGGAGATGTGAACATTGACTGGAACACAATTACTGCCAATAACCCCACTATTTCAATCAATCTATGTAATTTCACTCAACTCACAAATGCTATAACCAGACCTAATAAAAATAAACCCCAGGCTCCATACTGGACTGGATCCTTGTCTCCCACCCTAACAAAATCTCCCACACTGGCACCTTATCAGTGATCATTTACCAGCCTTCATCCATAGAGCAACCCCCTCCCCTCCTCATCTATACCAATATATCCATATTCAGAATCTCAGCAACTTTAACCCTACAACTTTTTCCAATTCTCTCAAACTGATAAATTGTGACACTCTAAAAACTCTACCTCTGGACAGTGCTGTTGAATTATTCAACTTTACCTTCTTAGACAGTCAACTCCCAAGCCCCTCTAAGAATAAAATGTATAAAAACCAATACCGCCCCCTTGACTTAGTAAAGATACCAAAACACTCATGCAACAAAGGGACAAGACCTGGAAACTCTACCATTATAATAGGCACCCTGACACCCTTCTTAAATATAAACAACTTTGCAACGTAGCAAAAAAACATATCATGCAAGACAAAAAAGCATACTATATCAAACTCCAGTCTAACCACTCCTCTAACCCCAAACAATTCTGGAAATCCATCAACTCACTTCTCAATTCAGGCACCAAAAACAACCCCTGCCCTGACGCTAGTAAATCTGACCTAGAAATAGCTACTCTGTTCATCTCCTTCTTTACTAACTCTATAGCTGAACTCACTAAAACATTTCCAAACAACAGCACCTCCCCCAAATCAAACCCTTTGTCCAACCTTCCTGCCCAAACTCACCTTTCATATTCCACCTCAAACCCATCCCCACCTCATATATAAAAAGTCTCTCCAAGCTTGATCCTTGCTCTAATGTTCCTGACAATATCCCCTCACTCTTTTTAAGAATAGCAGCAGACAGCATCGCCATACCCATTAGCGTACTCATCAACAGATCTTCACAAGAATCATATGTTCCCAAACTGTGGTGTGCAGCCTTTTTCCTACCCCTCCACAGAGTTTCAAGTACTTAGACAAGACCGCCTAAAAAAGAAGGGTGGAGTAGCCTTAATCTACTCTAGCCTACTCTCCATCACGCCTTACCAAAATCCTATTCCACAGTTTAACAACACTGAACTAGTCATAGGAAATCTCAAACTAAATAACCACAAAATCATTTATTTTATAGCCCTCTATATCCCCCTGGAAACAACATTAACACACTTGAGGAAATTCTTCTATGGGCCTCATATAATATCAAGCTTGAGACATACATCCTAGGAGATGTGAACATTGACTGGAACACAATTACTGCCAATAACCCCACTATTTCAATCAATCTATGTAATTTCACTCAACTCACAAATGCTATAACCAGACCTAATAAAAATAAACCCCAGGCTCCATACTGGACTGGATCCTTGTCTCCCACCCTAACAAAATCTCCCACACTGGCACCTTATCAGTGATCATTTACCAGCCTTCATCCATAGAGCAACCCCCTCCCCTCCTCATCTACACCAATACATCCATATTCAGAATCTCAGCAACTTTAACCCTACAACTTTTTCCAGTTCTCTCAAACTGATAAATTGTGACACTCTAAAAACTCTACCTCTGGACAGTGCTGTCGAATTATTCAACTTTACCTTCTTAGACAGTCAACTCCCAAGCCCCTCTAAGAATAAAATGTATAAAAACCAATACCGCCCCCTTGGCTTAGTAAAGATACCAAAACACTCATGCAACAAAGGGACAAGACCTGGAAACTCTACCATTATAATAGGCACCCTGACACCCTTCTTAAATATAAACAACTTCGCAACGTAGCAAAAAAACATATCATGCAAGACAAAAAAGCATACTATATCAAACTCCAGTCTAACCACTCCTCTAACCCCAAACAATTCTGGAAATCCATCAACTCACTTCTCAATTCAGGCACCAAAAACAACCCCTGCCCTGACGCTAGTAAATCTGACCTAGAAATAGCTACTCTGTTCATCTCCTTCTTTACTAACTCTATAGCTGAACTCACTAAAACATTTCCAAACAACAGCACCTCCCCCAAATCAAACACTTTGTCCAACCTTCCTGCCCAAACTCACCTTTCATATTCCACCTCAAACCCATCCCCACCTCATATATAAAAAAGTCTCTCCAAGCTTAATCCTTGCTCTAATGTTCCTGACAATATCCCCTCACTCTTTTTAAGAATAGCAGCAGACAGCATCGCCATACCCATTAGCGTACTCATCAACAGATCTTCACAAGAATCATATGTTCCCAAACTGTGGTGTGCAGCCTTTTTCCTACCCCTCCATAAAGGAGGCAAAAATAATAACATCTCCCAACTTCCGACCCATAGCGATTCTCTCCCCTGTTTCAAAACTTTTTGAGAAAAGTATCCACCTGCAGTTCATGCCATTCATTAAACATCCAACTCCTCACCCCAACACAACATGGATTCTGTCCTGGCCATAGCACAATAACAGCTCTTCTCTCTTTTTCTAGACATCATTAACCATGCCCGAGACTCTAAAGAACTTGTATCTACAGTCCTCCTTGACCTCTCCAAGGCTTTCGAGACAGTCTCTCATACCCACCTTCTTCACCACCTTTCCAATCTTAACCTCTCACAAAATACCATTACCTGGTTCAACAGCTACCTCCCCAACAGATCTCAGGCAGTAAAATGGAAGACTGCCACCTCATTCTTCCTTCCCACCCCAACTGGGGTACCCCAGGGATCCATTCTTGGCCCTATGCTCTTCAATATCTTCATTAATGATTTCCATGAGGCCATTCCTAACACTAAGATAGTACAATATGCAGATGACTCAACTTTAATTTGCTCTGCATCAAGCCTCCCTGAGCTCCAAACAAAAACTCAAACTGCCTTCTCAACTACTGAGAACTGGATGCTCCAAAATCACTTATCTTTGAATGCCAACAAACCAGAGAGTCTTCTATTCTCTCTCTCAACATCTATCCACCTAGACAAAACCTCTTTCAAGATTACAAGCCTTGCCAACTCCACTATAGAAGTTTTTCCTTTTGCTAAACTTCTTGGAGTTACTATTGACGAACAACTAAAATTCAGTACCTATATTCAGCTAAATATAAAGAAAACCCATCAGAAACTTTGCATGCTGTACAGAAACTCCCACTTCCGCTCCCCATCCACAAGACAGACCCTCGCCACTACCTTCACTAATGTATGGCACTCCCCTGCTAACCAACCTATCTTCCTCCATCTCTTCTAAACTAGAATCATGTTACAATAAAATTTCAAAGTTCGCCACAACCTCCAAATACTCCACTCATCACTGTAAACCTCTCCACCAGCTGCAATGGCTAGAACTCCCAAACTACCTTAACTACCTCCAACTCATCACCACCCACAAGCTTATTTTCAAACCAACTATATGCCCTGCACTAACAAATATCTTAACAGTATACACCCCAAGCAGAACTCTAAAATCTACCCACCAAAATCTAATCTCTGTTTATAAACCAAACCGTCCCACTGGTCAGCTTCTCCTATCCTTCTCCATCACCAAAAAATGGAATTCTCTCCCTCCATCCCTAAGAACCTGAGAACTTTGAACACTTCAAAACCCAGCTGCATTCTTACCTCTCCCAAAAATGGAAATGCAATTGCACTCCACTTATCTAACCTGCTCAATACATAAATACTTTATTACACACAAAGTTTGTTCTTCCTTACACATTATTGATTAACCCTATGTACTGCCTTCATGCAAATGTTACCTCTATACCACTTTCAGAGGATTTAAACCTCTGTATTAATCTAACGTATGCTATTATTCATGCATAAAGAACTCATCCATGCTAATGTTACTTCTATATCATTTTCAGATGATTTAAACCTCTGTATTAATTTAACCTTGTACCACTGTTCTCATCCACTAAACATGTAAATATGCTTTACATCCTTCTCTAAGCTGCTTTTTAACGTTTGTTTAGTTTTTGCTATTTTGTGTGTAAAATTTGCGGAGCTTGTTTCTGTTTCCACCATGTATTGTACATCATATTATGGAGCTTGTACTATGTATTATTGGAGCTTTTCTCCCCTGGCCTCCACTGAAAATGGGCTCTTTGAGCGCAGTAGACCTTCCCAGTCATCAAACTGGAAATAAATAAATAAATTGTAACAAGCAAGACAGACTTCAGCTTTATAGTGTGGAATACAGGACTAAAAGCAGCTTATGATGAAAGACTATGGTTGGTTGAGACTATGTAACAGTTACACAGTCAGTCACAGGCTTTAACAGTTGAAATTCATGCCAGAGAATGTTGTATGAAGCAGTTAAATTGTATGAGACATCTGAGCTATCAGCATTCTAATCAGTGTAAACAAATGTTGCAATATATGAAACAGTGGAACAACACACAGCTTTGAATATCAAATACAACAGTTACACTATATGAGTTAGTCTAGAAGTTATAAATAGTATAACACTAAGAATTACAGTAGAAACCATTCTAAAAACATGACCTTTGCTAAGTCTGATTGTTGCATGATAGCTGACAATGTCTACCCACAAGCAGCTGTGGTTCAGCTTCAGTCTCACTACCACACGGTAGCTCCCTCCCTGAAGTAACCATCTCACCTGTTCTGGCTGCAAGTGTGTGATCTGTCTGGGTCTTCCGCAGGCTACCAGACCCACATGCTTGTCTCCAAGCCTGACTGCATGTAAATGCACGCACACATGGTACTGCATTATCAAAATAATTCCCTAGCAGGACATCTGCAGGGATATCCTCAAACACACCTACTTGCTGGCTTCCCTTTTCACCCTCCCAGTCAAGGTGAACCCTAGCCAAAGGAATTTGGAATGGTGTCCCTCCTAAAGCTCTGACTGGAGTAAACTGCCCAAGCAAGTAGTGCTCCTATGTAACCATTGCAGGCTTCACAATGGTTATGTCAGAGGCTGCATCTCGCTTAGCAGTGGCCTCTTTCCCCTCCACTAAGATAGGATATAACCTCTTGTGGTAGTTTGGTACCCTTTTTATCTCAAGACAACCTTACTACTGACATTTTGTCATTCCCACTTACTGGCTCTCCCATCTCCTTTTCCCCACCTTGCCTCCTTGGACATCTGTATGCTACATGGCCCTGCTGGTTGCATTTAAAACATCTAACCCTTGGTCCTGGATGTGTACCTGGACTACTGGCTTCCTCTGCTACTGACGGACTCTGTTGGGGCAGTCTGGGCTGCCCACCATAAGTTCCCTTAGACCCATGAGCAGCACTGGGTGCCCCTTTCCTGTGCAGTGATGCCCTGCTTGCTAGGTATAGGTCTCCCTTCTTCCCCAACTCATCTGCAGTAATGCATTGTCTATCAGCTAACCAGATTCTCATGTCCTCAGGCAAAGTGCCAAGGGCTTGTTACCTCACAAAAGGTCTGCCAGCCCTTCAAAAGTGGTGATCTGACATCCACTCACTCACCTATGAAAATAAGCGCCTAGTTCAGCAACATATTCACACACACTTTCGTCTGCCTTGCATCTATGCTCACAAAACTTTTTTCTATAAGCTTCAGGTGTTAATTTAAAGCATTCTAACAAATGCATTTTGATTGTATTATAATTTAAGCAATCAGTATCAGACAGTTTAGAAATTGCAGTTACAGCTTTACCATGGAGTAAGGGAATCAGGAACCGTACCCAGAGCCCTTGGTCAACATTATACTGTTTACATACCCTCTCAAACACATGAGTGAAACTATTAAAATTATCCCCCTCTGTAAATTGTGGAAGAAATTTACTGACATTTGTTGCTTCTGGGGATCTGTTACTCCCTTCCCCATTACCTCCATGACTATGGCGAAGAGTCAGCATCTCCTTTTCATGTTGTCTCTGCCTCTCCTTCTCCTCAGCTTCCAGGTGACACAGTTTCTCATTTTTCTCAGCCTTCAGACATTGCAGGCTCTCATTTTCTTCAGTCACTAGATGTCTCAGTCTCTCTGCTGCTTTTATTTCCAAACACTTTGCCTCCAGCTCAAGCGTCTTTAACACCAGATGGATTTTTAAGTCTTCTGTGGAAAGGTTGAACTATCCATTTTCTGAGAGTTGTACATTTCCAAGTCCAACCTGATCATCCTCCCGATTGCTATCCTGTGAAGCAGCTGTTACTAAAGATGCAATCATTTCTGCCTTAGTCAGGTTTCCATGCACCAGTCCTTTAGCCTGGCACATCTCAGCCCAGTGGCTCCTTGTCAGCTAGCCATACTCCTCTGCTGACATGCTTGTCTGCTCTCCCTAAGTTAAGAAAAAAAGAATAGAACAATTGTGATATCAAGTCTGAATGTTCACTGTGTGGCTTATTGGGAGTACAAACACCTTCAGTGACCACTGTACACAGGCTACAGGAATTCAATATCCACACTACTACAAACCAATTAATGTGTGATGTGGCTATCCCACTGCCAACCAATTAATATGTGATGTGGATATCCCAGCACTGTCAACCAATTAATATGTGACACCCCTGCATTGGCCCAGGAATCAAGGAGCCTCAATACTCACCACTGGCAACAGTGAGGGATGTACACAATGGGAATATGACAAGTACACACACAGTAAAGTGCAATTACCCTTAGGAGCACACACAGATCACAGTCAGTCTGGGTCTGGTTTCTCCCTCTTTCTCTAATTCCCCAATAAGACTCCACACTGGCAAAGCTATAGCGTTAACATCTCAGCTGAGAGGACAAGCCAAGACCTCCAGCACCCTCTCTGTCCAACCAGTGCTTCGTGTCCCTGCCCAAATAGCTGACACACACACACTTTGAGATTTGGTTTCTATACAAACACACACACACGTGGGGAAGGCTGGCACAGGTTTACTTACCTATGACCCCTTCTGCCCAGACTATAAGGTAGTTTCCACTGCCACCAACCCTTCTTATCAGTTACTATAAGACCCTTACAAATGTTGTCCAATCCTACTGTGTAATGTTACTAATAATCCAAATAGTATTCTGACCAAGAGCAAGGCTATTTAGGAGTGGTCTGTAGAGTGTCACCAAATACATATGGAAGTACTCTCAGAACTTAAATATGTCTCACAAATATCAGCCACAATGATAGGTTTAAATATATTTAATGATAAAAGAACAAGACAATACTCAGTCAACAAACACAGTTACTTCAGAGTTCAAAATCACAGAAAATATTTTAACGCAACATTGCAGGACAGTCTCATTTAAATACAGAAAACATCTAAACTAATCTTTACTATATTCCTATCTATATCTAAAATAAATCACTGTACTCTAGTTACTTATTATTAGCAAGGCAATTGCAGATGTTGATGATGAGTGGATGTTCTTGCTAAGTCCAAGACAAAATACAAAATGCACAGTCTCTCTCATAGAGAGTTCTTAAATTAATATCACATTTTACTGCTGGGTTAGCTTGGGTGACATCACTCTGTCACCTGACTTCAGTTCACAGGCCAAACAGAAACTTAACAGAATTTTAACACATCTGTGTTAAAAATACATATCTCCCAGAACTGCATAGCTGCTAGGAAGTCATAAAGCAATAAAACATTTTTTTACATTTTAAACCTAGTAACTACTTCTCTCCAAGACAACAGAAAAAAACTTCTAACTCTAGACATCCTATCTCCTTGCTGCATTGAAACCAATTTTTATAGCAGATCATAAAGCACTTAATTTCAACATATTTTCTTGAAGTTTTATAAGTTAATCTTCTATGTTCTAGCAGGGTATGCTGTGGTTATGTTCTTGAAGCTCAGTACACAACATACACTTCTGTATAAATTATATCAATATTCAAAAATGACATAGACGTATTTACAAAATTCCAGATAGCTTGGCTGGCAATATTACCCTATATCACAGCCCCTTTCAAGAAAAATTTTCTTTTACTCTAGCAGTGCTTGTTCCATAGCTAAATAATCACTGCATAGCCTCATAATCCTCAGAACTTGTCCCTTCACTACATTCTTAGGTACATGCGGGGGGGGGGGTGCATACTTGTGCAATAATAAATTCTCCTTACATTTCTTTTTAAACACCCCAGTCCTAAAATTCCCAATCAAATCCCGCATAGCAGTCACAGCTAGAAAATCAATAGGCTCACTGGAGTAAATATAACTAAATTTAAAAAAAGAGGTGGTGGAGTGCAAATACACAAACCCATACGCAATTCAGGTGACCTATTCCATAGAATAAAAATATCATCCACAAAGTGCTTATAACAAACTGTATGTTCACACACAATCAAATTCCCTTCCCATTGTGCAAGTGCTAGGTTGGCATAGAAATTGGCACAAGCAGTGCCCATCGCCATGCCAACCTTTTGCAAATAAAACTTATAATTAAAAATAAACACATTATTTTCAAGAATCAACACCAAAAGGGAACAAATAAACTCAGTCTCATCACTGGAAAAACGTTGCTTCTTAATAAAATAGATCTAACATTGTCTATACCCCATTCATTAGAAATCACTGTAAACAACAACGCAACATTGAACTTTCTCTCTTTCTTCTGTTTCACAGCAACTGATTGGTTGCCTTGATAGTTAAATTTATTCAGGTGTTTAATAGGTCTGAAGAAGCAGTCTGAGGACTGTGAAACCACTTACCTTGTACTTTTTTGTGTTTTGTTTTTATATTAAACGTTTTGGTTTTATTTGAGACATGGTGATCATTCTTTCTTTTTGATATAATTTTAACTACATTGTTGACAGAACGGTCTTTACCAGCCTGTTGGAATTTTTTCTTATTTGCTTCATTATGTAGGGTCTACCAGATAACATGATGAAAATGTGAACCCAATGTGTAGTAAAATTCTTGTTGAAGAGTTTATATAAAATGATATAATAAATAAATGTCTCAGTTCATTATTTTCTGAACAGTGAATGCATGCCTGTTATGTGGGAAGTTACTAGGTTTAGATGAGATGAAACAAAACTGTTCATGAATGATGATTTTTTTTTTTATTAGCAATTAAAAACACATTTTTGGTCACAGAGGCATTATTTATTCTTTGTTGACAGGGATAATCCCTCTAGGCTAGGGGCCTCTTTTCAGGGGAGGGAAATTTGACCAGGTCATTGGGAAACTTATCTACTGTTTTTGATAGGTGCCATGAGGTATTTTTACATCCACCTGAGGTACCACCAACTCAAGTAGATGGAACCTCAGTTTAATGCCTCAGACTAAGGATGATACACTGAGGAGTGCAGCACGCCCCTTATGCTGCACTGCAGTGTCAGCAATCGGTCTAACTACTGTGGGAATGGGACCCACAGCCTTCTGCACTAAAAGTGAGTGTGCTACCTGTTACACTACAGACAATGAGTTTTTTTTTTTTGTTTCTGGAAAATAATGCTGCCCCCCCTGTTTCATTATTACTAGTGAGCTTGCTGATACTAAGCAACTGAACATGCCAGCTGTCGTGTTAAAGAGATGTGGGTGTGTTATTGCAAGTGAGAAGGTAGAAAGAATACACTTTTTATATACAAAGAAAGCAATTCTTGCATTTTATAAATTAATATTTTTTTCTGGGATTATTAGTAACGACTGCTACTTCGGTGACAAGACTCAATATGCAAGATTTATTCTTAATGGGGGCTTTCATTAAATGATCTTTCTTTTAAAAGTAAAGGCATCACTTTGAAATTTTGTTCATATGAATACACCTTTACTCCTTTATATCCTGATGACTATCAGCAGAAAATCATTCAGTACTGAAGACAGTTTGGCGCGGTGGTGGTGCTGCGGTAGCTTTGTCGCCTCACAGTAAGATGCTGTCTGGTTCGATTCTCAGCTAGAGCGTCTTCTGCGTGGAGACATGCGCAATTGGGCATACCTTCGTTGAAGTTTGTGCGTCGGGGCTGGTAACTCGGCAAGTAAGAATCAACTACCAATTATTAGCGGACCGCAGTTCCGCTGTGGCGACCCCTAACCGGGAAAAGCCGAAAGAAACAACAACTGAAGACAGTTTGAACACCATATTAGTTAGCAAATGAGCATTGACCTGAACTTGCTAGTGAAGAGATACAGGTTTAAAGGACTCAGAAGGCCATTTCTGCAGAATTCTAGGCAAACCATTGTGTATCCTGCATGTGCAAGAAAGCCAAAACCAATGAGTTGCTTGTACATGCAAGAAAGCAAAAACAAAATTGTCTATTCTGTTAAAATGAGGTCTTTATTTTATAAATAGCAAAACTGTATAGGATACAGCATATCTAGATTCACAGAGAGGGTGAGCTGCCCTGTCTAACAATACAGTATACATGAAAGCAATACCAAGAAAAATAAAGGTTATAGTTGGGAATTTCAAAGGCAGGATAGCTTGATCATATTTCAGCATTTGGTACTTCTCCATGTAAGACATGAAGTATACCTGCTGAAAGAAAATTCAGGCATCCCTCTATGGGAGCTATACCGTAGATCCATGTGTCAGAGACTTGTAAATCAATCAAGGATAGAATCTCTGGGCCATTTATTTCACTTTGTTTACTGGGTTATGAGACTGGTCTACGGACTGCTTTCAGCAATGACCTAGGAAGAAAAGTGAAATAATAAAATGGTAACCTAGACAGTAGTAATAACAATGATTATATGTTTCTCATGACAAGGGACATAAGCACAAAGTAGGACAGAATATTGATATAATTATAAATATAAAAGAGTGATAATCATTGCAAATGGGAGAATTTACAAAGTATGTATAAACACTATATGATTCTATAAGAGAATACACCTTCCTGAGAGAATAGAGGAGATGATACTACATGTGAGCTGCAGATAGCTTAGCAAATATCACAGATGCAAAAGTGCATTTAGTCTCATTATGTAGCAGTTCTTTCACAGATTTTTTGAAGCTACGTAAGGATTATTTTGTTACATCATTAGGTAAGCTGTTCTAAAGAGTTGGCCCCATTCTAGAAAAGACTTTTTCACCAATAGCAAGTTTGAATTTTCGTCTGGTAAATAAAATCTCATCTTGCCTGTTTCTTAGGGAGTAGTTTTATTTTTCTAATTGGAAGTTTTGTTTTCTAATTTGAAATTTTGTTTTCAGAGGTTGGCAATAACCTAGTATAAGTATTTTGACTATTAAGAGTACCTCTTTTAGTGATAAGAAGCAAGTGGAAATTATTTAAGTCACAGTGTTTTATAGTTCACCAGGAGAGCAAATTTGCATATATAATTTTCAGCTTTTTGAAGTTTTTGAGTGTTGTGAGTAGAATTGGGGTTAATAATGGGTAGCACATATTCTAATTTAGGCATTAAAACCATTCTTAGAGATGGCTGTAAATGCAGCTGGACAGAGAAGGTATGAGATATGGTAACACTTTCAGCATAATTTGAGCCATGTGTGTTACTTTTTTACTGCCATTTTTCCATGGGGGTGCACAATCTAATTAATGTAAATTACATGATGCACCATTACGGCCCTTCTGTTTCTGAAGCACAGTTATTCCCTCTTTCCTTGACTGTATAGAGCAGTAATATCACAAGTCCCTTGGCTTGTGTCATATTTCACTAAGCTCACCCACAGTAATCCATGTGGGAGCAAATAATTTGGAAACTGGGACCACAAATGGTGATTAAGTAGACCAAGGAATCAGAAAGAATGGTAGCCTTTTCAAATTTTTCTGCCAGTGCAGTTCAAGGAGGAAGAATACAGACCATGGGCAAGTAGGGGCACAAGTTAATGTAATACTGAAGTGATGGGGCAAGGAAGAGGCTGATCTTAAGGTAGAGTCATCAGGGGACATCAGTTGAAAAGTAAATCAGAATTATGGTACCTTAAGATGAGGTTGAAAAGTAGACAGACAATGAAGAGAGGATGCATTGATTAGGATGGTCAAAGGGCACTAACAGGGGATGGGAAAGGAAATGTACAGGTTACCATAAAGAATTTGCTGGTTGTTTCCTTTTAAGGGTATAGCTAATCCCTTATGGTAACCTACACATTTCTTTTCCCTTCCCCCATTACTGCCCCTATGCCCATCCTAGACAGTGCCTCCTCTCTCCTTTACTGTCCATTAATAGTACAGTGGGCAGTCCTGGGGTGAACTTTGTTTCTCACCCATAGATCTATGTTGCACTTGAAAATGGACAAGGATGAACTTTGTTCTATGTGGATGGGGAGTCTTTTGGCACCAGTTATTTTTGACAAATCTTCCTGCAGGATGGCTAAGTCATTTGGGGATTCTGTGATTACTCCAAGCTCGCAATCATCTGCAAACTTAGTCAGCCAGAGCCCTTTGGTATTGGCTTTGCATATGAGGCTGGTCAGACATGAGTCTGTGGAAGGTCCTCCCTTATGCAGGGGAATGCCTGTAGCTGTTCTCCATTTGCTTGGTGCAAAACTGTATGTAAGCTAAAACTGAACAGTGTTGTTAGGGTTGTGGCTAAGCCTTTCTTCATGCTACTTAAGATGCATCCAATGATATTGTCATGACCCATCAGTACAGTATTTTTAGCTTTTGATAGCACTTTAAGGACTTGGTCTTGCATGAGAACTGGAGATGAATCAGTTTCACATGCATCTTGATGGACAGATGGAAGAGAGAGGGCTAAATTTATCAGCCAGTGGGTTAGCTTTATCTTCAGTATCAGTATAAGTAACATTGTTCACAACCAGCTCAGTGCATTGCTGCTTTGTGCTTTTGAGATTACAAACATAAGTAAGCAATGCCTCATGATTGGCTTTTCTCACTGTAACTGCGATTGTGTTTATAGCGATTTATTTTGAAGGCACTTTCCATAACCCTGTATTTTGCTGCCATTGCCTGCTCCTTCATCCTTTGTTATTGGTGGCTTGCTGATGCACACATATTTATGTCTAAAGGTCTTTTTCTTAGTCAGTTTATTGAAGTTTTCCCCTCCTAGCTCCTACTCAACAATATATTTATTATGTCTTTCATGGCATACTTTTCATTGATGGCAGTATGCTTCAGGTGTGATCTGTTAACCCACACTATAGCTCCTGAGTCCATTATTAGACAGGCTCCCTCACTGAATGAATACCATTTTCTTAAGTCTTGTTTTCATTTGCTGATAAATTTAGCATTCGTTACTCTTTCAGTGTTTTTTGATGCACGCGCACACACACAAATACACACACACGGAAAACCAAATGTATGGTCTGTTTCATATGTAAGACCAGCAGTTACCTCTTCTCACCAGTCTTCAATCACCTTTTCTATGCTCTTCCTTCCTCCATCTGTTTCCAACCATTCTTTCAGCATTCCAGCAGACTCCACCATTCATAACTTCTTTAGCAACCTACACCTTAGGACAGAGTTAAAGGCCTAGTTAAAACCCAATGTATCTATGTGCACACCCTGTCACCTCTTCATATAAATGGGACAGGTACGTTCAGCAGATTTTCTGGTTCTAAATTCATGATTGTTATAGTTCTACAATGCTGCTAAATAGTCAGATTTTATTCCAAGGTCTTTCCAATGATTTTCATAACAGATAAGTTCAAAGTACCCACTACATAGTTGGTGGTGATATTTGTGGCCCCTCACTTACGCATGGTACCACTGTCGTGATCCCTTAATTTTTTGGAACAATGTCATACTCAGTAGATCTGTTAACACAGATCATCAGGTTTGCAGCATTCTGGAGGGCAGCCCATCTGGCACATGTGTTTTGCCCTCCTCTAATGCCACTATCCCTTCCCCCACCTTACTTTGACATACTGATCAGTTTGTCTACTTGTTCTACCTGCCTTCCCTTTCCCTGTCATGCCAGTGCCCTTCCATCCTCCTTTTTCATTAACATTGACAGTAAGAATTCAAAGCTTTTGTCTGGCCTTTTATTTTAATTCAGACTTCTTCCTCTCTGCCAAGAATTTAAGAAAGGCCTTTGTACCATTATTTAAACTTGCAAGTTATTTTTCCAGTCCTTTTATGGCTCTCCTAACTTCCCTGGATGCATTATTTTCTTCGTTCACATTATGCCTCGCTATCACTTCCTTTCCCATTCCTTGCAGACCTTTTCCTTACCTTCCTGTACTCCAATGGCTCTTTTCTTCAGCTACAGAGTTTTCTTTCTTTTAAATTTTCCTTTCTTGTGAAACCCAGCCTCTGCCATTTCTTATATGGTGTCACAGAAATCATTCACTCACTCTAACTTCCACCTCACCCCCATGCCTTCCCAATCTTTAATGTTCATCTGTAGTCCACTCCCTGTAGTACCACAACACTGTATTTAGTGTGGCACAAATGCAGTTTGCAAAAGCATTTCCTTTATTCCACTTCCTTACTCTGCCTTGATCAGCACAGTTTCTAGAATCTCACCAACATGGTGTGCAAAGCCTTCCTGATTAATCATCTCCACAATGTAGCTTCCCCTGCTGACCCTTGTTGCTGGGATACTCTTCAGCAACTGGGAAAGCAAAAATGGAGCAGAAGGAGTCAAGGTAAAGCCAAAACTCATAATTAAAATCAAACAATAAAATGAACTTAGCAATGTGTAAATAAAATAAAACTTTAATGTAAACAGCAACGTTTTTGGGTGAACGACCCTTCCTCAGTGCTGTACCATTTCCAAACCAACATTTTCTAAACAGAAAATCAAAAACCACACAGCCAGTGACATTAGTTCAACAATTAACAATTAAAAGTTTCCTTAAAGGGAACACAGCATAGCTTTTTTTAAACATAATTGTTTCTGTCTAAGAATTGGTTTTAATGAAATAGTGTGATTTTAAACCTGGTGGGCAATCAGCCTGTAACTGAAGAATCCACTCATATTCCTTTATTTTTAATTTATTATTCAAATCTCCCCTTCTTAAACACTTGGCAACCATATCTATTACTCTAAAAAAAAATAAATAAAACGTGTGTGTACAGCCCCTATCAATAAAATGTTTAGCTAAAGAATTTATAATAATATTTCTCCTAATATCTGATCTATGCTCTATAATTCTGTCTTTCAGTTTCCTTGCTGAACTTCCTACATAAAAACTTGTACACATTACAGGTTGCCACATTGGTAATATTTACAGAATTGCAAGTTGCAAAACATTTAAGCATGTATTTCTTTTGTGTAAGAGTACAAGCTCTATTAATAAGAGTACAACAGCAACAGTTATGGCATGGGAATGTGCCTACCTTATTAAAAATATTAGTGGTTAAACTAGCTCAAACATCTTTATAACAAAGGTGGTTTCAAGTCAGAGCAATTGTGAAATGAAAACCTAGGTACAATATCTATCACATTTCGTAATTCAGGTAACGTTCTTGAAATGCCCCAATTGTCACTTATAATCTTTTTTATTGGGCCACTACTTCTAGTATAAGTAGCAGTGTAGCACAATATATTACTATCCTCTAAGGGGAACATGCCATTACCAAATGTAACTTTACCACTAAAATATGGTCTAGCCTGAGTATACCTTAGTGTCATAACTTCCTTAGTAGTATTGCTCAATAGATCAATATCATAACCTCGATCAACAAATTCATCCACTGACTCATTCATTTGTTCCAAACATTTACCTGAATCAGTATTTAATCTACTCATCTGGGTAAGTTGTCCTTTGACAATACCTCTAAAAATATAGGAAGTAAGCATACTTATCCTTACGTAAATACCTATTTCTATGGACAGTTTTCTTATAGACAGATGTATGCAGGTCAGCACCATCATAAGTTAACATAACATCTAAGAAGTTAATATTATACAAAGATTTAGTCATAGAAAATAAAAAATCAGTACTTGTATTCAGATATTCAACAAACTGTATTAATTCATATTCTTCTTCCCGTATAAAAAATACATCAACGAAACTTTTAAAAACTAACTTTAGATGAGAAATGCAAGGGGCCATTATATACAAAATCATTTTCCCATTTATCAAGTACTAGATTAGCATAAGTATTAGCAATGGGAGTGCCCACTGTAATGCCCAAAGGTTGATACATTTTGTCAAAAATAAAAATATTGTTATCTAAAACAATTTCCAGTAACTTGCATAAAGTTTTAATCTGTCTACCTGTAAGTTGATCATATTTACATAATAGATCCCTGATAGATGTCATACCATAACTATTTGGAATAACTGTAGAGAGATATTTAATGTCAAGGACAATCATTTGAAAGTGTCTTCATTTTTTTCATAAAAAAGGACCATGATATCGGTTTACAAAAAATTTGTTCTTGTGAAAAGGAATCAGAAGGAGATTGAAGGGCATGGGTTATAACTCAAACTTAGGAAGTAGCATTATTTGTATAGATATGAGGAAATATTGGTTTGCAGAGAAGGCCGACAATGAGTGAAATAGAGTCCCCAAGAAGGATTGTGCATAACAAATCTACATACATATTAAAAATAGCATTGGCTAGGTGGAAATGCAGGGTGAAAAGCAGAAGTTGACGGGTGCCAGCTATAACAAACATGCAGAAACACTAGGTTAAGAGTTTTCTTCTTCAGACAATGTGTGTATCCATGTACATGCCTAAAGGTGTCCATTATAACGCTGATAATATAAAATACATCAAAGAATGCATAGAACAGTGCTAAAGGTATGAGATTTTTTTAAAAGAAGACAAACAAAATGAAAATGTAAACTGTATACTGTATAATCAACAACGACTTGGAATAAGAAGTATATATCTGGTTGTTGCATCAGAGACATGGGATAACTGCATGTCAAGTATTTAGAATGTAACAATCTTTTTACAGTAAGTTATGATCCAGAAACAAGCTACTCCTCCAGCCAGTATTTCTGAATCACTCAGTGAAATTTATAGAAGATATGTTCTTTGTGCTTGACTCAAAAGCCCAGCAGTGTTGGCTAATTTCAAACATCTACTGGCATGTGGTTCCAACAGGTTGGACCCATTTTTGGAAATGATTTGTATCCCACTATGGCATTAAATAATTATTTATTAAGGGTATTGGCATTGTCATTATTAGTTCTGAGATTGTAGGCAGTTGTTTACAGTGTAAGTTTTGTGGCTAGAGGTGAGCATATGTGTAGCTTAATTAATGTAGAGGAAAATTTCAAGTAGTTGAGTTACCCTCCCAGGTCCTCACAGCCAATTAGTTTCTTAACGTAGGCAACATTTAAATGAATCTGCAAATCCTTTGATCAGCAGTGTCCAATAGATGGGTGTTAAATAGCAAATGTAGGGAGATAACTGATTATACTCTAGATTTGGAAACGGGGCATTCCTGACAAGAGCTTTTCTAACTTTTATTGCCAGAAGGTATGGTTTCTGTAGCCCAGTTTCAGTTATTAGCCACTGTCAAATGTTTTCTCTGTATGTGATTTTAAAGAAAGGTGGACTGCATAAGGAGACAAGATATCTGTGTTCATAGACTTAGTTGCTTATATTATGTGGGTCCCTAGGATATACACAGCAGTTAACCCATAATCTCCATCAGATGCCAAAGATCATCACTGCTGATGCAGCTTGGTTATTTTTATTTTTTATTTTATTTTTTGTTACGACAACAGAGCATTAATAATAGACCACTACAGGTAGAAACTGAAACAAAAAATATTTATCCTGTCAAGAAATTCTAGACAATCCAAATCTGGCAACAGCACAATAACTGCTTACTACAAATTTTAATTTTGTTTTTTTAAACAAAATGCTGTTTTGGGGACATGCATCCTCATATGAGCTTGTTTGCTTGGAAAACTATTTGGATCACCAATTCCATTGACTTAGAACAGAAGCAGTGGGAAATAAGTTTGAGAATCCTCAAGAAAAGTATCAGACTGAAAAATCACATATGTGTTACACACACTATAAAGCATTCTTGCAGAAGTGTGAAAAAAAAATAGTTGAGATAGCCTTTAATAAAAGAGAATTTTGTGAGTTTCAGGTCCTGTCTTCCTACCACCTTCCTTTCTAGAGTCAGCCAGGTATTATATTTCCTGGCTAACAAAGCTCAGCTAATTTGTGAAATTGCTATCAGTGGTCATCAAGGCTCTTCACCTGATCTATGGACCCAGGGGAAGGAAAGTATGCATATGTAAATGACAGTACTCAGCTTTATGATCCCAGTGGACTTAAAAAAATGCAGATAGCCTCATAGATGTGTCTTCCTTGCAGTTCTTAGTTATAATGGTCACTTATTTTACTAAATACCTCCAGTTTCCTTTTCCCTCTGTTGATTATGTAACTATATATATATATATATATATATATATATATATATATATATATATATATATATAAATATAAAATAATCCACTGCGGTGGTGGTGCTGCAGTAGTGTTGTCGCCTCACAGTAAGACGTTGCCCTGTTCGATTCTCAGCTAGAGCGTCTTCTGTGTGGAGACATGCATGAATGGGTGTACCTTCATTGAAGGTTGTGCATCAGGACCGGCAACTCGGCATGTAAAAATCTACTGCCAATCATTAGCGGACCTGAGTTCCGCTGTGGCAACCCCTAACCGGGAAAAGCCAAAAGACACAAAACAAAAATATATATAATAATCCAGTGACTCTCTTACTAACAATGCCTTGATTAATAATTTATTTCAGTGCCTCTCTATAGTAATTTTTGAAGCATTGTGTATAAGGATTTTTTCTTTTGTATAATTCAAACTTCTGTAATATACCTAAACAGAATGCTCTTCTCTCATTTGGTGGGGGCTTTTTTTTCTCTGTCCCTGCTTTAAGTAGAAGGTTGTCATCTTTCTAAACAGAAAGACTGTACAAGATTTATAAACCACAAAACATGAATAGGTCATAATCAGAGCCTTATGGTACTGCTGACAATTGTTTCATTACTGGAGTATGAGCTGCCAATTCTAACTTGAAAGGTTCTGTTAGCGAGATAACTGCAAATTCACACTATTACTTGGATTAAAAGTTGAGAGTATCCAATTTTGAGAGGAGAATTGGGTGATTAACTGATTCAGATATTGTTGTCATACCCTCAAATATCCTCAAAATATATCATCATTAAACAGTCTGCCATTCATGTAATTGCACATACATAGAGTCAGTTGCTTTATATATTGCCTTCATAGTACCAAAGCCAAATCTGAATCCATGTTTGCTTTGTAAAGTACTCTGGCACTGGGTGGAGAGAATTTAGCTATGTCCTGCTCATGATCTTCATTCTACAGACCAAAGTTTGATTCCTTCAGCTTCCATTTGCCTTTTATGTGATTCTAAGCAAGTTACTTAACCAGACAGAATTTAAGAGTTACTCCTGAAAACAGGCCTTTGGCTAGTAGGTTTACCTGATTAACAAATGAATAAAAAAGGTCAACAGTATTAATGTGATCTGTAATTTATATCTCCAATATTTTAATGATGGACAATAATTTAGGTGCTGACCAGTGGCCATACAAATTTTGAGAATATCTATCTTTTTGCCACCACATGTATAATTTTCTGAGTCTGTGTATGCATACAGTTTTACTGTCCATTTATCATGATGTCTTTAATGTTCTGTGTCTGTGTGAGTGCACATTTAGTGACCTTTCAGCATATGTATTCCACATATAAATCATGTTGAGACATAGGGAGTAGAGGGGTTAACATTTCTCAAGTCAAGCAATCCCATCCATCAATCAAAGCAAATCAGGCCAATGTAAAACTGACAATATTCATAAGATGAAGCTTTAAAGATGTTTGCACTGATGACCTATAGATCATTTTCTATTGCTTTAAGTTAGAACTACACGAACTCCCCAAATTATAGTTTGAAACTAAAAAGTGAAAAAACAGCAGTTTCCTCTAACTCAAATAATCACAAAGAATAAAATCATAAAAGAAGGTGCTGGCATGTACTGTGTTCAAAGATGTTATACAGTTATGCTGATCCAGTTTTTTCAACATTAGCCATAATCCATAATTTGTATGCTAGCAACAATGCTGGGACAACACTCTGGCTGAGAAAAAGATTTCAGTATGAAACAAACCAAGCAACACTGATAATGAACAAGTATTTATTAAAACAAAGCTTTCAGGTCAAACAAACCCTTCATCAGTGTATAAAATACTAACACATACTAAGCATTTTATACACTATCAAAAATCGTACAACCATTAATTATTCAATTAAACAATCAATCCTAGTTAAAAACAATAGTTGCAGAAGAAGCACAGAACTATATTAGGTTTTAAAGAAACAGTCTGGTTTAAACCTGGTAATACACCAGCACAAAGGCATATTATCCACTGATATTCCTTCATCTCAAGCTTATTGTTAAGATCTCTCCCTCGTATATCCTTACATACTCTATCACCCTAAAAGAGAATTTATGTGCATTTCCTTATGTAATGATATGCTTAGCCAAGGAATTTATGTCAATATTTCTTCTTATTTCTGAATGGTGCTCAGTTATTCTTTCCTTCAGTTTTCTGGTAGATTTCCCAACATAAAATGCCTGGCATCTATTACACGTAGCCAGGTATATTATATTCATTGTAATACATGTTGCTAAGCCAGAAAATACATAATTCTTATTTATTATTTATTTATTTACATTTGTTGACCGGGAATGTCCGACTGGGTGCAGATCCATTTTCAGTGGAGGCCCAGGGAGAAAAGCTTCACAAATTAAAAGATTACAGACATAGTTACAGATGAAGAATCCTAGCAATTAAAATATTACAAACATAGTTACAGATGAAGAACATAGTACATTCAGTAGATAGGGTGCTGAAAAGTATTATTTTTGTTAATGACTTCACAACAGCTACAAGTATAGCAAGGAAAGGTACTTGTTTTAGCTGCTGTTACCCCGCCCCATTCTTGACACACGTCTTTATAACATAACTTCTGCTTTAAACTCTGACAGTTTCTGAATGAGAAACTGGGTTTCATACCAACTACAGTTTTATGAACTAAGCTTTGTTCTGCAACTGTTTGGTTTTTTGAGAAAAAGCTTTCAGACAAGTTCAATGAGTACAGTGCTCTTATACAGCCAGCAGTACCATGTATAATGCGAGATCACTATACAATAATCATGCAATGGCCTCACAAACAAGTGATTATGTAGAATTATAACAACAGTTAATTCCAGGCCTAGTGGTACATGGAGACACAGAACATGATATTTGATTTGATGTATTCAATACCTTGAATCAGCCTTACACACACACACACACACACACACACACACACACACACACACACACACACACACACACAAACACACACACACACAGTCCCAAGCTGCTTACATTAGTAAATTTTGCTTTTACTTTCAGCATAGTCTCTAGACAACTCTCTCTAATTTACACTGCAGGCACATAAACAGGGCTGTTTGGCAGTTTTAAAGTATTCCAGAGCTACTTCAATTAAGCTTTTGTTAGATGCTGATATTTTAAGCTCAGTACTCACCTTTAAACTGATAATTTTTTCAAGTCTTCTCCCTGTGGGGGAGTGACACAAGTTCATGGCTAATCTTGTTCTAGCTGCTCTCTACTCCATTCCCTGTCTGTTACTCCCAGCCCCACCCTCTGATTATCTTCATTAGTCAGTCCCCTTCTCTGGTGCCATCTTTAAACCATCTCTCAACTTTTACCTAACTCACATTTATTTTCCATCCTATTACTGCTTTAGGTTCCCTGCCCCACTGTTCGTTGTGCATGCACAGCTAGTAAGTAGAGCAGTGCTACATTTCTATTAGTGTTGATATGCATTACTGTTTAACTTCTGAATTATTTGGTTATTTCTGTTAACTGCTGAGTCATTTCATGGCGCTGAGTTGTAACCAGGGTTGCCAGATGTCCCTATTTGGGCGGGACTATCCCGAGATCAGCAGCCTGATACCGAGTCCCGCACTGCCGGTTTAAATCCTGGGCAGCCTCCGCTTTGTTTTTGTTTTTTTTTATTTATTTTGATTGGCCCATATACCGGCATACGGGCCAGTCAGAAATCGCTAAACACAGAGCTTCTTGTGTTTAATGCGGAACATCGCAGTTCAACATTAAACAGAAGTAGCTCCGTGTTTAGCGATTTTTGATTGGCCTGTATACCGGTATACGGGCCAATCAAAAAAATCACAAAACAGAGCTACTTCTGTTTAATGCGGAACTGCGATGTTTCGCATTAAACAGAAGTAGCTCCATTTTTAGCGATTTTTGATTGGCCCGTATACCGGTATACGGGCCAATAAAAAAAATCGCAAAACAGAGCTACTTCTGTTTAATGCGGAACTGCGATGTTTTACATTAAACAGAAGTAGCTCCGTGTTTAGCGCTTTTTGATTGGCCCGTATACTGGTGTATGGGCCAATCAAAAAATAGCAAAACAGAGCTACTTCTGTTTAATGCGGAACTGCGATGTTTCGCATTAAACAGAAGCAACTCCGAGCTTGTAAAAAATTAATGCGGAACTCTGATGTTCCGCATTAAAGACCCTGGCGTGGAAGACCTTTTTTTTTTTTTTAGTCTTCACTTACAGTGAAAGACCTTTTTTTTTTCACTTTTGTTTGTCCCTACGTGGCCAGTCGGAAATCTGGCAACCCTGGGTGTAACTGATGTTCAGAACTCCTATATGCTTTGAGAGCTAGCTATTGTATTAACTGACAAACTACTTGTATGTCTATCTTATTACATGATAGTAGAGCTTAATTATATATCTGCCAGGCATCCTTTTAACTGCTTGTAAATCTTATTTGTGTTCTGACTGCATCTGTAAGCATTCCTGTTGTATGCTACTGCTCTTAGAAGGCTCAGAGGCTGGACTTTTCATTGCTTTTATAGAAGGCTAAGTGAGTGTAGTTCATGTACTGTTCATATTGTATAACTTAGCTGTAAAATTATTGCCTTAGAACAGCCATACTTGCTTTGTGCAATATATCCTGTCTGTATTCACTGCTAGATTGTACAGCTGTTATCAGTCAGAGGCTGCATGTTAATGCTGATAATGTTGATAATGTATGCAATTTAATCAATTTTACTTTTTATCTGTATACCTTGCATGCTTTACACTAATTCTGCCTTATTTAATTTTATTTTTCAGTTGCATGGGTTTCTTTCATGCGTGACCCCCACCACCACTTGGGATTAACTACGATACACATTTTCCACTTCATCCACTGAAGCTGACTATCGTAACTAAATAAAACTCCAGGAAGCAAGACCCTGACAGCCTACAGCTTTTCTGTTGTAACAGGTGAATTGCAACTTAGTTTTTGTTAGGTTTTAAAGCTTAAAAGGTGTATGCACAATATCAGTGAAGGGTGTATGCACAATATCAGTGAAGGGTTCCAGCCAATGGACACTAGATTGGGCCAATACCTTGAATCAGCCTTACCCCCTGATTATCTTCATTAGTCAGTCCCCTTCTTTGGCGCCATCTTTAAACCATCTCTCAACTTTTACCTAATTCACATTTATTTTCCATCCTATTACTGAATCCCTGCCCCACTGTTCAATGTCCTTCATGGTTCACTGTTACAGTCATGACTGTAGGGTTCTTCCTGCCAGCAGCAGCCCTCGAGCGGCCAGAATTCCAAAGTCTGGATTGCGCGTCAGCTGAGGTCACTTTTATCCTGACGTCAATGTGCCAGGAAGTATAAAGACCTCAGCCGATGCCATTACCCCAGTCTTTCTTGCCGCACAGTGCCCTGAGCAGTTCACTGATGCCGGTCGGCCTACTCCTGTCTGTTTTTGGATTTACTTCCAGGATTTTCCGTTTTATAAGATAAGTACCCCATTGGGGAGGTCTTTTTCTTGCTCCAGTCAGATGTCAGAAAAAGTTAATAATTGTATTTTTTGTGGGAAACAAATACCTCATAGGGATTTTCACTCTTATTGTATTCCCTGCCTGGGGCCTGACCATGACATTGCTAATTGTGGGTTCTGTGCTAGAGTTAATCAGCATACTATTAGGCGTAGGTACAACTTTGCCTTCTACTATTTTGGTAAAAGGTTTAATTATAATATGTCTTCGGATTCTTTTCCGGCTTCTGGTGTGTGTAAGAGGCGCAAAGATAAAGACAGGCCTCCGAGGTCCAAAGCAGAGGATATTACTCAGTTATTGCCAGTTGCTGGTTCGTTGGTCGTCAATGAGGCACCTTTGCAGCCCCTGTCGTCTGCCTCCTTTGAACCAATTGCCTGTACCAACTGCGGTGTGGAGCTGATGTGGCCTTGAGAATTGCCAGGGAATGGACCTTTGGATACTACTCCCTCAGTTGGGTCTGGAGCCGGTAGGCAGGTACCAGCTTCTGAGTGAATTTTCAGGCCTTCACAGCTTCATGTACATATGGATTCTGTTTTGCATTCTAAGACAATGACTAAGGCTCCAGCTAAAAAGAAATGGCAAGCACAGACACCTTTTGATCAGGGTCCTAGGCCTCAAAGGCAGATGCTTAGGATGGCTGAAGATTTGTTATCTATGATCAGGGGTTCTCATCCCCCTCCTGACAAAAAGCCTAGATTACAGTCTGATTATGATTCCTCAGACCAAATTTCTGTTTCTTCTGCTTCTTCCCTTGAGCAGGATTGTTCTTTCCTCCTTATGAGGATTCTGATGCTGAAGATTCCTTTCCTTCAGCCTCTCCTCCTGAGGATTATTCTTTTGGTGAAACTTTGCATGATATGAGGGAGCATTTTCACTGGGAAGGGCAGGAATTCTCTGAAACCAAGAAAAGGCTTAGGGATTTTCTTCTTCTACCTCAGCATAAGCCTCTTGCTATTCCCCCTGTATTGGACATTGTAGATGATGTTTTTTTCAGAAGCTTCCCTCTCTCCTGATTCTTTTCCCCCTGCTCCAGTCAAACCAGATAGGTATTATAGGGTTCCAGATTCTCACAAGTTTCTTTTTAAGACTCTTTCATCTGATCCGGAAACAATTTCTCAGGGCCTTAAAGGTGTTAAAGCGGCCACTGCTAAACATCCTATTCCCTCTGACCAAGAGTCTAGGGCTTTGGAAAGATGGGGTAAAAAAGTTTATACTTCTGATACATTGTCTATTAGAGCTTTGAACTGTCAATTTCATATGCTAAAGTATCAGCAATACCTTTTGTCTGTATTTAAACAAAATATGTCAGCTGTTTCTATTGGGGCGGATGATAAGGAGTTACAGGATTTATTGCATGCTATTGAACAAGTGGGTAAACATACTCTGCATTGTGGTTTTGATTCTTTGGAAGCTTCTTGTAGGGCTGCAACAACTGGCACAGTTATTAGAAGACATGCTTGGTTAAAGGAACAAATCTTGCCAGATCAGGTTAAAGCCAAACTTTTGGATGCCCCTTTGCAGCATGATGTTTTGTTTGGGGCCAAAGCTGAAGAGGTATTAAAGAAAATGGAGGACAAAGCCAAATCTATCCAGACAGTTAAGGATTTTCTACAGGTGCAACCTCCTAGATTTAGCAGGCACTGGCCAGCTAAACCTTGGTCCTTTCCGAGCTCGAACAGGCCTCAGAGAACCAGATTCAGGCATTCCAGAGGTAGGGGACAGGCACAAATCTTTTTAGGAATAGGCAGTCGACTGCCCCCTCTCCCAAAGGAGGTGAAGATAAGTCTCAACCCTACTGGAAACAGTCTTTATGACTCTCCCTTTCTGGTTCCAGGTGCTCCTCTCCTGGAAAAACCTTTGGGAGGAAAGATTTCTCTTTTTTATCAAAATTGGGGCCACATAACCCGGGACAAATGGGTTCTGGACATAGTCTCAAGAGGTTACAGATATCATTTCCAGACCTTGCCAAAACCGAACGGTTGGCCAGATCTGCCAAATCATCAATGGGCAGAGGCACAACTTCAGGTTCAGTCCCTCTTAGCTATGAGGGCCATAGAATTGGTACCAAATTTAGAAATAGGGCAAGGTTTTTATTCAAGACTTTTCCTGGTTCCCAGGAAGGAAAATTTGTGGAGACCAATCCTGGACCTTTCCGTACTAAACACCTTTCTAGATGTACCAAAATTCAAGATACTCACTCTGCAGCAGCTGCTGCCTATGTTGGGCAAGAATGCTTGGATGGTGACTCTGGACTTAAAGGAAGCTTACCTGCATATTCCTATAAGGTGAGAGTGCAGAAGGTATCTGAGATTCAAAGCGGGCTCAAAGCATTACCAGTTCTCTGTGCTGCCCTTTGGCTTATCTACTGCACCCAGAGTCTTTACAAAGTGCCTGGCACCAGTAATGGCATTTTGCAAACAGAAGGGGATTCAAATATACTCTTATCTGGACGACTGTCTTATTCAAGCAGATAACAAAGGCACTCTACTTCAGCATCTAGCTTTGTGCAGCATCTTCTACAGTACCTCAAATTCACAGTGAATCTAAAGAAGTCAAATCTGGTGCCCACACAACAAATTACTTTCCTGGGTGCTCTTCTGAGTACTACAACCCAGATGGCTTCCTTGACACCAGACAAAATAGAGCAACTGGCTTCTTCTTTCCAACACCTGGCTTCAATGAAACAGCTGACTGCAAGACAGGTTCTGCAGGCTTTAGTTTACATGGCTTCCTGCATTCTTCTAATACCATATGCAAGACTGCATATGAGGAAACTACAGTGGTATCTCAAGAGTGTGTGGTCTCAGCATTACCACAGTTTGGAAACAGTGATCACAATTTTGCCTTGTCTACAGCAAGAGTTTCTTTGGTGGGCTGAAGCCTGTCTCCAGAACTAGGGGAGGCCTTTTTGTCCTCCACCAACCAACCAAGTTCTGACAACGGATGCTTCAGATTATGCCTGGGGAGCCCACATGCACAGGAGATGTCTTTAGGGTGTTTGGACAAAGGAGCAAATTCACCTGCACATAAATTTGAAGGAGATGCTCGCTGTACAGAATGCTCTGATAGCCTTCAGGGACTTTCTTCTACCAGGGCAATTGTTGATAAAGACAGGCAACACTACAGTGATGTGGTACATAAAGAAGCAGGGGGGCTCTCACTCTTAACCCCTGTGCAGGTTAGCCATGGCTCTGTGGTACACTGCACTGACCTGCAGAGTCCACTTACAGGCACAATTCCTGCCAGGAAAAGACAACACTCTGGCAGACACATTGAGCAGGACACTTTTGGATCCTCACAAATGGATGTTGGATGTTCGGATATTCAGGATGATAGTACAGGCATGGGGATGTCCGGAAATAGATCTTTTTGCATCCCCTCAGAATCATCAACTTCCAACATTCTGCACCAGGACTACCACAAACTAGCATGGCAAGTGGATGCCCTCTCATTCAGTTGGAAACACCTCTCAGTATATGCTTTTCCTCCTTTTCCTCTTATACCTCCGGTACTTCTGAAGATAAAACAGGACAGACCACAAATGATTTTACTGGCTCCCAATTGGCCTCGACAATTCTGGTATTCCACTCTGATGAACCTAGTTCAGGATCCTCCCTGGATTCTGCCTCAAATCCCTCATCTACTGTCTCAACAGGATGGCCGGATCCTGCACAGTCATGTCAAAACTCTGAATCTAGCTGCCCGGTGGATCCAGGGTCTGTAAACACCTCTACTCTTTCCAAACAGGTAATGGATGTAATCCTTGAAGCTAGACGGCCCAGCACTAGGAAATCTTATGCAGGTAAATGGAAAAGATTTTACTCTTGGAATCAAGTCCAAGGTAGTGATTCTACTGTTCCGAACATTCCTCTGATTTTAAAGTATCTGGCAGAGTTGTTACATACGGGCCTATCTTTTTCATCTATTAAGCTTCATGCTTCTGCTATTTCTGCACATTACAATACGGATACGACGATTTTTTCTCATCCATTACTTAAACAATTTCTTAGAGGGGCTAAGAATGTTCGGCCCCCTATAAGAGCACCTGTTCCCACTTGGGATCTTAACTATGTTTTGGAAAAATTAACCTTGTCTCCTTTTGAACCTGCAGCTTCCACGGATTTAAAATCTTTGTCTTGGAAAACTGCTTTTCTTTTAGCTAGAAGAATTTCGGAATTGCAAGCACTCATGGCTGTGGAACCCTTCATTATTTTTCATCAGGACAGGATATCCCTAAGTACTAATCCCACCTTTATGCCTAAGGTGGTTTCGGCAGTGGCCTTGAATCAGACTATTCATTTGCCTACTTTTTATCCTAATCCTCAAAGTAAGGAAGGAAGTCTTTTGCACTCTTTGGACGTGCACAGGCAGCTTCATTTTTACCTGGACAGGACCAAGATATTCAGGAAATCTGACCAATTGTTTGTCGCTTATGCTCCTACTGTTCTAGGGAAAGCAATCACTAAGCAAACTATTTCTAAGTGGATTGCCCACCGCATCAAGTTCTGTTACTCTCTTTATGGCAATCCAGTTCCTGTTAATATTAGGACTCATTCTACCTGGGCTACTGCTACTTCAGCAGCCTTTCTTTGTGGGGTTCCTACCAAGGATATTTTAGAGGCTGCTACTTGGAGTTCTGTGCATACTTTTTCTAAGCATTACAACCTCCCTCTCTATTCTAAATCTAGGGCCGGTTTTGCTTCTGCAGTTTTGCAAGGTTTTGTGGCTGCTCCTTCTGTTTCTCCTCCAGCCACCCTTTCTTAGCTTTGGGACGCAACCCTACAGTCATGACTGCAACAGTGAACCACGAAGGACATAGTACAGTTGTGCACTCTTACCATAAATGTAGATGTTTGAGTGTGTTCACTGTTGCAGTCTGAGTTACCCTCCCTCCTACCCCCTCTTTTGTTTTTTCTTTGAGTATTGTCTGTTATGAGGTATTTTGGCTGCTGAGGTTTTGGGCACCTGACATCTGGGGCAAGAAAAACTGGGGTAATGGCATCGGCTGAGGTCTTTATACTTCCTGGCGCATTGACGTCAGGATAAAAGCGACCTTAGTTGATGCCCAATCCAGACTTTGGGATTCTGGCTGATCGAGGGCTGCTGCTGGCAGGAAGAACCCTACAGTCATGACTGCAACAGTGAACACACTCGAACATCTACATTTATGGTAAGAGTACACAACTGTACTTTGTGCATGCACAGCTAGTAAGTAGAGCAGTGCTACATTTCTATTAGTGTTGATATGCATTGCTGTTTAACTTCTGAATTATTTGGTTATTTCTGTTAACTGCTGAGTCATTTGATGGTGCTGAGTTGTAACTGATGTTCAGAACTCCTATATGCTTTGAGAGCTAGCTATTGTGTGGGTTCCATCCAATTGACACTAGACTGGGGGAATACCTTGAATCAGCCTTACACACACACACACACACACACACACACACACACACACACACACCGTCCCAAGCCTTTATTGTTTACATTAGTAAATGTTGCTTTTACTTTCAGCATAGTCTCGACTAATCACAACTCTCTCTAATTTACACTGCAGGCACATAAACAGGGCTGTTTGGCAGTTTTAAAGTATTCACCTTTAAACTGATAATTTTTTCAAGTCTTCTCCCTGTGGGGGAGTGACACAAGTTCATGGCTAATCTTGTTCTAGCTGCTCTCTACTCCATTCCCTGTCTGTTACTCCCAGCCCCACCCCCTGATTATCTTCATTAGTCAGTCCCCTTCTCTGGTGCCATCTTTAAACCATCTCTCAACTTTTACCTAACTCACATTTATTTTCCATCCTATTACTGCTTTAGGTTCCCTGCCCCACTGTTCGTTGTGCATGCACAGCTAGTAAGTAGAGCAGTGCTACATTTCTATTAGAGTTGATATGCATTAGTGTTTAACTTCTGAATTATTTGGTTATTTCTGTTAACTGCTGAGTCATTTCATGGCGCCGAGTTGTAACTGATGTTCAGAACTCCTATATGCTTTGAGAGCTAGCTATTGTATTAACTGACAAACTACTTGTATGGCTATCTTATTTCATGATAGTAGAGCTTAATTATATATCTGCCAGGCATCCTTTTAACTGCTTGCAAATCTTATTTGTGTTCTTACTGCATCTGTAAGCATTCCTGTTGTATGCAGGGTTGCCAGACGTCCCTATTTGGGCGGGACTGTCCTGAGATCAGCAGCCTGATCCCGAGTCCCGCCCTGCCAGTTTAAATCCCGGCCAGCCATCGCTTTGTTTTTTTTTTTTTTGTTTTTTTTTTGATTGGCCCATATACCTGGCATACAGGCCAATCAAAAATCGCTAAACACGGAGCTTCTTGTGTTCCGCATTAAACAGAAGTAGCTCTGTGTTTAACGATTTTTGATTGGCCTGTATGCCGGTATACGTGCTAATCAAAAATCGCTAAACACGGAGCTACTTCTGTTGAATGCGGAACTGCAATGTTCCGCATTAAACATGAGAAGCTCCGTGTTTAGTGCAGAGCTACTGTTCTTTAATGTGGAACTCTGTTCCGCATTAAAGACTTTTTTTTTTTTTTTTTGCTCTTCACTTGCCGTGAAAGACTTTTTTTTTTTTTGGTCATTCCTACCTGGCTAGTTGGAGATCTGGCAACCCTGGTTGTATGCTACTGCTCTTAGAAGGCTCAGAGGCTGGACTTTTAATTGCTTTTACAGAAGGCTAAGTGAGTGTAGTTCATGTTACTGTTCATATTGTATAACTTAGCTGTAAAATTATTGCCTTAGAACAGCCATACTTGCTTTGTGCAATATATCCTGTCTGTATTCACTGCTAGATTGTACAGCTGTTATCAGTCAGAGGCTGTATGTTAATGCTGATAATGTTTGCAATTTAATCAATTTTACTTTTTATCTGTATACCTTGCATGCTTTGCACTTCACATTCTGTAACCTTTGCACTAATTCTGCCTTATTTAATTTTATTTTTCAGTTGCATGGGTTTCTTTCATGCGTGACCCCCACCGCCACTTGGGATTAACTACAATACACATTTTCCACTTCATCCACTGAAGCTGACTATCGTAACCAAATAAAACTCCAGGAAGCAAGACCCTGACATCCTACAGCTTTTCTGTTGTAACAGGTGAATTGCAACTTAGTTTTTGTTCGGTTTTAAAGCTTAAAAGGTGTATGCACAATATCAGTGAAGGGTTCCAGCCAATTGACACTAGATTGGGCCAATACCTTGAATCAGCCTTACACACACACACACACACACACACACACACACACACACACACACACACACACACACACACACACACACACACACACACACACACACACACAGTCCCAAGCCTTTACTGTTTACATTAGTAAATTTTGCTTTTACTTTCAGCATAGTCTCTAGACTAATCACAACTCTCTCTAATTTACACTGCAGGCACATAAACAGGGCTGTTTGGCAGTTTTAAAGTATTCCAGAGATACTTCAATTAAGCTTTTGTTAGATGCTGATATTTTAAGCTCAGTACTCACATTTAAACTGATAATTTTTTCAGGTCTTCTCCCTGTGGGGCTGAACCCGCTCTGTTCGCTATGCTCACTCCGCTCCCCTCCCTACCCTACAGTGGTACAACAGCTATCTCTCCAATAGGCAGCAATCCACCAAATGGCAACAGTCTTACTCTCCCTTCCTCAGTACATCCACAGGGGTACCCCAAGACTCCATACTTGGTCCTCTCTTATTTGGCATCTTTATTAACAACTTTCACACCACTCTCCCGCAATGCTCAGTAATCCAGTATGCTGATGACTCTACAATAATATGCACTGCAAATTCCAGCTCTGAACTCCAGCAAATTATCCAGAATGCCCTCATATCTACTGAATCTTGGATGCTTAACAATCATCTTGCCCTAAATCCAAAAAAAACTAAACTAGTAATTTTTACTCCTAGGAAAACCACTTCATTTGATAAAAAAAACTCTTCACTATACAAGCCCAAGACAATATCACCATAGAAGTTGTCCCACACACTAAATTACTAGGCATTATTATAGATGAAAACCTTAACTTTGACCTACACATAAACAATAACATCAAAAAAACACACCAAAAGCTTGGTATGCTCTACAGGCACCAACACTTTCTTAGCCTCTCTACTAGACAAACCCTTGCAACTACCTTTTTATTACCCTCTCTCCTTTATGGTGCCCCTCTCCTCACTAATATCCAAAATTCTACAAAATCCAAACTTGCTATGTGTTACAACAGAATAGCAAAATTTGCCACCAAGGCCACATTCTCATCCCATCATTGTAAGTCACTGAAACAATAAGGGTGGCTGGAACTCCCCCACCATCTCTCATTCACCCAACTAACTACTGTGCACAAAATAATCTACAGACCCACAGACTGTCCTGCTCTCTCAACTCTACTTGCCAAATACCATTCCAGCAGGCATCTAAGATCTGAAAATCATCTACTTCTAAAAGCAGATAAGCCCACCTTACCTGCTGGTCAACTCCTCTATGCCTTCACTGTCGCCAAACTATGGAACTCACTTCCGCCTTCTATAAGAAACACAGGCAGCACCACCACCTTCAAACAAATGCTGAAAAATCATCTCAACTCTTCCTGGCTATGTTCCTGCTCTATAACCTAACCTCTTCACTCTACTTATATGATTACTAAACTCCTATGTCTTTTGCTACTGGTGACTGATGATATTTTCTCCATATTCATTTTTATCTTCACTTATTGATTCTGGTACAATAATACTGATCTCTGTTTATACCAATCTAATTGAATTCACTGAATTCTGCTTTAATGTATATTTTCTGTATATATTGCTGTAATCAAACAAACTAGATTCCTGCTTTTATGTATATATTCTGTATATGTTACTATATTTACTATCTGTAACACTGTTTCTGCTTCTGTACTAATTAATGTTTATATTTTTTCTGTATCTCGTTGGAGCTTTTCTCCCCAGGCCTCCACTGAAAATGGGCTCTTTTAGGCCCAGTGAACTTATCCCGGTAAACAAATGTAATAAATAAATAAATAAATGTAGTCAGAGCTGGAGATAATATGGCTGATGAAGGTAAGAATGCATGGCTTCAGTCTGACCAGTGACACAGTGATAACTAGACTTTATAGCACATTCATACTTTTAAATATGTGAACACTGGCTACTCAGTAGAGCAACTGGTCTCTATGACAAACATTTCTCTTGTTCACCTGCCACTTCGGCAGCATGCATTAACATTATTTGTTTGACGCTGATGGGTGTAATGTGATAATACAAGTGACAGGTTTCCTATTATTCACAAGTCTAATTGCACCATGTTTTCTGATGTTTTGCAAGGATTTATTAAAAACAAACTGCAATATGTGAAGTATTTCTGGAACTCTCCTGGTTATTACACATTAAGCAAATAATGCACCTCTATATAACTGACAAATACATTAAGGTATTTTTTCAGGCTTCAATTGTTTTGCAATCTGATTTCATGCTGATGATTATGGGCTACATATTCCTGCTAGTAATGCATTATTTTATGAATGGAAATTATGTAACTAATGAGACCAGAGAGTCTTACTAATATGTCTTAATAGCCTAATTATCCTTATACATGTTACCATAGTTAACCAGTCAAGTAATGGTTCTCCAGTGGTCCATACATCTAAATGCAGAATTCAGGGCTTTGTGTTGAATGAATTCTCTAAAGGCACATATTCTATGAGAAACAGTATGATTTTTAATAATTATTATTATTTATTTATTTATTTATATTTGTTTACTGGAGTAGTGCACTGATCTCAATGGACCATTTGAAGGCACAGCCAAGGTAAATAAGATCACATAAAAAATGAACAAAACATATTTACAGATACAAGGATATGCTAGAAACATGTATATTTTACAGACACAAAAATATTGTACAATACTTAGTTCAAGAAGCAGTTTATAAAGTCAAAACATGGATGAAAATTCTGTAATTGCAAATTCTAATTATAATTCTGTAGAATTGTATAATTCTGTACACAGAAAAAAGTGCAACAGTAGTTCTATTTTATATTTGTCTAATAAACAGTCTGTATTATTTACTGGATGGTGGTGCTTTCTTCTTTTCAGAATATGATGGGATGCAATTACAGAAAATTCCAGAAGCAGACAAGTCATAGCCCTGTGGGACATTCCAGAAGATATCTTTGCATGTGATGAAGGTGAGATGCTATTACTGCAGTTCTGGCTAGTTATGTCTGCATGGATTGGTATCCTTGCTTTTGTCCTGAATCCATCTCTAAGTGGTATGAAAATACCTACTCGTTGTTGTAAACAATATCATAAGTTATTCATTTCTGATGTGACATCTGTTAACATCTGATACATTATAGGCTCATAAGTGTATACTATGCTAATGACCACCGTGGCCCTTATAAGCCTAGTCGTGCAACCCAAATGTACCCTACAGATTTGATTTATACAGATGGCGATTTACAGACTGCCTCTGTCCATCATAAACACAGGAGCCAAACCAAGGTGAATTTCCAGTTACCCATCCATTGGTCCAAGTTGCACTTAAAAAGGGATAGGGATGAAGTCTGCTTTACAAGGATGGGGAGCCTGTTCCGGAGAATGGGAATTCTATGAGGAAAAATATGTCTCTCCAACATGGCCTATTTATATCATAACCTATATGTGGTCTTATAATCTAGTAGTTCTGATGTTTTGTGAATGTGAAAAGGTTCATCAAAACAGAGTCCAGGGATGCCCTGTATGCCAGGCCAAATCACCTATCAGAAGTTTGTATGATATAGATTAAAGAGACAGGGCTTTCAGGTGATTAGGACAGGATATTGTGCTTACTCACTGTAATCTTTTTGTAAGGAACCTCTGTGGACATTACACTTGCTACATGTGCCTGGTCGGGTATGTACTGAAAGGGGCATTATACCCTATGATGGGTTTGATGAGAGCCAAGTACAGTGGTATGATGATCTTTCTGGACCTTGATGCCATGCCCTTGATTATAAGTTGAGCAACGTAGAATGATTTTCTTATTACCATGGACATGTGCTGATTGAAGGCTAGGTTGCTGTCTATATGAGTTCCCAGATCCCTGACTAGTGAATCAACTTTTAAAGGTGTTTTATTGATGACAGTTACCCAGAGTGGTAGACTTCCCAAAAGGTACAATAAGGCTTTGGCACAAAGCATGTGTCTGTATTAGATCTTCCTGAAAGTCATTCTCATCTTGGGGGATTCAATGATTGCTCTCAGTCTGCAATCATCTGCAAACTTGGTCAGCGTAAGACTTTGATATTGGCTTTGACATCAGAATAGTAGGTGCCAAAGAGGACTGGACCCAACACAAAGCCCTGGGTGACTCCACTGGTGACCAGCCTCTTTGTAGAGGTGGCCTCACTGATCCTTACCTCCTGAGTCCTGTAAGTGAAACAGCTAGCTATCCAGTGTGTTCTAAAGGGGTTTATACCTAGTTCCTTAAGTCTGTTGACAATGCCTGAGTGGGGTATTGTATCAAATGCTTTAGCCAGACCTAGGAAAGCATTATGCATTGTTTTCCTCTCATCTATTGCCTTAGTGAACTTTTAAAGTCATCTACTTAATTCAGTAAGCTTGACCTTTCTTTGACAAAGCCAAATTGGGATGGATCTGTCTGGAGATCTCCTATGTCCATGCTGATAATTCCCATGATAATTTTTTTCCATGACTTTGCAAATAAGAGTAGTCCGACTAATGGGTCTGTAGTTTCCAGGATCTGTTAATGGCCCTCCCTTGCAGAGCGGGAAAATTATTGCAGTCCTCCATTCACATGGCACAAAGCCTGTTTTAAGACTATAGTTAAATAAAGACTTCAGAGATTCTGATAAGTCATATTTTAGGCTATTCATGAGGCATACTTGGATGTTAACAGGCCACCGAGGCCATGTTCATGGCTTTAGTGAATGCAAACAGTATAGACTCCCTAGTTAGAGGGAGCAAAGTTGGAACTGAATTTGTCCACTAACAAGTTTGCTATATTGCCAGGCTCATTGAATGTAGCACCATTAACCACCAGTTCAGCACATTGCTGTGTGCTACCCTTAATGTTTCTGATGTAGCTGTAAGGGGGCTTTATGGTTATCTTTCACCTGGGAGGTACCTTAACTGAATTATCTGACAGTGCCTTTCCTTCTACTCAGTAGTATGACAGTGCCCTCTGCGCTGAAATAAACATGATTTTCCTAAAAGATTCCAACTATCCACCCATAGATTGGAAAACATGCACCACCAATAATAAATACAGGTATTTCTTCAACTTTATTAATGCCAAGTCCCTGAATCAGACAGGGTACTATTCTACTAACAGATCGAATGTCTTTGATTTTGTCCTTATTAATACAGCACATACCTGCTCCAAACAAAGACTCTCCATTCATGTTCAAATCAGACCACCTGTTGTAATATTTCCCTTGAGAGGCCAGCGCAAGACTAGCACCACCAACTGAACTGTATTCAGGGACTTCTTTAAGGCAAATCTCTTAGAAGTTTAAAAGCTCCCCCCATAGAGGATGTGGTATGTTGAGTAGCATCTTATGCATCTGTCCCCATCCACTACAGGTATGATGGTAAATTAAAAATAAGCTACTGTGTTGCAACCCTACAATCAAACAACTCTAACAATACAGCTACCTCTAAGGAATAAACTCCGTCTAAGGGTAAACCAAAAATGGTCTGCAAAACCTTCAGGCATAAAACAAATCCTGCAAAGCCAAGTAAGAAAGGAGTATTACCACTTCCTCCAAAGGTAATCATAAGGTTTTCTCATTACATCCGAGTGATGCCTCCAGGTGCATCTGCAGTTAACTCCTACTGACTCCTGTAGGCATCAAATATTGCTTGCTCATATTTGCATCAGTAATTCCAAAATCATGCTATGTACAATGTTTTAAAAGATTTCCTCTTAAAGATTACACAATGGTAAACAACTGCACTAATATTTTACCTCTGTCTAGTGCAGGTAAATAGATATTAACTGTTATTTTTATGCTATTAATTTATATAGACATAATTTTTACATTTTTCTAAATATCTCAACAGCCAAGTAAGACAGACAGAGAACTACTTAGCCTCATATGAAAGCTCTCAGCCAGATGAATACAATGCTGCTGACAGTATGCGTGCAACTTGAGTGATTGCTGAGACATTGTAAGTTGTTTACAAAGTGTGTTTACTGTGACTTATAAAATTCAGTTTAGGACTAAGAACCTAAAGAATACTAACCAATATAAAAATAGTTTGTGCTGAAGAGTTTGTCTTTATGCTTCTTTCATAACACCTATGGTTCCAGAGATATGAACATTTGTTTGAAATGTGAGGACAAAATTTGATTTTGTGAAAAGACAATCCCCAGGATTCATGAAGCTTGGCGCAAGGCCGTGGTAGGCTTGGGCCGACAGTGTGGCGTGAAGATGGCGCAGTAGCACCAAATGCATATTAATGAAGGCACACTGCCACCACAGCCACTTGCACAGGAAAGGAGCGTAAGTGCATAGGGCGTGTCGAAGTGCCGCACGGAGGCGTGGAAATGCCAGCTGTCGACGTGCAACCTAAAATGCTTGCATATAACAAGTTTCAAGATAGTAATCACATCTGTCAGTATCCGTGGATACTGAAACGTATGCAAAGCATGCAAGAAAGTTCCTGCGAACACAAAATAAAGAAGTAAACACAAATGCACGGTAGGGAATAATGGGTCCCTATGCCGCAAACAAATGACATGGAAAACCGTGTGCCTGTAGTCCAACGCAGTGTAGATAGCTATACCAAGTGGAAGTGACATGCATCATATGTTAGTGAGCCACCAGTAGGTACATCCAGCCCAATGGTTAGGGTCACCAGCTGACCCATAATGTGAGGGAGGTTACACAGCTGGGCAGATGTGTCCATAACAAAATACACGATAAATTTACATATCTAGCGACCGTATGTCCGAATCATATCCCACAAGGCATGTAATAGTCACATACAAAAGGTATGTCCGTATTTCACATACCAAATGTGACAGGAAATAGAATAAGCATGTGTGACAGGAAATAGAATAAGCATGTAAACGAAACAGAAGGAGCATATAAACAGCTACAACAATAAGGAAACATGTAGGCTGAAAGGAACAGTATTATCCGTACCGTCGACTGTGGGTACGTGCTGTCCAGTACAGTCAGATATGTGTACGGAATATATCCCATCCTGGACATAGGAAAAGGTGGCATCCTACCAATGGTTAAAACAGTCTGCCAAAATCTGCAAATCAGCGGTACAAGCCGAACTTGTCAGGATGTGTCACAGTTGAATGGGTAGTACCCGGGTATACCAACCATGTAATGAAAGTTAAGTATGGGTGTGTACCTATGTGCGTGAGGTATAGCATGTGGAAAGCAAACATGGCAGGGTAGTCCACACAACCATACAGGTACCTGACATATGTAGAGTATTCAATGTGTTACTCTGGCCGTGTCATGGGCCAACAACCAAAGCAGTGATGTATGGGGTGTGAGGAATATGTGTGTGTGGGGATGGGTAATGGTACAATCCTCCAAGGCGATACTGTGTCGTATGCAGAATAGGTGAACCGGAGGTGTATGAGGGAGCAACAGTTGAAGCTGAAAGAAACACAAAAACATGTATAAACAGCTGCAATACAACCAGACAGGCCATACTGTTGAACACAATCCCACAAACATATGAATATTAAAATGTGCGATACAAATGTATAGACATGTCACCAGCACATACCCACAGATTGGTCCTGATGGAACTGGCCATAACAAATGCAACACACCTAGATGCATAATGGACTACCCAGCATCCCCTCCACATCACACAACCCACTCCCTTACCTGAACGTCCACCAAATCCAGCCATACTTGGCCTACTGGTTTGATGCAGCCACATCTACACATAGTGACCACTACACATATGTAGTAGGTAGTGTCCCCCTAGGCAGTTGCAGGATTGCACACTATGTATCCCTTGCATGTAAAACCCCCAGCACATTTCCATAACGCCAGAAGAATGGTCGGTATTCGTCTTGTTTTGGTCTTGTTCAATTTTTGGGATATCCCTCATGGGATAAGTAACCTGTATAAACATTAGAATGGAAGACACGAAGTCCAGTCATGTAGATATCTGGACACAAGTTGGAATGTGCATTAGTGGTGCACGACACTGTCCAGCCCTAAATGGTCATGCATAACCTACTACCCAGGATCAAACACCTGCCCGTTACGCACGTGTCCCGACACGAATAAGCGAGAGAATATATTGCACACATTCGCATAGTGGCACATGGTATAAGGGTGATGAAGGCACTGACGTAAACAGGATACCCCTAATCTACTGTGTGAGGGACAATTAATGTGTGTGTAGGTGTGGCCTGACCAACAATGGTACAATGCCAAATGTCTTGTGACCGTAGGAAATAACTATGCACCATACTGCATGTAACAGTTGCCTAAAGTGGTCACGTCAGGATAGAATAAACGTAATTCGTACAAGAAACAGATAAACAACAAAAGTGCCAAAGGTATAAGGCTCACAGCTAGGAAACAAATGAATGTTCTAAACCTGCACTGACCATGGCTATGTGTTGGCCCAAACAATCTGGTGTCCGCAGTAGGGTTATCATCTGTCTCGCTTTGTGAAGGACAGTCCATCGTTGGACAGTTGTGTCCTGACAAAAGACATTTCAAATGGCAAATGTCCTGGGATTGTAGGACATAATTATGTACCATATGTTATATAATAGTAGCAGAAAATAATTATTGCAGTATCTACAATACCTAAATGTTACAAGAAACAGAATAAGCAACTAAACCGCTACAACAATAGGCTTTTATGTAGGCAAATAAGTAAAGTTCTATCTGTTGTACTGACCGTGGGTATGTGTCGGCTTTTAAAATCTGATGTGTGTTCCGAAAATGTCCCATCTTGGCCATTTGAAAAGGTGCCAACCCTAGTCACCAGAATACAGCACAACCTGTACATATGACAATGTCAACGATACCAATGGTCAGAGCATTCGCACAATAACTGGCCAGACCCTTAAAAACTCACAAAGCCAGTGACCTTTGGGGGAAAGGTGTTGAATGAGAATGACTACTTACAACAATGAAGAGTAATAGACGCATTTAACTGCAGAAAATTAGTAATATTACGAATCTGCCAACACGTTCCAAGTTAATAGTACTAATATGGTAGAAGTATCCATGATTGTCCCTGAGTTGTCATAGCCTTGTCCCTGTAGACACGAATCCCCGAGTATCAGAGAGGTCCATACACAGAAATACACCAACCAACTGTCCCATCTGTTGACAGGACTATTGCATACATGTAGTGAATCCATAACAGATGTACAGAATAATATTCATTGTATGTATAAATGAATGAAATAGTCAAATGGGAATGTATGGGTTAACGGACACACAGATGTATATATAGATAAAAATGTATATATACACATAGCTATATTAATTTACATACACATATATATCTATACGGATATATATATATATATATATATATATATATATATATATATATATACACACACACACACAAGGATATACTACGGATATATATAGATATATATACACAAACAACAGGTAGTGATATATACACATACACACAAAATAAACTATATGTCAGTGTAGATATACACATTCACATAAATAGGTTACTTCACAGCAGTTACGGGTAACATATTTACAGCCAGGGCATTTGTGACTGGGAGGTCCAATAAAGAAACGTTGTACCCACCACATCGCCCAGCTAGGCCGGACAGACATACAGACAGGCAATACAGATCAATACACTGCTGCTGTCCAAAACACCGGTAGGAAAGGACCAGTGAGAGAGTTCTGCAAGGTCTACACTTTAAACATGGATAACGGTGTCCCTTGCGGGACCCCAAAAATTCAGGGTATGAAAGAATCTGCTGACACTAATATGAGCAGGATGTAGGTGTACATGGAACAGTATGTTGTGCAAGTGTGATAATACATGGGTTGACAAAACGTTTGACATGTGTCCCAAGATGGGGAGAGTGGGCAATGTGTAGGGGTGTGCTCATACCCCAGCAGCACTCGCAGTAAGTATTTGTCACGACTGCTGTAGAGGGGTGCCAGGTAGGTGGACCATGGGTATGCATTAATGGGCTTAAGTGTGCAGGTGCTGGTTGGCAGAGATGTAGTAGGCCTGCCCAGTGGAAGTCATTAATATTCCTATGTGGGCATAGCATACGCTTACACCTCCCAAACCTGAAGAGCACATCTACCGGATAGTTTGTAAACCATCGGGGAATACATAGAGACCTACACAGGGTCGTGTACCCAATTAGCATGGATGTCCATAGTTATGTATCAGAATGTAACAAAGTCCAACTAAACACTGCCAGAACTACTGATATTAGGTGAACAGGTGGTGGAATACAGGTAATGGCAGATGACAACATATATGAGTCATAAGCGGCATGTACCTCGACAAACGTGAATGAATACATATGTTCTGTGACTGTGAATGTGTCTGGTTAATAGAACCAATCATCTAAATGTGTCCCGCAGGGTGTTATGCATTGTTCCTGATACAGTGTTTATTCACACCCATTGGTATGTGAGTTCTGCTACTGACAGAAAGTGCATAAGTTGCTGACCACCTCAGGTAGATGATAGCATAATAGAAGAGGTTAAACACCCGTACGCCTGCGAGGGACACATCCATCTGGGCAGTTGCAGCTTGCAAAATGACAGTTATGGCACATGGCCTGTGAGTTCAGGAATGGAGGCTATATAGTGTGTGTAGTGGTGTCAGACATCAATTTGTTGTATCAGTAACAGCTACATGTAATAGGAAACAGTATTATCAATTATAATGCTACATGAATAACCTTAACGTATGCAAACCGTGGAGGTCGTCCGTGTACTACTGGCTGTGGGTCAGACTTCTCAACTAATTGGGGACAAATTTCAACAGAATCACGGACAAGTCAAGAAAACACAAGGACAATCAGGGACACGTTTAAAATATTAGAGCTATTAACTGGAAACATTGACAGAATCAGAGCATATGAATTAATACACATTTTCTGAAGTAAAAGAAGTTTGTAACTCTTAATTATTGTCATTATTCATGAAGTGTAATTCACCACCTTTCCTCCAAACGTCACTAGTTTTAGGAGGGATTAAGAGGGACAGAGTTAAAATTTGAGTCAAAATCAGGGACGGCCCTGAAAATCAGGGACAGTTGAGAGGTATGCTGTGGGTATGTGTTGCCTTGACACATGTGATAGCTCTACATATAGGGTCTATAGGGCCGCCACCAGTCTGAACGGCCAAAGTGGAACCTGCTCTGTAGAACTGTCAGATGTACAAGGGCAGAACATACTTACAGCCATGCATAGTACCGAAATATACATATCGGAACAAACCAAAGCATAGTCTAGCAGCAGTATAGTTGCTTATGCTACTACATATGACATATCGACGTGTCAGGTATACAAGACCTGTAACAAGCAATCAGTACAGACACTTACAACATGAGAAGGTCCCCTAATCAGGACAGTTGCAATGGCTAGAGTATTGTCCATACCACTCAACTGCCCTGAATGTCAGGTACATCCCTGGGTTTGACTGAAAGTCTAACTGTGTCCTTCTTAATCCCTCCTAAAAGTAGTGGCTGTTGAAGGAAAGGTGGTGAATTACACTTACTGACTAATGACAATAAGTAAGAGTTATAAACAACTGCTACTTCAGAATATGTGTATTAAGTCAAATGCTCTGATTCTGTCAATGTGTCAAGTTAATAGCACTACTTTTGTAAAAGTGTCCCTGTTTTTCATGACCTGTCCCTGATTCTGCAGAAATGTGTCCCCGATTGGTGGAGAGTTCTGGTATTGTCACATTTGATGTGTGATGAGGGACTGTCCCATGCAAAGTGGGAAAGGTGTCACTCCTACAGTCTCCCGTCATGCAATCTGAAAGGTGGTCAACGTGCAGTAGGTATGTGGTAGCATGACTCGGCAGACAGCTGCATTAACAAACTCAAGTCACATGTCAGCATTGCAGAGTATCGGTTCCCATGTATCAGGCAGATGGGAGCAGATCATATAAGGAACACGCATATAATATGATTATGTCACTGGACAGGCCGCCGAGTCCGTACAGTCAAACGGCTGCTATCGCAAAATGGTTACACATACCCGATACTGTAGTCATGTAGTCTGATGTAATACGCATCACAAGGGATCGCACGCACCCAGCGTAAGTGACAAATGTAAGCAGAAATGTCGGAGAGTGAGCGGCTGTAAGCGTGTTTGTCTACCAGTATTCCAGTAGTGCCCTGTCAAAGAAATGTGGAGTCTAAACGTGTATAAGGTGCTGTGACCAGAGGTCAGCAGTGCGTAACACTGTGCAAACCCATGCACAACAGCTTCCACCTGCTGGACTGTGCCTTACCCAGTTTGTATCCAAAGGCGTCGGCCTGTCCGCAAACAAAGAACTGCCCTATACACGTGAAGATAGAAGTACCCTGCGCACATAGCTCATGTGAATTAACAATAGACTATGGCATATGTACAGACAATAGACCGCAAACACCATACAGCGCAGACATCCAACAGTATAGCAATGTACTGACAGATATGTCCGGACCACTGGTGTGTGCATGCCTGGCCGTCCTGTGTTTCAGTATGTGAGCATGCCCAGTATGACTGTTACGCATGTTATAGGCTGACAATACCATCATGTGTGTGAGCATGCAAAGTATGGTCAACTGTATTGCATGTGTCACATGTCCAGATAGTTAGTACTGTATTGTTGACCCCTCCTTTCTACACAGACAGGTGACATGCTGTGTCTGCAGGGTAGCTAATGGTCATGTGGCACTGACAGTTGCTACATGTCTGTATAGCGTGGGGGGACATGCAACCACAACCACAGTCCTACACAGCACCGTGGGTGGTGCACATGACTCTCACATGTGTAGGTGTGATGGGGGGCACAGCCAACAGTTGTACACATCTGCCGCTTCTGTACTGGTCTGCTGGGTACTCCATGTCAGTGTGTGGACCTACCTAAATTGCTGGTTAGAGGGATACCAGGGTATGTCAGTTCCCAGCATTAATTACCAGCACAGTGGTGTAGGACATCCTATTACACAACCTACATCAAACAGCCTGGCCTGCTGTCATCTGTGTGTGTCATAGGGGGTTGGAGTCTGTCATTGGGCATATCCATAGGCCATCGTATATCATTTGTCTGTATTGGTCCACATCTGTCCAGCTGCATGGAATGTGTGTGGGCTATATGGACACACATGATGGTCATCCCATAATCTGCAGTGGGTTAGGACACCCTGTGTACTACAGGCTACCATTGTGACCCCTGTATGTGCTACAGAGGTCATGGTGCCACTACGGATGTGTACTGTCTGCTGCCCTAACATTTGGCCACCACAGTCACTTGTATGCTCACATACATACCATAGCAATGGGTAAGTACACATTCTAATACAACTGCCACTTGTTAGGTCAATAGACATACCCTGGTTGTGTTACGGACTTGAGGACAGTGCTGGAGTGCTGCCTATGTCAGATGCACACAGTGCACCTCCCATACATGGCCGAGCACAGGTACTGTCATGTTTGGCATCCATTGTACTGTGTGTGGGTCAGAGAGGGGAAATCCGTGGGTACCTACTGTGTCAGTGCATATGCCTTGTGTTGCCTATTTGCCAAGGGCAGGTCATACTGTGCACGGGCTTTCGCCGACTGTGCCCTACTCAGGTAGTTCCTTCACCAAGTCACACTGTGCCTGTACAGGCCTTGGCAGTGGAATTGGGCTGTGTGGCCCTGCCTCATGCTGTTCCTGCTGCAACTGTTACTGCAGGATAACATTGTGTAGCATAGCAAATACCATAACAACCTGTATGCATGTAGCTTGTGAATACTGCAGAGCCCCAACAAATGTGTCCGGATACCAGAACTGTGAACCAAGCATCCCAAACACATGCGCATGTATATGTCTTGCCTGTGCATCCGCCTCAGTATGGTGTGAGTGTTCAGGTGTGTGTGCATTGCTGATGGGTGTTATAAGCCACTACACCAGTGTTTACCTAGCATCCCCCACTAGGAGACTGTAGGGGATGTCCATATAGGCATTGGTGTGCTACAGCTGTGTCAGACGCCATATATCAGACACATCATAGCTTCCAGGGCAGACAGCACACACATTCAATCCCATACCCTGGCCATCGCATATGGCCTAGCTGTTGGAGGGTATGCCCCTGCACTGACTGTAGGCCCTACCTTGCTCCCCGGGTGGTGCTATGTGTGCAGGATATAGCACCCAGTACCCCAGGGTACTCATCCATGTGGTTGAACAGATGCATATTGCTGGTCCACTAATCACGTGTGTGGAGGACCTGTACATGCTAACTAGCATGTGTTGACTGGCATCTGTGAACTGGTGCAATACTCTGGATACAGATGCCTGTGAGACACCCATGATATCCCCAGTTGAGCTGTGTGAGGTACCTGTGGCTAGTACACCTAGGCCAACACATCCCATGGTATCCACTGTGCTGCATTTCCCTCGGCCTGTTTGATGTGTTAGGCACAGGTCAACAAGCTGCTGTAGGAGGTCTATGTCCACCCCATAGTGCTTCAACATCCCCAGCCCATGTAGACCCTGGTAAGTCACCCTCGGTCTATATAGTCTTATGTCACCCCAGTAAGGGTTGTTCGGCAGCATACACATCCTCACTGCCCCAGCCTCCTGCACATGTTGGTATATGTTGCCTGCTGCAGCCTGTGTCATTTGGTTGGACTGTGTCATGAAATGTCCCTGCAGGTATACACCGGTGGTGTAGAGTGTGGACAAAACCTGTGTGTATGCTGCTTGCTCGCATTAATATACTGTTCATGTGTGGGCTGGCCATGTCATCAGCTGATTGTGCTGATCAACACCTGTTTGTGCAGCCTGTACACCCTGACTACCCCACCACTGCTGTCATCCCTCCCAATGTCACCAGGCAGGTATAGACACACCCCTAGCTTAGGTGTGCTAAGGCAGGAGCACTCCCGAGGCACAGTTCTGCAATGTACGTACAGTATGCCTGACCCCCCTCCCATGCTGTCAACTATATTTGAGACCTGCACCTGGCTGACTACACACATACACTCCAGGGACCAGCAGCACACCCTGGTGATAAATGTGATACACCATAGTCAACCTCATCTGCATAGTATAGTCTTCTAATGAATAGTTATATGACCCATACCAAACCTCCATCATATTAACCACTGCTCAGTGTCACTCAGATCCACACACAACTGGCAACAGGTGCCTTACCATCACCATATTCGATGTCCCATGGTCTTCCCAGCAACAAAATAACCGGTGTCTACGACTACAACCCGTGGCCCTGCACACCACAGACGATGTGCATTAACACCACGCCATGGCAGATATACATAGATCCCAGGTTATCACGTACAGATTATCCGTCACAAATAGCCAATAGTGCTGATGTCCCCAGACATATGTTCACATCTATGTCCACCTCTACATCTACATATATCACATATATTATTTGTATACATATATACATGGACATATATATATATATATATATATATGCATATATACATACACACATATACATGTACACACATATGTAGATATGGCATTTATATCACAACAGCGAACCACATGACAGCAATGCATTAGACAGGAATGGAAAGGAAACTACATGTGCCACCTGCATCATGTAGTGTTGTTAATATCAAGGCACGTGTGTTATGTTGTGTCACATGGGTCAGACCGTAGCAAGGGTAAGAGTAGGGCTGCTGACAGTTACTCACCAGACCTATTGGCGAATGTATGTGTTGACAACCCAGTGTCTTGGCAGAATATGCGGGCTGTGGACATTATATAGGTCAGCAACAAAACAAACTGAACACATCCTGCAGCTAGCCACCCACAGATACCAACACATATGGTATAACTGCCAAACACACACCTGCCATGCCCTGGAATCGAGCATCTACCTGTCTAGTCTACCACACTACAGCATTATGCAATAACAGAATGCACTACCGAGTTCCGGCATCACCGCACTCCCACAGGCATACTTCTAGGCAGATGACAACATCCGCAAAGGCAAACACGCCAATAGGGAATGTATGTGGTGTGAGCCATCTAAAAGCATTACTCTGTACCCAGGCAACTGGAAACACACACACACACACACACACACACACACACACACACACACACACACACACACACACACACACACAGAGGCACACACTTGGCAGGGCTGGGAGTCAAACATACACCTAACTACCTTATCACACTACAGCATTACGCAGTTACAGAATGCACTACCAAGATTACTGAACACAGCACTCCCAGAGGCATACTTCTAGGTGGATGACATCATCCGCAAAGGCAAGGACGCTGATAGGGAATGTATAGAGAGTGAGCAGTCTAAAAGCATATTACTGTCCCAAGGTAGACGTAGACAAACACACGGCAGTGGTGTGATCGGGGCAACTGCCTATCTACGGAGCACTACAACAACACTACATAGATACGGGATGTGCCACAGACAGTACACCCTTCAAGACAGTCTACCAGTGTGTTCAATGTAGGCATCCATCGTGATGTGGAAAATGGACATCTGTTGCCTGGATGACCACCATCGCTATACAGGATGTCAATGGCCATGCCCATACACAGAGGCACATCACCGACGCAAGGTGTCACTGGGCATGCCCTCACACTTAGTATCACACGTTCGTTTGGAATGTACTGTGTGTCCATCTACACAACGGCGTACTGGGCAAGCTCACACACTTAGTTGCAAAGGGCCGTCTTGCATGCACACGGATTCTAAACACAGAAGGGCACAGTTTGGAATGTACTGTGTGTCCATCTACACAACGGCATACTGGGCATGCTCACACACGTAGCAGTTGCAAAGGGCCGTCATGCATGCACAAGGATTCTAAACATGGAAGGGTGCAGTGTGGAATGTACTGTCTGTCCATGTACACAACGGCATACTGGGCATTCTCACACACTTAGCAATTGCATGCACATGGATTCTAAACACGGAAGGGCACAGTATGGTGTTACTGTCCCCACGTACATGAAGGCCACTCACATGTACTGACCAGTACACACTCAGGAGCCTTCACAGATGTCTCAGGTGCAGATCACAGAGGTACACACCGCAGCCTACTATGTAGCCCTCAGACATCACCATGTCGTTGGACCAGCAATACACAGCCATACATTACCACAACACCATGTGACTCATGACCAGTGGACTGTACATAGGTCTACAGCAACTGTGTAGACTACACATGTACCGACAGGGTTCCATCATGTGTTATGCATTGCAATGATACCACTGTACATAACCAGGTCAGCTCTACACATAACAGGGGCCCTGGGTCTTACACAGCTGTGACAGATGACTGTCACTGTACACCAAAGAACACACATGTTTGGATATGACATACATGTAATCGCAGTGGATATGTGCATGGACCACACACACAGCACATATGTACATAGCATAGCTTTTGCTGTCCTCCATGCAGACAAGTGGCTACAGCAATCACATGCATGCAAATGGAAGGTGGGTCCATGGCTATTGAATGCTAACAGTACATGAGGTAGCAATGTTGACCGAGGACACATTCCCTCTGTACTAGTTACCCATGACACTAGTTACCCATGACACCCATCATATCATACAACAGTCCATGTGTTATGTATGTCATCACACATGTCCACCAATTGCAATGCATACAAACATTGCTACATGACAGGCATGTAGGACCAGCACACATGTACAATTTGTAGTGTGCATGCAGTTACCATGCATGTGCAGTAGCTGATGTATGTAACTCATCTGTGCCTAACTACAACATGCAGATGCAATGCAACCCCGTCATTGACACTTGTATATGGTGAAATACTGACAGTATGGTATGATGTACATCAGTTATGGATGGATGTGTGTACAGAAAGTGGTGATCCACCTGTGCAGATGGATGTTTGCTGGGGATGGCTCACAGGTGTGTCACATGCCATCCTACCATTACATGTGCAAACAGTACGCTATGTTACTGTTACTTGATGGTGAAGACATAAAACCTACACAGCGGTCAGGTGTTACTGACTGTAAGTCACTTGACACCTGTAACACTTACATCCTCCCGTGTGCATATAGCAGCACAATTGCCGGAGGTAGCTTTGGTACACATAATGCGGTAATACTGCTGCATGTCTGTCAGACATATCATCATATAGCAGGTGTATTATTCACAGTACTGCCATGTGTGTTTGCTTGTGTGACCATATATGCCACATATGGTGGGGAATACATCCCAATTGTTACACACCCCTGTACACTGTTGTAGAGATCTGTACATACTGCAGTGTGGAAAGCATGACATAGGCAGGGGTGATGTGTGTATCACACACATATCAGCTATCAGTATGTGAATGACATTTGTGGTCTCCACAGTGTGTGTGTGTCTGTGTGTGTGTGTGTGTGTGTGTGTGTGTGTGTGTGTGTGTGTGTGTGTGTGTGTGTGTGTGTGTGGTGCATGGAGTGAGGGTGTATGCTACCATACAGAACACACAGGATCCCTAACCCCTCATGATGATGCAGTCTACTACCCTGTTGATGCCATCGGTCTCAGCCGTACTGGCTACCTGTACATGTTCTTTCTCTGTTTTGCATCATGTGGGTGCACAGTACTGTGAGGGTGATTCCCACATAGGCAGGGGTCCTCACCTCAACACTATGGAGTGTGCATTGTTGACCCTGTGAGTGTGGGCATGTTCCTGTAATGTGACAGGGTATTACTGCTACACAGTGAGGCCTCATGCTATCAAGTGGCCTCTAACGTTGTCATTGGCCAGACCGCTGTGTACAACCCCTGCACCATGTCAACATACCTGTGATGTGACCTGGTATGGATGTCAGGTCTCTAACCACTGTAGCCTATTAAACAGCCCACATGCTTCTGGATCAGTATATGTGTGGACATCTGTGGTATGTTAGCCTTTCCAACAGTCAGGTTGAGGCTAAGTATAGCATGCTGATATTGCCATACATACCTGTGAATACTCCACAGTTACATATGGGAGACTGCAAACACTGCTACCTGTAGGCACATGCAAGTAGACCATAAGGAGGGAACCAGGGCATCATTACCAACATGCTGTTACTGTTGTTACCGAGACACATACTGTGAACATATAACAATGCATGCTAAACCTGTACTACATGGTATGTCTGGTGCATGTCAACAGTACACAACTAATGTAATATACACTTCTCTCACTATTCTTACACAACTAATGTAATATACACTTCTCTCACTATTCTGTTCACCCTGTGCACCAGACCATTTGAGCATGTCCCTGCACCGATGGTGTGGATGACAGGGATGCGGCACAGGCTTCGTCATATGCACAGGGTGATAATGTTTGCCAGGGGAATAGGCTGCACCAATAGATGACATCATGTGTGTGGGTAAGGGCCGGTGATCTGATTGGACATGTCTGTTCAGTATGCATGTGGGTGTTGCGGTGCCCTACAGATGTGTTTGCTGTGTGCATGTATGCGTGCACACAGTTCTGCTTTTTGTGAGGCCTACACAGGGGTATTATTGACAGCTCCAGATTGTACAGACCAGGATGTACAGCTCACTGTGTTCGGCCATGGCCACGTGACCTGTGCCTGCCAGGGGTTGCACGGGCACTACCAGGCGAAGGTACAGATTGGCTACTGTCGGATGACACATGTCCACTGGAACCATGTCCTCACTGGGAACATCCAGGGCCATGTCCACATGGCCTGCTGTGTCCTGGTGTGGACAGCGCAGCACCAGCTGCACTGCTACTGCTACCAGCACTATGGGATCGGGCATGTGAGGTGGCACGCTCACGTTGACCTGCACTAGGTGGTGTAGCTGGCCTATGTCCACGTGGCCTATGCCTCACTCCTACCAGATGTTCCATCACAGACAGCTCACACCCACGGATTGCCATGCCACGGTCAAGGATACCAACCATGTCACCCAATCGCCTGTCCAGAACATCAGCAATCTGCTGTTGAGCATTTGCCAATGCCTGGATGTTGTCGTTTAGAGTACGGATAGCAGCCCTCTGCAGCCTCTGCCCTTCTCTGTTCTGCCATTCAGCATGTGCCTGTGCCGCCATTACAGTCTGGAACATGCATCTGGTGATACCAGCTGCTGCGCTCTGTCCTGCAGGTGCATGTCTGCCAGAGGTCCTCCTATGAGCAGCACCGGCCACATGCCTGTGTGGCACATCTGCAGTCATTACACTGACACCATGGTGTGGAGACACACCTTCTGTAGCCGCCACACATTCCTGTTCCACGCTAACAGATGCTGACTGTCCTTCCTCTATGGCCACTGGTGATGCGATATGTGTTGGCAGCAGAACTGTGTGCGGGGAAGAGAGGGACATAGCTGGGATGGCAACCTTTGGCACAGATTCAGCCCCTGACAACTGTGCCTGTACCTCATGCATATGTTCATCATTGCTAGTATCTGTGGGGACACTAACATCAGATGGACCGCAGGAGGGTAACATACCCACATCACCTGTGAATACAAAGAAGGACTTTAAAGTACAATAGACACACACACAGACACACACACACAGACACACACGGACACACACAGACACACCATGCATGTGATTTGACAGACGGCATGCAGCATGCATGTGATACAGCAGACGGCATGCAGCTCAGACATTAATAGTGTTAGTTAGCATACCTCCCTGGGGTGCACACTACAGCAAGCAGGTGTCATATCAGTAGCCATGCAGTTCACACAATCATGGTAGTAAGCATGCATCCCCTTGATACACCATGTGGACCAGAACAGGTTAACAGTACACATGGCTGATGTGACCTTGACATGTAATCTGCTGACGTGTGCATTAACATGCATACATGTCTGACACAATGGTGTCCTGACACATGTACAGCATTGTAATGGGCATCACATTGCAGTGTTGTCTGTATGCCCTACAGACAGAATGCATGTTTAGCAAATGTGCATGTGCATGGAAGGGTAGTGTGACCCATCTACATTGCTATACAGTGTGAAGTACAGACACTTTGCCATTGCATGGCATCATGAGGCGTCTATATTGCTATAGAGTGCATAATATGCACACATTGCATAGCCATAACTGCATGCATACCCATGACATAACTGTGGATTGTGACCCACAATGCTGAGGTATATACACACCAAACCATGCTGTGTCATGTGACAGGTCACTGGAAGACCTACAGATGGCACCCCTGCACAGCTACTACAGAGTCTTAGCTGCCTGGCAACCATGTCCACACATGGCAGACTTGTCAATTCACCATGTCCCACATGACATTGTGTACCACACACACGAGGTGCACAGCTAATGGTGATATCCCACAGCAGCAATGGAAATGTACAGTATCTGTGGCCTGATGTGGTGTCAATGTCTGTGGAAGCTGTACAGGTGACTACTGTCATGCTATGACACAGTCGTGATGTTCAACACATCTTATATGGTAGACTTAAGTGACACCTCCACTAGCTGGGCACAGGCTTTTAGGATGTCCAGTGTACCACATCAACTGTATAATCAGTCAACTAAGGCTATAATTGGACCATGTGTGGACAATGTGCAACAGGATGTATACATATCACATCTACTGTGTGGCTACATGTCTCTGGCCATCCCCCATGGCCATGTGTGAACATGTGTTGGCCAAATGTTTGTGATGGCCATCTATCTCACATGTCTGTGTTGTCCCATATGACATACACCCATAGATGTCAGATATGTCACCATCCACAGGGCTATGCAGACAATGGGTTGTATGTTTGGTATGTGGGGTATGTGTTATGGGATAGTGTGACAATATTGCAGCCAGAACACTATGTGTCTGGGACATGTCAGATGGCACATCACAATGTGTGCACCCATTGCAGGGGCATATAACACAATGGTGACTCCTGTGGGCTGCCCATATCCCAGCTCACTGTGTGGTACTGTTTGCATACCACACGTGTTGTTCCAATGTATAGTACATATGCCTACACTGTACAACACCTCCACTGTTGTATGCACAGCTGTCCACACATGTAGCAATGACAGATACTGTGGTTTCATGTCAGTGTATCATTTCGTTTGTATATATTGCACATGGCTAGCCAGTGTGAATGATGGGTGATGCGACCTGTATATTGTGACTGGACCGAACATCAAGTGTACAAGTGTTAACTGGCCACATGGTGAATAGATCTATGCTTTAACATGCCTGATACTGATGACAGTCTCGCCTGCAATGGACTGATGTCTGTGCGGCATGCCAGAGGTACCTGTATAGGGGTGACACAGTAGTTTGAACATTATCCATGACTGTATGACAGCCACAGGGTGCACTGTGCATGTTAACACATTCACCTGTACAATAACATATAGTATGCACATGTGTGCATACACAGGGTAGCATACTGTAGTATGCAGCTTGTGTGTCAACATACCTTGCATATGATGTTACATTACATAATGTACAGTGACACATGCAACTAAATGGGATATAATAGTCATATGTGCAGTACTGACTTACCAGGCAACTCCAGGCTCATTGGTTGGGAGACACCCACCTCCACGATGGCAGCTAGTGTTTGTGGATGCTGTTCTGAGGGTGTCCCCAGACTGGCCAGTAGCTCCTCGGTGTGTGTGAGTGGGGGCTTGGTTGGTGGCCCACCACCTGTTCCACCTTGTTCCCTGGTGATTGCAGTGGCACGCTGTTTTGCATGTCGCATCAAGTCCGTGCAGTGTCTGCGCACCTGCTGGTAGGTGCGGTTATGGCCACCCACATCATTCACCCTCCTGTAAAGATCCTGCCACAGGTCATCATGCTGCTGGGCATGCTGTGGCACATGGCTGAACAACACCTCATAGTTCTCATTGAGGTACAGGATGAGGACATCATCCTCCTGGTGGCTGTATGCTGGCAGGCGTGAACGAGGCATTATCTGTAAGACATAATGACGGTGACAGGTCACAGTATCAGAGATGTACAGAGATACTGCTGCACATACATTTCTAGTAAATCTAGTACATCTGCACAGTTATCTTTACAAATCATCATTACACTGACACGACTGACATGTTTGTGTCACACACATGTAACACCCATTATGCATTGGATATCATCACCATATATGTGTGTCACCTCATTACATTGTTCATACTCCATGTGAATGCTGTCTTGATGTGGGCATGTCTGTTTGCCTGCTCTGGTGTCCTTACCTATCAGCACATGCCTGGATGTGTCCACGGTAATGCTGTTGACCTTGATGCTGTGTATATGTCACATATCAACACATACACTGCCTTAATGGACTTGAGCAGTGACAATGCACACATACGCATGGAAACCTTTACATGCATGTGTTTTGCCATATACATCTACATGGCACTGTACAGCTGTTCAACATCCTGCCATGGATCACCTGTGTTGCACATGTGATAGACATGGGACAATGGCTAGTCGGACGTCATTCGCAGAGATGGTTATCAACTATAGCATGTACGGGCAAGGTTTCCTAGCTGTTTCCGACAGCCATTTTGCCACCGCGAGGTGCATCAGTGCCACATTACTGATCCAGACAGTTGATAATACATCTACCATGCGGTTATCACACCATGTATGACAGAGATGACATGTGCAGCTTTGATGGATAGGGTTGCATGGTGTGGCGGGAATATGTCACATGTATGGCACAGGGATCTGTCCAGCATGTGGCGATCCTAGTAGTAGGACGGTGGCTGTCCATGATGTATGTCTTTCAGATCAGGATATGTACATGTAGCATGTCCAACATCATAGTGTAGCACATGTCTTTATACAAAGTAGCCAGCATGCTGCATAGTGGAGGTGTGGATTGTGAAGGCTGGTATCGCCCATCCGCGCATGGCCAATACCCCTTAAAGGTGATATGTGATCCAATATTGGTCACCCGAGTGCTGAGTATGCCTGTCCAATGAACTCCATGCTCATGGATGGCACTCTGTCATGACATGGGTGCCTCATATGACTACCTAAGAGGCCTGGAGACATCACCAACTCAGGGAGGTGAACTGCACAGCACCATCCCTTACACAGTGTCCATAATGTTGACTGCAGCCTAGGTGGTAGTTAATGGGTACAGAGATATTCGCCTAGCAGTGACAATGCTGATATCATCTGTCAGAATGTGCACATATGTCACACACCTCACCCACAAAGCCCATTCTGTATGTTGTTCACAACTCTGAGACAGCTATTGCTCATAGGTCATGGCCATTCACATCCTTACATACACAGATGCCTCACATTTGTCTGTGTGGTATGGGCTAAAATGAGGGGGGAATACAACACATTAAACCTGTTTTACTGTAGCTGGCACTGGCGTGATATGCACATGTCAATCTGGCACCTTTTGTAGTGTTGATTCTGTCAACAGGCCACTGGTAGAACACTCCTATGACATACGAAGGTACATGTAGTCAAACATCCGTACTGTCATATACATCTGTACTGCTAACATCTACATTGATAACAGTTCATGGACTTGCAGACCGTACTCAGCAGAGTAATAGTGCGGTGCCACCAATTATGACTGTCGTCACCACTTGTGGGTTGATATTATCCAACACCCTATCTGTATTGTATTTTCATGCTCAGCACTTGTTCAGAACTTGTGAGCACTTCATGAGCTACTGATTAATATAGTACCCAATCCACACCATTTCTCACAAGTACACTGTCTGTCCTTACATTTCCAGCTTGCTTACAGTACAACAGCTGTTGTACACACGTAACTCACATATCTTGTGAGACATGGTTGTATATACAGGCATGTCCAATTGTCACGTACCAGTGCTATTGCCTGTCTATATGATGAATATGGCGTACATGTGGCAATAGAACAATTGTCTCATGTACACAGTCAATGCTCACCTCCCAACATAGGTTCATAGGTTCATAGGTTTATACTAGGCTATCTGCCCTAAGGCATTTATAAGCCTAGCCCAAATTTTTGTGGCTTACGCCACCCCTTATATGAAAAAATACTGTGCCCATTAGTTTGTTGTGCCTCTGTCCAGCAGTGACACAGAGATGATTCCCGGGATAAACCTACGATCTCCCATCCACAGGTCAACATACAACACTATAGCCTGTGGGAGATGCACATATGCAGCCATGCTGGGGGTAATGCTGTCACCAACCCTGACTGAACCTGACAATCATGTGGGGATGTGTAACATTTGCAACACACCCACTCATCACATAGTCTCACAAGATCTCCACCACCACAGGCCACACATACGAGTACAACTTGTGCAGTACCTCTCCATACTCTGTGTAGGCACCAAAGGCAGCCCCCATTACCAAACACAACAACAATAACTTATAGCCCACAGACTCATGTGTGCCCATCACATACAGCCAATAGGGTGTTATAACATACAAACACACCAGTCATAGGTGACTCTGTAGGCGGTCACACTGATGTCCCACTCAGCAGGCTACACAAGGCGATAGTCACTTACATCTTGCTGCTGGGTAACTGGTTCTGCAACATAACCTATGCACCCATGCCACACCTCACCAGTTACAATTTGACTGTCATTCTCCATGTTAGTGTGACTGCCCTGAGGTGCAACTTCACAGACTACGTGTGCAGGGAGATGCAATAGCTCACCGGTCTTGTAGCCCTGAAGGTATGGGCCAAGCCCTGGGGAGCATTATGCATTCATCCGGACCTGATACCACTGCACAATGACTGACTGTGTTACTTCAACAGTTGCCTATGCTTCTGCTGTCATTCCACAGGCATCAGGTATCTGTCCGCTTTGACTGACATGGTCAACAAAACACGATGCTTTGGCACAGATGACCTGCACCTGTCAGCCCTGGGAGTACAGATAACATGTAAGGCTCTTGCTGCTTCTATACTGCCTGTCTTGCACAGTTTCCAATAACATTCACCACCAGAACGGGAACAGGCAAGCAAAACATGGGGTCATGTGACGCAATGCTTGACATCTTCATCTCTGATGCACGCGGGCAAGGCACTCCTTATAATGGACCACTTCAATATCTCTGCAGTGACTGGGACCTGCCTCTAGGCTCTGCAGAGCACACCTGCAATGACAGGTTATACACTGACCACATCTTTTGGTGATGTAACCTGGACTGGCACACCCACGGCTAAGGTGTTCCCATATTCCACTATGTTGTACACACATCCTGGCTAGTAAGTTAGCACAATGCATCAGAGGTGCTCCACGTGCAACTAACTGTGGCCAGAACTGCTATACACATTGTAACATGCTACGGATTCAACAACATACCCCACGGTTACCAGACCTCATTTCTTGGTGTACTGGACAGTAGGGTTCAGACAGGTACTACTGATGTGAGACTGACACTACCCCATACTTAACTGGGATAGCCACTCATGTACTGACACATTAGGCCAACGCTGTCCGGGATTCATAACCTCCACTCGGCTGGATCAACCCATACACACCACCTCCAAGACCAACTATATCCTAGACATGGACACTACCAACATGTGACTGGTGTTCCACACCTGGGGTTATCCCCTCGTCGGTGGATTCAAACATATGCTAATCACCTTTGTTATCCACATCCCGGCACCACACCCTTCATGGCATACACAGTACAAGAGTACTACAACGCCTACTACAGATATCTTATGACAGCAGTAGTTAATGTCATGACACCCGTGCAGATGGACAATGCACATACAAACACTGAAACATACCCCAGTGCACTTCATTAGCAAATACACGACTGCATAGATCATGCTATTCCACACAGAGACATGATGGTACCCACCAGATAACAGACGCCACTCTGGGGGTCCAGTTCCTTGGACATAATTTACAACAACAGGTGGAGGCTGTTGCAAAGTGGAGTACAATCCCATGGGTGGGGTAGCTCACTGGTCAGCCTCAGTAGGGCTATGGGATCCCTCATCACATACTCCGAACCTAGCTACATAAACATTACTGCAACACATTCCAGGGTGTACCACAAGGCATTATGGAGGTATGTCAGTAGTCAATGGCAATACCCACATCTGCTCTGACATACAACAGTTACTCAGGAACATTACAGAACCAAGTGATGTTGGCAACATGCTGGTGGATGGGTTCAATGCTAACATTACACCCTCTCACTCCCTACAGGGCCACAATCCATGCAGGAACACTGCAGTGTCCCTGCGGTTACAACTACACAGTACTAATCTGCACTCTATAAGGCCTGGAACACTGACTCCATGTGACCATCCAACATCCCAGGCTGTGATTTACACAAACCTCGGAATGACATGTCTCCCCACTTGGCCACCATATTCAGTAATAGCCTTGTATCAGACATTGTGACCCCTGAATGGCACACAGCAACAGTTATCACACTCCACACAGGTGGCGCCACAATGCACAAGAGGGACTATTGCCCTATATGCCTGTCTGGACTGTTCTGCGAGGCTATGGAGCACATCATCATGGAAGTCATTCACAGAGACATTGGTGGTCTCCGGTCCTTTGATGCCACCCAGGTTGGACTTGTTAGGGCCAGAGCATGGCTCCTTCACCTGGTGAACTCCTTTGATACAGTTACCAGGGTAGTTGATGATGGTAAGCGGGTCCATCCACACAGCCTACATTGTCCTCTCATTGGCTTTCAGTTCTGGTATTGACAACATACACATCCACCTGCACATCGACCCCTATGTCTCAGGATGTTATGCAAAGTGTCTCACGGACAGGACACACACAATGAGGGTAGCATACCATAGTACCTACTGTATTTTAGTTACACTTGGCGTACCACATTCCTCAGTCATAGGGCCCCTCATGTTCGGTATATGCTTCCCTGAGGTACAGGCTAACACAGAGGGACTTTCCCTGACTAGCTTTCCAGACAACTGCATACAAAGTGCCATGACTGATCCACCAGCTGATACTGACTCCCTCCATAAGGGTGTCACTGTGATGGATACCTGATATCAATATCATGGCCTCAAGCTGCATGACACAAGGTAGATAAACATCCTCTTTGCATTACACCATTCACCCACTGACTATCACATAGGTGGTAGTCCCCTACATACATGTCACATTGTACATGATCGTAGTACACACGTATGTCACACCCACTCCTTTGATAACCATATTGTCACTGTGGCGTGGATATCCTTCTACGTAGCCACACTTATCTGTACTGGGTTTGTAGCTGGAACATAAGCACCCATTGTACCTCTGAACTCCAGACATATACACACATTCAAGGGTACAACACCCCATTTAGGGTGTACCTTACAGAACAGCTATGGCTTTACATACCACAACATTAACACTCCATGACGTTTATTGAGCTCCGACTGTTGATGTATGCAGCAGAACTACAGACACCACGTCTGTACACATTTGCATACTACATACTCAGGGGTGACCTCTGCTGAACAGACAGGGCTCATGTTCACAACAATATTCATGGATATACTCCACATAAGCGACATAAGCAAAAGCCACTGTGAGCAACATGCTCATGGATATGTGCACACACACAACGATGAGTGGGATGTGCTTGAGGGTTACATTCCCAAACCAGACACTCACCATGCTTTGGAACATGATTCCTATGTACATCACGCAGGGACACTCAGTAGCACTGTTCATGTGATACCTCACTTGGTGGATGGGAGACACGCATGTACGCCAGGGATCACTGCAGTGGCTGTACTGTGCAGAGGTGCAGGTAATACATGGCTCTGCTGTTCACAGACAGGACACTACCCTAGAGAGGTGCCGCTGGTGTAAACACTGTAGTTGGGCTTACACATAGACTTGCCAGACTGCATAGTACCCCACTATGAACCTGTGAAGCCTGTGAAGTCCTTTGTGCATGGTTAATTGAGTAGCTCTTCCATTTAGATTAGCTATCATGCTGTTACAGTGTCCCGTGACTACAAGCCATATGTATCCTGTTATTGTATATTGTACATGCCAATAGACGATACCTTTGGTATGCATGATATGCCTGTTATGCTGTGTAGAATATCTGACATATCTACCTACAATACTGTACATTACACATATTTTACATATTATCCCATAATGCAAAGCATACTTGCACAGTGGGACCACGTTAGACATGTCATTGTCTTTATATGCCCATACACATGCCTACTGTGACAGTATATCAACATATACTATCCCCTGCTATGGCATGTACTTGTTGGACATACCCTACCACTGACGGCAGGTGGTATGGAATTGTTCTGTTTAAAGCCCTCATGTAGCATTCCTTGTGGTGTCTGTGATGTTTACCTTGTGGCCCACTGCAGGACACACAATTTCTACAAGCGTTACTATGCTCAGCAAGACATCACTACATAATACCTTTTTCCACTTTATGCATTGCGGACACTTTTAATTAATACAAAACAGGCTATACATACACTAACATAATTAATACAAAACAGGCTATACACACACTTACATACTGAGTGTTCTACATACCTTGTTATCGTTCTGGACTTTCGTAACTATCTCTCTTACACTGTTTAAACAGTTCTATGGTATGAGCATACGGTTTGAATGTCTGGCAAGTCATCCTTATATACGTCAATACCTGTAACATGTGGTTTCCTGCCACCATTTGGTGTTCCTGAGTGAATTATTACTTGCACATCAGCTGTGCAGCTACTCCATTCACCAATTACATGGCGACAGTGGGGTATAATTGAATTCTCCACTTGGGCATTGCCCATTTGCCCTACCTTCGGGGAGACGGCCTGTATTGTGTTTTGTTGTGTGTAATTGCAACAGCTATGTGTAGAGACATGGATAGTTTGGATTCATGTCCCCCGTGGATTGTGTGTGACGGCTAGAGTATGTGGTTCTACATGTGAGTGTACCTGTCATCCCAACGGTCTGATAAGAGACTATTGCAAACAAAACCTGTAACATCGCCGTTTGTTCCATTATACAACAGCTACGATTTCACATGGCGCCTTTAAAATGTGTTTCTCACAAGGCATGTTAACACTTCTGCAGATGTAATTGACTGACTGGATGTTTGTGCTGTAATTACAGTCTGTATTGCTATAGTTTCATGTGTGGGGGATGTAGGTGGGTGTATGTAGCATATACAGGTTTCTGGGGCTTGCATTTCTACATATTCCATATATGTGTGCGGGCTCCTTCCCTAATTAAAGACCTATCAGTTAGTAGACTTTTGTTACGGGCATATACATTGAGCCGTTGTTAATTGGTTTCTATATAGTATGCAGGTGAGGTTGATACTTCCATACCTCCGGAATTACAGTAATATGTAAAGGAATGTTACTAAATGACAGCTGTCCCATATATTTCTGTCCCAGATATTTGCACTCATTGCAGTTGTGTTGGTAACTGAACCTCTTTGGCATGGGTTGCCTCCTTTTCAAATGGCCATTGTGGGACACTTGCAGGACACACATCGGTGTTTACAGGCCAACACATACACACGGTCAGTACACAGGATAGCACATACTTTTATCCTCAATACATACTTATTGTTGTAGGACTTTGGCTACTTATCATATTGCATGTAACATTTACGTTTCTTACATACAGGCATAACTATTTAATGCAACTATTATATAATATATGGGACATAATAATGTCCTACAATCTCGGACATTTGCCCTTTTTAATGTTTTATGTCAGGACACAACTGCCCAGGGAGGGGCTGTCCCTCCTAATGTGGGACAGGTGGTAACCGTATGCCTACAGCTAGCTATAACCACACCTACCGTAATGATCTACCTCCGAGTTGGCACTAACAGACACATGATGCAGACACACACACACACACACACACACACACACATTACAGTCACATGGACACACACACAGCACCCTCATCACACACACATACACAGACTACGGCAATCACAAACACAGTTGAACACAGTACCTACATGGACTGCAACACCAGCTGCGGTAACTAAATGTCCCTTCATATCGTGATAATATTACTCGCGGTTCTAGTCTTCCAGTACTGCGTTCTTTCGGTCTTTCAGCTTCGTGATTACGCGTGTCGGTATGTGACACATTCCATAGTTGGCGGTATCCTATTTATTTGTATCTCCATGGTTGTGTACATGTCGTTGACCTATCTATATATTTGCAGATATCGGTGAATCCGTATATATCAACATATATCTCTCTATCACCCTTTCTATCTGTATTATATATATGTATGTATATATATATATATATATATATATATATATATATATATATATATATGACAGAGAGAGTGACAGGCAGAATACACCTTTCATTGTGTACTTGTCGGTGTATACTGTTTCCTGGACTATGCACATTTGTGTTTGAACCTGTCACATTACACACCTGCCATAGGTACATCTTGGCTACCATAGTGTTAGGTGATTATATACATGATTGCATGTTCTACTCCTGGCAGTGGTCGTTTTACCCTTCAGAGCAGGCACTATTAGTACAGGGGTAAATAATGCTGGTTTCACCTGTTCTGGACATCACTGACCATGATCTGCGCGATATTCAGAGAAGCTTAGCCCTGTTTCGCGCATATCCGTATAGTCATATTTAAAGGACGCTTACCAGCACTGGGCAATGCATATTCCCACTAATGTGTGCTAAACATGATCTGATGACCTGCATCTGACATGCATTATTCATGCTTCGGGATTACGTTACATCCCTTGCAGGACGTGGGACTGGGAACATGCACGACAGTCACTGCATTTACCACTTGGGCATCTGAGTTGTACACGTGTTATGGCGTTTTGTATGCGGAGTATACTATGGCTGTTACTCCATACTGCAATCACATGGGTAACTCAGTTAGTTTACATATGGATGAGTCCAATTAATGGTATGTCCATGTGATGTTTACTGGATGTGCTCCAGCATTGTGTATGTATATCACAGTGAGCCACACATGATAATGTGCTACACCTTCAAATGACCGTAGGTGGAGCATGCTGGGGTGACGGATACCTGTCATGGGTACACCCCATGCCTTGACACGACATCCATGATTACATTATGTGGACCCCCTCATTAACGCAGCAAGGAATCCATGCAGCGTGTGGAGAACAGTGCTTACACACATGTGATCGCACGATTGCCTCTGCTCCACTGAGCGACAGTTGGTTACTCGATGTTGTGGTGACAGCAGACACTGTTTGCCTCGTTTGGTGTATGGCCTCTGACAATCGGGTGTGTACCTACCGATGTACCTAGGAACCTATACACAGAGCACCAACATATGCTGATAGGTGCATGTACTGTTCAGGTGTTGGCATTCCTTGTTCCAATAGCTGTTGTGTGTACAATGTTTGAGAGCTGCCTATGTAGGATTCACAGAGTAGGCCACCTATACATTGCAATTTACAGGTGGTCGTGTGTGTGTGCCATCCATTTTACTGTGTGTGCAGGTGGAGAGGTGTGTCAGTCCATAGGGGCCTACACTGTCAGAGTATGTGCTATACATTCCCTCTTTGCCAAGGCATAGGCATATTGGGCACGCCTCCGTCTGCCTACTGGGGCTGGCACAGGGTGTTCGTGGTCTGAATCCCTCTGTGCCTGTGATGGCCTTGGCAATTGCGGTGGGCTATGAGGGCCTTCACCATTTTGTCCCTGCTGCAGCTGTTTCCGCAGGATCATATTATGTAGCATGGCACATACTATGAAGATGTGGGCATACGTGCCTGGAGAGTACTGCAAGGCTCCACCAGATGTGTCCAAGCAATGGAACTGTGATTTCAGTATCCCAAACACACGCTCCATGATGATTCTGGTTTGTGTGTGTGCCTCATTATGGCATTCTTGCATGGGCGTGTGTGCATTTCTGATGGGAGTCATCATCCACGGCTCCAGTGCATAGCCAGCATCCCCCAAAAGGTGGCCATGTGTGATGTTCCCCCTGACAAATACCTGCTACAGCTGTGAGGCATGCCAGATATGGGAGTCATGGTAGCTTCCAAGCAGGGGTGTAGCTAGGATTTTCAAATTTGTACTGACAGCTCTCAAACTGCTACCCCCCTCCCCAGCCAAGCTTCGGCCATTCTCATAATTCACGGTTCGCTCTTTTAGTGTCGATGAAGAGACATTCGCTGTAATGCCTCTTCAGTAATATAATATAAATTCACTCAAACTCGGTTCCTTGAATTGAAAATTAACCTGAAATGGCAGTTCTTTGAAAAATGCAGCATGGTAGTTGGGGTAGAGACTTTATGCTTTTGTTTTCTGTAACTAAGGTACAGGTTTTGAGCTTGAGTAAATAACTAACAACCTGCTACCACTAACACACACCCCCTACCTACCTCTTAGTGCAAGAAATATGGAGAAAGCCTAAAACAAACAGGGACAGATATTAAATAATGTTCTCGTGAACTTAGAAAGTTGCTAGAATAACAGGATTTGTGCTAGTATGAATTTTTCTAAATGACATGAAGTCTGAAGCTCAAATGTCTGTCATTATTTAGCAACTTCAGCCTTCAATGATTTTCTAGAAAATCACAAAATTTATGAGGAACAGACAAAAAATATGGGGCAAAAATCTGGACATTCTGCAAAATGTGGACAGTTGAGAGGTATGCTACCTACCACACACACACACACACACACACACACACACACACACACACACACACACACAACACCTCTCAACCTCTTACAGCAACAAACTCATAAATAAAACTGAGGCAAAGGCCCAAAATAAGGACATTTTTTTTAAATATTGCTCTTATAAACTTAGAAAGATAATAGAATAGTAGTAGGTCTTGCATCAGTACGAATTTTCTGAAAGGTATGAAATCTGAAACTGAAATGTCTTCATTATTTTCTAACTTCAGTCTTTAACAATTTGCCACTAATTTGCCAGAAAACTGCAATTTTATGAAAAACAGACCAAAAATGTGATGCAAAAATATAAAATTGCCAGACAATACAGCTGGGAACCTGTCAAAGGAGGGACACCATTTTAATATGAGCACAGTTAACTTAAAGCAGCTGACAAAATTAGAGAATCTACATGCATTTCTGAAATAAAAGTAATGTATAACTCTGATCATTACAGTTATTTATAAAAGTAAAGTAAACCCTCTATGTTTTCTTCCAAAATTGATATTTTGTGGAGGGATCATTAGGGGACGAGCAACATTTTGAGCCAAAATCAGGGACAGTTGAGGTTTGGCTATGCCTAATTCTATAAAGCAATTTATTTGCATGTACCTCTCAACATGTTAATGCAATAAATCTGGACATGGCCAAATATATTGAGGGAACATATAAACAGTACTAAAAATTGCTCTTGTATAAACTGGGACAGTTGATAGAACAGGTCTTATTTTAGCATGCATTTTTATGAAGGTTATAAAGTCTGAAACTAGTGTGTCATTATTTAGTGACTTAATTCCTAAATCATTTGCCAGAAAACCACAAATTGAGGAACAAACCAAAATAAGAAGCAAAAATCTATTCATTCTTTGAAAATCTGGACAGTTGGGAGGTATAGTTCAGCTGGGGCTGTCTAAGTTTGCCGCCTTCCCCTCACAAAACCATGGTCGAATGGAGCCTCCCCTGCAGCCATTCCAATGATCCATTACTTTGCTATTTCACTCCATTTACCATAAACACTAATGTGCATACTGATTTACTTCTATGATGATTTGAACTTCATTTGAAAGTTTTATTTTGCATTTTACAGCACAAACACTAAGACATCTGCTAAACAAACTTGGCATTAAAACTTCTGCCCTTGAAACTCACATTCATTGAAACAACATTAAAACCCACATTCAAAGAAAAATACATTTTACCCGTGGCAGATAAAAATTAATTCTGAGCTGCTTTTAAATCATAGGCCCCTTGCATATGAAACATACATGTGCTCTTTGATACACCTTCCTATTGCTTTGAACATTTTTCCAGTAAACAATGAAACAAAACTGCCCAATTCAGAACATTTCCATCATAAAAGTCTAGTCAAACTTTTACAGTCCACCATTATCAGTAAATAATATGCACAATCTCTGAAGTAGTAAAAAGTCATCTAAATAATTCCACGTTAAATAAATCTAACTAATGAAGAGTTTGCTGCTAGCAATCACCTTTATATTTCATGACTTCACCGAAAAATAAAAAGTGTCTGATGCCCCTGAGGAATAAATTGCCTAAATTACATTAATAATAAGCTAGTAATATTGCAATAGGAAATGGATGGCAAACTGATAACAGGTTCATAGTTAGTGTCTTAACTTTCAGTACAGCAGCATTCACCCCTTATGGGAGTAGAACCAACAACCTTCTGCATTAAAAGCAAGTACACAACATTTTGTGCTACTAGCAATGTGAGCCAACTTAGCATAATCAGCACTAAACTTCTCTTCCCCTGCAGCTCTCAGCTCCTTGTAAAATCTACGCAATACTCAACTACATCTCAACTTCACAGCACAAGAAGTCTGGAAAAATCCAAATTTATTGGGGTGGGTCAAAAGGGCAAAAACAGGAACACATTAAACATTGCTTGTATAATCTTGAAAGCTGCTAGAATAAAATGCTGTGTTACCATCATACATTTTACTGCCAAGGTCACTGTGCAAAATAGTCAGAACAACATACCACTATGCCAAATCACCTGCTTTGTGAAAGAGAGGAAGACTGAAACTTAAATGGCTATCATTTAATGAATTCAGTTCTCACCATAGCTGTCAACCTCTTAGCACAAAACACCTGGACAAACCCAGTAATGAGGGAATACAGCCCTCAAACATATTCAGTGAATTCAGTTCTTGCCATAGCTGTCAACCTTAGCACAAAAAACCTGGACAAAGCCAATAACAGGGTATTACAGTCCCAAAAATAAGGACAAATTTCAAATAGTCATAAACTTAAACAAATTGCTATAAAAAAGGTTGTGTTAGTATATATTTATTGCTAGAATAAAACATTGTTTTACTATGTCACAAACACAGTGATAAGATGCAGACTCCACACAGAAGGCACCCCAGCCAAGAATCAAACCAGAAAACTTATAGCTGTGAGACAACAATACTGCCACTGCACCATCAAATATGTAAGGAAGTAAACATTCAGAAACCTGAAGTCTGAAATTTAAATGCCTGTCAATTTGTTAATCAGGACAGTCTGACTTGGAACAAAAAAAAAAAAACAATTCTCAGCAGAGGCCCAGGAAAAAAGGGATTATCTGTAGTCTGCTCTTCCCATAGAGAGGTCCTTGTTTTCTGTGGCTGTACAGATTTTCCAGGGAGGTAAGAATTTTCCCTGATTAGTGGGTTCATGATATTGTTTTTGGAGTCCTTTTCTGCGCTGGATTTAAATGTGGCTCACTGTGATCTCAAGCCTGCGTGGGGGTGGAGGGTTTGTTGGATTGTGGAATGTTTGCTTTCTTTCCCAGTTTGATTGGGTCTGTCCACCTGATCTTGTAAGGGTGAATTCTGTAGTTGCTTCTTCACTGACTAGGGATATTTGAGGGTCAAATATTTGTCACTTTGTCCTTTTCCCAAGGCTCAACAGGTTGGCTAGTCAGTCATTGAGGGGCAGCCACTTGGTGAACCCACTCCAGTGTTCATCTTCCAGATGAGAGAGAACAGGCATTTGTTTGATTCTTGCAGGGAATCTAGGTTTATCAGTGTGGGATTTTACTTTCTTGGTGACCTTGGTTTGTGGTCTGTACCAGGTCTGAAGCAGGCATCATCCTTTCTTGCTTGAATCCTGGTCTGCTTGGTGTGCACACACACACACACACACACACACACACACACACACACACACACACACACACACACACGTCGTCCATAACGCTTAACACTTGAATCTCCACACACACAGGTCTTCCATAACGCTTAACGCTTGAATCTCCACACACACTCTATATTACTCACCAACCCTCTCTGGTCTTCAATAACGCTTGCATCCTCTCCCGCTCGTGTAAATAGTCCATAACGCTTGAATCACTCACCATCCCTCTCTGGTCTTCCATAATGCTTGAATCCTACATCCATAGTCTCCTAAACAATCCTCTCCCGCTCGTGTAAATAGTCCATAATGCTTGAATCCTCTCCCGCTCGTGTAACGGCCGGAAATACATGCACGGTGAGCTCCATTCTGACTGGCTGACGTCATCGTGCAGTAAAGCGCGAAAAACAAACATTTAAAAAGCTACCCCCACCTTCTAAATAAGTTGTACTGAAATCAGTACAGTGCATATGCCTCCCGACGTCCCTGCTTCCAAGGCTGCCAGCACACACATCCATGATAATGCCCTGGGCATTGCATACGACCTGGCAGTTGATGGAGTGGAATCCCTTGTGGTTTATGTAGCGCCTACCATGCTCACTAGGTGGTGACTTGATATGTATGTGCGTGCAGTCTATCACACCCAGTACCTCCAGGTAGTGTGCCACATGGTGGAAGTGACGCATATTGCTGGCCAACTCCTCCTGAGTTCGGGGGAAGTTTATATGCTCATTGGCATGTGGTAACATGGCATCCAGGAACTGGTGCAGTACCCTGGATGCTGATGCCTGTGAGATCCCCATTATATCTCCAGTTGGCCTTTGAAAGGTACCTGTGGCTAGTATTCACAAGCTTACACATACCTTCATGTCCACTGGGATGGGTTCCCCTCTGTTGTTTCTGGTTCTCAGGCATGGCCGGCACAGCTCAACTATTTGCTGTAAGATGTCCCTGTCCACCCTGTAACGCTCTACTATCTCCAGATCATGTAGCCCATGGTAGGTTACCCTTGGTCTGAACACTCTTCTCCTCCTCCGGGGCCTGCGGTGGTTGTCAGCATCATCCTCCACAACACTGTAAGTCTCTAACACATGGTGATGAATCACAGCTATGGCAGCTCCCAACATGTACATTTTAAAAGTTCCCCGTGTGTTTACACCTATGGTGCAGTGCTTGGGAATACACAGGTGTGTGTAGGGTGCTTTCACACTTTATACTAGTATGCTGTGAACACCAATGGTGTCATAGGGTGTGTATGTACAATCGTAGCTACAGGGTATCTTATGTGTTTTACTACAGGAACTACTATTGTGGTGCCTTTGGTGATGAATTACATTTGGCTGCCGTGGATTACCTCTTGCCCTTCCCTTTACATTTCTTCACGTTTCACCTACCATTTTCTGGCATGCATCCTGCAGCCTGCTTTCATTTGTACTTTCCTAGACCTGGCTTATCTTGCGTAATGTGTTCTACTGCCGGTCTACTGTAGGTTTGCTTTGCTCTGCTATGACAGTTCTCCTTTCTTTGCAATCTGACACCTCCCCTATCCTGTTTTTCAGGTTTCTGCGAGCAGACTTGTCAGCTGCCGTTGATTGCCCACTGTGAGTTAATAGGTGTTAATTGCTCAGTTGTACTCCAATTACCCTACTGTGGCATTTCCTTCTTTTCTTCCCCTGACCTTCCTGTTTGTGCTATGGTTCACGGCGCATGCATCTGCTTACCGGGTTTCGGGCACGTTTTCATCCCCGTACACATGCGCTTTCGGGCACCATATGTGCTCTCAGCTAAACGATGCTATACCTACCTCCCCACCCCTGTCCTGTGGCTTTGCTTAGCAACGGCCAGGCCAGATTTGCATTGCTCCAATGTGCTTACAGCTATGGTGGCACACCCCACTGCTGATATCATGTATACCTCTGAGCCACTCCTTGGTGTTATAGCGCTGCGCCATATGGTACATCCTTAATCCAGCGGGACATTTGTGATTCAGTATTACCTGCCTCATTTGCATGGCATTGACTACTAATTCATAGTTACTGCGCCGAACACTGTCACAGACCCTTAGCAACCCTTGCAGCTTGGTTGTGGTGTACCGTGTATACCATTGAGTATTATGGTGAAATCCTGATTTGTATTACATTGGATTTTATGACATTTGTATATATTTTCTTTGTGTTCCAGTTTGCGCACACATGCCCTGTGGTTGTACCTTGCGTTACTGTGGACATGACATTAAATGTTGTTTTTTAGGTGTTGTGCATCTTTTCTTATGCCATTGGCTGTGTATTTACCCATTGGCATATGTTAACTTTGTAATACATGAGTCTGGTCCACTTCCATAGCTCCGATGTTCTGTTTGGGAAAATGTAAACCATGTTTTTTGGTTTACATTTCTGTGGGCTTACGCTATGCCTGCACCACTTCATGAATCACTATGTACCTTCATTTGCACTGTGCATGGGGTGATTAGCATACCTAAGCTGAGGGCTGCGCAGTTCTGGTGCACAGTAGTGGAATTGGATCGTACCTGAATCGCTCAACGGCCATATTTGGTGTTATACCACCTACGCTATGCCTGCGCCTGGTGCAAGCTTCATGCATCCCAGGGAATGTCTGCCCATTGGAAGTTACAGTGCAAATGTCCTGCACTCCATTGGAGTCAATAAGTTAAACTATACTTGGGATTTACTCATTACTATACTGAGCTAGTCTCTACTTACCTTCAGCTACACATTATCCCTGCCACCTCCCTCCATGATGATTTGATACAGATCCTACAAGCTGTCTCCAAAATTAAAAGAAAAATTGCTTCAAGATGTCTGACCACATACTAAGCTGTCTCCTGGTAAGTGCAAACACAGCCTCACTGATCCCCCTTATAAACCTTTTCAACTGCAGTTTCTCCACTGGATCATTGATCAAGGCTTAAAGATCAGCCACAGTAGTGACCCTTCACAAAGGTAACCCTACCACTGACACCATGAACTACAGACCTACTTTTAGCTTTACCTGTAAGTAATGAGGCATATTATAATGGAACTCATAAATAATGATATAGTCAGCTTACAGTCCCTCAGTCTCAATCAATTTGGCTTTGTAAAAGGCAGGTACTGTCTCTTAAACCTGATTGTTTTTTTCAAGGAGGTGAATGAAGCACTGTGCAATGGTCAGTCAGTGCACACCACTTAACTTGATTTAGCAAACGGTTTTGACACTATCCCACACTCTGATTTCATAAATAAGCTCACTCGCTAAAATATCAACTCCCAGGTAACCTGCTGGATTGTGAAATGGCTCACAGACAGCACCTATGCAGTGAGGATTGGTGGAATGTTTCTTATAAAATGCTTTTCGCTGTGGTGTACCCCAGAGCTCCATGATGGGAACACTCCTCTTCTTCATAAACTTCTTTGAAATCCAGGCTCAAAGCTTGCCAATGGTTGCAAATGTAGCATTACCAAACTCTTTAATGGATACCCATATATTGCATGAAGGTTCAAACCATATGAATGTTTGATGTCAAAACAATAGCCTGAAATTCAACACAATACAGTGTAATACTCTAAGAGCAGCACTCCTGCACCTACTGCACTGAAATCCTCCCTACCCAACACTGATAACATTTATCAGAAACTATGCACATTTGTGGACAATGAGCTCTCACCTGAACATCACAGAACTATTACTCTTATTAGAAATCCTTCTACCAAGCACATCTAATTACTAAGGGCAGATTCCCCAGTCTAAGGAAGTTCATAGGTTGGTACTAGGTTATTGGCCCTAGGGCCTATACAAGCCTAGCCATAACAATTCCCTGGCTATTTCTTCCACAGTGTTTACTTCCCTGGACCCCTGTCTAGCATGGTGACTGACGTGATCCCTGGGGTGAATTTCCTATCTCCCATCCAATCATCAAGGTTCCTTTTGAAGAGGGCCAAAGAGGCACTCTGCTTGACATGTATGGGCAGTCTATTCCAGAGTCTGGGGAGTCTCTGGGTCAGGAACCTATCCCTCCAGCATGTTTTGTTCATTGCAATGACAAAGTTTAGATCCCTGGAGCGTGTGTCTCTGAGGGATTGGGATTTCTTTAAGTGTAGCATGTCCAACAGCTCTGGGTTTGATTTAGCCATGTATGTTAAGCAGAGATTGCCTCTGAGTAGACAATATGCGACAGAGTATAGGTGGAGTTTTTTTAGATGGTCAGCATAGGGCATCTGCTTTAGGCCTGTGATTCTTTTAGTGAGGTATTTCTGTGGCCTTTCCAGTTGTTGCAGATGTCTTGAGAGGTACATACCAAACGGGGCATTGTATTCTATAATGGGTCTAATGAGGGATGAGCACAGTGGGACAATGACCTCTTTTTTTCTGGATGAAAAGCCCTTAGTGATGAGGTTTGCACATAGAAGGATTTCCTGACTGTTGTGGCAATGTGGTTATCAAAGGTGAGACCACTGTCCACCTGTGTCCCTAAGTCTCTTATCACACTTTCAGTGTTTAGTGTACTGCCACCTATGGGGATAGCTATACATTTCTTGGCATTGTGCTTGAGCCCATGGCTCTGGCACCAAGCATCTGTTTCTGTATGGCCCTTTTGTAGAATACCCCCCATCATTTGGGGATTCAGTGATGGTTCCCAGTTTAGTTAGTTGTTAGCCAGAGTCCCTTAGTGTTGGCCTGTACTTCAGAGAAGTAGATGCCAAACAAGAGTGGTCCCAGGACTGAACCCTGAGGTACTCCACTTGTCAATTGTCTGGAGCTGGATTTGGAGTCAGCTCCTTTTACAGTGTGGGTTCTGACAGTAAATCAGTTGGCAACCCATCAAGTGATGTAGGAATTAATGCCCAGCTTAGTAAGTTTATCTATGATTCCAGAGTGGGGAATGGTGTCAAAGGCCTTGGCGAGGTCCTGATAGGCTGATGTACCCTTGTCCGCAGCTCTGGAGACTGATTCAAAGAAGTCAATCAGGTTCAGGAGACAATATCGGCCCTTCACGAACCCAAACTGTGTGGGGTCCAGTGTTTGAAGGTTGCCAATGTCTTTGTTTACAAGTTCCATGATAATACGTTCCATGGCCTTGCAGATCAGGCTCATCAGACTGATGGGGTGGTAGTTCCCAGGACCCAAGGTGGATCTCCCCTTGTAGAGTGGGATAACTGTAGCTGTGCACCACTCAGTGGGCACGAAGCCTGAGGTGAGGCTATGATTAAACATGACAATTAGGTGAGGTGCCAATTCATTTTGTAGTTCATGTAGTACACAGCCTGGGATGTTGTCTGGTCCCATGGATGCTGTATTCTTAGCTTTGGAGAGTGCATTTTTTACCTGTGTGGCCGTTATTACTGGAATTTGGCAATCTTTCAGTATTGAAATGGGTCCTTTAGGGGGTGAGAGGGGGGTGAAGTTTGCACTGAATCGATCTGCCAGGATGTTGGCAATATCCTTGGTATCAGTATATTTAATGCCATTCTGTTGTAGCTCAAAGCAGATCTGAGCATTGCCATTTAGATTCTTGGCATAGCTATAGAATGCCTTGTGGCTGTCTTTGGAATCTTTGGCAATTTTATTTTCGTAACTAGCTTTGAAGGATTTTATGAGGGATCTCAGCTTCTTACTGAGGCTGGTAAGGGAGTTTTTTTGCATCCTGGGATTTTCCTGTTTTCTGCAACAGTTTCTTCCTTTTGTTGTAAAGTTTGTTTATGGCAAGGGACCACCAGATTGGCTTCTTGTTTTTTGAGAAGAGCACCTTGGTTCTATTGGGGATGGCACGATTCATGCACGAGTGGATGTGCTCGTACAGTGCCTTAGTGTAGGATTCAGCAGTCGAACTTTCAGTTCCCGTCTGCATGGGTGTCATGAAACTTGTCACTTCTGACTTAAGTAGCATGTTTTTTACGGAGTTTTCCTTACTGGGGGGTGGGGGTGGGATGTGGATGTCAAGGGTGATTAGCTTATAGTCAGACCTGACCAATGATGGGGTGACTATAGGTGTGGAGCATTGATTTCCCATGTTGTTAATGACCAGGTCTAGGATATTGCAGCCCCTGGTGGGACTAATGATTAGTTGATCCAGGGCATTGGAATTTATGAATTCCAAGAACTGTTGGGCAAAGGTGTTGGTACATGGGTAGTTTTCCCAGTTAATGGCAGGGTAGTTGAAATCACCCAGTATTAGGGTGTTTGGTTGTATCTTAATATTTTCTAGTATGTTTAGAAAAGTGTAGTGAGAATCTTGGGGCATTGTGGGGGATCTGTAGCAAGCTACAATTTGGATTGCAGTCTTACCTAGTGTTAGTTACACCTGGAGAATTTCAGACACATTGTGTTGGGCAGCTAGCCTGGTGTTGTGAATATCCTTGGTGAATATGCACACGCCTCCACCTTTAGTGTTTTGTTCCTGGTTTGGTGGGCGAAAAGTGTGGTAAGAGTTGTAGCCTGGTATAGCAGGGGTGCTCTCTGGTGCCTTGAACCAGGTCACAGTTACTGCACAGTTATCGATGTTCTCCATTTTTTAGTTATTATCAAGTTATTATCTATTTCTAGTCATCCCCAGTCAGGCCCATAATAGACTATAATGTCCCCTTCAGCATGTACCTATTCAAGTATATTGTCCAATGATTCATAAGAAAATCTTATGCATGTCATCCTTAAATTACTCTGAATAACTGAAAGCCCTTTCAGTCCTTTGTGCCTCTTATCAATTCCTGTATGGTGACCTCTACTTAGCATTTAAGACCATGAAGGACCCTATCTTTCTTAAGCAAATGCACATCCAAAAATTTCGTAATGCTGCTAACATCCAGCCCAACTACCTAAAACAGTATCAAAATATTATCAGAACCCATTGGAATGATTTTATCTATTACAAAGGATCCTCACCTATGGAATAAGTATCCCCGCTATGGAACAAGTTCCCATTCCATGTCAAAGAACCTACCTCTCTTTATGGATTCACAGGAGATAACTAGGCTAATGGCTCAAAAGCTCTTACTAGCCTAGCCAGTTTTACCCAGATTCTACCCGATTTTCTATCCCTAGGCAAAAGTTAACAATGGTCAGCAAGCAAGGTTTTAACTATTTTTACAGACTGCCTCTGTCCATAAGGGACATGGACAACACATTCACGATTTCCCATCCATTAGCCCAGACTGTGCTTGAAGATGGGTCAGGGAAAGGCTCTGCTTCACATGAATAGCAAGATTCCAGAGTAGGTGCAATCTCTGGACAAACATCTCTCTCTTCAGCATAATCTGTTCATGTCAGAGATCGGGTTTACATCTTTGGCACGGGTAACCCTCATGCAGTTAGCTTTGTGAATATGCAACATTTCCATCAGGACTAGGTCAGACACTCCCTTGAAGGTCAGACACAGATCACCCCTCAATAATTGGTAGGAAACTGAATACAGGCATAGGGCTTTTATTCAGTCCACATATGACATGCTGATTATATCCTGTATTTTTTGGGTGAGAAAGCTCTGAGGATACTCCAACTGTTGCAGGTGCCTAGCAAGGTACAAGCCAAAGGGTGCATTGTGCTTGATTACTGGTTTGATGACAGTTGAGTACAGTAGTACTATGACATTCTTAGATCTGGATGCCATGCCCTTACTTATAAGTCGAGTCATCTAGAAGGATTTCCTCACCACCGTGGGCACAAGTCAGTCAAAGTTAAGATGACTAATCTAAGTACCCAGACCTCTCACCACTGGGTCCACTCTTAGAGGGGTGCTATCAATGTTATAATTTGCAGGGGTGTTTGATTCTCCAAAACTTCTTTGAATTTAGTTTGAGGAAATTCCTCTGACACCAATCATTAGTCTGCATCAGACCCTTCTGTAGGATATCAACATTGTTTGGGGAGTTGGTGATTGCCCTCAACTTACCATCATCAGCAAACTTGGTCAGCCCAAGGCCATCTACATTTGCCTTGACATCTGAGAAGTATATTCCAAACTGGAGGGGACAACTGAGCTCAATGGGATTCCGCTGGTGACTGGCTTCTTGCTGGATGTGGATTCCCCCACTGTAACATGTGTCCTATCCATGAGCTGTTTGGCTATCCATCTGGTAATGTAGAAGTTTATGGCCAATTTTGTGAGTTTATCTGCAATACTTGCATAGGGTATTCTGTCATATACCTTGGCCTTATCCTCATCCATGGTCTTGGTGACCTTCTCGAAGAAGTCTACTAGAATCAGCAGGCAGGATCTGTCCCTTGATGAAACTTAACTGGGTTGGGTCTAGAGTCTGATGATTTCCTATATCTTGTTAATCAAGTCCATGATTATTCTTTCGATAGCCTTGCATATAAGGCTAGTCAGACTTATGGGTCTGTAGTTTTCTGGGTCAGTTGATGGTCCCCTTGTGCAGAGAGATGATTGTGGCTGTCCTCCACTCTACTGAGACAAAGTCTGTCTGGAGACTGTGGTTAAATAGGGATCAGAGTGAGTCGACTAGGTAATATTTCAAGCTATTTAATAGGCACCCTGGAATTCCATCAAGGCCCATTGACACAATGTTTCTAGCTTTACAGATTGCAGTGACAACCTGTTTTTTGTGATGTCAGGCAAAGGAATGGTAAGGGATATTTCATGGGGAGTGACTGGTGGTGACAAGGGGGTGAACTTTGAGCTGAATTTATCAGACAGCAAGTTTGCTATTTCTTTTGGCTGAGTATAGGTACTGCCATCTACAGTCAACGCAGCACATTGCTGAGTATTTCCCTTAAGATTTCAGACATAACTAAAAAACGCTTTGTGATTATCCTTTGCTTGGGAGGCTATTTTACTCTTGTATTTAGCTTTGAAGACTTAACTAATTCTATTGAGACTAATGAGGGATTTTTTTTCTCTGTTATACTCCCTCCCACTTACCTTTATACAGGAATTTCTTTCTTCTGTTGTATAGTCTATTTATATCAGGGGTCCATAAGGATGGCTTGCTTTTCTGGCTAGAGCTGGGTTTACTTCAGATGCAGTTGTTTAAGTGGTTGTAGAGGGCATTCATGTATATTTCTACATAGGCCTCCACATTTTTGGGGTTAGAGGGAGCTTTCAAATTACCCGTGCTATCACTTAATAGGAGGTAATTTGCCTTGGAAATTTTTTTTTTAGGATTTGAGGGGGGTACTACCATTACATTTATTTTAAAGGAGACCGACGTATGATCGATCTTACCAATAAGAACATTACACTAGGGGAGCATTGCTTCACCATATTTGTGAGTACTATGTCAAGGATACTGGATGCCCCTAGCGGGAGTAAAGACCAGCTGTTCCAGAGAATTTGCACTTGCAAAGTCCAGAAATCTCTGAGCCTGCATGTTAGTGGTTGTATATTATTCCCAGTTTATGGAAGGGTAGTTAAAATTACCCATGAGTAGTGTATTGGGCTGAATGCTAAGTGATTCTAGTAACTTTAGGTATGCAGAATGGTTTTCATGGTTTATAGTTGGAGACCTATAGCTAGCGATGATATGGTGGGGGATTTTGCCTATGGTTAGCTGGACATGGAGTAGCTCAAGCGAGTCATCCTGCTTGACCAATGTAGAGATGTGATTGCTTTTTATGTAAATGGAAACACCTCTTCCTTTCATTTTTTATGGATAGTGCAGTGGTGCAGCGGTAGCGTTGAGGTTCTCTGGTTCGATTCTCAGCTGGAGTGCCTTCTTCCCGGAGTCTGCATGTCCTCCCTGAGTTCATGTGGATTTCCTTCAGGTGCTCTGGTTTCCTCCCACCTTTCAAAGACATGCGTCTGGAGCGTTCTCCCCTGGCCTCCACTTAAAATTGTCTTTGTTCCAAGTCGGGCTTTCTTGGTAAGGAGGGTGGTCTGAATGTGTGGTAGACATTGTTGCCTTTCACTGATGGGCTGCCTTCCACAGCCTTGAACCATGTGTCTGTAACTGCACAGATGTCAGTATTCTCTAGGGCAGGCAGATCTTCCAAGGAGTGTAGTTTATGTTAAGATTCCTAGCTTTAAGCAGTAGTACCTTCAGCTTGGCATTAGAAGAATTTTGTTACAGTGGTAGTTCTGTTGTTTTGGCACTGTCTAAAAAAAGGCACTGTGGGGATATCCATTGCCTTGGCCGATATTTGAAACAGCAGTGACAGGTGCAGACCATTTCTGGCAAAGCAGCATGGTCTGTTGATCTCATTGTCCCAGGCTGAGAAAAACTGGATCCCCTTGGTAGTGGCAGCTGGTGACTTCAAATTAAAGGGGGGCTGCAGGAGAAAGCTGAATGGGTGGGGCCAATGGGAGGGGTGGAGCCAACTAGAAAGGGGTGGGGCTATGTTCAAAACCACAACAACTGGAACTTTAATTAAATACGCTGCCCTGGCTGTCAAACCATCATTACGAGAGTCCAATCAAGACAAAATGAAGTGTAGAAGAAAAAATATTTCAATGCATTAGCTACATGACAACTCACTTAATATCTAGATGGAAACACAAAGGTTGTGAGGCATGAACAAATAAATTGCTTTTTAAATACATTACTGGAATGCCAGTCAAAATCAAGCATAAAAAAACAAGCAGCACTCAGCTCAAACCACTTCTCCTTGCACTGCAGTTCTAATTATAATTTATATTCAGCTTTATAAAATTACCAAGTAACATTTTGAAAGTAGCAATCTCTGTGATACCCCCACTTGGAAAAATGTTTCTTATCCAAAAAAGACCTGCTGCCTGACAACAACTATCTACTTGTTTCATGTAGAACATATGATCAAAGTAAAAAAATGAACAGCAAACAAGAAACAAACTCAAGATAATTTGCTTAAAGGATTACTGCCCAAGTTAAGGTACCACACATGATAGATTGGCATTCTGTTTAGTTTACGTGTAAAGCCTGCAAAGATAACTGCAAGTCTCCAACAAATGTAATGAGCTTCTGAAAATACTGTAATCCTGTCCTGTATTACAAATACTGTCGTACGCATTTCAATACCTAAGGATTATACGTTATCTAGTTATGTAAATATTCTCTGCATGGGAACAATGAAAAGGCTTTCAATGTTGGTAATTCTTTAACAGTATGCTTATTAAAGCTTACTTGCATCTTACAATCTCCAACAAGCTTACCTGATGGTCATTAAAGCATTGCTACTTTAATACAAAGCAACAGGACACTGCAACAGCATGCATTTTCTGAATAATAAGAAGCATAAATCAACAGTATAGAAATATGACAGAACACCAGAACATTCTGCAAAATCAAGGACAGAGGAAAAGCCACGGTCATACTTGTGGTCTACCTTGGATGGGGGAATACTCTGCACACTTACACTGCATAACTGCTCCTTGCCTTGCTTGGACACATCCAGAGCCACTACAATGGGGAGTGGAATGCAACAAGTAGGTCACAGTTTGAAATGTCTCTGGCTAACAGTGATGGCTCTGACACTCATACCTCTCAACCTCAGAGCAAGAAATCTGGACAAAGCCATACATAGAAGTGGGACACAGGCCCAAAAATAAAGACAATTTTTAAATATTGCTCTTATAAACTTAGAAGGATAATAGAATAGTAGTAGGTCTTGCATTAGTATGAATTTTTGAAGGGTATGAAATCTGAAACTCAAATGTCTGCCATTATTTAGTGACTTCATTCCTAAATGATTTGGCAGAAAACCACAAATTTTATGAGGAACAAACCAAAAATAAGAAGCAAAAATCTATTCATTCTGCAAAATTCTGGACAGTTGAGAAGTATAGTTCAGCCGGGGCTGTCTGAGTTTGCTGCCCCCCCTCACAAAATCATGGTCGAATGGAGCGTTCCCCCTGCAGCCATTCCAATGTCCCATTCCTTGGTTATTTCGCCCCATTTGCCATAAACACTGTAATGTGCATACTGCTTTACTTCTGCGATGATATGGATTTAATTTGAAAGTTTTATTTTATATTTTACAGCATAAACCCTAATAGATATCTGCTAAACAAAACAATGCAGTCTCGCAATGAAAATAGACTTAGCATTAAAACTTCTCTGCCCTTGAAACTCACATTCATTGAAACAGCATTGAAACCCACATTCAAAGAAAATACATTTTGCCAGTGGCAGATAAAGATTAATTTTGGACTGTTTTCAAATCATAGGCCCCGTGAACACAAAACATACACATGCTCTTTGATACACCTTCCTGACTGTATTAAATTATATTCCTTGTACAATACAGTACAGTTGTTAAGAGGGCATTTTAAATTTATTGTTTTGAACATTTTTCCAGTAAACAATGACACAAAATGCATGCACCAATAATGACAGAACTGCACAATTCAGAACATTTCCATTATAAAAGTCTACTCAGACTTCTACAGTCCACCAGTATCAGTAAATATGCACGATCTCTGAAGAAGTAAAAGTCATCTAAATAATTCCACATTAAAGAAATCTGTTAAGTAATGAAGAGGTTACTGCTAGCAAACAAGTTTATATGTCATGGTTTCATCTACAAATAAAGTGCCTGTTGCCCTTGAGAAATAAATTGCCTATGCTGCATTAAAAAAAATGATAATGCTAGTAATATCATAATAGGGAATGGATGGCAAACTGATAACAGGCTCATAGTTAATAGGTATCTTCACCAAAGAGGACTGCAGCATCCATCCCCTTCACAACAGAGTACAGTATCAGCAATGGATCTACCTACTGTGGGAGTAGAACCCACAGCCTTCTGCATCAAAAGCAAGTACACTACCTGTTGTGCTATTTACAATGCACCAAAACGGTGGTCTGAGCGCCCAGAATTTAAACTAGTAAACCTGAAATGAGGCACACACGGAGCTCAGCAAGCGGACAACTTCTTTAATGGACACAAGCACAAATAAATCCACAGCAGCACAGCAAACGAATTCACAGCAGCACAGTAACGCTTTGCTGCCACAAATCACTCCAAAATATGTTTAGAAGAACATCTCCAACTAAACAGCACCTCCACAGCTCTCGAAAGTGCAATTTTAAGTTATCCGATATATCTAAAAAAATACAAAGTAGAAACACTTCCATCTATACAGAGATGTTCTTCTAAACATATTTTGGAGTGATTTGTGGCAGCAAAGCATTACTGTGCTGCTGTGAGTTCGTTTGCTGTGCTGTGCTGCTGTGATTTCGTTTGCTGTGGATTTATTTGTGCTTGTGTCCATTAAAGAAGTTGTCCGCTTGCTGAGCTCCGTGTGTGCCTCATTTCAGGTTTGCTATTTACAATGTAAGCAGACTCGGCATAAGCAGCACTAAACATTTGTTCCCCTGCAGTTCTCAGCTCCTTGTAAAATCTACTTGACATTCAGCTGTATCTCTGAACTTTGCAGCACAAGAAATGCTGGAAAAAGCCAACATTTATTTGGGGGGGCGACAAAAGCCAAAAAAAAATAGGGACACATTTTAAACATCGCTTGTATAATGTTGGAAAGTTGCTAGAATAAAATGCTGTGTTACTACCATACATTTCACTGCCAAGTATTGAACCCAGGACCCTGTGCAAAACTGCCAGAGCAACATACCACTATACCAAATCATCTATTTTTATGAAAGAAAGGAAGACTGAAACTTAAATGGCTACCATTTAGTGAATTCAGTTCTCACCATAGCTGTCAACATCTTAGCACAAATCACCTGAACAAAGCCAATAACGGGGGAATACAGCCCCCAAACATATTCATTGAGTTCAGTTATCACCATAGCTCTCAACCTTGGCACAAAAAACCTGGATGAAGCCAATAATGGGGGAATACAGTCCAAATAATAGGGACAAATACTCACTGAGGACACCAGAACAAACCCACACAAACACAGGGAGGGCATGCAGACTCCAAACAGAAGGCACCCCAGCCAAGAATCAAACCAGACAACCCGTAGCTGTCAGGCAACACTGCTACCACTGCACTACTGGCTGTGTTAAGTAAAGTAAAAAAATACAGAAAACACAGATTTTATGAGGAACAGAACAAATATGAGGCAAAAATCTGCAAATGTTTTACAGATGGTGGTGGGTAGGGAATTCAGGCTCTTGTCACTTGGTCCCAAGGTACAGGGTTCAAGCCTTATTCTCTACCTACCACCATGAAGCTACTGGGGCATTTCACACACACACACACACACACACACCACCTGTTTCTGTACTCAGCTATGTCCATCCTGCAACCTGATCCAATCAGTCCTCCATAATGGCCCAGCTCCCCTGCAGTGTACTACGTCCATCATACACAGTGACCCTGCAGCCTGATCGATCCTCCATAACCCGCACATGCTGTTGGGTCTCCCGCAAGATGTGAGGAGGCTGGAGCTTCTTGCCTTCCCTATCTGGACTGCCTAACAGAACAGTCTGGAGCTCGGAATGCCTGAGCACGCGTGCTTGGAGTTCTGGTCTGCGTAACACAGCAGTCAGAAACTAAGCAGTCATGTGCGGAGTCCAAGAATTTTTTATTTTAATATGTTCGGGGAATGGGGAATTTATTTAACTGATTTTTACAAGTGGGGGACCCATTTTACAAGTGGAGGGGCTGCAGTCCCGCAGTCCTATAGCACAAGCCGTCCCTGCCCCTTGGAATGACATCAGTAGCTAAGCCAATTATTTAAGTCAATCATTGTCTGTTTGTGTTCTGGTATCATTCTTGGTGAATGTAGAATGCTGCTCAGTGTGAAGCTCATACCAGCCTGTGACATGTATTCAGAGAAGTCTGTCATGTCTCTCTTTATATAGTCCAGGAAGGTACATCTCAGGTCATTCCCACCCACATGCTCTATTACAGAGTCATACTGATACTTGCAGTTGAGTGACCTGACTTCCTCTGTGCTCTGAAGAATCCTGGCCCCTGGCAGGCAACTGACTGTAACCCTCTGTTTATCCAACTTTCTTATGATGCTGCAACAGTGTGTCTCATCATGGAGTCTCCTACGACCAAGATGTTTGAATGTATGGTGTTTTGCTTTAGGGGGTTGCTTGTGGAGACACTCTGATGTGTATTTTTATGTATAATGGTTGGTGTTGACTTTATTTTGTTTGCATATGGTTTCTGAGGGCAGTGTATGGGAGGCCTCCAAGGTTTTGGTAAAGTTACTTGTGAGTACATCCTCAGATGTGGGTTTGTGTTTTGAGACCTTATTTAGTGAGGGAAATGTGTGTGTGCTGACAACCTGTTTGTCATTTGATTTGTCAATATGTGAGAGTCATGTCTCAATTTTCATAATGGAACTACATCTCTCATATACTGTGTGTGTTTATTTCAGGATTAAGTGGTTATCAGTATACGTGAGACAATTGTTACATTGTCTCAGGATGCCCATGTCCACCAGACTAGCCACAGAAATAGCAGGAAAGGGCATGTCCATGGTTTATGTTTTTTTTTACAGGGGGTTTAATCAGGGAGAAGAGAGGGGAGATTTAACTGGACTGGGACGATAGGTCACACACACAAAGAATGGGTGCTATATTCGGTGTGAACTGTAGATATCCAGCAAGGTGATGCCACTCTGGACACAACTCAGATGCTCTTAGAGCAGCAGAGGGACTGGTGAAAGTTGCAGAAATGCTCTTAGAGGAGCAGAGGGACTGCGGAAGGTTGCAGAGATAGTTATTCAGGTCTATATCAGATCATCAAACTGTCATAAGTCCGAATACCAAAACATCGAACTGCAAACTCCAAAACGTAAAAACTCCAAAAACCAAAAACTACGAAAAACAGGACTCTGAAAAGCAACGGTCAGCCAGCTTCACACCCGTACGATAACGTAACAACACAGTAACACTTAACACTATCGCTAATGTGGGGGGCTACACCCCCCTACTTAAATATACTAACTCCGAGATCGCACCACAGTGGAGACTTAATGCATATGCATGCTTGGGCCAACTATAACCATTTGGAGTTTTGAACTTCGGAGTTTTGAGTTTTCGGTGTTATTCCGTTTCGGAGTTTGTAGTTCATTGTTTTGGTATTTGAACTTATCACAGTTTGACATAATGATATAAACCAAGTTATTCCAAGGGAAATTTTAACTTGATAGCATTTGAGTCTATACAGGGCACCGTAGCTGAAAGGAAAGTAGCCTAGCACAAACACTGGGCTTATACAGAATCAGAAAAACAAGTTTTACAACAGCAAGGCCTACAGACTGATCAGGAAAACACACAATAAGCTTTCAGCCAGCAGCCCCCAACCCAAATAGGTTTGCTGCAGCAAATTTCTGTTACAAGAGTGCAATCAGAAAACCCTCAGTGTAAAAATGCTGTTTTTTTTAGCTCAGATGCAAGGAAACCACACAATCTAGATACCACTTTCCTGTAAAACTAGTAGACACAATGTAATTAAGTACTAGCATTGGAAATAGTTCAGCTTCAAAACTCTACTGACGTGCAAGAAATGTAACAATTAATATGGGATTCTTATGAGATAAAATTAAGCAATAGAAGTGCAAAAGGGTACTTATTGTCACTCTTTTAGTAGCTGATGGCTTTAGATACAGCTGGATTTAGTGTAAATTTCAGGCAAAGTAGCCAAACCAAGAGTAATTCCGAGGAACTGAGCAATAGGGAAGTGCTACACTAGTTGCCCTTATGGGCTATTTTAAGTCTAGTCATTTTCATTAGGGTAAGAATCAAACTCAGTACTGTGTGTCTGTGGGGTAAATGCCTTAACCATTATTCCATCCCTGTCCCCAAAGTGGATGGGGAAAACTAAAAGTTTCTGCTTTGGCCTTGTTCAACAGAGGGTACTAAAATGGGACCTGCAGTGACTAGGCTGTTAATAGTCTACTGAATTGTTTTTCCTATTATGGGCCTATAAACAATTTGGTGGTTGGAATTATGATACACAGTGTTGACTGCTGTGAATTATTTATGGATGGTGATGTATTAGTTCCATTACATATGGAAGTGAAGTTAAATGAAATTAAAAATGTATCAGTAAAGGAAAAACTTTAACAGTCTATATGTGATTTAGCTAAGGTCTTTAAGCCTATATAAATAATTCTGGTACAAAGTTGCACTGTATTTTGCTGTTTAAGTGGTCTAACAGTTGGTATGAAACCCTAGCATCATTCTTATATATTGAGTATATGTCAGGATAGTTCAGGACTAGTGTTTGCATTAATACAGTTCCAAGCCAACCAGCTCAGAGCTAAGGGTCTAATTGTTCCCCCAACCATCCTGTTGTAGTTGTGTTCTTAAACCCAGTGTAACTGTTGCTGCCTGCCTCTTATGATAATTTGACAACTTAATTCCCACCCTTTCTCTTTATTGACTCTAAGCACGTAAGTATCATTTTGCAAAGTCTCTTCCCTTAAACTATTCAATACACAAAAAGACCTTTGATAAAATTGCTTAATATTGAGTGCACTGATACTGCCTGCATTGATATTTGGGAATTAAATTACAGAGTTTCATTATAATTAGTTTAGTGATTCATGCTAGTGGCAGAAGGTTTCTAGGCTAATTGTTTTGTACTGAACTTTAAATACTCACTAGCAAGTCCACCTAAACATTATCCTAAGCAAACCAAACTTCAATCAGTTATAGTCAACCTTTTCCCCAGAATCACATCTGTTGGAATCATGGTCCAGCATTTCCCCACAACTTCTCTAGCCAGGCTGATTGAGATGATATCTTGAGACAGTGTTAGAATTTCCTCATGCTGTCTGATGATCGTTTATTACTTAAACAACTTAACACAGTGTGTGAGAGACGTACATATATAATATCCCTGAAGGCAAAATTCTTGCATACAGTAAACTCAGACACCAAAACCCTCAGCAGTAGAACACACACCACACCTCACCAAGGCAATCACAATACACATAATGCATCATATGCTGAGGTTTTAAAAATTAACTTTCTTAAACCTCAAAGACTTCAAAACACAACACAAAAACAAAGCACACTAAGCAATTAAGCCTACCTCCTCACACAGCACAAGGAATCCCACATTCATGGATGCTGAGCCTGTAAGGTAAACATCCTTGTTATAGGCGACTCCACTGTGAGACATACAGATGTACAATTTACCAAGCTGAGCAAAGAAAGACTAACAGTTGCTTGGCTGGTGCCAAGATCCATTGGATTATGCTTGCACTCAAGTCCTTGAACAACAAGCACCAGTATGGCTCTGCCATAATTCACACCAGTGTCAATCACTTGACGTGTACCTCCCTGTACTATATGAAGACAGACATGATGTCGTTTTCAGACTGTGTGTCCAAGACAGGTATGGCCCTAGCACTGAGCAGTGTTCTACCTTCTCCAATCATGCCACAACATGAGTAAAAAATAAATAGACATACCTCTTAGTGCAAGAAATCTGGACAAAGCCACAATTAATGAGGGAACAGATACCCAAAAATAGGGACACTTTTTAAATATTGATCTCACAAACGTAGCAAGTTGATAAAATAACTGGTTTTACATTAGCATGACTTTTCTGCAGGATATGAAGTCTGAAACTCAAATGTCTGCCATTATTTTCTGACTTCAGCCCTCAATGATTTGCTAGTGATTTGCCATAAAACCACAATTTTATGAGAAATGAACCAAAAATATAAAGCAAAAATCTGGACAGTTGAGAAGTATGATAATAGATTTCAATAACTGGCTTAATTTTTGGTGTCATTTGAAGAGCTGTCAACCTGGGAGGATATGATCGACAGAACATGCCCACAGTGCCATTTTTAGGCAATGTCAACCTGCTAAACCTAACATAACAAAACAAGCAAAGGGAAATATGAAGGTGTTACTGATCAATGATAGGAACCTAAACAAGAAACTCCACTCTCTACAAGCCCTTCTCATCCTGGAGGATGCTAATGTCTCTGTAGTGATGAGACATAGTTTAAAATGGTGGACAGCACTCCGGCTGTGCAGGGCTACAATGCCTTCTACACATTTAGACTAGCTATTGTGCAGGAGGGGAGGGGGGTGGAGATGTCTCAGTCTTCATCCAGAAGAAAATCTCATCAAGGATAGTAAAGTAGTATGATGCACTAGAGCTTTTTCATGCCCAAAATGACCATCAGAAAAGATTATGTACCATGTATTAGCTAGTGATAGAACTCCCTCTATAACCCAAGAATACCACAATGCCTATCTACAGAAACTTGAATCATTCAGTATTAAACATAATACCATTTTCCTAGGTGATTTAAACTATCCATCAATAGACTGGGAAAGCTATACCACCACTAGTGTACAAACACAGAGATTCCTGAACTGTGTCAATACAAGTACCCTGGAACAATTAGTCAGAGTACCCACCAGGGAGAAATTACAACGTGAATCTTGTTTTTACTAATATGTGGACATCTTGCACAAAGCACAATCCCTTGCATATCTGCATCACTTGTTAGATCTGACCATAAATAGGTCTCCTTTGAAATACAACTAATTAAAGAAATCCCTTCGCCCCACAGTACCTTTAGAAATATCTGTAAGGCAAACTATGTACTCCTAAGTGATACACTGGCAAGCTTCAAATCCCCACCAAGCCCAGTTAACTCCACTAAATGTGCTTAAATGTACACCAGTACAATATACCGGCATACAAACAGTTATATCCTGTAGGAAGAAGTGCAAGGCAAACCCCAGAAACAAACCCTCATGGTGGAACCATAATATCAACAAGCTTTATGATAAAAGTTAGAGAACTTTTATCAAAATTAAGAAGTGTAGTTCCTAGAATGACAGATCCCTTATCACTGAAATAAACAGTCTCAGAAGCTTAATAAAATCCACCAAAGCCATGTTTGAGGCTAAAATAGCCACCCTGGTCAAAGACAATTGCAAGACCATTTTTAGCTATGTTTGTAATTTCAAAAGTAAAAACCAGCAACGCACTGAGCTGATTGTGAACAATTTTACCTAAACTGAGGCTGAAGATGCAGCGAACCTATAGGCTGATAAATTGGGCTCTAACTTTACACCCCCCCCCCTCAATTTGTCCCTCAAGATATACCTGAAATTGCCTTGCTTCCTGCTATCATGTAAGACCATATCCTAAAAGTTCTATCAAAACCTAAAATACTATGTTGATGAGTCCTGACAATATCCCTGGATGCATCTTAAATATCATAAAGCACAATTTTGCCAACCCCCTAACAACACTTTTGAAAATCACCCTCTATACAGATTTTGTACCCAGTGAAAGGAGAACAGCTACAGTCATGTATTACTGTATGTCATTTAGTATGGATAGTAACACTATTAGAAAGATATTGTACAAAAACTGGGTAATTATCCAACAAGATAAAAATATAAATTTTAAATTTTTGGAATACCCTATGGTAGTGTATAGAAAAGGGAGAAATATTAAAAATATTTTGGAGACAAACACAATAAACAGTTTCACTAATAGAAAAGGGATGTCTAACTGTGGTAGCTGTAATATGTGTAAATTTATGTCTTGCAGTGAGTATGCTACTATTAATAACACAAAATATAAAATTAAATACAAACTCAACTGTAATTCAAAACTTATAGTGTACGTTGCTACATGCACTCTATGTTCAGCGTTCTATATAGGAAAGACTGAACGTTGACTGAAAGAGAGAGTGTATGAGCATACATATGCGATACTTAATGGTAAGACAGACAATGCTCTATTTAAACACATTGCAGCTAACCCAGGACACAATTTCAAATTCACTGCCTTTGATCAGATTCAAACTGATATTAGAGGGGGTCCATACAACCTGTTATTAGAAGACCGCGAACTATCTTGGCAGTGGAGAACAAATGCTTTCGTTAAACCAGGTTTAAACGAACACTGCAACATTAGTTGTTTGCTGAAACTTAAAAGTTTGGATAGGAAATAAATAAACAAATATGGTACTAGCGAAAGTTCATTATATGGATTACATTACTTGTCTATCGTTGTTTTTAATATGGTTATATATTTTTATGTATGTATATAGTTCCTTTACAAATTAATTATACATATATATATATATATATATATATATATATATATATATATATATATATATTTATATAGACCATTCATCTATTTACTTATACACATATAGACTTCATAGTTTTATTAAAATGAACTTTTTTAGTTTTGATTATTTTGTTAAAACAAATTAACTTGTCTTAGGTCAATTGCACTGGCTAATACTGAGTATCAATATCAACAACAGTATAGTTGTTTTGCCTGTGATTTTGTGGCTCTTAATTTATTAAGGTTATATTATTTATAAGAAGGTTGAGCTGAGTGTTTTTTATCTGTATTTATACCACTTTAAATGTGGGTTGACTTTTAAATTGACTGTATTATAAATTACTAATTATTTAATTGAATGTTGTCTGAAGAAGTTGCTCCAACGCTGAGCGACGAAAAGCGCTTCACAAATAAACCTGTGTTCCTCATTTACTTCCTGTGGATGTTGATTGTAGCCTTTTTCGTAATTAAAGAAATCCCTTCGCCCCACAGTACCTTTAGAAATATCTGTAAGGCAAACTATGTACTCCTAAGTGATACACTGGCAAGCTTCAAATCCCCACCAAGCCCAGTTAACTCCACTAAATGTGCTTAAATGTACACCAGTACAATATACCAGCATACAAACAGTTAGATCCTGTAGGAAGAAGTGCAAGGCAAACCCCAGAAACAAACCCTCATGGTGGAACCGTAATATCAACAAGCTTTATGATAAAAGTTAGAGAACTTTTATCAAAATTAAGAAGTGTAGTTCCTAGAATGACAGACCCCTTATCACTGAAGTAAACAGTCTCAGAAGCTTAATAAAATCCACCAAAGCCATGTTTGAGGCTAAAATAGCCACCCTGGTCAAAGACAATTGCAAGACCATTTTTAGCTATGTTTGTAATTTCAAAAGTAAAAACCAGCAACGCACTGAGCTGATTGTGAACAATTTTACCTAAACTGAGGCTGAAGATGCAGCGAACCTACAGGCTGATAAATTGGGCTCTAACTTTACACCTCCCCCCCTCAATTTGTCCCTCAAGATATACCTGAAATTGCCTTGCTTCCTGCTATCATGTAAGACCATATCCTAAAAGTGCTATCAAAACCTAAAATACTACATTGATGAGTCCTGACAATATCCCTGGATGCATCTTAAATATCATAAAGCACAATTTTGCCAACCCCCTAACAACACTTTTGAAAATCACCCTCTATACAGATTTTGTACCCAGTGAAAGGAGAACAGCTACAGTCATTCCCCTACATAAGGGAGAACCTTCCCCAGATGGAGGCAATTACAGACCCATAAGTCTGAGCAGCCTCATATGTAAAGCTATGGAAAGACTTATAGGGGAATTAGTCAATAAAGGCACAGGGAAACTGCAAATATTGGACCAGTTTTAGTTTGGAATTGTCAAGGCAGGTCATGCTTACTCAAAATGGTAGACTTTTTTGAAAAGATCACCAAAGCAATGGATGAAGGCAAAATGGTGCACATCACATACTTTAACCTGGCCAAAGCCTTTGACACAATAGCCCATTCAGGTAAAACTAAGAATAATACATCCCATGTCATCCACTGGACTGCCAACTGGTTCACACACAGGACACAGGAAGTCAAAATAAGGAAAGTTGCTTCCACGTAGCAACCTGCCACTAGTGGAGCCTCCCCAGGGTTCGGTGCTTGGACCTCGCTTGTTTGGCATTTACTTCTCTGGAATAAATGCCAATAGCAAAGGGCTCTGGCTGACTAAGTCTGCAGATGACTGTAAGTTAGTAGCACTCATTGAATCCCCAAATGACTTAGCCATCCAGCAGAAAGGTTTGTTCCAAATACATAACTGGTGCTAGAATCATGGACTGAAACTAAATGCCCAAAACTGCATTATTGTATCCTTTGGGAAGTCATCTTCCCTGGAGAACTACCACATTGACAATACACCCTTAATTGTTGACCAGTTGCTCAGTATTTTGGGAAATTATATGGACAGTGACCTAATTTTTGACCAGTACTTTCCATTGTTATAAGAAATTCCTACTATATTGCATAGCCTATAAACAAAGGAGCTATGTGTAGATCTAGGGTTCATTGTCCCCTTTTACTCAGCCCTCATTAGGCCAATCATTGAGTATAATGGCCCCTTTGACATGTATCTGCCCAGGCACATGCAACAACTGGAGTGCCCACAGAGATACCAGGCCTAAACAATATGTCCTATATGGACAGACTCAAAGCATTGTCACTATACTCTGTATCCTACAGACTAAGAAGTGACCTTTGTCTAGCATTACTTGGCATCCTTCTATCCAGTACAAATGGGTTTACTGCACATCAAGTGAAATGTCATCAGAAAAACTCCATCTAGGGATCTAAACCTCTTTGGCAATATCAACAGAATGGTTTGGAGGGACAGGTATATCTCGCAGAGGATACTACTGCTCTCGAACAGAGTCACCCATCCATATAGGTTCATAGGTGTGTACTAGGCTAATGGTCCTGGAGCCTTTACAAGCCTAGCCCATATGATTACCCTGGCATCATGCCACCCGACCTTAGTTCCCAGTGCCTCTGTCGAGTAGAGCCACTGGAGTGATCCCCGGGGTGAATTTTCTATTTCCCATCCACTCATCAAGATTTCTCTTGAAGAGGGCCAGTGAGGTGCTCTGCTTGACATGTATGGGAAGTCTATTCCATAGCATGGACAGTCTCTGGGTTATGAATCTGTCCCTCCAGCATGTTCTGTTGATTGTGGTAATGAGGTTGAGGTCTCTGGAGCATGTGGTGAGGAGGGATTGGGATTTCTTTAGATGTAGCATTTCTAACAGAGCTGGGTCAGACATAGCTTTGTAAGTCAAGCAGAGATCGCCTCTAAGTAGGCGATATGAGACAAAAGAATAGTTAGTTTTTTGAGTCTGTCCATATAGGACAAGTGTTTAAGGCCTAGGGTCCTCTTTGTGAGGTACTTTTGCCTCTCCAGTTGTTGCAGGTGGCTAGTGAGGTACATGCCAAATGGGGCATTGTACTCGATGATTGGCCTAATGAGGGAAGAGTAGAGGGAGACAATGACCTCTTTCTTCCTGGATGCAAAACCCTTAGTAATGAGATGTGCTACACAGAAGGACTTTCTGACCACAGTGGCAACTTGGTGGTCAAAAGAGAGGTTGCTGTCAACCTGTGTTCCCAGATCTCTTATAACACCTTCTGTGTTCAGTGGACTACTATCAGTGTGGTAATTCAAGGGAACCAGGTTTTTCTCAAAGGAGTTGAAGACACATTTTTTGGCATTGAGCTTAAGGCCATGGTTCTGATATCAGTCGTTGGTCTCATTGAGGCCTTTCTATAGGATGTCAACATCACTTAGGGAGTTAATAATAGCTCCCAACTTGCAATCATCTGCGAACTTTGTCAGCCAGAGTCCATTCGTATTGGCCTGGACTTCAGAAAAGTAGATACCAAACAGCAGAGGATCCAGGGCCGAACCCTGTGGGACTCCACTCGTGACTGGTCGGCAGTCTGACTTAGAGTCAGCTACTTTCACACTGTAGGTTCTACCTGTGAGCCAGTTTGCAACCCACCTAGTGGTATAGGGGTTGATGCGTAGCTTAGTAAGTTTTTCTATGATTCCTGAGTGGGGAATGGTATCAAAGGCCTTGGCCAGATCAAGGTAGGCTGTATGAACCACCTTACCTTCATCCACAGCTCTGGTGACTGACTCAAAGAAGTCGACCAAGTTGAGCAGGCATGATCTACCCTTCACAAAACCAAACTGTGTAGAATCCAGAGTTTGGAGATTCCCTATATCCTTGTTTATTAGGTCCATGATGATGCATTCCATTACTTTGCATATCAGACTCATCAGGCTAATGGGGTGATAGTTCCCGGGGTTTGTAGTCACCCCTCCTTTGTGGAGCGGGATGACTGTAGCAGTGCACCATTCGGTAGGGACAAAGCCTGAGGTGAGGCTGTGACTGAACAGGACACACAGGTGAGGTGCCGGTTCACTCTGTAGTTCATGTAGAACACAGCCAGGGATACTGTCAGGTCCCATAGAACCTGTATTCTTGGCCTTGGACAGTGCTGTTTTAACCTGTGCGGCAGTAATACTGGGTGCCTGGCAATCTACTGGTATTGTGATTGGTCCTTTGGAGGGGGGAGAGGGGGGTAAAATTAGCACTGAGTCTGTCCGCCAGGATATTTGCAATAGTTAGCTCGGTATAGGCGGTACCATTGTGCAGTAGCTCAGAGCAAATCTGGGTATTGCCATGGAGATTCTTTACATAACTATAGAAGGCCTTGTGGTTGTCTTTACTATCTGCTGCAATTCTGTTTTCATAACTAGCTTTAGAGGATTTGATGAGGGATCTCAACCTTTTGTTGAGGCTGATAAGGGGTTTTTTCCAGTCTTGGGACTTCACCTTATTCCGCATCAGTTTCCTCCTCCTGTTGTAGAGTTTGTTTATGGCAGGGGACCACCAGATTGACTTCCTTTTTTTTTGAGGAGAGCATCTTAGTTCTATTGGGTATGGCGAGATCCATGCATTTGTGTACATGTTCGTGCAGTGCATTGGTGTATGATTTGATATAAATCAAAGCTCCTCTCTGTCCATATTCAAGAGCACCTTGGATTTATAGATGGGAAACAGAAAATTTACCCCAGGACTGCACCCGTACTACTAATGGACAGAGGTAGCTCCTAAATGTTTTTTTCCCATGCATGTGTCCCCAAAAATTATCTAAAATATGATCCCAGTTATTCTCATTAGGGCTAATATACAGTTATTGACCATGGAATGAATAAGGCAGTAGCAGGGTCAGGTATGGATGTATTGACCTTTCCTACATAAAGTTAAGGACTTAACCACAGCCCAAGTGACCCAGGTTCGATTACTGGTGCTGATATCTGAGGCTTTGGCTGGTAGGGATGGGCATGCCTATCCCAGGGGAGGGGCATTTATCTACAAGCTCCCTGCAAGGAGGTGTGTTTCACAGAGAGGAGTAGCCCTTGGATGTAACAGCTGAATACAGGGGAAGGGGAACTAAACGTTAGATCATAAACGGAAAAAAAATCCTCTGATGGAAGCTGTCAATGACATGACCTTCCAGTAAGCCCTTAGGTTCCAAGCTACCTCTAGCCATTGAACAGAGATAGTCCAGGGAATAGGACAGGCTGATAGACCCTTTGATGGATGGAGGCACTGATGCCAGAAAGAATAAAGCACAAGGGGAATAAAGAAAATGATGATGATTAAGGCATTCCGTAACATAGTAAGACTTTCAGCACTCCAAACTAAACTCGCGGCAGTGAGGAAATTACTTCCTGATGAAATCAGAACAAAATGGCTCCTGCAAGTCTTTTTAGGCTCAAGACTATGGATCACATATATATCCAAAGGAAGTGCATATTGTGTTACCTCATCTTTTTTCATAACCAGTCACTTTACTTTAATTATATTATGCCTGTTAATGTGGTAAGAGGTATATAGATAAAGTTAAAATATTTATGGATTGCAAAATTTTAAATTATTCCCTACAGAAATGTATGGGATTTCCAACCAAAAAGAAATCACCAGTGAGGTACTTACACCTTTACTCACTTTTTGACCACATTAATCCTACTAGGCCAATAATCATTTTTCAGTGGGAGACTAGAGCTGGCATTCATACTGACTAAGGGAAATTTGACTCTTTTTGATAAGTGCCATGAGATCTTTTACATCCACCTGAGCTACCACCAACACAGACAGATGGCACACTAAGGAATACAGTGCAAACACGCACACCATTATACTGCACTACAGTGGCAAAACTGGACAATTGCTCCATTTACCTAGTATATGAAGAGAACCCATACCCTTCTATACTAAAGGCAAGTATGCTACCTTTTGAGCTCAGATTGTTACTGAGTTTCAGAGTTCATTTTCATCATCTGAAATTTAGTCTGACAGTTTTGAATGTCTCTGGTATTCTACATTGGCTCATATAATATGGGGACTTACTGTGCCCTTCATTTAACTCTGCAATGATATTTAAGTGGTGCATTACCCTGGGATTAGCTCTGTGTTCATCTCTGTGATTATATCTGTGTTGTGTATTACACTGAGATTAGCCCTACATGTATATCTGTATGGTGCATTGATTAACCAGTCGTGTATCTCTGCGATGATATTTGTGTGGCGTAATAATATGGGAGTAGACCTACTACAGTATGGATTCTGGTGCAAACTATGTTTTTTTTCTCTGACCCCTATCCATTCTATATTCCAGCAATAATGTTGCCTCCAAAATATACATAATATTCAAGATGGATTTTTGTGAACAGCCTAAGAAGAGGAATACCATTCTGTATTTTACATATGATAGCCCCTGTGTACCACAGTATCACAACAGCATTCCTTGCATTTTATTTCTCTGACATCGTTTGTTTCCTTTTAGAATATTTGATATGATTCATGTTCCCTTTTATAATTAAGAGACCTGTAACTGTAAATCATGGAATTACAAAAAATAAAAATTAACAAAACAGAATACTGAATATCTGCAATTGCTGCCTTCCTTTAAAGTTGCGTTTTTCCCTCCTGATAGCTGTGAGGGTAGATCTTATTTTGATCGGCAATGTAGATGAAGCAAATGCTTTTTTTTCTGTGTCCAAGTGTAAATCTGAGAAGGTTTATACTAATTATTCATCAGTCATCATGTAGAATGCTCCACTGTATTTTACATGCCATGTTTATACCATTGTTCTTATCTCCACTAGGACACACTTGACAAGTTTAAGAGGTGTATAATAAGCCATAAAAGCACAAATCAGCACAGGGAAATAACACCAAATACATAGTATTAAGCACATTTTTCTTTACTGCAGACTCCATCAGAATTTTCTCTCTTATTTATCAGACTAAAACGATGTTTTCCTAATATGGTTGATGTTTTCCTAATATGGTTGATGTTTGTCGCCACAACAGATCACCTGTCTGCTCATGATTGGCAGTGGAGTTTTACGGTATCGAGTTGCCAGCCCAGCCTTCCACAGAAGGCACTATTTCTATCAGTACAGGTCATCATTTATTTAACATTTGTTAACCGGGAAAGTCTGACTTGGAACAAAGCCAATTTTCAGCGGAGGCCCGGGAAGAAACATTCTTGATGCATGTCTTTGAAATGTGGGAGGAAACCGGAGCACCCAAAGGAAACCCACACAAACACAGGGAGGACAGGCAGATTCTGCACAGGAGGCCCCCCCAGCCGAAAATCAAACCAGAAAACCTCTTGCTGTGAGGTGACAATGCTACCGCTGCACCACTGCGCTGTCTTTTGTCTGTATTTTGACTGTTAATTCATATATTCAATTATGTTTCAATGTGAGTTTGCAACTCAATCCCTGGTATGCCCAAACAGATGCAAAAGATGAAGTTCCACTGCAAAAGAGCCTGTCATGGTCCAGTCAGAATTTCCAAGTAAACAATTGCTAGCAAATAAATCCATTGTCCTATATTCTGGATTTGGTGTCTAGCTTCAGCATTGTTGTACTGTTTCCTCTGTGGTTTCATGGTCTTTTCATGTTGCCATCTTCTCAGCCTACTCCTCCTATTGTCTGACAATTGTAGGTATGTCTCTAAGTGAAAACTTCTCCATACTAGCAGTGTTCACTGTAATTTTTTTTTTAAATAGGGTAGCAGAGAAATGGGTACAAGATAGCAAAATGAAGTCAGAGACTAATGTGGCCATCTTATTCATATTCTCAAGTTCCACAGCTTTCTCAGATGTGAGTCCACAAAGATCCATTCACTGCACTGTGTGATGTATGGTCAATATAGCTCCACACCCCCAGGGTAAAAAAACAGACCATACTGCTGCTAGCCAACCTGCATAGTTTAACCTGAAATTGTACACATCTATTATACCTTCATAAGCACCGGAAGCTGTTGAAGACTGGGGGGGCAGAGGGTGAAAGAGGCACTTAGTGATCTAAAATGGGCAATTTTTTAAACTATTTACTACCACAACATAGGTTCACTTGGAAGACATTTTAAGCTTATCCAATTTCCCTTTTGGTGCTTGAATTAACATTTCCTGATTGGTCTTACCTGTTCCATGGCTGATAATTGTACATTAGCCCTAGTGAGAATAACTTTGATCATACCATAGATAATTTGAGGGGACCCATGTAAGGGATGCAGCATTTAGGAAGTGCCTCTATCCATTAGTGGCACGAGGTGCAATCCTGGAGTACATTTTCTATTCCCCATCTTAAGATCCAAGTTGCATTTGAATATGGACAGGATAAGCTTTGTTTTACTTGAATGGATAGTCTGTTCTGGGGACAGTGGTAGCCTCTGTGATATATATCCATCTCTCCACAACATTCAGTTTAGATACCTAAACTATTTCTGATGCCATTTGACTTGCTGATGTTCAGTAGGTCCATCAGTATTAGGTCAGAGGATGCCTTGTATGCCAGACATGTCACCTCTAAGCACTCTGTAGGATACTGAATTTAGTGATAAATCTTTGAGGTGGTCCATGCAAGACCTATGCTTTAGGACTTGTATCATTTTAGTAAAGTATCTCTGTGGGTATTCCAATTGTTGCATGGGTCTGGACAGACACATGCCAAAGTGGGCATTATACAAAATGATTGACCTAATGAGGGCTTTGTAAAGGGGGATAGTAACATCTCTAGATCTATTCACAATCAGTTTGTTTATAAGCTGCGCAATATAGAAAGACTTTCTTATGACTCTAGGCACATTGGTTAAAAGTTAGGTCACTGTACACACAAGTTCCCAAATGCCAAACTGGGTCGGTTCTCAGAGGGCATTGTCAATTTGGAGATTCCCTGGAGTAGATTACTTCCCAAAGGATACAATAATGTATTTTTTGGAGTTTAGTTTCAGTTCATGATTCTGGCACCAGTTATTGTTTGGGACAAACCTTCCTGCATGATGGGGATTCAATAACTGCTCCTAGCTTACAGTCATCTCAATACGGATTCTATTTAGGACATTTAGCAGACCAACCAATCAAGAACTGCATATGAATGTAACTCACACATTCTCTGTAAAAAGCATTAGTAACTTGGAACACCACACCACTCACACTGTCATCATACCTTGATTGTGTGGAACGTGATATGCTCTGGATGCCCCTTTACACACTGATGTTGACATGAACTGGATAATAAGCAAATTTGTGTCTTCAATATATTATAAACCCTGCAAATAATGCTAGAAATTAGTTAGTTTCTTTTTTTTGCTTTTATTTCCGACTCTTGTGATGTAAATGCAATATTGGAGCTTTTGTTTCGGATCCTATAGATAAATACATTTTCGATTTTTCTCCGTCATCATCTCATAATCAGCAACTGGCAATTGCTCACTGCAAGCACTTAAGGACTCTGAGGGTCAGGTATGGTATGTATACTTTCATGCGACCATGCAGTGTGATTAGTAATTATTATTCTTTACATCACAACTATTCAAAACAGGATTAGTGTTATGCTGTCAGGAAGTGCTCAGCAATTTCTATAAAATCATTGAAATACATGTAGTAGTATCTAATTATATTTTCCAAAGCATGTCTACTTTTTGTGCAATACATACTAACCATTTCCCTTCTCAGACTAGGTACATTTACAGTGACTGAAATTATTTCTATGACTGAGTCGACATCAGTGCATAGCTGGTTGAATATAACAGACATGTTTCCTTGTTCTGTCTCTTGACTTTATTTGCACAGTAACTCTCCTCTTTATAACATTTCTTTATTAGAGATGTGTAGTGTGGCATTTTTCATGACTACCTTGCTGGTTTTATGTCTAAACCAGCACTATTTTTTAAACTGTGTTTTCAATGCCTTCAATGCCTTAAATATTCATTACGGTGTTTAAAGCAACAAGGCAGCTCAGTTTAATGTCAAGTTGAGCTTAAACATACACAACCTTCCATTCATGTATAACTTATCCGGCTCACTGCAAGTTTACTAACTCCCAGATGAGGCGTGGTTGTTTTAAGAGATTTCCAGGAAAACTTTTGAGATCGCAGGTTGAAAGTAGGTAAAGCAGCATTGCCTTTTCATGTACTCTGCAGACAGGCAAAGCGACCAGACCACATTCCAGAAGACATGCATCCTGTCATGAACGTAAACAATCACCTACCCACATAATATCACGAGTCTTCTATAAAATAAAGAAAACCAGACTGGAATCCTAAGTAATCAACTTCTGATTTACACAAACAAAGTTAAACCTAGAACTTTGCAGGTTTAGCTTGCAGATGCAAATAGAATAATATCAATTCCAAGGGTAGCATGGAACAGAAGATAATGCTGCAACAGTCAGGGAGATGTGGATATTTCATATTTCAGCTCATAGACTTTGGCTGACAGCAAGAGGTTCCCTGGTTTGATTCTCGGCTGGAGTACCTTCTGTGCGAAGTCTGCATGCCCTCCCTGTGGTCGCATGGGTTTCCTCCGGGTGCTCCGGTTTCCTCCCACATCCCAAAGACATGCTGTAAGTGGATTGGACATTCTAAATTGGCCTTAGGAGCGAGTGTGTGCATGTGTGTGCCTTCTGTGGAAGGTTGGCACCAGGCTGGCAACTCGAAACCATAAACCACTGCCAATAATTCTGCAGACCATTGTTCCACTGTGGCGATCCCTAACCGGGAAAAGCTGAAAGAAGAAGATTTCAGCTCATGGACTTAAATAATGTCCACTGACACATGTCTTTAAGTAATGCACTCTTGCCAACATGACAAACTCCATAAGTATGGGTAAGTAATTCTTGCAACATATAGAGGGATGGCTCCAGTGTGAGCAAAATCTTTTGCCATAGCATGTGTTAGGGCGTGGGGGGCAAAGACAATCACCTACAACTATAGACACTAGCATCGGAAACATCTGTGCATGCTACAGATGTTCTAAGCGCAGGATATCTTTGAAGGTTGCACGTTGTAACCTTGTGATGATCTCTGAGGAGTTGATTAACATTTAGACATTTTACAGTCAGAAAGAAGTGTACGTGAAGAGATAAAGACACACTAAAAAGCAGAAATATATTTCATACATTCGTTAGGATTCTAAGAGTGATCCTTAATACTATCTGCACTTTGAGAAGCTCTAAAATGGTAAAAAAATCGCCTAGTTGCCATTTATGTACCTATGTATAAGAAATCTAGAACTTCAATCCTCAATAATTTCCCAGAAAACAAAAAAAAAAACCTAAAATACGAGAAAAAATCTGGACAGTTGAGAGTTATAAATATGTATACACTGAATTCCATTCATCCTCCTCTTTCGGCTTTTCCCGTTAGGGGTCGCCAGAGCGGATCATCTCTTTCCATTTCTTCCTATCCTCTGCATCTTGCTCTGTCACACCAACCACCTGCATGTCCTCTCTCACCACGTCCATAAACCTTATCTTAGGCCTTCCTCTTTTCCTCTTACCTGGCAGCTCCATCCTTAGCATCTTTTTCCCAGTATACCCATCATCCCTCCTCAGCACATGTCCAAACCAACGCAATCTCATCTCTCTTGCTTTGTCTCCAAACTGTCCAACATGAGCTAACCCTCTAATATACTGATTCCTAATCCTATCCATCCTAGTCACACCGAGTGCAAATCTTAACATCTTTACCTCTGCCACATCCAGCTCTGACTCCTGCCTTTTTGTCAATGCCACTGTCTCCAACCATATAACATAGCTGGTCTCACTATCCTCTTGTAGACCTTCCCTTTCACTCTTACTGGTACCCGTCTGTCACAAATCACTCCTGACACTCTTCTCCTCCCATTCCACCCTGCCTGTACCCTCTTCTTCACCTCTCTTCCACATTCACCATTACTCTGAACTGTTGATCCCAAGTACTTAAACTCGTCCACCTTTACCAACTCTACTCCCTGCATCCTCACCATTCCTCTACCCTCCCTCTCATTTACACACATATATTCTGTCTTAGCCCTGCTGACATTCATTCCTCTGCTCTCTAGAGCATATCTCCACCTCTCCAGAGTCTCCTCAACCTGATTCCTACTCTCACTGCAGATCACAATGTCATCTGCAAACATCATAGTCCATGGGGCCTCCTGTCTGATCTCATCTGTCAGCCTGTCCATCACCACTGCAAATAAGAAAGGACTCAGAGCTGATCCTTGATGTAATCCCACCTCCACCTTAAACCGATCTGTCACTCCCACTGCAGTCCTCACCACTGTCACACTACCCTCGTACATATCCTGTACCACTCTTACATACTTCTCTGCCACTCCCGACTTCCTCATACAATACCACAACTCTTCTCTAGGCACCCTGTCATATGCTTTCTCCAAGTCTACAAAGAATGCAACTCCTTCTGACCTTCTCTGTATTTCCCCAATAACACTCTCAGAGCAAACATTGCATCTGTAGTGCTCTTTCCTGGCATGAAACCATACTGCTGATCACTAATCATCACCTCCCTTCTTAACCTAGTTTCTACTACTCTTTCCCATAACTTCAAGCTGTGACTGATCAGTTGTATCCCTCTGTAGTTACTGCAGCTCTGCACATCACCCTTATTCTTAAAGATAGGTACCAAAACACTTTTTCTCCAGTCCTCAGGCATCCTCTGACTTTCCAAAATTTCATTAAACAATCTAGTTAGAAATTCCACTGCCATTTCTCCTAAGCACCTCCATGCTTCCATTGGTATGTCATCTGGGCCAACAGCCTTTCCATTCTTCATCCTCTTCATAGCTGTCCTTACTTCCTCCTTGCTAATCTGTTTCACTTCCTGATTCACTATCCCCACATCATCCAACCTTCTCTCTCTCTCTCATTCTCTTCATTCATCAGCCTCTCAAAATACGCTTTCCATCTACTCAACACACTCTCCTCTCTTGTGAGTACCTTTCTCTCACTATCCTTTATCACCCTTACTTGCTGCACATCTTTCCCAGCTCTGTCCCTCTGTCTAGCTAATTGGTACAGGTCCTTTTCTCCCTCTTTAGTGTCCAATCTCTCATACAACTCTCCATATGCCTTATCCTTAGCTTTCACCACCTCTCTCTTTGCCATGAGCCTCATCTCCTTATACTCATGTCTACTTTCTTCATCTCTTTGACAATCCCACTTCTTCTTCGCCAGCCTCTTCCTCTGTATACTCTCCTGTACTTCCTCATTCCACCACCAGGTCTCCTTGTCCTCCTTCCTCTGTCCAGATGTCACACCAAGCACCTTTCTAGCAGTCGCCCTTACTAGTTCTGCTGTAGTTACCCATTGAATTCCATTGCTTAAATTAAAAATAATGTTGGGAGCAGCAAAGTCCAACATCGTGGAAGCACTTACGGTAAGTGGCTACTGTTAATACAGTATAACTACACACATTCAGTCTTCCTTTACTGGCATTTGCACTACTGCTACTCCATGTGAGACTGAACTGCATTTGTGTCTGTAACAGTGTTAGTTGCCATGGTCAGTATGTACTGAAAGCTGAACTAATGTTAAGTATCATTTTAGGCGCTTTTTTAGATGTATTTTAATAATATGCACAGATTGCAGCCCAAGCAGTTGAATAAAAATACCATGAGTCACCCAAGTATCACAGCTGTGTATTATCAGGGGCAAAAGTAGGTAGTATTATATTAAAATGTATGTAACTGCCTGGGTCAACATTCACATCCTCAGACATTTTTTTACAGTAGAATATGATTCTGTCATTCACAGGTCTAGATCATGTAACAGAAATTATATTCTGTCTCCCAGTAGTCACTGGGAAATAGTAACAGAGATATCAGCTTCACTGGTATTGTGCATATGCACTGGAACCTGTCACCTCTTCAGTCCCGAAACACACACACAAAGTGACCCTTAGACTAACTGCCAGTCTTCTCCTCAGAGTAATACAGCCAGTCCCAGTGTATCAAACCAAAGTTGGCCAGATAAAGAATTCAAGCCATGAAAAACCCAATCGTACTTGAACTTCTCTTTCTTTGCAAAATTAGAGGCTACGCAGATACTCACATTACGGACCTAAATCTACACCAGCAAATAAACTGGACTCGCTGGCAATATAGGTTCCTAACTCAATATATTTCAGGCTATGGAATATGTTACTACTACAGGTCAGACAAAGTACTTCTCTGACTACCTTTAAGGGTAGTCCTGATGACAAGCCAAGAAGGCATGTACAGACCTGCTCAATTTGGGAGGTAAGCACTATTAAACGCTTGAAAAGGGAAACCAACTTTTAAGTGCATACTTAAAAGTGTTTATGGCTAACACCTTATGGTCCTTGTGATTGCTTGCCTAGTACTGTTTCTATGTTCCTACATATGAAATTGGTACCACTAATAGCTTGGGAAACTTGTGCAGTTTCTTTAACACACACACTTAAGCAAATGGCACACTGGCATTTCTCCACTGCTACAACAAGAAACAGAGATCAGTCACTCCACATATAAACTTCATTTTGGCATTGTCTTTGCGTTCTGAATATTTGTTGAGAATCTCTTACAAAATACTGCCCTGCTGACTTACTGTGAAAACTCATAGGTATGGAGCAGTTAGATTCTGTTTACCTTCAAAATGTTGACCATCACATAATCAAAACTACTTCCGCGAAATCTGAACTGTGACTTCTCTAAACCTCGAACTCCAACATTCCGCACTGCAAAAGCTCTCTCCCCCTTTTTGACCTGTGTTAGCACTTGTTTTTAGGTGTGGAGCGGTCAGAAATATTGACGTTCCAGCTTTCTGAAAGTTCGACGGTACGGATTTCATGGAAACGTTTCAACAATGTGCACATTTGACTATGTGCTTTCAACATTTTGAAGGTAAACCATTAGATTCTTGGGATAAGCTACTTTAATTTCCTTATCTGTCAGTTAATAAAAAGTGGATAGCTTTGTCTATATGCTATAACCAGGAAGCTTCAAACTGAGAGAAAAAGAACTGAGCAAAATGAAAAAAATTAAGCAGAAAGTACTAACTAGCTGTGGCAAGCAGAATAATTACAGCAGTTAAAAGCAATCGGCTGACATTTGACATTTTTTCAGATTGAAACTGAGTGATTGGCTGTATATCAGCACCAGACGATTGTTCAGTTTCAGTTGGAAATACCCTGCAGCCAGCAACCACATTTGATGTATGCAGGAATTCATTACAGAAAAGTTTCTTATAATGTCAGAGCTCAGCACTCTACTCATTTTTAGAAACATTAATCAGGGTTAGAACTATGAGAACTGTGTCAGAACATAAACCTTTCATTATGTATCTCTTTGCACTATGCCACAACTAAGGTTTCTGGCAATCTGAAGAAGAGTTATTGAAGACTGGATTTAATTTAAATGCCTTTTTTTTTTTGACCTGGTCACCTTCATTGATCTTTCAGATACTGAATAATGTCAGTGTGGTACAGATCTGCTCCCACCTTTCTGCATTCATTGATCATGTTAGTAACTGTTAACTCTTAACTATAAGACATGCTGGGATGAGCACACATGATCACATAACAGAGGCCATGTGGTACAGAAGGAAATGCATACAAAGGGAAAAGGGTGAGCATGTAAGTACTCATATCCCCGACTCTGAAAATCATCACAGACATAATTCTAGTATTGCTTTACTTCTAAAGAGAAAGAATACAGACAGTACAATAGTATTCCATTCACTTTGAGTTTTTAGTAGCAGAAAAGAGTCCCATCAAGTAATTGCTGATCAGTAATTAAATACATTTGGCCATTAAAAAACTACTAAAGGTTTCCATGGATTATGGATCAAAGTCATAAGTGTGCTGTGCCATTTCATGTTAACAAGCATATTTTCCCCATATTTAGAAGCAGTCTTAGTGACAAAAATGTTTACTGCAACTAATGGCATGCATGCTATGTTCCTAGTACAGCTAACATTATTTTAAAATAAATTGGAATTTCCAGTGGATTAACTATTCATGTTTTTACTTGGAAAGATCTGAACAAAAGAAAGTTCATACAACTTTGGTATTTTGTTCAGGAAATCACTGTGTTTAAAAAGGACAACTCAAGACTGGCATTGAAAAAGCAAAAACATGCATCTCTGAGTACCATTAAAATTGATGAACTGATGGTTGACAACCCATTCTCTGACTGCAAGCATATACTAGTCCAAAGGAGCATACTCCGTGATGATAGCAAGCTGCTGAAAGCCACTGCAGATGAAGGGACGTTCATATGAAAAGACACTCTGGACTGTTATTTTTTACTACATATATATTTATATACATGTATCTGTATATATCACCCTCTGAGGAGGGTTGGGGCTCGGCTAGTAACCTGACCCTGAAAACCCGTACCTGCTACTGAAACAACGAGTGCTGAAGGGCACTCATTGCCCAATGTGCTGTATGCATGGGAGGGAATCCAGGAGGATCTGTATATATACATATATGTATGTTTGTATTATATGTATATATATATATATATATATATATATATATATATATATATATATATTGCTGCTGTCCTCACTCTGTGTGTGTGTGTGTGTGTGTGTGTGTGTGTGTGTGTGTGTATATATGTATATATATATATATATATATATATATATATATATATATATGGGTTCACTTGAGACTCTCAAAAAACTGAAATACCGAATTTCAGTTTTCCGAAATTGAAATCCAGAACCATTACAAGCCCAAAACACCACAAGCGGGAAACTTAAAATCCCGAACATACACTACAGACACAACACACACATACACACACTCTCCCCCCACAATCAAACATACAATCCTAAAATACAAATAAGCAGGGGGGCAAGCACCCCTTGCACCCCCAATGTGGGGGCTGTGCCCCCTACCCCCCTACTTATATATTCTAACTCCGAGACCACACAAACACACACACAAAGGTAACTCACACCCACACATTTCACAGCCCCTTGCACACACACATCACAACCAAAACACACACACACACTAACATACAGTACAGCCTATAACCTACACACTCATACAGACTTACCTGCACTTATATCCATTCATACACCGCAACACCAGAAGCTCTGAACTTCGGGATTTCAAATTTCGCACTTCTGGTGTTTCGCGATTTCAAGCTTTGGGGCTTAGAATTTCAGAAAACTGAAATTTGGTATTTCAGTTTTTCGAGATTCTAAAGGGAACCTATATAAATATATATATATATATATATATATATATATATATATATATATAAATATATATATATATATATATATATATATATATATATATACATACACACGCACACTCATGGATTTATATAACTGCTCACTCTCTGTCTATATGTGTATTTACTCATATATACATAGACATAGAACTGTAGCATGAGTACTCATGTCTATATATACATATATATATATATATATATATATATATATATATATTAGATATAGATATGCACAGATACATACATACATATATATATATATATATATATATATATATATATATATATATATATATATATATATATATATACTGTATATGATGCATATGTGTGTGTGTATATATGGTTCTACTTTATAATCTCGAAATACTGAAATCAGTATCCCGAGACCATAAAGTCGAACGTTCCAAATCCAGAAACCCCAAAACCGTGAAACAGAAAATCATGAGCATATACACACCATACACCACACAACACATACATCATCCAACCCAAACTACAACAAACCAAGAAACAAAACACACACAAACACAAAAACACAAACCAACAAACCTACACTACATATAAGAAGGGGGGCTTCGCCCCCACCCCCCACTTATATATATACTAACTCCAACAATGCACTAAACAGAAAAAGACAGCAAACTCATCACTACACACTTTACAGTACCCACGCACACACACATCACAAATTTACGAACACCACCACTTTCAACATTTAAATATTCATACTTTTACCTGCCTACCCTTATCCACACATAAAACTTCCAAACACACTCATACACTCAAGCACATACCTAAAACCCAACAAAATACCCACTTACCTTACATACCAGCTAAATCCACACACTACACTCAGCATCAAATACCAGATCATCATAACTGCGAATTCAACATTTCCATATTCGCACTTATGGAATTTCGGGATTTTAAAAATTCCACTTTATGGTCTCGAGATACCGAAATTCGAGATTCCAGTGATTATAAAGTGGAACTATATATATATATATATATAGAGAGAGAGAGAGAGAGAGACACACGCACACACACACACACACACACACATATATAAATATACACTACCTCTAACTCATGGCCATAATGTTTTCTCACTAACAAGAGACAGCATTGCACAATCCCCCTCCACTGGTCATGTCCTTATTGGTGAGGTCAGATTACAAAGCTGTCTCCCTCTAAATAAAAATCAACCCGGAAAACCCAAATAAATCGGTAACAGTTAGGAACTATTCTAAGGATAATTATATTCTGTTAAGTGACAGTTGAGCAAATTCAAGGCTCCTGCCAACCCAGACAACACAGCTGCCTATGCAGAATTATTTACAGAAGTCCTGTACAAACATGTAAATGGCTGCAATGAGGCTGTAATACCTACCAGAAGCAAACCCAGATCTAATACCAAAAACAAACCCCACTGATGGAATCCTAATCTTAACTTTTTTTCTTCTGTTATATAACCTGTTATGTCCAAAATCAGAAGGAGCGACTCTCACAGAGACAAGAGCCCTCTGATTTAACTAAACAAGAAATGAAGAGTCGTAATACGGTTCAAAAAGGCCAATTATGAGGTCAAGATAGCCTCTTAGCTAAGGACAATCACAGGCTTCTTCACCTATGTCAGGGACCTTAAAGTAGCACAAAACAGTGTGCAGAACTGGTGGTAAATGGCACAACCTTCACTGACCAGGGTGACAAAGCAAATTTTCAAACTGCTGCATTTAGCTCTAACTTCACCCACCATTCACCTCCACTACCCCCCTGTGAAATCCCTTCTAGTATACCCCCCAACATACCTCCCAACCTCTTAGAGCAACAAATCTGGACAAAGCCATGAGTAAAAGTGAGACAGAGGTTCAAAAATAGGGACACTTTTTAAATGTTGCTCTTAAAAACCTACAAAGTTAATGGAATAACAGGTTTTGCATCAGCATGAATTTTCTGAAGGCTATGAAATCTGAAATTCAGATGTCTGTCATTTTCTAACTTCAGTCTTCAATGATTTGCCACTACTTTGCCAGAAAACCACAATTTAAATGGAACAAAAGTATGAGGCAAAAATCTGGACATTCTGCAAAAAGCTGTACAGTTGAGAGGTATGCCCTCCAGCTATCAACAGGAAGTATGTCCTGGTGACTCTCTCTAAGGCCAAAAACAGATTCAGTGGGCCTTGACAACATCCCCACTTGCATCCTAAATATCCTCAAACATGACCTAGCAGAAAAACTAAAGGCAGTGTTCAACTATAGCCTCAGAATAGGTTACATACACATTGGTCCTTCCTCTCCACAAGGGGGGACCATCAACCAACCCCAGGAACCACAGATCCATCAGACTGACAAGTCTAATATGCAAAGCCATGGAATGAATTATCATAGAAATGATCAATAAGGAGATTGGCAACCTACAGACACTGGACCCATCCCAGATTGGCTTTGTCAAGAGAGGGTCTTACCTTCTCATCCTGGTAGACTTCTTTGAATGGGTCACCAAGGCTGTGGCTGAGAGAATAGTGCACACCGCCTACCTCGACCTGGCCAAAGTGTTCAATACAGCACCCCAACTGGTATTGTTGACAAACTCAGAACTAGGCATAAATCCCTATATAAATTGCTGGATTGATGGCTGACTCACAGACTGGGCCCAAGAAGTCAGGATTGGTGACACCACTTCCACCAGGAGTTTGGTCATCAGTGGAATAGCTCAGGGATTTGTATTGGTCTTGTTGTTGTCTGGCATGTACTTCTTAGAAGTCAAGGCTATTGTTGAATGACTCTAGCTCACCAAGTTCGCAGACTGGGAGCTATCATAGACTCTCCCCACAACACAAACATCCTACAAGAGGGTCTCAGACAAATGATTGGTGCCAGAGCCATGGATTAAAACTCAACATGAAGAAATGCATTATAGTACCCTCTGGAAAGTCATCCACCAAAGCTAATTACTCGAATGATAATACACCCCTAAGAGATGACCCAGTAGTTAAGGATTTGGTAACATTTGTAGACAGTAATTTGGCCTTTGACCAACTTGTAACCAAGATAGTAAGAAAATCATTCTATGTCACCCAACTCATATGCAAGATTATGGCATCCAGGTCCAAGGAAGTTATAGTACCACTCTCCTCAGCCCTTATCAGAACCTATCATCGAATACAATGCCCCTTTTGGCATATACCTAACCCGGCACCTGCAACAGTTGGAACGTCCTCAAAGTTTTCACACCATGGGAATCCTGGGTATGAATACCCTATCCTACACAGATTGTTTTAAGGCCCTATCTCTTTACTCAGTCTCCTACAGGTTACTGAGAGGTGATCTTTTCCTAGCAAATAAGGCATCCTCAAACCTAGCTCTGATGGACCTCCACAAAACAAACAGCACCAGGAACTCTAAATCCAATAATCTGATCTTTGCCTGTGGCACAAATATAACATGATGGAGAGACCATTGTGTTTTTCATAGGATCCCTGCAGTATAGAACAGGCTTCCCATCCATGTGAATTGGACTGATCAGTGGAGGGGAAATCAAACATTCAACACTTGTCTGACTCATGTCTCTGACAGAAGAGACCAACAGCAAGTTAACTAATTCCAAACTATCATACCCCCACATAATCATCCGCTACATCCTTACTAGCATACCCTGACCATATAAGTGTCCAATGTACTCGAGGACCACAGCTAGGCATATAAAGACCCTGGTGATTCATAGCCTAGTACAAACTTATGAACCTATAGGTTTAATTTTTTTTTTTTTTTGAAAGTTCAGCAAAGCAATGATGTTATTACAGAGAAAAATAACTTCTAGAATGAGATAAAGCAGACATAGGTGGATCTGTCCTTTAACCAAAGGATTTATCACAGGTTTCACCTTTTTTCCTGCTGCTATCAGTAACCTTACTTTAGGACATACTGTTACAGTAGTAGCCAGTGACCCCTTTCATAGGATGTTACTGGTGCGTAAGCTAGTTAGCTAGCACTCACCAATTAACAGTTAATACTGCGGACAAACAAGTCTATGCTTTTGGGTGCAAATGATCGTTTAATATTTTTATCAGGATAAATCAGAAATATCTAACCAAGGAAAAAGTAATTTACACAAATCCTTTTAATACTTGGTTATCTGATTGTTTCATTCATTCTCTTTCATATTTATTTGCATGACAGAATGACCTGCACGATCATTTGTTCAAACATTCAATTTATCGGGTATTCATTTTGCTAGATATGTGCTTTCTCATAAGTGGATTTTATATTAGGTGTTTGTATGTGTGTGTGAATGTTTGCAAGTTAGGGTTACAGTAAGGGTTAGGGAAGGGAACAGACTGAGTGTTTCTGGGTTAGGGTTAGGTAAAGGGACAGATTTAATGGTGTGTCTGAGCCTGTCTTCTTCAGTGGTGATGATACAGAAAGTTTTTTTTAAGGAAATGTGTATTTGGGTTAGAGTTAGCATATATTACTAAGGTGGTACAGAGGGACATGATATGCATCTTAATTAAAATTGGCAATTTATACAGCACCTTGGTACCACCCTTAAAATCAGTAAGTAATTTGAGCCAGACTTGTAGAAACTGCATCATGTTGTATGGTCACCATTTACCTAGAATATGAACTTCTCTTATATTCAGTGGGATAAGCAATTAACCTAAAATCTCTCTAAACTCACCAGACTAAAATAGCACAGTACATTCTTTTCAACACTAACCTGTATACCCCTGCTGCCACCACTAATTAAGGGGAAAGCTTCAGCTGGATTTGCCTTTCCCGACTTCTAAGTACTTTGCTCCAGGCTTCCATTAAGCTACAAATCCAAAATGTAAGGCACTTTTTTTGTGTTGTTGTATACATTTGAAGATAAAGAATATTTAATAATTTATTATTTTACCTATAGTGTTGTAAGTAATTCATACAACTTTAATCACCAAGTAAAGAGCAAAGCAATAAATGAATAAAATGCTCATTTCGTTTGACACTTGTACAGAACTAGAATAGCTCTTTGAACCTATATTACAACTTGAAAAAAGGGCACATAACCTTGCCAGATATAAATACATATGTATTGGTATTTGAAGACATGCACTTGACTTACAACTCTTACAATGCAAATTGGAAGGATTTATAAATTAATTTATGTAACAATAAGTTAGCAAAAATGTTAGATCAATAATGAAGCTTATAATAAAATATGGTTACTGAACACCAGTTTTTCAATTTAATATGTACTCTTATGAATTCAGAATTCATTGACAATACATTAAAAACTTTATGCATAAGTTTACAACTCTCTCTTCTCTATACATCCATTTTATGCAACAGTGAGCTTCACTGAAGGAACAAATAGAAATAAAGTTACTGTCTGAAAGGAAAATATTATAGGATGGTATAATTGTTTAAATGACACAAAAAAATGAATGTTACAAAATAGCATGCATTAAGTAATGAAGACTGACTAAAATACAGCGTGAGAGACATTAATAAAAAAATATCTGAATTTACCATTTGTGATCTAAATACACCTCCAAAACATACTGCATTTTATACTCTGGACTGATTAGTGAAAATCTCAGAACAATAAAATAATAATACCATACACTGGAGATGCAATCTGAAAAATACTGACCAAAAGGAACATTTTTATAAATATACATTACTGATTTTTGGAATAACCTGCAATCATTTTTTAAGTATTATGGACAAACAATTTTCTTTTATGAAAATAAAAAATGAATTATATATAATGCTCCGATTAATTCCATATTGCATAAAAAATAAACTCTTCTGGTGTTTATTAGCACTAAAAAGGAAAGTTGTAAAAAAATGGAAGAAATCTATTCATCCAATGACATCAGAATTGTTCAGCTATTAAGAAAGAATTGATATATTAAACTAGACAGCACAATCTTAATTAGCTGACAAGTTCTGGCCAAAACTTTCTGTATTATTAAACAAATATGAAAGTGATGCTGTTAAGGAAGAAAGAAAAGTGACCAAGGATTTAATGTGAAAGGTTTGTTCATTAACATTCATAAAACAATCATGCTTTTCACATAGTATATGTAGCTCTGTTAGCTGTAGAATGGATTATTTGTGTAGTTTTCTTAATATTTAGCAAATTAAGTTGGAAAATTATATGATTTAAAGGAAACTTGTCAGTAGGAAAATGTTTTAAGAGTTCTTCTTAATTACTTAATAAAGTGAAGGATTATGTTCAATCATACAAAAGAAATGAATCTATATTAAAATATTAGTTATTGTTGGTTTCAGCTGTTAAACAAACAGAAGATACCAAAACACTGCTCAGAGCTGAACATTATTGCACAGAGTGAAGTTATCCTATCTATGTGAAAACAGCACCGATGCACTGGTACTGAGCAGCTGATGGTTTTATTATTAAATTGCATCAGTGCTTCAACTGTGGGCAGCCGCAGTGGTACAGCAGTTAGCGTTAACGCCTCACAGCAAGAGGTTCTCTGGTTCGATCCTCGGCTGGGGTGCCTTCTGTGTGGAGTCTGCATATCCTCCCTGTGGTCGCGTGGGTTTTCTTGGGGTGCTCTGGTTTCCTCCCACATCCCAAAGACATGCTGTAGGTGGATTAGATACTCTAAATTGGCCCTAGGCATGTGTGTGTGTCTTCCATGGAAGATTGGGCACCGGGCTGGCAACTTGACACTGTAAAACTCCAATGCCAATTGTGAGCAGACAGGTGAGCCACTGTAGCAACCCCTAAATGGGAAAAAGCCGGAAGAAGAAGATCAGTGCTTTAACTGTCCTGTAGTACTCTTATACCCAACACTCCTGCAGGATATCATGTGCTTGCTATACCACATAACCCATAAAAGTCTACTGTTGCCTATGAGGGAAAATGAAATAGCAAAGTACATTTCCTCACAGCCAAACAAATATGTCAGCACAGGTCACAAGTTATACAGACTAAGTATTTAAGTATCACTAAGTCAGGCAGACATCATGTTGCATTGTCAAATGCATTAAACACCACTTAAGCCCTCCTGCCTTTTGGCTGACAAAAGCTATAACCCTATGTTGTTATAAAGCTTTACTGTTCCCATGCCCTGATGGTGCAACTGCAGAACAGCTTCACCTTGTGCATGAAGGCCAAAGCATCTGTCCATCTACCCTCCTAAAAGTACCAGCTGTGTGAACCATGAAACAGTTCTGTTTCAGCATACATGTTTTGTCACATCCTCAGTGTTGTGATCCATTTACAAAATAGAAAAAAAAAAAAAAAACTCCATAAGGTAGCTACATACTTTAATTAGTTATAATGGTAACTAAAACCACATAATCATATCAGTGAAAAACGCAGGAACAAAGACCCATAAATGGCCAGCACAGCAGTACCCTAGTAAAATCTCACTGCCTCATACCTTAGTAGTCACTGTTTCAGTCCTGATCTTCAGTCACTATTTATGTAGAACATCTGTTTCTCCATGTCTGCAGGCTTTTAGTACTCCAGTTCCCTCGCACTTCTCCAAAATATGTCTAGCTAGACAGCAAACTTAACAGATGAATGGATATAAAGTGTCTACCCTTGCCCTCTATACCTGGGTCATAGTTGAAAAGGGTCCATTCTGGAATCCATTAAATTGGTTAGCAAATAGGCAAATAAATAAAATAATCAACTGTACTTTGAAATTCAGCTATACAACAATGCTGAATAAAGCACAGTTGTGTAAAATCATGCCATAGCAGTAGATGTCCTTCTCTTCACTGTTGCAGTATTCTTCATCTAAGGGATTTCCTGCCAAGGATATCACAATTCCTGGCCAGTATACCAAAGCCTTCATTTCTTATAGGTGTCATACATCATATGTATGTTCCCCAAGAAAGGCATAGGGCATAAAGATAACATGCAGATGCTCACACTCAGAACTGTAAAAGCCCCATGAATAACAGAATACCCTTAGGGACAATGAGAATATGTGCATCCAGAAAGAGAAAAGGAAGAACCACCCCTCAGCCTGGAGAACAAGAAAAGTACACGACAAGACCTAGAATAGAGGGGGTAGGAGGGAGAGAGCGAGTACTACAACAGTGAAGACAAGGACATCCACTGTTATGGTAAGATTTTACACAACTGTACTTTGTCCTTCCATATCACTGTTACAGTATTCTTTACCTAAGGGAGAGTACAGGAGCTCCAGAGAAGCTGAGAGAAGTAAGGCACAGAAGAACCATCTACAAATCCATGCAGGATAGCCTGCACTGGTCTTGGCAATAACATCCAACTTGTAATACTTACTGAAAGTATAAACAGAAGACCAAGTAACAGCTTCACGGATGGAAGTGGCATCCAGAACCCTGAAAAAATTACTAGAGGAAGCAGCTACCCCAGAAGAGTGTACCTTAACCAACGAGGAAAGACATTTTCTATGAAAAAAACAAAAAGAAATAAATGGCATTATAAATCTGTGAGGAGATGGTTTATTTAGAAATAGCAGACCCAAAGTCCAGGGATGAAAGGAAACAAAAAGCTGCTCAGATTTGCAAATAACTTTAGTTTTATCCAAATATCAGAGTTGTCTATGCAAATTCAAGATGTGAAGATCCTTCTCAGTGGCAGACTGTGGAGAAGGTAAAAAGAAATGAGGATGAATAGACTGATTAAAGACCACCTTAGGCATAAAGGAAGGATTAGTATGAAGAGACACCATCTCTGTGAAAAACTAAGAAAGAAGGAGCAACCATGAGAACCTAAAGTTCAGATACTCTCTTCGCTGAAGTAAGAGACAAAAGAACAGTCTTCTTAGTTCAATGTTGTAAGGAAGCCGAAGAAGCTGGCTCAAAAGGAGCCTGAATCAGTTTTTCAAATACAAAACTGAGGTCCCAGGAGGGTGGAATAGACTTCCTGGGAAGCCTGATAAGAAGGACTCCCTTAATAAATTGCTTGACTTCAAATCTAGAGGCCAAATGAGCCAAGGGCAGACAGGTAATAATTGCTGACAGGTGAGCTTCAATTGAATACACCAGCCCATCATGGAGCAGTTCATAGAAATAAGAGAGAACCAGAAGAACCTCCACAGATAGGGGATCTTGATGGTGATAGAGGCACCAAACAGAAAAATCACTTATATTTGGACAGATATGATTTCCTGCTAGTGGCTTTCCTGGCTTCCTGCAAAACTCAAAGTACATTCTCAGGAAACAGATGCCTGAAAGGGATCAAAATCCTATCACCCACAGCACCAACTGAAAAGTGGACAAGTTGGGATTGATGAGATCCCTTGTCTTGTTTGAGAAGATCCACCTTGGGAGGTAACTTGTGCTGCTTGCTCCTGGCCAAGTCACAAACAAGGGGGAACCAATGTTGCCTGAGCCAAAAGGGAGAGTGCTGCCTGATCTTGTGTATGACTCATGGTAACAGAGGAAGGGTAGGGAAGGTGCACAGAAACACCCCCTTTCAAGGAAAATACAAGGCATCTACTTACCAAGCCAGAGGACTTGGGACTCTGAAGTTATCAGTTCAAAGGGGAGGCAAAAAGATCTACCCGAGGAATACCCCACTGATGGACAATGTCCAGGAACACATCTCTGTGAAGCATCTATTTGTGAGCTTGTGTGCTAGACCTGCTCAAGGAGTCTGGCACAAGGTTGCACTCTGAGAGAATGTAAACTGCCTGAAGAGTCATTTGATACTGCATAGTTTGATCCCAGATCTTGAAGAGACTTGCAAATATAGGACCTTGTATCCCCTTGCTTGTTGACATACCATATCACTGTGCTATTGTCTATGAAAACTCAGGGACCCAGGATCAAAGAAGGAGTGAAAAACCTGAACAGCCAGAAGCAGAGCCCTCATCTGCTTTATACTGATGTGGTCTGATTGCTGATGAGGAGACCACAAGAAACACCTCACCCCCTGTCTGAGGCATCTGTAAAGAGCTCCTGATCTGGAACAGGAGCTTGAAAAGGAAGACCCTGATTGAGTGAAAGTTGATTAATCCACCAAGCTTGAGCATGAGACAAGAAGGAAAAGGTGCCAGGAAGTCCAGGGGGTGGCAAAGTTGAAGCCACACTGACAATGGACTGAAGCTTTCTCATTATGGAGTCTGTCAATAGGGAGTATGAGAATGGTAGAAGTCATGAATCCAAGAACCCTGATAAAATCACTAGCCATGACTGACACCAGAGGAAGAAGAGATTCGAAAAAAGCAATCATTGACAGAGTCTTGGAGACAGGTAGAGATCCCAGCATGAAAACTGTATGAAGTCTGCAGCTGAGGAAATTATGATCCTCCAAAGGCATCAGAACTGATTTCTGGCAGTTTATAGTGAACCCCTGACTCTAACAGGGAAATAGTAAACTGAAGTTCCTGAAGCAGAGTGTCTGGGGAAGTAGCTTGAATAAGCAGATCATCTACATAGGGAAAGAAATTAATCCCTTGAATCCTGCAAAAGATAATGATAGGAGCGTGGCATTTGATGAATACCCTCGGGCAATAGAGAGGCCAAAGGGCAAATCAGAGAACTGAAAATGGAAGGGAAAGAGAAAAATGTAAAAATTTCATGAGTCGTGCAAGGCTTGAATGTATTAAAACTAACTGCGACACTCTTCCTGATTAGGTTTCTGCCTTTTTTTGGTCCCGCACTCCTGGTTCTATTGTATAACAATACGCAGGACTGTAAACTAAATAACTTAGTTGTAGAAAACCCCTTATTGGGTGTTTTGTTTACATTGTTTTTACCCATAGTAAATAAAATAAAATGCTCTACTGTAGATGGTATAGCACATCCTATTTGTCCTGCCTTGAATACAACTAGCATGATTATAGTAGTCCAACCAGGAGGACCGCACAGTCTACACTTAATTTTTTGCAGCATCTCCCTACTGTTTGGTTCTTATATAATTGAGATGTAGCTTGTACCATGTTGATCTCTAGTAAATGTTTCTTACAAAATGCTCTCCACATGCTCATCTAAGTGCTCATACTCTTAGTAGGATGTCCCACACACTGTTGTTTTACTCTGTTATTTCATGTGAAGTGTTTGAATGCAAGATACAACTATGTATTACCTTTAATTCTACTTGTCTATATTATTGAATGGATATTTTTTAAAGCATGAAATAACTCTGAATTACCTTTATTTCTAATTTTTCTTGGTACCCTGAACTAGAACCCAGTTCCTTTACCAGCCTCTTTGTTCTTTTCCTTCCACTAGCAGATACCTTTTGTTTTTGTCTCCCTTAGACACTACAAGCACTTCCTCTTCTCGGGTTGCCTTCTCAAATGCAGAACAACACTGCTGCTCATTTATCTGGTGGAGTCCCTCTACAACTACTGATAATAAGTATGTTCCCTTGCTAGCCTTACTGCTACCGGTGCCTTATTCTGTGTTTCAGCAATATTTCTGTGAGTGGCTTGCACACCAAGCTAGAGCTTCCATACCTGAAACCCCTCTCCCTATCTTTTAGCACTCCATTATCCTACACTCCCCATAAGTAATGCACTGGCCTTATTATTTAACAAGGCAGATCTTTATGCCATTCTTCTAGCCAAATAGCCTTTATAATCTAAATTTCACACTAAACATTTGAAATTGATAAGATATAAAAGTATTTTCAACTGAAACTTATCTTCTGCAGAAAGCCATTCTAAAAAAGGTAAAATTAGAGCTGTACTTGTATTTCTTATCCTTAGCTGAGAATTGCATCCTATCTCCTGACTGACTGGTTCTGGTTGCCAGTACCTCTGGTTTTGGGTCCAACCCACGCCATTTGCCCTGGCTGCATTCAGGTTCACTCCGCTCCTCCACCCTACCCCCATTCCCACCCACCCTCGCTTTAATTTCCTTTATACTATAGCCTAATTAGCCACACCCCCACAGTCCCACCCTATACTCCACCCCTTCCTCACCACTCAAGCCACAACTCCTATATTGCTCCCCCTCTGTCTAGATCATCTTCTACTTACAATCTCTTCACTACTTACTGTTACCAGCTACCTCTCCCCTACCTAACACTACATACTGTTATCTTGTGTATTCCTAATCTCCCTACCCTATTAACTGCCATTATTGCTCTCTTTCTAAAGATGTCCCCACCCCTTTCTAAGACACTCTCACTTGTCTGTACCTCCCTCTTATTTCTCCTATCACACTCTTCCTCCTATCACAACCCCATATGTATGCCTATCCCATCACCCACTCACCCATATCCTCTCACTGACCTACAATCCTCTGGCAACTTTCCATTGCACCCTCTCTTTTCCCTGACTGTTCAACTAATCATCACAAAGTGAAGATCCTCCCACCTATGTCTCTATATAATAAAGTAAAACCAAAGTATGTTAGAATCTACCCTTTCACACATTCTAAGAATATCTTCCTCTTTTACTTACTTTGTTCTGGTGCCATTCACCCCTATCCTGAGCCATCCACCTATTCCACTACACAAGGTAGTAGTTTTTCTTCCAGTACTCCCCCATCTCTACCTTCTCAACCCAACATATCATCCCCTACTACCCCCACTGACTGTATCAACCTCCCACCTTCCAAACACTTAATAATCTCACTCATTATACAAAGTGCCACTAACATGGTAAGGAAACTTCACTCCCTAATCTCCCATCATACCACTGACATTCTAACCCTCTCAGAAATGTGGCTAAAACCACATATCTCTGACTCTGAAATCCTTCCTTCAGGCTATAATATCTTCCATCTCGATTGTCACCCTACAAAAGGAGGTGGCATAACCATTCTTTACTCAGTACAACTCTCACTTTACCATTTCCCCACACCCCCTCCAAACTTTTATCCTGCTGAAATCCTTTTAGTTACCTGCAAGCTTAATAAACACAAAAAACTTCGAAATTGCTGACATCTATATTCCCCCTGGAAATAACATTCCTATCCTTGAACAATTTCTCTCTTGGATCTCTGATAACATCTCCTATGAGATTATTATCCTAGGTGATGTTCATAGGATCATAGGAGGTTACTAGGCTATTGGCCCTGAGGCCCTTATAAGCCTAGCCAAGAGTTTAGCCAATGTTTAGACAAGTCAGCACTGAAAGTCCCTGTCCAGCAGGGACACAGGTGGAATCATCCAGTTATCCATGTTGCACTTAAAAAGGTATAATGAGGTACTCTGCTTGATGTGGAGAGGGAGTCTATTCCACATATGGGGGAGTCTCTGGGACACAAATCTGTCCTGCCAACAAGTCCTATTGATATCACAGACCAGGTTGAGTTCATGCGTATGGGTTGCTCCAGTGGAGCTTGACTTGCGGATAGACAGCAGTCCCATCAAGGCAGGGTCTGAGATTGCTTTGTATGCCAGACAGAGGTCACCTCTGAGGAGTCTATATGAAATTGAGTACATGGAGAGAGCTTTTAGCCTATCTATATAGGGTAAATGTTTGAGGCCCTGGATTCTCCTGGTGAGGAACCTCTGTGGTCTCTCCAGCTGCTGCATGTGTTTTGTGGGTACATGCTGAAGGGGGCATTGTACTCAATAATTGGCCTTATAAGGGAAGAATACAGGGATGTTATGACCCATTTTTATCCCTGGATGAGATACCCTTACTTATGAGGTGGGCCATGAAGAAAGCTTTCTGCACAATGGAAGCAACATGGTGGTCAAATGTCAGGTTACTATCAACCTGGGTGCTCAAATCCCTCACTACTGATTTTTTACTTAGGATGTTATCAATGTGATAATATGTGGGGACATCACTCTCCCCAAAGGGGATGATGATGCATCATTATGGGTTTACAGTTTGCTACTCACCTGGTAACACATGGATTGATGCCTATTTGAGAGAGTTTATCTAGGATGCCCGAGTGGGGAATAGTGTTGAAGGCTTTGGCCAGGTCAAGGTTGGTGGTATGCACCATCTTCCCCTCGTCCATGGCTTTGGTGACTGTCTCAAAGTCATCAACCAGATTTAACAGATATGACCTCCCCTTGACAAAGCCAAACTGTGTGGGGTCAAGTGTTTAGAGGTTGCCAATGTCCCTGTTAATGAGGTCTATGATAATCCATTCCATGGTCTTGCAGATCAGGCTAGTTAGTCTCATGGGTCTATAATTTCCTGGATTGGTGGATGCTCTAACTTTGTATAAAGGGATGACAGTGGCTATCCTCCACTTGACAAGGACAAAGCCACTACTCAGGCTTTGGTTGAATAGGGTGCTTAATGGTGCTGCAAGTTCATGCCTGAGTTCATGTAGAATGCAGCCTGGGATGTTATCGGGTCCCATGGAGGCTGTAGGATGTCCTGATTTGCTGATGGGGAGACAGATTTGCTGAATCTGTCAGCCAGTAGATTGGCTATATCTACAGCATTTGTGTATGTGGTGTTCTTGACCACCAGTCCTGAGCAGATCTGGGTGCTTCCTTTGAGATTGCTGATATATATGAAGAATGCATTATGATTGTCTCTAGTAGATGTGGCCAATTTGGACTCAAAGTTGGCTTTAGAAGATTTCACTAGTGCTCTTATTTGCTTGTTCAGGCTAAAGACATATTGCTTCCAATTGGCCACCTGCTCCTTCTTGATCCTGGACAGCACTTTTTTCCTTTTGTTATATAGTTTCTTCATTGCAGATTTCCACCAGACAGGTTTACTCTTCCTTGCGAAGGATGATTTTGTCCCGTCAGGTATTCCTGACCCCATGCATCTATATAACTGCTCGTATAGTACTTTGGTGTAGATTTGGACATTGCTGAAAGTTCTTACAATGGGGGAGGGGGCTGTGAAGCTGTTTATACCATCCCTCAGGAGGTTGTAATCAGCTTTGGAGTGACCACATTATGGTCGGATCTTACCAGGTAGGATGATACCGTAGGGGTGCTGCAGTGGTTACTAATGTTGGTTAATACCAAGTTCAAGATATTATCACCTCTTATAGGGGTATCGACTAGCTGATCCAAGGCATTTGCATAAACTCGAGGAATCTCTGGGCATTTGTGTTAGGTAGATTTGAATTTTCCAGTTCTGCCAGGCTCTGTCTCCCTCTGACATGAGGTTACAAGTGGGTTGAGATAACCAGGGAGAGAAGTGAGATTTGGCTGTACAACTATAAGCTCCACCCCCCCCCCCTTACCAGCATCAACCTCTACAACTTCTCACAAATTACTACTTCTCCAACTCGCTATAATAAAAACACTAACACTGGCTCAAGTCTTGACTGGATCCTCACCTCTAATCCAAATTTTTACCACAACTCCTGTACCCTTCCAGACTCTCTGTGACCACCTTCCCACCCTAGTTCACAGAACATCTCAACTGCACTGACACCACCTCTTCAAAGACTGTCGCAAACTCTCTACCTTCAGTCCTGCCACTTTCAATAATATACTCTTCTCCTTAAACCGGTCCTTATTATATGACCTCCCTCTTGATGTTGCTTTCTCCAGATTCAATGAGACTTTCCTTAATACTTTAAACACTCTTGCCCCCATCAGAAAAATAAGACTCAAATCTCACTTCTCCCCCCGGTTATCTCAATCCACTCGTAACCTCATGTCACAGAAAGACAGAGCCTGGCAGAACTGGCAAAAAATCAAATCTACCTAACTACCTAAAAAAATATAGAGAACTTAGAAACCTGAACCCTCACTAAGAAACTAGTTGACAAAGACAAAAGGAAATACTAGTGTAAACCTTTCACCAATCCCAACTCTAATCCCAAACTATTCTGGAACAATATTAATAAGCTCCTTCACCCTGACAAACCTACTACACCCAGTCCCTCTCCTGATAGCTCTGACCTCGATACAGCCACTTTAATCAACACCTTCTTCATCAACTCAGTCAAAGATCTTACTAAAAATAAAAATTAAAATCTTTCCTCATCAGAACCCAGTGCCTCCTCAGCTACCTGAACCTTCTCTCTTAAACCCGCTCCCAATGCCTATATCAGATCACTTCTCTCTAAACTGAAACCTTGCTCTCCCTCTGATGACAACCTACCCCCTCATTTCCTCAGAATCTCTGTAAATTCTATTGCTTATCCCATCTCCATTCTCATAAACTATTCCATTCAAGAAAATACCATGTTCAAAATCTGGAAAAAATTCTGTCATCCCTCTTCATAAAGGTAAAAACTCCACTGACCGCTCCAACTATCGTCCCATTGCTTTCCTATCCCCCTCTCTAAAATAATGGAAAAATGTATACATAAATACTTAAACATCTCCTACAAGAAAACCTCCTAACCCCCACACAACCTGGATTTCACTCCATCACAGTACTGCCACTGCTCTCATTACTTTCACTCAGACCATTGTCAAAGCTCGAGATAAAAACAAACTGGTCTCTTCCCTCTTCCTCAATTTATCAAAAGCTTTTGACACTGTCTCTCATAATCTGCTACTATTAAAACTTAAAAACCTTAATGTCTCTCAGGCTACTATACTCTGGTTCTCCAGCTATCGCTCTGATAGATTTCAGTCTGTCAGATGGCTATCTGCATCCTCTCCATTCCTTCCTGTACATCTAATTCAACATCTTCATTAATAACCTTTACACATCCTGCCCCCACTCTTCTCTAGTCCAGTATGCTGATGACTCAGCCATCATATCTTGCTCTGATAATCTCCCCCATATTTTGTCCTTTACTCAATACTCTCTTCTATCTGGAGAAAAATGGCTCACTGACAATGAGCTCTTACTTAATCACAGCACTGCAAACTTCCTTCCTAGTCTCATCACTTAACAATACTATGTCAGTAGAAACCCATACTAAACTCCTTGTTGTGGTTATCAATGATCAACTTAAATCTGACACTCATATTCTACAAACTATCAAAAAAACGCACCAAAAACTATGTCTATTATATAGACATAAGAAATGCCTGATGAAAGACAGAAAACGTTCTATTCTATGCTGCACCTATTCTCACTAATCTCATGACCAGACTTGAATCCACTTACAATAAAATCTTTCATGGCCAGAAGCTCAAAATCAACTCTGCAGTTCAGACCAACATCTCCTTGAAGTCTATAAGCGCACAAAACAAATTGGAAACTTATGTATAGTCATTCAGTTTTTAACACCTGGAATAAACTTCCCCATAACCTCAGATCTATCACTAACAACCTTATTAAAAAATACTCCTGTCCTACCTCCACCTGACCTATTCCTCCCCAACTTCCTCTCTCCTCTTTTTCTGTTTTATACTAACATCACCCCAATTTGTCTAAGGATATAATTATCTTATTTTTGCAATCATGGTAAATTAAATAGAGAATTTAGTATTAGACTACTTAATCTAGTTTATCCTTTGCTAATGTTGTAATCAATCACATACTCTCTTTGATTATGTTACTGTTTAAATATTTGTAAAAAGTCTTGATTTGCTTTGATCCTCCATACTCTGTAAGCTTGGAAATCTGAATTTGTACTTGTTTTATTTTTTAATAAGTTGTACCTTATATCTGGAGGTTTCTAATTGTTAATAATTATTTCATTATTCTACGTTTCTTGAGTAGGGCTTAATACTAGCCCTTTCATTCAATCCATGTCCCCTCCCTCATTCCTTATAAATGATTCGTTTCATTTCTTTCTTTCTCGGTCTTCTATTACCCTGAACATGTTTCCAGTTTAGGCCCAGAACATTGTTTTTTATTCAGGGTAATAGAATTAATTCAACCCAGTATAAGAGAAGGGGATATTAGGAATCAGACCGAATATAAAGAGAATAATTGGATCATTACACTCAGGGTGGACAGGGGACATGGATTGAATGAAAGGGCTAGTATTAAGCCCTTACTCAAGAAACGTAGAATAATGGAATAATTATTAACAATTATAAAAGCATTCACTATTAAAGTATTTATCATTATTTATAAATGGTTTAATTCTTTATATTTTTTATATATTATACTGGCTGAATACTACTTGTTATAAAGTTTTTTAATTGTTTTTTATGGCTTCTATTGTGCATATATACACTTATATGGGAAAGTTGAGTTGTACCTTTAAGAACTGATTACCTAATATACACATTATTGTCATTGGTCCTGATGTTTTTGAATTTATATATAAGAGATTTTTTAAACCTTTTATTGTAACAGTCTGATGAAGCTTTTAAGCGAAAGCGCTTACTGGATATTATAAATAAATTATCTGCTGATTTTAAGAGTTTTGAAGTTGCTTGTTTGCTCCGTTACCTTTATAATAACTCTAAATAAATAAAAGAGGTGTTGGATGGGGATGTAAAGGTAAGCATCCTGGAGATACAGAGGTACCAGAAAGGCCCGGGGTAGAAGCAAGGGAAATAATTTATGCAGAGAACATCTGAAAGGAAGGAAGGAATCTTAAAGGTGTTCAGCTGGGAAGATCCAGAATTGGTCTCCATGTGTCCTTCTTTTGTGGGACTAAAACATTCTGGAATAAAATTCCTTCCTCACCTGGGCAGGAGGCATGGCTTGATTGGCTCCCTAAGCCAAAATAGAGTGAAGAACCTCTGGGAAATGACAGAAATGTTCCCTAGGAGACTGAGGAATGCCTGAAAAGGGAGAAAGGGACTTCCACACCCTGAAATATCCTTGATGGATAATGAACAGAACCCAAAAGTCTGAAGTGATTCGTAGCCAATTTGGAAGAGACAGGCCTGGCCGAGGGAAAGAGGAAGCAAGTTGTTAAATAGAACCCAGCTTGTCCTGGAAATCAGGTTTCTGGGTGGCAGGAGTCTGAGTAAACTTAGGAGGTACCTGCCTAGAACCCTTCTTACCATTAGGAGGAGGATGAGACTGCCTAAGAACAAAGGCAGATTTGGAGGTATAATTCCTTTGAAATTGGTGAATGGGGAAACAAAAATATGTTTCATCTCCTGCAATTGAAATTTGTGAATGGGGAAACAAAAATATGTTTCATCTCCTGCAAGGCTTTTCCCTTGTCCTGCAGAGACTTGAAAAGCTCAGCAGCAGCAGATCCAAAACCCAAAGGAGCATCCAAAAATGTGGTCTCAATGTTATCAGGCAAAGCCTGAAGATGAAGCTAAGAATAATGGCTCATAACTAAACCAAAGGCAGCAGCCCTAGAAGAAGCATCAGCTGCATCATAACTGTATTTGAATGAGTGGTGGACACCTTGAAAAGTAGTACCTAGCAGGGAAAGAGGCGAAGCCTACCCCTCAGAGTCAGGATGGTCAGAAACCCCTTTAGAAACATGAGAAAGGACAGCCAAAACATACCTGGTCATACAAGTCTGGTAGCTCATGGCCTTAAAGGATAAAGTGGTAGCTGTGTAAACTTTCTTGCTCCCTATCAGAAGGCGAGAATTTGGATGGCTTGTCAGAGTGACTGACTACACAAGGTACCAGCCAGACATCTTTTACAAAGAATTTGCACTCTTTAGGCACTATATAAAACCTATCTGGCTTCCTAGGTGCAGGTGGCTGAGAGTCAGAGGCTACAGTCCCTGCAGAGAAAATATCCAATACTTCGTAAGGTACATGCCAAAAGGGGCATTATACTCAATGATGGGCCTGATAAGGGAGGAAAGCAGGGAAGTTATGACTTTGTTGTTCTTGGAAGAAATACCTTTACTAATGAGATGAGCTATGTAGAAAGCTCTTTGTACAATGGAAGCAACATGGTGGTCAAAAGTTAGATTGCTGTCAACTTAAGTGCCCAGGTCCCTCACAACTGCTTGCATACTTAGGACGTTGTTATCAATGTGATAGTGGAGATATCACTCTCCCCAAAGAGAATGATGATGCATTTCTTTGGTGTTTAGTTGAGACTGGGTTTCTGGCACGAGTTATTTGTCTGGGTGACACCTTATTGTAGTATGCCTACATTACTAGGGGAGTTGATGACAGTGCCCAGCTTGCAGTCATCTGCAAACTTGGTCAGCCATAGACCTTTTGTTTTGGCTTGCACTTTGGAGAACTACATCCCAAACAGCAGGGCCCCCAAGGCTAATCCTTGGGGTACATCACTTGTTATAGGTCTACTACTTGAAGTAGCTTCCCTTATTTTGACTGAGTGAGATATATTAGTGTGTCAGTTAGCTACCCCACATCTGGTCACATATGGATTTACACCAAGCTGGGATAGTCTGATCTTACCAGGGATGATGCCACTGTTGTCATCTTGTGGGGGTGTCAACCAGCTGATTTAAAGCACTGGCATTGACAAAGTCAAGGAATCTTTGAGCGTGTGTGTTCTATCTGAAGTAGTTCTTCCAGTCAATGGTTCGGTAGTTAAAAATCATCCAGGATATGGGTGTAAGATTGAATCTTAATAGATTCGAGGAGGTCCAGATATGCGGCATGGGCATCCTAAGTCAAAGTTGGGTGCCTGCAGCTAACTATGATTTGAATAGGGGTCTTGTCAACCATTAACTGCACCTGGAGCATCTCCTGTGCATCATACTGTTTGACCAGTCTGGAGGTGTTGACATCTAATATGTATTGAAACACCACCTTGTTTGAGTTTGCTGATTTCAGTTTGGGGTCTGTATGTATGATGGGATGAGTAACCAGATAAGGCTGAGGTGCTCTCTGCAGCTTTGAACCAGGTTCCTGTGACTGCACAAATGTCAGCATCTTCCAGGGTTAAGAATGCTTGCAATGAGTGAAGTTTCATGTTGAGACTTCTAGGATTCAGTAGCATGACATTTAAATTGTGTTTAGATGCTATTCTCATGTTGGTAGCTTTGACCTCAAGACATAGTCTAAAAAAGGCACTATGGGGAAGGCAAGATCCTTTGTCAGGCACCTGAAGTCCAAGGGAGACAGATGCAGACCATCTCTGGCAAAGCATCATGGTCTGCCAGTCATGTCTTCCCAGGCCAACAGGTACTGGATCCCCTTAGAATGACACCAGAAACTAAGCCAATTTTTGTTTGCATTGAAGCAACATTCTGGGTGACAGTAGAATGCTGCTTAAGGGTAGTGACATACCTGCCTGGAGCACATATTCAGTGAGCTCAATCATGTTTATCTTCATATAGTCAAGAGAGGTACATCTTTTTTTAGCTCAGCGGATCCTGTTTGGGCATCCTACAGACTACTACAGCACCATAGAGACTTTTTGCTGATCTAAGTACCCTTTTGGTTTTCTTTTAACTGTTTCAAGCTAATCACACTTTAAAAGGCCGTTTTTTACTGTAATTTGCTGTATTTCTGCTGAATTGTACTGCTAATTTTTTTTTTGTGTGTGTGCACTTGTTTTACCTGTTTAAAACTTAAAATTTAACTGAATTTATAACTGTAGGCATCACACTCCAGTAAGACAGCCTTTTCTGTGCATTTATACTGCTTTAAGTGCTTTTTTCTGCTTAAATTAAAAAAAAAACTATCTGTACTGATCATTTCCCACCTTTTCCTATACTAGAATAGTCTAGTTTCGGATCTGCTGGTTTCAGGAATTTAGTTTGTGTTTCTGAGTGGTCCAGACCTTGTTGTACCAGTGGGGGTCTTTCTGCTTATCAGTGAGAGTGGTAAGCACTAGAGCAGCCTATCTGCCACAAGAGGAGTGGTCTCCAGCTCTGAAATTTACCTTATTGGCTGTTTTGGGCTAATTCATATCCTTTTCAAGTTTCTGAATTAAAAACCTGTGTTTGCACGGTTTTGCACTTGTGTTAGCTTAGCGGATCCTGTTTGGGCATCCTGCAGACTACTACACCACCAGAAATGAGAAGGAGAGACTTTTTGCTGTTCTAAGTTCCTTTTTGGCTTTCTTTTAACTGTTTCAAGCTAATCACATTTTAAAAAGCCGTTTTTTACTGTCATTTGCTGTATTTCTGCTGAATTGTACTGCTAATTCATTTTTTGTGTGTGCACTTGTTTTACCTGTTTAAAACTTAAAATTTAACTGAATTTAAAACTGTAGGCATCACACTCCAGTTAGACAGCCTTTTCTGTGCATTTATACTGCTTTAAGTGCTTTTTTTCTGCTTAAATTAAAAAAAACAAAAAATACAAAAAAAAATACTACCTGTACAGCTCGTTTCCCACCTTTTCCTATACTAGAATAGTCCGGATCCCAGATCTGCTGGTTTCAGGACTTTAGTTTGTGTTTCTGAGTGGTCCAGACCTTGTTGTGCCAGTGGGAAGTCTTTCTGCTTATCAGTGAGAGTGGTAAGCACTAGAGCAGCCTTTCTGCCACAAGAGGAGTGGTCTCCAGCTCTGAAATGTACCGTATTGGCCATTTTGGACTAATTCCTATCCCTTTTAAGTTTCTGAGTTAAAAACCCGTGTTTGCGCAAGTTTGTGCATCGCTCAGCACCTGGCACCTCTAAGTCTGCTCTTTAGTTTTTCCCTTAGAACTAGCTAGTTTCTTATTTGTAGCACTTGTATCTGTTTTTTTGTGCTTGGCACTGGTTCAGAACAGCTGATAGCACTAAATAACCCACAAATCTCTGAAGCACTAAACCCTTCTCATTACCTAGTGGCTAACAGTTCTTTTGTTACTTATCTTCCTCACGTTACCTTGAGGAAACAAGCCTGAGTACTTACTACCCTCACTGTCTAGTAAAAAACAAATGAATCCCTAGCATATCCAAGGGGCAGCTCTGAATCTGGGAATCTTGAGGCAAATAGCAATTGCCTCATGCACACCGACAACCCTCTCCTTCCACCCCCCAACACTACAACCTGTGAGAGATGCAGTTATCTAGCCAAACTGGAGGCAAAGCTCTCTCAACCCAAGACTGAACTTGTCAGTCAGGAGGAGAAGGCTAACACCCACTCCACATCACACACACCTCATAGGCCCAGTACATCTACACCACCAAGACCCACACATAGATACACAAAGTCATTCTCAGAGGCTCTCAATAAGAATCCAACCAGAGACCACCAAAGCAGAAACGCAAGCAACCTCCAGCCCTCACCACAACCCAAAAGACACATAACACACAGACTCAGTGTGCCACTCAACCAACACCCATAAGGCAAAACTATGTACCCAACACATTGGTCATAGGTGACTCTGTAGGCAGGCACACTGATGTCCCACTCACCAGAATAGACAAGGAGAAGGTTACTGTTAGCTGCCTGTCGGGTGCCAGGATCACCACATAACCCACACACTCAGGTCACTCCACAAGTACAAATATGACTCAGTCATTGTCCATGTTGGTGTGAACAACCTGAGACTCGCCTCCCTGGATTGCTTGAAAAGAGACATGGAGGAGCTCTCTTATCTTGTAATCCAGGCAGGTATGACCCTAGCCCTGAATAGCATCCTACCTTCACCCAGAAAGATACCGCAATCTTCTTCTTCTTTCGGCTTTTCCCGGAGAATGATACCGCAATAAAAGGACAAAATGATTAACTTCAACAAGTGGCTAAACTTCTGGTGTCATTCAAAGGGGATCCAGTATTTGTCTGCCTGGGATGACATGGTTGGCAGGCCATGATGCTTCACCAGAGATGGCCTGCACCTTTTGCCCTTGGGATTCTGGATATCGGCTAAGGCTCTTGCCGCCCCTATAGTGCCTTTTTTAGGCAAAGCTCAAAAAATAAAACCACCACCATAACTGATACAGGCAAGCAAAACTGAGGGTAATGCTACTCAATGCTAGAAGTCTAAACCTCAAAATGCACTCACTCGAGGCACTCCTTAAAATGGAGAATATCGATATCTGTGCAGTGACTGAAGCCTGGTTCAAGGCTCAAGAGGGCACTCCTGCATTACCAGGATATAACTCATACCATAGTATTCAGCCATGAAACCAGGACCAGAACACCAAGGGCGGAGGTGTGTCCATATTCATTAAGGACAACCACACCTCCAGGCTAGCTGTCCAACATAATTCATCGGAAATTATCCAAGTGCAGCTAACTCTGGGCAAAACTGCAATCCATATTGTAGTTTGTTACAGATCCCCCACCATGCCCCAGGATTCCCACTCCTATTTTCTTGATATAATAGAGAATATCAGGGTCCAACCTAACATCCTAATACTGGGAGATTTCAACTACCCCACAATTAACTGGGAAAACTACTCTTGTACCAACTCCTTTCCTTAATGTTTCCTAGAATTCATAAACTCCAATGCTCTGGATCAACTTGTCCACACCCCTACCAGAGACAATAATATCCTAGACCTAGTAATTACCAACATGAGTGACAAGTGCTCCACACCTGAAGTCAACTCCTCGTTGGTCAGATCTGACCATAAACTAATCACCCTAGATATTCACATCCCGCCCACCCCCACTAAGGAAACCAGAGTAAAAAACTACTCCAAAGCCAACTTCGTGATTCTTAAGGCAGAAGTGGCCAGTTTCACAACACGCATACAGAAGGACAATACAGTTACCACTGCTGAATCTTATACAAATGCACTCTGTAAGCACCTACACTGGTACATGGCTCATGCTATCCCTAATAGAACCAAGACACAGTCTTCTAAAAAAAGGAAACCAATCTGGTGGTCCCCTGCTATTAACAAACTCTACAACAGAAGGAAGAAACTGTTGCAAAAGAGAATGAAATCCCAAGAGTGGAGGAGCTCCCTGGTCAGCCTCAGCAAGAAGCTGAGATCCCTTATAAAATCCTCCAAAGTGAACTATGAAAACAAGATTGCCACAAAGCATTCTACAGCTATGTCAAGAATCTCAATGGCAACACCCAGATCTGCTCTGAATTACAGCACAATGGCACAAAATTCACGGAACCAACTGATATTGACAACATCCTGGCTGATAGGTTCAGTGCCAACTTTACCTCCCATCAGCTCCTAAAGGGCCCATATCCATGCTGGATGAATGCAGTGTCCCTGCAATCACAAATGAACATGTGAAAACTGCGCTATCAAAAGCCAAGAACACGGCATCTATGGACAATATCCCTGGATGCGTTCTACACAAACTCCAGAAGGAACTAGCTCCCCACCTATGCATCATGTTCAATCATAGCCTCTTGACAGGCTTTGTACCCACTGAATGGTGCCCAGCAACAGTTGTACCACTCCACAAAGGGGGAGCCAGCACAAACCCCGGGAACTATCACCCTATTAGTCTGATGAGCCTGGTCTGCAAGGCCATGGAGCGTATTATCATGGAACTCATAAACAAGGATATCGGTAACCTCCAAACTCTGGACCCCACCCAGTTCAGATTTGTAAAGGGCAGTTCATGTCTCCTGAACCTGATCGACTTCTTTGAAACAGTCACCAAAGCTGTGGATGAGGGTAAGGCAGACCATACACCCTATCTTGACCTAGCCAAGGCTTTTGACACCATCCTTCATTCTGGTATCATAGATAAACTCACCATGCTGGGTATAAATCAATATATCACAAGATGGGTCACCAACTGGCTCACAGACAGAACCCACACTGTAAAAACTGCGGACTTCAAATCTGACTCCAAACCTGTAACAAGTGGAGTACCACAAGTTCAGTCTTGGATCCCCTCCTGTTTGGGATATACTTCTCTGAAGTACAGGCCATCACAGAGAGCCTCTGGCTGACAATGTTCACAAATGACTGCAAATTGAATGCCATAGTAGAGTCCACAAATGACGTGGACATCCTGAAAAAGGGCCTCACCGAGACTGATGCCTGGTGTCAGAGCCATGGCCTCAAGCTCAATGCCAAAAAATGCATTGTCATCCCTTTTTATAAAAACCATGTACCCATGGACTACTACAAAGGCGGCAGCCTGCTTAACACCAAACGTATGATAAGAGACCTCAGGACTCTAGTGGACAGTAGCCTCTCCTTTGATAATCATATCACCACAGTAGTCAGGAAATCCTTCTGTATGGCACACCTCATCATGAAAGGGTTCTCATCCAGGAAAAAAGAAGTCAGAAGTCTCTTCAGCCCTCATCAGACCCATTATAGAGTACAACTTCCCATTTGGAATGTACCTTACAAGGCATCTGCAGCAGCTGGAAAGACCACAAAATACCTCACAAAGAGGATTATGGGACTCAAACAGTTACCCTATGCCGACTGCCTCAAAAAACTCCGGCTTTACTCTGTAGCATATTACCTATTCCGAGGTGATCTCTGCCTAACATACAAAGCTATGTCAAACCCTGAGCTGCTGGGCATGCTACACCTAAAGAAATCCAAATCCCTCAGAGCCATACGCTCTAGACACCTAAACCTTGTCACCACAATTAACAGAACATGCTGGAGGGATAGATTCCTGTCCCAGAGACTTCCCATACTCTGAAACAAGCTACCTATCTATGTCAAGCAGAGTTTGTCACTAGCACTCTTCAAGAAAAATCTTGATGAGTGGATGGGTAATAGGAAATTCACCCCAGGAATCATTTTGGTGGCCCTGCTAGACAGAGTTGCAGGTAAATAGCATTCATGGGTGGTGAAAGACAGGGAACCTTGTTGGCTAGGCTTACACAGGCCCTAGGGCTGATAGCCCAGTATCTACCTATGAAGTAATTCACGCCAACATGTACTATGACAGAGTCATAGCAGTACTTGTTGAAGGACTTCAGTGCATGGCTGATGTGACAGATTCTGCCACCTGACAAGCAACTTACCATGACATTCTCCTTATCCAGCCTGGTGAGGGGCGCATATGTGCATCTCACAATGGAGTCTCCTATGCTTGATAAGTGGGTTTACGGTTAAATCTTAATGGCTGTGAGATACAGGTGTGTAGATTATGTTTGGTGCGTGTTTGGTAGGCTGTGGAGTTTGCATGTGTTTTTGTCTCAGAGGTCTCTTTTGTTTAGTTATGTTTTTGTTATGAACCTCCACATATGTGAGTGCGTGTTGTGTTGGTGTGGTTGATGTTTGAGTTGTGTTTGTACAGACAACCTTCTAAGTGTCAGGTATACTGGCATGTGAGGAAGACAGCATAGACTCCAGGGTTTTAATGTAATTACATCTCTCACAAATTATGTTCCTAGGTGGTAGTAAGAGAGGGTTGTCCTTGTATATGAGATGGTTGCTACACTGTCTCAGTATACCCATATTAACCAGATTGGCAGAAGAATCTGTAGGAAACTGTCCATATTTGTAAGAATCAGTGAGGGGAATGAGCTAAGGGGGGAGAAGGTGGAAAGATCTGAGATGGGTACTAGTAGCTTGTGTTTGTACAGAGGCTGTAAAGAAGCTTCACTATCTCAGGATTGAGCGAGTGCTAGTAAGGGAATATTTGAAGCTGGAATACCTTGAAATGGGTTAAATAAGAACAGCAACGGTGAGCAATGCACAAACGCAGCCCCAGGCAAACAGAGAGTTTAAATACCAGAAATGATAAAAGAATCTAAAAGCTCAGATTACTACCCAATCCTGCTAGCCCCTGCACTTTCAACCAATCACTCGTGCTAGAGGTCAGGCAGCCCTGTTCCTCTCACTAACAAAGAAAGCAGTCCAGTACCAGTACAAGATGGCTGCCAGGAATCTCAGCAAGCAAAACAACCAGGCCTGATTGCTGCAAACCTGTGTCCAGACTATGCTACTTGACTAGAACACAGAAAACTCTCAGACCATGCACAGAAAAGCACAGACAGAGCACTCACAAACAGAAAATACAACTCTCAGTATGAAAAAAAGCAGTTTACAGTTAAGTAGTTCAGTAAAAATGCAATTAGAGTAATGAAACACTACTTAGCAATGTAAATACAGTTAAAACAGTATAAAGCAGTACAAGAATGTAGTGAAACAGTAAAAAAAATGTAGTAGATTATCTGTATAGTACAAAGTACAGTTGTGTACACTTACCATAAATGTAGATGTTCGAGTGTATTCACTGTTGCAGTCATTACATTTGGGTTATCTGCTTGCAGGTAGCCCTCAGTCGGCCTGATTATCAAAGTCTTGGGTCCTCAATTGGTTGCTGTCTCATCTCCCATGATGTCAGGTAGTCAGGGGTATAAAGCATGCAGCCTATGCCATTACATCAGTTTTTCTTGCCCCAGATGTCAGGTGCCCCCATAATGGGAAGCAATTAAATATAAGGTTACACCTCCAACAAAAAGCAAATACACCAGAAAGCTTAAGTATAGTAAACAAGAAGAGAGGTATAGCCAATAGAAGTCAGGGGGCTGGAGGGAGGGTAACCATGACTGCAACAGTGAATACACTCGAACATCTACATTTATGGTAAGTGTACACAACTGTACTATGTTCTTCATGTTTCACTGTTGCAGTCATTACTTTTGGGTAGATTCCCATAGCTAAGGAAGGGAGGAGGCAGTTATTGAGCATTAGAACTAGCTATAAGGCTCTGCAAGACTTCAGTGGCAAAACCAGCTCTGGATTTAGAAAAAATGGCAAGTGGTAATGCTTGGTGAAGATATGTACAGAACTCTGGGTAGCAGCTTCTAGGATGTCCCTGCTAGGCACACCTCTGAGGTAGGCTGTAGAAGTAGATGCAGCCCTGGTGGAATGGGGTCTTATCCCCTGTGGGTTAGGTTTTCCATGGTGCTCATAGCAGAAAAGAATGCAATGGCCTATCCACTTAGAAATGGTTTGCTTTGAAATGGCCTTCCCCTCTGCCCTTTCAGCAAAGGCAACTAGCAGCTGTTCAGATTTCCTGAGAGGCTTGGTCCTGTCCAAGTAAAATCTAAGTTGTCTGTGCACGTCCAAGGAGTGCAGTATTCATTCCCCTTTGTTCTGTGGATTAGAAAAGAAGGTTGGCAAATGAATGGACTTATTAAGGGCTACACTGGATACCACCTTGGGCATAAAGGAAGGACTGGTCCTGAGAGACACCCTGTCCGCATGAAAGATGATGAAAGGCTCCACTGCCATGAGGGCCTGCAATTCAGACACCCTTCTTGCTGAAGTGATGGCTAGAAGGAAGGCTGGTTTCCAAGAAAGGAACTTCAACTCCGCAGTTGCAGCTGGCTCAAAAGGAGGTAGAGTGAGCTTTTCCAATACAAAGTTAAGATCCCAGGCCGGAGTAGGAGCTCTCCTGGGAGGTCTTAAAATTTTGGCCCCTCTGAGGAATTATTTCAGTGGGGGGTGAGAGAAGAGGGGTGGGCTCAGTATTATAATGTGCTGAAATAGCTGAGGCATGAATTTTAATGGAGGAGAAGGAAAGGCCCTTGTGAAGCATCTCTGTTAAGTATTGAAGAATATGTGATAAACTGGGCACTGTTGTGCCCATCCCCTGAGTCTGGCTCCAGGAACAGAATCTTTTCCACTTTTCAGCATAGGATTTTCTAGTACTAGGCCTCCTTCCCTCCAGGATGACATCCAGCACATGCTTGCTGAGGGATGGTATAGGAGAACTCAGGTAATTAGCCAGGCTGCCAGGTTCAGGGTTTGAAGCTGGGGGTACAGAATCTGGCCCTCCTGCTGGGACAGTAGGGAAGGAGTCTGAGGCAGGTGCCATGGTTCCAGTAGTGACATACTGGGTAAGAGGGGGTACCAGTGTTGGTGTGGCCAGTCTGGTGCAATGAGTATTGTCCTTGGTTTGTCCTGTTTGATCTTTAGTAAAACTTTCGAGAGGAGAGGCAGAGGGGGAAAGGCATAAACTGAGAGGCTTTTCCAGGTAAAGGACAGGGCATCCACTTTCCAAGCTTGACTGTAGGGAGTCCTTGTGCAGAATTTGTCCAATTGGTAGTTCTGAGGGGAAGCAAATAGGTCTATCTCTAGGCTCCCCATTTGTTTTTCAGAATGTTGAATATCTTTGGCTCCAGTTTCCACTTGTGTGGGTCCATGAGATTTCTGCTTAGGTCATCTGCCAGTGTATTTAGCTTGCCTGGCAGGAATTGAGCTTGTATGTGCACTTGGTAGCTCAAGGCTGTGTTCCACAGAGCCATGGCTAGTCTGCAGAGGAGGTATGAGTGGGTCCTCCCTGCTTGTTTATGTACCACATAACAGTGGTGGTGTCCATCTTTACCAATAATTGTCCTGGAAGAATGCGGTCCTTGAAGGCTGTCAGAAAATTCTGTACAGCTAACATTTCTTTTAGACTGATATGCAGGTGCATTTGACTTGGGTTCCATGTGCCCTGAATGCACTGCCCTGCCAAGTGAGCCCCCCATTCATAGTCTGATGCGTCTGTTATTAGGGTTTGGGCAGCGGGGGGTAGAGTGAATGGCAGTCCCTTGTTGTGGTGGTAGGCCTCTGCCCACCAAAGGAACTCTGTCTTTATACAAGGAATGATGGGAATCATTGATTCCAAGTCCTGAGAATGTTGAAACCATAGGCTTTTTAGACACCATTGTAGTTTCCTCATATGCAGTCTTGCATATGGAATTAGTAGAATGCAAGAGGCCATGAACCCCAGGGCTTGCAGTATTTTCCTTGCAGATAACTGGGTTTTTGTGGCCAGTAGTTTGAAGTAGGCTGTCAAATAAACTTGTTTCTCTGGCAAGAGGTAGGCCACCTGGGAAGTTGTATTCAAGCTTGCTCCCAGGAATACAATTTGTTGGCAGGGTACTAGGTGATATTTCTTTTCATTTATGGTGTACCCCAGTGAGGTTAGCAGTTTCTTTACAAATGCCAGATAATTTAATAGTATGTCCTGGCTTTTTGCCTGAATTAGACAATCGTCCAGGTATGGATATATTTGAATACTTCTTTGCCTGCAGAATGCAATGACTGGAGCTAGGCACTTTGTGAATACCCTGGGCACAGTAGATAAGCCAAAGGGCAGTGCAGAGAACTGATAGTACATGTAGCCTGCTCTGAAGCATAGGTATTTTCTGCAATATTCCCTTATTGAGATATGCAGGCAAGCCTCCTTTAAATCCAGTGTTACCAACCAGGCATTTTTGCCTAGCATGGGAAGCAGCTGATGAAGAGTTAGCATTTTGAATTTTGGGATTACCAAAAAGGTGTTTAGCATAGACAAGTCCAGGACAGGACACCAGGTATTGTTTTTTCTGCATACCAGGAAAAGTCTTGAGTAAAAACCTTGTCCCCATTCCTCTTCTGGGACAGGTTGAATAACCCTGATACTTAGAAGATCGAGAACATGCTGTTGAGCCTCTGCCCACTGATTTGGGGGTAGGTCTGGCCAACCGTTTGGGGTTGGTAAGGAGTGGAAGTGGAATCTCTATCCTTGGGAAACTCTATTTAGAACCCATTTGTCTTGGGTAATGAGTTCCCAGTTTTTTGCAAGCAGGGTGATCTTTCCCACTAAAGGAACATTCAGTTGAGCAGGGCTTGGAAGGTTTAAGGTTAAGTCATTGTGACAGTTTATATAGGGGGGTGTCTTACCACTTCCAGCTTTGGAAGAGGGAACCCCCCACTGCTTAGGCCTATGAGTACCTTGAGACTGAAGCCTGGGTGGTCTGCTGGTCCTGGGTTTGGACTGAGAAGGCCTGGAAGAGACAGGAAAGGACCATTTCTTAGAAGGCCAGTGCCTACTAAATCTGGGAGGCTGTACTTGCAGGAAATCTTTAACAGTGTGCATAGATTTAGCTTTTTCCTCCATCTTTTTAAGTACTACTTCTGCTTTTTGCCAAACAGGCAGTCTTGGTTTAAGGGAGCATCCAGTAATTTAACATGATCTGGTAATGTTTGCTCATTAAGCCAAGCATGCCTTCTAAGTACAGACCCAGTGACAGCAGCCCTGCAAGATGCCTCTAAGGAATCAAAACCACATTGCAAAGTATGTTTACCAACTTGTTCAGCAGAATTCATTAAATCCTGTAATTATTTTCAGCACAGTCAAGACTCAACATAATTTTCTGTTTAAGTAATCCAATAATATGCTGCTGATACTTTAACATATGAAACTGTCAGTTTAAGGCCCTAATGGCCAAAGTAGCAGAAGTGTATACCTTCTTACCCCATCTGTCCAGGGCCCTTTAATCTCTATCAGAGGGGGTAGGGTTTTTGGCAGTAGTAGCCTTAATGCCTTTGGGTCCCTGTGAAATGGTCTCTGGATCCACAATAGGATTCTTAAAGAGGAACTTGTGTGAGTCAGGTACGCTGTAATACCTGTCAGGTTTCCTGGGAGCTGGAGGTTAAGTGCCTGGGGCCAGGCTAGATTCCATGAAGGCATCATCTACAATGTCCAGTAAAGGAGGGATAGCTAAAGGCCTGTATTGAGGTAGGAGTAAGAATACCCTAAGCCTCTTTTTGGAGTCAGAGTAATCCTGGCTTTCCCAGTGGAAATGCTTCCTAAGAGTATGCAAAGTTTCACTAAAAGAGAAATCTTCTGGAGGGGAAGCAGAGGGAATGTTGTCCTCTGCATCAGAGTCCTCATAGGTAGATAAGGGCAAATCCTGGTCATCAGAAGAAACAGAAATTTCAGAATCCTGATCCAAAGAATAAGAAGGAAAATCAGTTCTAGATCTCTTAGAGGGAGAAGGGTGGCTTCCCCTGATTAGAGTAATAAGGTCTTCAGCCGTTCTTATTTTTTTTTTAGGCATAGGGGCCTGACCATGCAGTCTGGGCATCGGTTTTCTAGGCGTGGATCGAGTTTTAGACCTTGAAGAAGAAGATGGCGTCGGTTTGATATGGAAGTCAGTAGGCCTGAATACACCCTCAGAAGCCAGTGCCTGCACAGCAGCACTGAACCCATCCAAGGTAGAGACATCCGCAGGTTCCATAGTCGAATAAGCATCTTGCGGCATACCGGACTCTGAATGGGTCTCAGGAGAGGCCTGCGAATCTGAAGTAGTGGGTATCAGGGGCTGCGAAAGTGCCTCACTGAGTACCGGTGAACTGGTGACTAGCTTAGCGGAAGCGTCGTTGGCAGCTTTGGACCTATCCAGTCTGTCTCTGTCTTTATCTTTGGTTTTTCAGAATGTCGGTAGTTGGATGGCTTACTGAAGTCATTTCTGGATAATTAAACCAAGTACCAAAATAGTTAGATGCAAAAATTAACTGACAACGAATAGTTCGAGGATTGAATAAGGCACAAAACCGACAGCGAGGGACGTTGTGGACTGGGCCAAACAAGGAATGCAGTTGTTGTAAGCAAGGAATGCAGTATGAATGAAAATTTTTATGCGGTATTTGCTTTCCACAAGAAATACAATTGTTAACTTTTACTGAGATCAGTTTAGAGCAAGAAAAAGGATCCCCAATGGGGTACTTAGTTTTTTCGAAGACTTCGGATCTGAAACTCAAAAACGAAAATTTCAGGAGTCAGCCAACCGGCACTTGTGAACTGCTTCTGCTTCAGGCACCGCACGGCAAGAAAAACTGATGTAATGGCATCGGCTGCATGCTTTATACCCCTGACTACCTGTCATCATGGAAGATGAGACAGCAACCGACGCAGGACCCAAGACTTTGATAATCAGGCCGACTGAGGGCTACCTGCAAGCAGATAACCCAAATGTAATGACTGCAACAGTGAAACACGAAGAACATCAATAAACATTAGGAAGTGCAATTCAATTAAATAAATATAAAAAAAAACACTTATTATACTCTTGGAGCCTGATAAATTTCTGCTACATCACAGTGATGAATCACCACCAATCAGCCTGGTAAAAACAAACACAGCCCCCTGCAAACACAGGGTATAAATAACAGAAAAGATGGACGAATCTAGAAACTCATATTACTACCCAATCCTATCCCCTGCACTTTCAACCAATCATTCGTGCTAGAGAAAGTCAGGCAGCCCTGTCACTCTCACTAACAAAGGAGACAGTCCCCTACCAGCTCAAGATGGCTGCCAGGAAACTCACCAAGCAAAACAACCAGGCCTCGATGGAGCAAACCTGTATCCAGACTATGCCACTTGACTAGAACACAGAAAACTCCAAGAAAATGCACAGAAAATCGCAGATAGAGCACTCACAAATAGAAAATACAACTCTCAGTATGAAAAAAGTAGTTTATAGTTATTAATTCAGTAAAAATGCAGTTACAGTAATGAAATACTACTTAGGAATGAAAATAGAGTTAAAACAGTATAAGAATGCAGTGAAACAGTAAAAAAGCTTTATAACAGTATAAAATGCAGTAGATTAGCTGTATAGCACAACTATAAGCGTTAGGAAGTGCAATTCAATGAAATAAATGTAAAAAAAAATGTCTTCTACTCTTGGAGCCTCAGGGAATTTCTGCTACGTCACAGTGATGAAATCTCCACCCCTCAGCCTGGTAAAAACAAGCTTGCAATGGGTGACATGACTGATGCAGAAATTAAATTAGGAGGTAATATTAAGCCATGTTACCAGCAGTAAGATTACTTAGTTTTACCAGCAATTTCATGAGATGAGTCAACTAGTCATTTATCTTCATCTTGCACGTGCAATGCAAACACTATGATATAAGCTAATAAAACTGCTGAAAGTGCAGGTGTAGGGTGGTGTTACAAATAGCCTTCCATTAATCATGATTCTGTAGAGAGTGGAACCTGCTGGTGAAACAGTGAATTACGGACACCTTCAAAAACCAGTACAAAAAATAAATATACAAGGGAGTCATACATCATTTGTGGCATGATACAAATCAAAATAACTTGAGTAAATTATTTTAACATAACATATCAGCACTGACAGAGATAAGTTTGGAAGCTAAAACTGGACTCAAAGAGAGGGATCTGAATCCACTGGTATCACAGTTAAGGGCAGTTGTGAACAGCTCTAAGATTAGCATTAAGCCAGAGCAAGAGCAGTCTAATTTTTTGTATTTCATTTACAACTAAGCGACGGCTGTTTTAAAAGATGATAGCCAAAGATAAAAACAACGCTGTCAGGGACTAGCAGTGGAATGGACAGAGGAGGTTTGTTCTCTGTAGGAAATGCATCACTGACATAATGTTCTAGGTGGTCAAAGCAACAGAGTTTTCACTTTTTGCACTAAAAGATAGCAGTGCTGTGAGAATTTTCAAGAATACATCTGCAAATGAGGTTCTGTGCAAGTCCCAGGCATTATATGTTTTTTGAGAAGAATAAATCATTTAGTTAATTTACAATGATTCTGAAAATAATTGTACAATTAAGGTTGTGCTTGATTCTGGGGAAATAATGTTCTGATTTCTTTGTATGTATTCAGCTGACCTGATAGCCTAACCTATTCATGAGGTGGTTAGGGAGTTGATCAAATGACAAAATACTAGAGTCTTTGAATGAAAACACCAGTGGAATCGCTAATGTAACATCCAGGGATAAACAAAGGCACTGGTAACCTACAGACACTGGACCCATCCCAATTTGGCTTTGTTAAGGGAAAATCATGCCTGCTTAACCTGATAGACTTCTTTGAGAAGGCCACTAAAGCAATGGACATGGGTAAAATTGTGCAGACTGCATATCTTGACCTAGCTAAGGCATTCAATGCAGTACCCCACTCAGGCATTGTTAGCAAGCTATTTAAGCTATGCATAAATCCCTACATAACTCACTGGATTGCCGGTTGGCTCAGAGGACCCAAGAAATCAGGATCGGTGAGACCACCTCCATCAAGAGACCAATCAGCAGGGGAGTACCCCAAGGGTCAGTGCTAGACCCGCTCCTGTGTGGCATCTACTTCTTGGAAGTCAAGGCTAACTTTCAAAGCTTCTGGCTCACCAAGTTTGCAGATGACTAAAAGTGGGAGCTATTACAGATTGCCAAGACACCAATATCTTGTAAGAGGATTTAATAAAGACAAATGACTGGTGCTAAAGCCATGGCCTAAAACTCACTGTCAAAAAATGCATTATAATACCCATTGGGAAACTGTCAACCCAAGTGAATTACTCCATTGATAAAATACCTCTAAGAGTCAACCCAGTAGTAAGAGATCTGGAAATCTGGCCTTTGACAAACATCTAGCTAGGATATTAAGAAAAACTGCGCTGGTGGTGCTGCAGTAGCATTGTCACCTCACAGTAAGATGTTTTCCTGTTTGATTCTCAGCTAAAGCGTTTTCTGTGTGGACACATGCATGAATGAGCATACCTTCGTTGAAGGTTGTGCGTCAGGGCTGGCAACTCAGTACGTAAAAAATCTACTGCCAATTATTAGTGGATCGGAGTTCCGCTGTGGCAACCCCTAACCAGGAAAAGCCGAAAGATTTAACAACATTCTATTTCACCCAACTTATAAATAAAGGTATAGCATCCAGATCCATAGAAGTTATAGTACCACTCTACTCAGCCTTTATCAGACCTATCATTGAATACAATGCCATCTTTGGCATGTATCTAACCAGACACTTGCAACAGTTGGAACACCCACAAAGGTTTCTCATCAAGAGAATTCAGGGCATGAATACCCTGTTGTACGCTGATCCCCTAAAACCTCTGTCTTTGTATTCAGTCTCCTACAGGCTGCTAAGAGTGGATCTTTCCCTTGCATACAGAGCTTCCTCAGACCCATCACTGATTGATCTGTTGCACGTGCACAAAACAAACATCACCAGAAACACTAGATCCACAGATCTGAAATTCATTTGTGACAAACAGAACATGCTGGAGAGACAGATGTGTGTCCCAAAGGATTTCCACATTATGGAATATGTTCACCATCCATGTGAAGCAGAGTTCATCCATGATCCTATTTAAACAAAACCTTGAAAATTGGATGGAAAATCATAAATTTACTTCTGGTTTGTCATCCATGTCCCTTATAGAAAGAGGTCGTCAATAAGAAAAGTATTATCCTAACATCCCCCCAACAAATCCTTAGTTACCTCACTACTAACATGGCCCTCCCCCATAAATATGCCCATGATATTCAGGACCCAAATAGTTTGGGTGCATGGCTAGCCTTGAAAGGACACTTATGATTGTTAGATTAGTAACAGCCTGTGAACTTAGGAAAGTGAAATGGCCTATTCTCAGTATGGATAAGGACCTCCCCTCTACACTAATGACAAGTTAGTAATCTTCAAAGCCAGATAACCACATTGTCTAGGTTCTTCAAAAGATATGAGAGAGAGAGGGAGAAAAAATATATATTTTTTTTTATTTATTGCTCGATTTTGATTACCAGGAAAGTCACAGGTTCCATTTTTAGTGGCTGACTGGGGAGAAATGCATCATTGTGCAAGTTTATGTAAGTACCAAAAATATATTTATGCATACAAGAAAATAGTAGCTACGCTATTAATAATAGAGAATATAAGCACAAAAATGTTCCACAGTGAATCAAGACATTTCAAATTATATAAACAATGAATACAGGGATATAGCAGGTATACAGAGAAAATTATGAAATTCTCAGTATGATGAAATAACTATATCTTGTGGTGACAATTAATAAATAGAAGTATTTATTAGGATAAAATAATGGGGAGAAAGGAGGTCATATAGCAGGAAGATGAGATTTGGAAAAAGTACAGACAAGTAAGGATGTGTAGAGGGTTGAGGAGTTGAAGAAGAGAGTCATTATTGGGGAGGGCTCAGGATGGCAAGCTGATAGCAGCACAGGATTTTTTCTCTGCATCTTTTATTCATTTCTGACAGGATTATTTTGTCATTTTCATCAAAACTATCCTAATAGTGTTGATTTGTTTATCTGGAAACTTCATGGATTATTTTGGTAAAACAAAAACAAGAAATATTTCACATATTTCCATCAAAACTTCAAGTGAAAAAAATCTTACTAAAAGAAAATGAATCACTCAAAGGCTACCATACAAGAAAACTCAGTGAAAAAGGAGCTGCAGTCAATTATAGCCAACATTCAAGACTTATCTTTAAAAATTGATAAATTAGACTCTAAAGTAGGTAATATAAAAGAAAACTGCACCAAACAGATTGAACTAATAAAATATGTCATTAAATAGCAGAAAGCCCAGACAGTAGTCCTAGAAGACTTTGTTTCAGACATGGACAGCAGACTATCAGAAGGAGAAGAAAACATTGACTTTATTCCACAACATAATAACAAATCTTTGGAGAAAATATATGATCTAGAGAACAAAGCTAGAAGAAACAACATCAGAACTTATGGGGTCCCTGAACAAATGGTAGGTGACAACACGATACATTTTCTATCATCTTGGATATCCAAAATACTAAATCTTCCAGAAGTCCTGTTTTTCAGAACAGAAGGGGCTCACAGATTAGTTAAGGTACCTCCAAGTAATAAACTTACTCATCCAAGATCCATCATCATAAAATTTTTCTCTAGTAGCCAAGACAAGGATCTTGTACTGAAAACAGCAAGGGGAAAAACGTGTGATACTTTGGAAGAAGCTGTTTTCTTCATCCAGAAAAAGAACGTATTGAACTCTGTGGAAGATATGGACCTAAGTACTTCATTAAAGAGACAAGCTGGAAAAAGTGACTGCTCAATTAATGAAAAAAAATAAGATTAGAGACAAATAAATCTTTTGTCAGCCTCTCTAATAAGTTTACCTTAATATAGGTTGCAGTCTCTAAATGAATATCATCTAAAGGTAACACAATTTTTCTTCTTAAAAAATCTAATAAGTATTAGATTCCTAGTTACAGCAGATTACAATATTACTGAGTGAATCAAAGCACATTGTAATAGATGTTGCTTAATTAACTCATATTGCACATATAAAGAACCACTATAATTATAATATTTTATCATTATCATACTTTTATTTTTTTTCTTCAATTTGCCCTTACCCTCACTTCTTCATTATAATATAATAACAGGAGCTTTTAACAGTATGGATCTTGGTATAGGAGTTGATCTATGATTGCAAAGCACTGTACCTATGCACATAGAAATGCTATTTTCACTGTTTATTATTTATTTAATTTAATAATTAGATTCAATTTCAGTAAATGAAAAGATTCTAGTGGTGATTATGGTGCGGACTTTCATGTAGAATTCAATAGTTTAATGAAATATTTCATGATCAAGTGCATTTTTACTCTTTCATGTAAATTAAGGGGGGAATGGCTTTTTAGTTAAATCAAGGCTTGCAGAGTGCATCCTTGAGTTATTTCTGTTGAAAGTTTTTCCTTTTCAGCTTATTTTCCCACAGACTCACCTTTCAGAGTTTTAGAGAAGATTTTCAGCATGACTCAAGCTTCTTTGTGTTCCTGCAGCTCTCCATTTTCATGAGAGACCATTTGCAAGTCAGCAAGGAAGTACAGCATGACCTTTGATTCCCTCAATACCTGAAAGTCCACAGGAAGTGTAACAGAATGCTAAAACAATATGTTTTAAAGAATTTAAAGTAAAAACATAATTTCTAATCTAATGTGACTTGTAAGTATAACAATTTAAATATGTAGTGTAGAAAGCAGGAGTGTTTGAAATGCTACACAAGAACATTTTTTGATGTTGAACCAAATACAACTTGTTACTAGCCCTTGTATAATTATTAAGCTGTTGAATATAGCAGCCTAGTAGTACTATAATATCTAGATGGAGAAGAATAAATGACTGATCATCACCTTGCTCAACTAATAACTAAAACCATTATATGAAAGTTTTAATTAATTATGTAATAACATTCAATTTCAGTAGTAATTAATTATGTAATATTCAATCAACACAGTACTCCTTACTAGATAATACAGCAGTAACAGTCTAAATACTACAAGTTCTACTTTTATTTCCCTCTCAGAAATAGTGGAAACAATTAATTGGCAACACACACAACCTTTATAGGTAATGATATAAGCTTACATAAAATATCAGGTCAATAGTCTGACTTACTTTAGCCATATTAAATTTGAAATTGCAGTAACAGCAGTGTTCTAACAAAATTCTAGTAAAGAACTTTGACCTGTGGGAGAACTATATACAATTTCGTCATTATTAAGTGATTGTAACTATGATTGTTAGTCATTGTAAAGTGATAACATTTACAAATGATTAATGGTCAATGAGCCATATTTGTATAAGTGTTTAATGTCGGCACTCTGTTGCATTATATTATAGCATATATATATAAAATAATAGTGACTTTGTATTTAAATTACCATCACAAGAACTGACTAGAGATCAATCTCCAAACTTAATTTCTTTATGATAAATTACTTGTTACCTCAAGAATGATTATTTTAGATAAGAAATTAAATAACATACAAAGAGTACCATATATCTTCAGTTCCTAAAAATTATAAAAGAACCAATAATGAAAACATACTCTATATAGACAGTTCTCTTGATATATTAATTCATTTGTCTAGAATTTACTGTGTTTTATAAGCAAATAACATCCCCTTTAATTATGCTGTATATTTACTCAGCTACTGTTAGATTATATACTGGAAGTAGTAGTAATATAGTGTTTGAAGGTGACATGGTTATTATATAGTGGAAGTAGTAGCAATATAGTGTTTGAACGGGACATGGTTTGGTTAGTAAGTGGCTTGTATGGAAAGTCCAAAAATCCTGGAATAATGTATTCCATGTTGAAGGTTATAAATTATTTTATTATTATTGTTTGTACATTAACTTTAGGGTCTCTGTTCATAGCAAGTACTAATATGATTAATTTAAAGATTAGCACATCAAAACACAATAATGCAGTTTTAAAACATTACATTCTGAAAGAGGCCAGTGTACAGGTGTCTCTCATTGAATGTTAATGGGTTTAATAATCTAACAAAGAGAAGTAGTCTAAATAACTATTTAACATTACATAAATCCGATATTCTCTTTCTACAGGAAACTCATCTATTGTCAGAAGATATACATAGAATACTGTTAAAGGACTATTCAGTTTTAGCTAGATCTCAGTTTGGACACAAAATAAGAGGTATTCTTATTCTATGGAAAAAGGTGTTAGGTTTACCCAAAATTGTGGATTCCTATTCCAATAAGAATGGTATGCCCGGATTGGTGGTAGTAGAAATTGAAAAAAATGTTATACTTTTTATAAGTACTTATTGGACACCAGGTAGAGGTACAAACACAGTCAAAAGATACTTAGATGTTATTATATTACATTCTATGGGTGAGATGCTAATAGATGGTGACTTTAATTGCATTTTATCACATAAAAAATACAAATGATAAAATAACTAAAATTTCTTCAGTAGCACAGCATTTAAATAATTATATTAATACAATGAACGTGAAAGATATATCTGACTTAAAATTACCATCATCTTTAAAATTCACCCACTATTCTTATAGATTTGGAAGCCAGACAACTATAGACAAAGTTTTGGTAACCAGTACATTATATTCCAACATAGATGAAGTCCTGATTGTCTCATGTACTTTATCTGACCACAACACCATCACACTTCAATTAACTTTAAGCCCAAATAACTTAATCTCTTGCCAAAGAATCCCAGAACACATAACTAAAATAAAAGGCTTCCAAGAATGTGTTTTAAAGGAGATTAATCCGTTTATAGAACTTAACAATGGTGAGGTTACAGAAATTATACTATGGGACACATTAAAGGTTGATCTATAGAGTAAAGTTAAAAACTGGTACATATCTAAAAGGAAAGAATGGGACAAGGAGCTAGCAGTTCTTCAAGCAGAAATTGACAAATTAAATCTAAATCTTAAACTTAATGATAAAACAGCAAACACTCAGCTAAAAAAGCCATGCAAGTCTTCAATACCTCTAAGTGGATTTGCGTAGTTACCAATGTTGGTTTGAATGGCATCTCTATCTTTGCCACTGTACACCTTGTTATGATGTTAACGCACAGATTCCTGAATGAACCAAGACTGGATTATCTGTGTTAAAAAAGTGTTTTATGAGTGTACATGCTCCAAAGACTCTAGTGCCTGAAGTTTGTGTTGAAATCTAAACTTGGATTTATAGTGTATTACTCAGAGCAATACGTCTTCCATTTTAAAGTCTTACTATTAATTGCTGCTGTAGATAACTATTTTCAAAGGAAAAAATGACTAACTCTGATCTAGTTCGAAACACCCACATACCTTGCAACTGAACTTGTTATACTGTTAATATAGCTTAGCGTTTTCTATTACATGTCTCCCAATTGAACTTGTTACACTGTTAAAATAGTCTAGCATTTTCTACACCAGTTATCCTATGCCTGTATTCCTAAAACTTACTTAGTCCAGTTGTTTGCTGCTGCTTGAGTTGATTTATTCTTGCAGGTATTTCATATTATTTAAAGTGGCACAGTAGAAGTGTAAGTTTATATCCTTCATGTATCATGCTGAACTGCTGTTTCTGATGAATCTACAGTGTACTCTGTTTCCTCTCTCATTGAATCTGCCTGACTTTCTGCTAATCTTCTGTGGATCTTTGTTCCTGCCCTATTACCCTATCTTGTTCCCTCCATGACAGCTCCCTCACTCTCCATACTTGCTCTGCCTCTCCTCTTATATACCCATTTAACCTTTCATTTTTATCACCTTCATTTTTTTCTACACTGCAAACTGCTGTATCCTGCTTATGTCCACTCTTCTTTGTTCTTCTCCTGACATCAACCTTTATTATTTATACATGTTTCTTACTCGCTCTCTCTCTCTTACATTCAGTAATTACTACCAGGATAGCCTCCCATTAACGGTCACATACCAGGAGCATCTTTGTACCTCTGCGAGCCGGCATGCAACTTATTATTACAAAGTGAGCATTGCATCTCACATTAAAATCTGCTAGCTGAAATAGGCAAGTCTATGTTGCTGGTTCTCTCTAACACTACTTTGTATAGTGGTGTGCACACTACTCAGTCATGCTCTCTTTAGTGCTCCCTTCACTCTTTACTGTCTTAATCCCTACTTACTTTTGTCTGGTAGCTTTTAATACATGCAGTACAAAATCTATCCATTCCCCCCTCTGTTAATCCTGTCTGTACTTTGTTAGTTTAACCTCACTATAATTGCTCAAACCATCCCACTACCCATGTTCCACACTAACCTGGGTATCACTGGGCTAGCTAATTCTTTTTGTCTGCCGCTGCCTGCTGCTTCTTCAGTGCAACCCACTACACTCAGGGTCACTATGCTCCCCTACCTCCATTCCCACCCATCCCTACTTTCCTTGCACTTATACCTATACCCACCATGCCCAAACATCAGTCTTCCACTCCCAATCCTCCACACCCACATCCCACCTGACATCTAACCACTTCTGACTCACTACTATTATCCAACTACTTTCACTCTAGCCCTTCCAATTAACACTATCCACACCCCCATCCAATTAACACTAGCCAAGCCCCCATCCAACTATGCACCTAGCTCCTCTCCACAAAACTACTTCTTCTCTCTCCCCACACAGATTCCCTCATATGTTTCTACCCTGTCCACTGAATCACACACATTGCTTATAACAAATCCACCCACACCACTATCTACCATGCTTCCTATGAAATGAATAACCATCACACTTTTGCTACTTTCCCTACTCTACATATGTCACCAAACTATTTCCTACTTCAATAACCCAATATTATGCCACTACTCCCCTACACTACCTTCAGATATAGTACTTGCCCAAACCAGCAAACACTATCTCATTACTCCACGACTTTACAATATCTTCAGCACATCACTCTTCTCTTTAAAATATATACATAACCCCTCCCCTATGCTTTCCCCTTACAAATGCCACAAACTCATAACTAAACTTAAAATCTTATTATTACACTCTTTGACCCATATCAAACTCCAGGACAATATCCACCCACCTAGTACCTAATCTCCCTCTACATTTTTCTAAACATACCTACTCAACCCATCTCTAACCACATGACTGTCGTCACCTTACCTAATAAATGTAGCTCTGACCTTCTCATCACCAACTTTAACCTCAGAAGTATCACCAACAAAATAAATGAGTTCCTTGCAACTCTAGCCCACTACTCTCCCGATATAACAATCTTAACTGAGACTTGGTTAAAACCCATATAAAAGATAATGGGATCATACCAGTGGGTTACAGCATCATTAGACATGACCAGCCCAACAAGTGTGGTGCAGGTATCACAATCATGTTTAAAGACTCTCTCAAACTGACCCTACTGATCTCTTCCCCCCTGACCTCCCAACACTGAAATATTAACTGCACACCTAAAAATCAACCCGCACAAAACAATCAAATTGCCAGTCATCTATCTATCCCCCAGTCAAAATCTACCCTTCATAGAAAAACTCCGCTACTGGGCATCTATTAACTTTGGCCAGGAGACTTTAATACTGGGTGATTTCAACCTTGATTGGTTCACATGCTCCTCTGACCCTCCATCCAACTTCCTTAACCTCTATCATTTTTCTCAAACTATTAACTCCCTCACTCACATAGACAAATATACCAAAAAGCATTCTCAACTAAAATACCCAGCCTATGTTACCAAGCAGATTGCTTTCCTGACTCACTAAGTGACCACTTCCCTACCTTTCTTCTCAGGAAATGTGTTCACATACCTACCACCACCATATTCTATTATATTCACAGCAAAAAAAATTCTCCCCCTCTATGTTTAACTCCTTGCTACAACAATGTGACTGGACACCTTTGAAACACCTCCAATTAGACCTTGCAGTACAGTACTTTAATAATACATTTCTTGACATACTTAACTAAGCTCCCATAAGAAAAATACATACCTCAACTAAACAAATTCATTGGCTTTCAAAGAAACTAAATCACTACTTAAACTGACAGGGCATGGTCACACTACCGAAGTACCAAAAACAAATACTTCCTCACATCTTGTCCGCAATTAAGAAATCAAGATAAGAAACAAGTTAAAACAGGACAAAAAAATTACTTTTAAACCTGCCAACAAAAATATAATAATAACCCCCAACAATTTTGGCAGTGTCTAAGCTTTCTCCTGAACCCTGGAAAACCCACAACACCAGCACCCACAACCAACAATTCCTCTGACTGTATAGCAACACAATTTAACTCTCACTTCATTAAGTCTATAACATCCCTCATAAGTAATAACTCCAACACACCCCTAACAGTGCCCACCACCACAGCCTCCAGCCCAAACTTATTCTACATTAAACCCATTCAAACCAGCCACATAAATAAGTTCCTTACCAAACTAAAAACTAGTTCACTAGCTGCTGATCACCTCCCAAATTAATTTCTAAAACTAGCTGCCAACACTATCTCCTACCCTATAGCTGTCTTAATCAACCATTCCATCACTGAACAGTATGTTCCTGTAGTCTGGAAGATATCAAATATCATTCCCTTCACAAAAGTGACCCCTCTACAAACTTCTCAAACTACCAACCAATTGCCATTCTCTCCCCCCAGCAAAAATATTAGAAACGTGTATACAGCAACTCCTTTACTACTTCCAAAAGAACAATCTTCTGTCCAGCTCACAACACAGTTTCCATCCCAAGCACAGTACTACTTCCACTCGCTTGGCTTTCAGTAACACCATAAACCACCTAAAAAATTAAGACCAACTACTGACATCCGTCTTTCTCAATATGTCCAAAACCTTCAATATTGTGTCACACCAAATTCTCCTCAATCACTTAGCCACATACAACCTCAGCTCAGCATCCCTTACTTGGTTTCATAGCTATCTTTCAAGCCATCAACAGTCAGCCTCAGCCCAGCATCCCTTACTTGGTTTCATAGCTATTTTTCAAGCTGTCAACAGTCAACCAAGTGGGAAAACAAACTATCTCCCCTATTACCAATCTCTGTTGGTGTACCACAAGGGTCTGTTCCTGGACCCCTACTGTTCACCATGTTCATCAATAACCTCACTGGCTCCACTCAACTTGTCTACATTATTCAATATGCTGACACCACCACTCATCTGTTCTGCCACCACTCCCCAGGAACTAGAAGAAAAAAAATCAGAAATCCCTTCAAGACATTGAAAACTCTCTCTCCAACCACCAACTTATACTAAATCCAAACAAAACAAAATTGATGTTTTTTTGGTAATAACAAAGCCAAATATAGCTCACCTCAAATTACCATCTACTCCTCTCCAACCACCAACTTATACTAAATCGAAACAAAACAAAATTGATGTTTTTTGGTAATAACAAAGCCAAATATAGCTCACCTCAAATTACCATCTACTCCTTTAACGGCACAAAAATTGAACCAGTCAGCCACACTAAACTCCTAGGAGTAACAATAGATGATTGTTTAAAATTTGATAAGCATATATATTCCTTACAATCAAAAAAGCTCACTCCAAACTTGTCTAACTCTACAGAGCAAGACCATTCCTAACTAACAATGCCAGGTTTGACACAGCTAGATCCTACTTACTGTCTATCTTACTCTACTGTTCCCAAATCCTTACCGATCTACACAAAATTGACTTAAGCAATCTAGAAGCCTGTTATAACAAAATAGCTAAGTTTGCCACTAACCTACCCCACAAAACTCATCACTATCATGCACGTCAGCAACTTAAATGGATTGAACCACCTAACCTATCACTTAACCAACTTATCACTATCCATTCTATCATCCACAATCCCAACAACCACCTAGTTCTTTTCGACCTAGTCCAGCTCAGCACCAACTCTAGAACCATCAGATCATCTGACAAATTAATACTAAAAGTAACCAAATCACACAACCTCTATGGAGACTCACTCTACTTCTTTAAAGTAGCCAAAACCTGCAACTAACCCTCCAACAAATTCTGCTAAACCCAAACAGGCACAAGTTCAAACTCCTTAAAAGACAGCCTTACAAAACACTGACTATGCTCCTGTACTGTCTCAGGTTTATCCCTTTACCTGCTGCATTTGCAGTACAGTACTGACTCACAAATCCTTTCTGTCTCTAGTCTCTTTTTCACATTGAGGACCCTTACGGGTTTGGATTGGGTAGATGTAGGCCTGGGATATTTGCTATTAGTCTTGATTAGAGAACACGTAGCCATTCGCACTCGGACTTTAGGAGGAGGTGTTTTTTTTTTTGGTGTGGAGAGAGAGAGTGTCTTAGGTTGTAAATCTTATTCTTCTAAAAAGCTAAACATGTTTCTATTTGTTACAAAACTTTTTATTTGTTAAATAGCATTCTACTTGTTGGTATTTGCTTGCAATTCTTGTCAAATTGTATTGTATGCATGTAAACTAGCATCCTTGTGAAAGTTAATTCCTACAACAGCTGTAGTTCTTTGTTTTAGTTGTAACCATTTATGTATATGTATGTACTTCATAATTGTCCTGTACATAGGTTCATAGGTTCATAGGTTGGTACTAGGCTATCAGCCCTAAGGCCTATGCAAGCCTAGCCATAACAATTCCATGGAAATTTTTTCCCACAATATTTACTTCTCTGGGCCCCTGTCTAGCAGGGTGACTGACATGATCCCTGGGGTGAATTTCCTATCTCCCATCCAATCATCAAGGTTCCTTTTGAAGAGGGTCAATGAGGTGCTCTGCTTGACATGTATGGGCAGTCTATTCCAGAGTATGGGGAGTCTCTGGGTCAGGAACCTATCCCTTCAGCATGTTTTGTTCAATGTGATTATAAGGTTTAGATCCCTGGAGCGTGTGGCTCTGAGGGATTGGGATTTCTTTAAGTGGAGCATGTCCAACAGCTCAGGGTTTGACATGGCCTTGTATTTTAAGCAGAGATTGCCTCTGAGTAGACAATATGCCACAGAGTATAGCTGGAGTTTTTTTAGACAGTCAGCATATGGCATCTGCTTTAGGCCTGTGATTCTTTTAGTGAGGTATTTCTGTGGCCTTTCCAGCTGTTGTAGATGTCTTGTGAGGTACATACCAAATGGGGCATTATACTCTATAATGGGTCTAATGAGGGATGAGTACAGTGGGACAATGACCTCCTTTTTTCTGGATGAAAAGCCCTTAGTGATGAGGTGTGCCACGTAGAAGGATTTCCTGACTGTTGTGGCGATGTGGTTATCGAAAGTGAGACCACTGTCCACTTGTGTCCCTAAGTCTCTCATCACACTTTCAATGTTTAGTGTCCTGCCACCTATGTGGTAGTTCATGGGTACATGTTTTTTTTTCCAAAGGGGATGACTATACATTTCTTGGCATTAAGCTTGAGCCCGTGGCTCTGGCACCAGGCATCTGTTTCTGTAAGGCCCTTGTGTAGAATATCCACATCATTTGGGGATTCAATAATGGCTCCCAGTTTGCAGTCATCTGCAAACTTTGTTAGCCAGAGTCCCTTAATGTTGGCCTGTACTTCAGAGAACTGAACCCTGAGGTACTCTACTTGTCACTTGTCTGGAGCTGGATTTGGAGTTGGCTACTTTTACTGTCTGGGTTCTGTCAGCAAACCAGTTTGGCAACCCATCGAGTGACGTAGGGATTTATGCCCAGCTTAGTAAGTTTATCTATGATTCCAGAATGGGGGATGGTGTCGAAGGCCTTAGTGAGGTCCAGATAGGCTGTGTGGACCTCCTTACCCTCGTCCACAGCTCTGGAGACCGATTTGAAGAAGTCAATCAGATTCAGGAGACAAGATCGGCCCTTCACAAACCCAAACTGGGTGGGGTCCAGTGTCTGGAGGTTGCCAATGTCTTTGTTTATAAGTTCCATGATAATGCATTCCATGCCCTTGCAGATCAGGCTTGTCAGACTGATGGGACGGTAGTTCCCAGGATCCAAGGTGGATCCTCCCTTGTGGAGTGGGATAACTGTAGCTGTGTGCCACTCAGTGGGCACGAAGCCTGAGGTGAGGCTATGATTAAACATGTCACTTAGGTGGGGTGCCAGTTCATTTTGTAGTTCATGTAGTACACAGCCTGGGATGTCATCTGGTCACATGGATGCTGCATTCTTAGCTTTGGAGAGTGCTGTTTCTACCTGTGTGGCTGTGATTATCAGAATTTGGCAATCTTTTGGTATTGAGATGGGCCCTTTAGGGGGTGAGAGGGGAGTGAAGTTGGCACTAAATTGATCTGCCAGGATATTGGCAATATCCTTGGGATCAGTATATTTAATGCCATTCTGTTGTAGTTCAGAGCAGATCTGAGCATTGCCATTTAGATTCTTGACATAACTATAGAATGCCTTGTGGTTGTCTTTGGAATCTTTGGCAATTTTATTTTCGTAACTAGCTTTTGAGGATTTTATCTCTCTGGGTCTCCACAGAAAACGGACTACTTAGCCCAGTTGGACACTACCCAGTTATCAAATACAATAAATAAATAAATAAATAGATCTAAATAAGGAATGCCAAGGCATTCTTCAGCCATTTTGGGCTAATTTTGATTGTAATTGCTCTATTTTCTGAAAAAAAACAAACAAAAAAAAAACTTGTTTCCCACCTTGCTGAACTAGTATAGTCCAGTTTTCAGGTTATTGCTGAATCCAGGGCTGTATTACAAGTTTCTGTGTTGCTCATACCTTACTTGGATAGAAGGAAGTTTCTCTGTTCACCTGTGAAAGAGGGGAGCTTTGAACAGCATGTCCCTGGAGGAGTGGTTTCAGCCCAGAAGTTAGTAGTTTATTGGCCATTTTGGGCTAATCTCTATCTCTTTCACTTAACTGCTATCAAACCACATTTGCACAGTTTTTGTGCTTGTATTCCACTCAGCAAGAGCCTTCCAGGTGTTCTGCAGAGTCTACAGCAGCAGAGAGGCAAAAGAGTGACTTTGGAGTGATTAAGTATCATTTTTCTGCTTTTCTTGCTGTCTTAACTAATTCCGCCTAAAACACCAGTTTTTTTAGCAAATCTGTGATTTAAAAAGTTTGTTATTGCTACATATTGTACTTATTTGCTGCCTGCACTTGAATTAAGTCATTTTTGTGTTTAAATAATCTGTTTAACTGTTGTAGGCTACACACTAAAGTGCGATAGCCTTTTCTGTGCATTTAAAGTGTTGTTTTGATTGTATCTACTCTATTTTCTGAAAAGAAAAAACAAAAAAATAAACTTGTTACCCGCCTTTCTGAACTAGTATAGTCCAGTTTTCAGGTTATTGCTGAATCCATGGCTGAGTTACAAGTTTCTGTGTTGCCCATACCTTACTTGTATAGAAGGAAGTTTCTCTGTTCACCTGTGAGAGAGGGGAGCTTTGAGCAGCCTATCTGTCACTGGAGGAGTGGTTTCAACCCAGAAGTTACTAGGTTATCAGCCATTTTGGGCTAATTTCTATCTCTTTCACTTCCCTGTTATAAAAACCGCATTTGTGTGGTTTTGTGCACCGGGCAGCGCCATTTAGCTAGAGTTAAACTATTCTCGGCTCCACAAAGTCTACTCTTCAATTTTTCCCTTGGAACTAGACAAACCTTCAACTTTAGCACTCAAACTATTCATTTCACAGTCAAGAACTTGCTTAAAACTCATGCCAAGCACTAATTAACCCTAGCACTAGACCCCCCTATACTGTCCAGAAGGACAAGGCTCTCTATTCGTCCCCACCAGCTAATCAGAAAAACAGCTTACTCTACCTATTCAGGCATGTCCAAAGGGCAGTTTCTGGTGTACTCTCCAGTTCAAATGGTGAATCTGGGCATTTTGAGGCAATGTTACAACTGCCTCATGTACACAGACAACCCTCTCCTCCTACCACCAAACACTAATATATGTGAGAGATGCAATTATGCAGCCAAACTGGAGGCAAAGCTCTCTCAACCCAAGACTGGAACTGACAGTCAAGAGGAGAAGGGTAATACTTGCAACACACCACCAGTCTCACATAGACCTAATAAACCAACACCGGCAAATAACACACATGAATACATGAACTCATACATATACTCGGAGTCTCTAAATAAAAATCTGCAAAAGCAACAGAAACCTCCAAAGCAGACATCCAAGCAACCTCCACACCCCATCACCAACCATGAAACACATACTTCACATAATCAGTGTGCCATGCAATCACAGCCCTTAACGTAAAATAACGTACCCAACACACTAGTAATAGGCGACTCTATAGTCAGGCACACTGATGTCCCACTAACTAGGCTGGACAAACAGAAGGTTACAGTTAGCTGCCTGTCAGATGCCAGGATCCGCCACATAACACAAGCACTCAGGTCACTCCAGAACAAGTACAAATACAACTCTGTCACTGTCCATGTTGGTGTGAATGACCTGAGACGTACCTCCCTTGACTACATGAATAGATACATGGAAGAGCTCTCTGATCATGTAGCCCAGGCCATTATGACCCTGACCCTGAGTAGCATCCTGCCCTCACCAAGAATGATGCCACAGTATAAAGAAAAAATGATCAATTTTAACAATTGGCTAAGTTTCTGGTGTCATTCAAAGGCGATCCAGTATCTGTCCACCTGGGATAACATACTCGACAAGCTACACTGCTTTGCAAGAGATGGCTTCCACCTGTTACCCTTAGGCTTTTGAATACTGGCCAAGGCTCTTGCCGCCCCCATAGTGCCTTTTTTAGGCAAGGCTCAAAAGACAAACCCATGACCATAAATAGCACAAGTAATCAAAAACTGACGGTAATGCTACTCAACGCCAGAAGTCTAAACCTCAAAATGCATGCACTCAAGGCACTCCTCAATATGGAGAACATCAACATCTGTGCAGTAACAGAAACCTGGTTTAAGGCTCCTGACAGCACCCCAGCACTACTAGGCTATAACACATACCATACCTTTCGGCCACAGAACCAGGACCGAAACACAAAAGGTGGGGGTGTATCCATATTCATCAAAGATACCAACACTTCCAGGTTAGTGGTGCAGCACAATGCATCAGAGATCATCCATGTGCAACTAACAATGGGCAAAACTGCAATCCAAATTGTAGCTTGCTACAGATCACCCACCATGGCCCAGGACCCGCATTCCGCATTTCTGGAGACACTGGGAAATATGAAGGTCCTACCAAATACCCTAATACTGGGTGATTTCATTTACCCAAACATAAACCGGGAGAACTACTCAAGTACTAACTGCCTTGCCCAATGCTTCCTAGAATTTATAAACTCGAACATCCTGGATCAACTGGTCAACACCCCTACCAGAGGGAACAACATATTGGAACTGATCACCGCCAACATGGGCGACCGGTGTTCCACACCGGAGATCAACCCCTCACTGGTTAGATCAGACCATAGACTAATCACTCTGGATATCCACATTCCGCCCCCACCCCCAATCAAGGAAACCACCATGAAACATTTTTCAAACGCAAACTTCACGTTACTTAAGACCGAGGTGGAAAGGTTCACAGCCCCCATGCTAAAGGACAATGCTGTCCAAGCTGCTGAAACCTTTACAAAGGCATTCTATGAGCATCTGCAGGAATGCATGGATTGTGCTATCCCAAGTAAAACCAAGACTCACTCCTCCAAGAAAAGGAAACCAGTCTGGTGGACCCCTGCCATAAACAAGCTATGCAACAGAAGGAGCAAACTAGTACAGAAAACAGTAAAATCCCAAGAAGGAAAGACATCCCTGATCAGTATCAGCAAGAAACTATGATCCCTCATTAAATCATCCAAGGCTAGTTTCGAAAGAAAAATTGCCAGTGACTCCACAGATAACCACAAAGCGTTCTTTAGCTATGTCAAGAACCTAAGTGGAAACTCTCAGATCTACTCTGAGTTAGTGCAGAATGGCACAAAACACACTGAATCGACTGATATTGCCAACATTCTGGCAGACAGGTTTAGTGCAAACTTCACCCCCTCACCCCCTAAAGGGCCCATAACCATACCAGAAGAATGTAGGGCCCCATCAATCACCAACACACAGGTTAAAACAGCCCTATCCAAAGCCAAAAACACAGCTTCAATGGGACCGGACGGTGTCCCAGGCTGTGTCTTACAAGAGCTCTAAAATGAACTAACCCCTCACCTAAACTCACTGTTCAAACTCAGCCTCTTTACAGGCTACGTACCCACAGAGTGGTGCACAGCAGCAGTTATCCCTCTCCACAAAGGTGGAGCCACAACGGACCCCAGGAACTATCACCCTATAAGCCTGACTAGCCTGGTCTGCAAGGCTATGGAACGCATCATCATGGAACTCATTAACAGAGACATTGGGAACCTCCAAACACTGGACCCTACCCAGTTTGGCTTTGTTAAAGGCAGATCATGCCTCCTAAATCAGGTGGACTTCTTTGAGATGGTTACCAAGGCATTAGATGAGGGAAAGGAGGTCCACACAGCCTACCTAGACCTCAGAAAGGCTTTCAACACCATTCCCCATTCTAGTATTATAGACAAGCTCACCAGCTTGAACATACACCCCTGTGTCATGAGATGGGTTGCCAACTGGCTCATGGATAGAACCCACATGGTGAGAGTTGCACCCTCTATGCCTGACTCTAAACCGGTAACAAGTGGCATCCCCCAGGGCTCAGTCCTAGGACCCCTCCTGTTTGGTATATACTTCTCAGAGGTACAGGTAAGCATAGGAGGACTATGGCTGACCAAGTTCACAGACGACTGCAAATTAGGGGCCATAATTGACTCTCCGGATGATACAGACACCCTCCAGATGGGTCGCACTGAGACGGATACCTGGTGTCAAAATCATGGCCTCGAGCTAAATGCCAAAAAGTGCATAGTCATCCCCTTTGGAAAAAACAAAGTACCCGCGAACTACCACATAGGTGGCAGTCCCCTAAATACAGAAAATGTAATAAGGGATCTGGGAACCCAAGTAGATAGTAATCTCTCCTTTGATAATCATATTGCCAAGGTGGTTAGAAAATCCTTCTATGTGGCCCACCTAATCACAAAAGGGTTCGCATCTAGAACAAAAGAAGTTATTGTGCCTCTCTACTCATCACTCATTAGCCCCATCATAGAATGCAATCCTTACAAGACACCTGCAACAGCTGGAAAGACCACAAAAGTACCTCACCAAGAGGATTACTGGCCTCAAACAGATGCCCTATGCAGCCCGACTCAAGAAACTCCAGCTGTACTTGGTTGCATACCGCTTACTCAGAGGTGATCTCTGCCTGACATACAAGGCCATGTCCAACCCAGAATTGATGGACATGCTCCATCTAAAAAAACACAACTCCCGGAGAGCCACACACTCTAGAGATATAAACCAAACCACAACGATAAATAGGACATGCTGGAGGGATAAATTCCTATCCCAGAGACTCCCCATGCTTTGGAACAGGATTCTAATATACATCAGGCAGAGTCCCTCACTAACACTCTTCAAGAAAAACCTTGACGGGTGGATGGGAAACAGAAAATTTACCGTGGGATCACTGCAGTGGCTCTGCTGGACAGTGGCACAGGGAACTAATCTAAGGGGGTGGTGAAAGCCAACACATTCTGGCTAGGCTTATAAATGCCCTTGGGCAGATAGCCTAGTACAAATCTCCATTAATTTAGAAAAAACTTGAACTACAATTGTATTCAATAAACCCTAAAAGCTTGCATAAAATAGCAATCAAATTGATGAACATGTGCAAAATGAATCATATCAAGCAAATTGTGTATACAGAAAATAATAAAACAATTAAAGTAACAGATTTGAATGATATATTAAAATGTTTTAACAAGCACTTGCCATAGAAACATCTGCCAACTTCATAAGATCTAACATAAACATAAAAGGTTACCATTTAAATGATAAACTCTCACCCAAGATTCAATTATTTGCTGACGACATTCTAATCACCTCTGGAAATGCTGAAAAATCACTACAGCATCTAGTTATCCCTATGGAATTTTTTGAAAAATATCAGGGCTAAAATGTAATCATAATAAAATGTAATCATAATAAAACCAAAACACTACTAATAAATAAACAGATAAGCTCTAAGATAAACTCTTATAAAAACTTTAAATGGGAAATTTCACAGCTAAAATATTTAGGGGTTATTATTGAGACCAATTACAAAAATTCAATCTCGGTTAATTACCAACACCTACTTGATATAATAAAATTAACAGATAATTGGAATAAATTATGTTTCACATTTGAGGAGGATAAATTATCACTAATCAAAATGATAATACTACCAAAAATTGTATTTGTTAGTCAATCATTAATTCTTCCCGATCTAATGCAATCGTTAAAAAAAATTCCATATTACTAAAGTTCTTGTAGGACCCTAAAAATCAAGACTCTCCCTAGACTGGCATTCAGAGCTGGGAAGAGGGAGGTATAGGATTTTTAAAATTAACCTGTATACCAAATCTGTTATCAATGTAATACTCGTGGTTAAACTCCTTTTATTCTTCCTGATGGAAATCAATTCATGAAATCATGATAATAGATAACAAACCAATAATTGAACCTTTCATAAATTTTGATAGCACTGTCTTCACATGGATCCTAAAAACTATATATTAAATAATAAGCATACGTTTGCTTTCTTTCCCATCATAAATCAAATTCTATTAATATTCAGAAGATTTATGCACTCAAATTATTTAAAGACTTACTAATAATATTATTTCTGATAGTTTTTACCAGTAAATGTTAATATCTTTTAACACAAAGAAAATGATAGAGCTAAAGGATAGTAAGCTGAAATACTGGTACAAATTTCTGAAAGGAAACAAAATGCATTCAGCTGACTATGTGATAGCTAGATACAGTCTGGAGAATAATTGCTGGCTTGATATACAAACATGTAAGGAATTCACTCAAGATAAAGTTAAATTAACTTTAGACACATAAAATAAATCCATTCCTAAAATCCTAGACTTCCTCTATAATACTAACAATAACTCAACTATAGATATCACATATGTATGAGTTATATATAAAATCTTTAAAAGCAAAGTTGCTTTCCCTGACTTACCCTTTTGGAATTATTCAACAAAAATAAAGAAGAGTTCTCAGAGAATAACAAGAAACTATCCTTACATCTTCCACACAAGGAAATCCACAAGTACGGCAGGTGCACAGACCAAACCAAATCAATAAAGTACAAAAGAATGTCCAGCACCAAAGGGTGAAAAAATAACCTGTTTATTGTGGCAGCTCCAGCATATGATCTAAAATTAAACCATGTAAGCAAACTGGTTTCGGCAAAAATAAGCCTTCCTCCATTTGCTGGAGCTACCACAATAAACAAGTTATTTTCCCCCTTTGGTGCTGGATGTCCTTTTGTGCTTTATAAATCTACATCTTCCCCATATTGGAGAATATTCATATGGAAATTTCTACGTAGGATTTTTTAACACTCCATAAAATTGCGGTAATATATAAAAGAGAAAAAAACAAAATGCTGGAGATGTGAAACAGCACTTGACACTAACTGGCTTCACATGATTATTGAACGCAAAATAGTAACCTCCATTTGGACAAACTTTAGAAACTTTTGCAAAATGCTGTGGTCGGATAATTGTATAATTTCAGATTCACTCATATTATTTAATGCACCAATTCCAGAAGTTATTCCAGTATCTCAAATACCTCTTCTTTGGTCCATCTTAGCTATTGCAAGGAAAGCAATTACTAAAAACTGGAAATGTAAGATTACCCTTTCATTCACAAGTGAATTTATTTGCCTAGCAAAATCAGTTTGTAATAAGGAAATATCTACCGTAAAAATGAGAACCAGAAATGTAACTCACCAACTAATTGCCTAGAAGAAATTGTATAAATTATTAGAAAAAAGCATTAACTGTTTTGTATATGTATACCTTGTTATGGACTTTGTATATAGTTGTGTTTTTACTATTATAAAATGTTTGATTGTTTATAGATTTGTAAAATTAAATAAAATATTTTAAATAAAAAAGAAGAGTCATTATCCAAGTGCAGCGCATTTACAGAACCAGATATGAGTAAATGGGACTTAATTGTATTTTAAATAGTGCTCTTGACTAACTGTTAAGATAAGGGAATTTCAGGATTTAGAGACAGCAAAGTCATTGGGTGTAGATACATGAAGTAAAAATTTATCGAAGGAGGATAGTTGTATGAGGCTGGGGGATGCAGTTGTTTGGTTTGTAGGTAATGATGTGGATGAAGGGATGTTGAGAATATATTAGATAGTATAGTAATTCTAGCTGAGAAAGTTCCCAAAGAGGCAAGCAGTTTTGATTCACTACAAGTTGACCAGATGACTTGTTTCTACAGCAATGTAGTACCATTTATAAAAATGCCAAGGAAGCATATTACCAAAGAAAGAGCCATGGGATGTATTACCAGAGCTGAAGTTTAGATCAAAGAATAGCAAATATGATGAGAAATTCCTTATGGTTATGTAGCTCACACTTAACATGTGCCATTCAAGGAGCTAGATACACATTACAGACTAGTGAACAGAAAAATTTGCCCGAAGAAATCTAATACCATATGCTGGAGATGCAGTTTGGAAATTGGTGAGATAGAGGATACAATGTTGAGTATTTGAAACATACAGCTAATGATATACTAAGAGATGTACGTTATACCCGCCTATTCTAAAATACCTATTTTCTAGTCAATGAGGTGATCACGTTTACAATAAAAGCAAGTTATTTTGTAGTTTGGATATGACTGTTGATAGTACTAGAATACGTAGAATTGTACAAAATAATTGGAAGAGAATGGAAGGTAATAGAAATCTATTTAGAGTGGTTGGGCCAACCCCTATGTTTGTTTGTTTATAAAACTAATGGTAATCTTAAAAACTTGTTATATAAAGATAGTATTAAATATTTACCTAATAATGTTTATAGCAAAAAGCCTAATGGAATGTACAAATGTGGAGAATGTAATGGTTGTAGATATATCTTAGAAGGACCTTTTGTGTTCCTTCAACACTTATCTTACACCATAATAGTGCCTGGATGTTTTAATTGTAAAACAAAGGGGTGATCTACATTTGTGTGTGTAGTGGTTGTTCTGCCTTTTATATAGGTATGACTACTAGGGCTCTTTATGATAGGATGAGAGAGCATTTATATTGTATAAAAAAGAAAGACATAAAAAATGCCCTTAATAAACATACATTAGAATGTAATAAATATAAACAGTTTATTTTTTCCATCTTAGAACAGGGGCTAATGGACCTCAGGGGAGGTTATTTTAAAAAACTACGTACAGCAAAGGGAAGTCTTATGGCAACTGACGTTAAAGGCTGATAGGGTACCTGGGATTAATGATATGGTGAATATAAAATGCTTTTTAAAGAACAGAAGAGTGTATTTAAACAAACAGTAGAAACTGCTGGGCTTTTAAGGGTGTTTGTTTTTATAATACGTCTTTTTAACAGAAGGTTGCTGTTTTTGATTAAATTAGATTGCAATGTGTTTTTAATAGGTTAATTGATGAAAGTTTATTGGTTGTTAGAAGTTATAAAATGATTGGTTTTACCATTGATAGTGTTCTGAAGAAGTCTGTAGACGAAAGCGTTTAATAAAAGTTTTGTATGCTAATATTTTGTATGTTAATCTTTAGTGTTTGCTTCGAGGCTTGGTTTCCACTTCCTTTACTGTTTAACTGGTAACATTGGTCAATAGTGCCTATTTGAGAAGACCACTATGCTTGAAAAGAAGTTCTCGGTGAATCAAGAAACATCAACAACAGTGCTGAAGCCTTGTCAGAAGTGATATAACACAATGGAGTGAAATGCCCATTGTTTTGCAAATACTCTGATGTGTTGAGTCACTTCCCATTTTAAGAGTTTCAGTGTGATAAGCAGTTGAAAGAACACGTTGTCAATGAACTACTTTGTAGTACTCACAGGAACCTGTGAAGCGTCTAGAGTACAGATACAAGCAGAAGTTGGCTCATAACAGAGACATATACCACTCAGAAGCATTAAAACACTTTAGCTAAAAACTGTGTCAGTCAAAAGCACTGGAACTGACATGGTTTTCATCATAACCTTTAACTATGGCGGCAAGCTGCACCCTACCTCTATGCAGGTAATTTCAATCCTGTATTCCCAAGCTTAATAGAATCAGCTCGAGTACTGCTATGCCTTGATGGAAAGACAAACCTTGACTGCAGCACCCTTTTTCAGGATAACCTGTTTCAGTCAAGTACAAATTATTTGCATGTTCAGTTGTCAAGATTTTGACATGATAGCTACAATAGCTGAAATGGGAAAATAGTGTTCAATAGTGAAGTTCACACAAGGTGAAAATATGACTTTTGATGGTAGAAAACAACTGCTTGGTATATTCAGTCTGCTTGTTTTCTTTCCTATTGTTAAAGCTATAAATCCTATTTAAACATCAGTTTTTTTTCCAAAAATCATTCGTCTTTCCATCTTCTTCATTGAATTCCATTACTGCTAGTGGCCCTGCTGTTTTCGGAATTCCTTTCTACTCAATGACCTATCTGCTTATAAAAACTGCTCCCTTGTGTGTGTCCTTTTCACATCTTGTATCACTATGCTTTGTCTCATGACTCAGGCATGGGTTTAGCCAGATGCTAGCTATATAAGCCAAGATATATAAATTCACACCTGAACTAAATTCTTGCAGAAAGCTCGTCGGTTAGGGAGAAAGCTTATCCTCATAGCCCCATTCTGGCCTCGTCAAACCTGGTTCCCATACCTACGGTCTCACCTCATAGCTCCTCCTTGGATCTTGGATCCCATTCCAGATCTGATTTCTCATCCTTCGGGATTGAAAATCCCGAATCTGGATGACCTCAAGTTCACGGCTTGGTTGATCCAGTTCCATTAGAGGCTAGGACTCGCGGTATCTCGGCCACCGTTAAATCCATCCTGGCGGCGGCTCATAAGCCTTCTACCAGGAAGGTCTACAACAGTAAATGGAAATGTTTTTCCATCTGGGCCCGACATAGGGATTTGGACCCTTTTACGGCTCCCATTCCAGCAGTACTTGAATTTCTATCTCACATTTTCCATCAAGGGGCCAGTTCTTCTACTGTGAAGGTTCAAATCGTGGCCATTTCCCACTTCCACATTGGGGACAATCTTGGAACCTTGGCTTCCTCTAAGATCTGTAAGACTTTTTTGAAGGGCACCTTTCTTTTAAGACCTCCTGTCAAGAATGCGGTTTCTCCATGGGACCTAAGCTTAGTTCTTCAGGCTCTAACTGGTCCACCTTTTGAGCCTGCAGCTTCTGTTGACTTAAAGTTCGTGTCTTGGAAAACTGCCTTCTTAATTGCTATTACCTCAGCTAGAAGGGTATCTGAACTTCACGCCCTTTGTACTAAACCCCCGTATCTGGTGTTCCATAAGGACAGAGTATCTCTCAGGACTAATCCTTCCTTCTTACCTAAAGTGGCTTCCGAGGCTAATATCAACCAATCCATTAATTTGCCTGTTTTCTTCCCTAACTATCAGAACAAAGGAGAGTACAGACTGCATTCATTAGATGTGCATAGACAATTGCACTTTTACTTGCACAGGACAGCTGCCTCTCGCAAATCAGAGCAGCTCTTCATTTCATTTGCTAAGCCATCCTTGGGTAAACCAGTAACGAAAGTGACTTTAGCTAGATGTATATCCCACTGCATCTTGCTTACGTACAAAATTTCTGGTCGGCCGGAGCCCTTGGGAGTTCATGCTCACTCTACCCGTTCTATGGCTACCTCTGCCGCATTTTGGTCAAGAGTTCCCTTGGATGACATCTGTTATGCGGCTACTTGGGCTTCTTCTCATACCTTTATTTCACATTATAAACTAGATCTGATATGCAGAGGGAGGGCAGCCTTTGGCTCTGCAGTGCTCTGAAATATTCTTCCTTGAGGACCTCCCAAGTTTTTTGGTAGCTGGGGACTCTGTCCCACAGGTTGCTGATCAAATGAAGTTAACTACTTCAGATAAAGAACTTATGTACTCACCATAACTTTCCATCTGAGTAGGTGTACTTAATTTGTCAGCAACCGACCCCCCTCCTTCCCCCTAACCTGTTTTTTCGTTACCTGCATGATAGAATGTTTTAGTTCTGGTATGCATCAGGTTAGGATGTTAAGGTATTGTTTGTCTTGATGTTGTCTGATAATTGGGCAAACTCGATCTGAGGACTGAAGGGAGGTAGCAGGGTATTATGGGTAGGGGGGAGGAGCTTGGAGCTCTGATCTCTAGCTTGGAAAGCTGCAGGCTCGGATCCAGGATGGATCCGATACCCACAGGTTGCTGATCAAATGAAGTTAACTACTTCAGATCATTAGTTCTCTTTAGCCTGAGAGTAGTATATATACATATTAATAGTCTCCAATATTCTGATATGACCAATATACTAAAGATTATGTCAGATAAACACTCTCCTACATACTAAAATATATTATAACTGAGTGAAGTAGATTTAGAAATGTATCAATAAGTGAAGATAAATACGGACAAGTCTATTCAGAACACTTAAATCATACTGCAAAACTATGTAGTCCATAGAATGAACCATTAGAGTTGTGTTCACTAGAGATGATAATGTAAATAGGTTTAAGTATGTTTAAGTGAACAATACATGTCATAAATCTCTATGTATTACTCACATGCTTTCAATTGGAGATAAATGAAAGCATAACCAGATTCAGTTTATTTTATGTCCACCCATGAATGTAGATGTGACAAATTAAAAGACAAAATGAAAAAAGACAACATTAGACTATAGTGATCAGTCATTCATGATGAAACAGAAGCAATTTGCCCTGATAAGTGGCCATGTGGGTGAGCAATTAATAAACTTCTTTATACTAATGCATAGTTATAATATCAATTCAAATTATGAAAATACCATCGCAGAATATTGACCAAAATGCTAGTCAAGACAGAGCATTACTGAAGCTATTCTGCACAGCCACAGTTCCTTAGAAACTTTATAATAGAGTGTTTATCAAAGACTGCGTCATGCAGCAAGGTACAAGAGTTGGCAGACTCCCTTTTTTGTTATTAAATTGTTAAAAGCAATGACACTCTAAAAAATACAAAACCTATTAAGCTGGACAGTGCCTTAAGAAATCTCTCTATCTCATATCTATTTAATTAGTGTTCTACTTGAATTTCTCATCAAGAATTACAATTTACAAATCTGTCTTATTTTACTACTTGAAGCAGTAGCAAAAGCAGACCATGAAGACATTTTCTCATGGGCCCTTTACTTTAAAGAAATAAAGATGAAATTCCAAGGTGAACTCATTTTACCAACCATCTCACTAAGAAACTGATAACCTTGGTTTACCTTTATATTGTCAATCACACATGATCAACTGGTCACTTAATCGAACCATTTAAGTGAACCGAAAGCGCAAAAATATTTAAATGTTGAAATTATGTCGAATTTTGATATTTTTGGCCGTGCCACACCTCCACACCAGTGGAATTCGACGTTGGAGACGTTCGCACTTCAGTATTCGCGGAAGCCGTTTTGCCCATATTGGGATCGCCGATATAAAGGTAAACCGATAAAGGTAAACTGATAACCTTATTATTTAAACAGTTGTCAATATTCAGTAAAAATATCAGCTGCATAATAGTCACCTGTACAACTAACGTCTGAAGGATTAAAGGTAGTTTATGTTATAAATCCCTGCCTTAACCAGATGTGTAGCATACAGAATATCATTTAGGCTTTGCATTTCTTAGGAACCTATGTCTGTAAATGTGTAATTCAAACAATTCTTGGTAGAACGAATGACATCTAAACTACTTTATTATGCTAATTTATGTGCAATTTTACTATAGGTCTCCCATTACTTCCCCGTCATCAAGGCTACTCCCACAATACATCAACAGGCACTCGCAAGACCCTCTGAGATGCCAATTTTATGAGTTATAAAACCATGGCTTAAAGTTTTGCTGGGAATAAATCAACTGTTCATCATAGAAAATAAGTACACATGCCCACACAATTTAGTAGTGCAGTTAAACAACTACTTGCATGTTGGTGTAAGAATTTTGGCTAATTACCAGCATCTTTGCCACTTTACTGAAAGTTGAACCCCACTTACCAAAGATTAGAAAACACTGAAGGGTGAGGAGAGTAATCAGTAATTTACTATCTACTGTATTCACCATTTATTTGGTTACTACGTAATCAATTCAATTGAACATGTCTAGGCAGTGTGAGCAGAGGAAAATAACACTGTACAGTACAGGGTTTACTACGTTATCTAATAAAGCAATGTGTACATTATATTCAAATAAGCAGGAGGTGTAAGTACAATGTAATAAGTCCCTTTGTGGCTTCTGAAATTAGATGATTTCTGTTACCAGGTTAATGAAGTATTCAGTATATGTCTAAAACCTGTCTTAATTTTACTTATGTGCACAAAAATATGTCACAACTGAAGCTGATGTGTGCATCTCACACACATATTTTCCTATTTTCACTTGCAACGCTAAAACAGATGCTTACAAAACTATCAGACATGTCATTTTACTGGATCACCATAGCATAGTGCATCTTATAGCCTAGGTAGGAATAATTCAGAAGTAAGAAAGGACTGTGTTTACTTCAAGTGTAACAATGTAGTCTGTAATGCTTCTATTACTTTTACAATTGGATGTTATTCAATGTTGCTGTAAATTCTTCTTTTTTGTGTTACCTACATGAAAAACAGCTACTCTGTCACCGATTTCACACCTATATTTTTATTTATTTAAAAGAAATAATGGTTTGTAGATTTTATTATACCATGACCCCCCCATTAATATTCCAAAACGTGCACGCTGATTGGCCAGCGTGCACATTGTAAATCGACTTATACTAATGGGAAAAGGTCCGGTCGCCCGGACTTTTTCCATTGGTATAAATCTCTTTTAAAACACTGTCTCGCTATGTTAAAAGAGTTTAACATAGCGACACAGGTTTAAAAAAAGCAACGGACATCTCCGTTGCTTTTTTTAAAGCTGTCTCGCTATGTTAAACCCATTTAACATAGCGAAACAGGTTTAAAAAGCAACGGAGAAAGCAAGATCTCCATTGCTTTTTACTGTTTCGCTATGTTAAATGGGTTTAACATAGCGAGACAGCTTTAAAATAAGCAACGGACATCTCCGTTGCTTATTTTAAAGCTGTCTCGCTATATTAAACCCATTTAACATAACGAAACAGGTTTAAAAAAAAAGCAACGGAGAAAGCAAGATCTCCATTGCTTTTTACTGTTTCGCTATGTTAAATGGGTTTAACATAGCGAGACAGCTTTAAAATAAGCAACGGACATCTCTGTTGCTTATTTTAAACCTGTCTCGCTATGTTAAACCCATTTAACATAGCAAAACAGTAAAAAGTAATGGAGATCTTGCTTTCTCCGTTGCTTTTGGCCACAGCTCTGATGTACTGCGTAGGCATGCGCAGTACATCAGAACTGCCGCGGATACCAGACAGCTGCGGAAGGGCAGCAAAGAGGCATTATACAATGCCATTATTTAAGAAAAGTACTTATTTCTTTTCTTAAATAATGTCATAGTATAATAGCAATAACCCACTTCTGGGTGTGGGTAATGCGGGATTTACCCACGGTTGTCTTTGTTTGGTCCCGAGGGCGAACTGCGCCAACTGTGGGTAAATCCCACATTACCCACACCCAGGCATGGGTTATTGCTATAATAATCCAAAGACCATGTTAAATGAGCTTAAATATACTGCTTGTGCAAGTGATATCACACTACATTAACAACAGACAAGCAGGGGATTCCTTAACTATTTCTACCTTAAATCTTTCATAGCAGACAAGGGAAGCTCTAACTAGTGCACAAGAATGTTTCAAATAACAGCATTGTCAGAACCCAGTAAAGGAACTCTGTTTATAGTGACTGTTTTTTCCACATTTAAAAATATGGATATCTATGTTACTTTTAAAATGGGAACTTGAAGTGTAGTGAAGTGAAGTCAGTAAGCCACAGAAACTATGATTAAAAATTTTCAATTCCTATTATGCAATGAGCTGAACTAAATATACTATTAATAAAAAGGGAGATGAGAAAAAAACATTTGTGTATATGTTGTCTCTGTTCTTCCTTTACATATAACTAATTAAACTAAAGTGAAAGATAACATTTGAATCTGGTTTTCCTCACTGCCTATGAATGAGATGTAACTATATTTTTAGAAGTCACTCTAAGTTATAAAACCATTTAACATTATCAAACACAACCACTTGTGTGATGAGTATGTTGCAAAAAGTATAAGTTTAAGAAAAAGTATAAATGTCTCAGAGTATAATAGGCAATATAATAGATAAAATACATACATTTTTAGGTAAAGTCCAGAATTCTATATCTTTGCTGATTCTTTGAGAGATTTGGAAGACTGTGTAGTTTTAGAATCAGTTCTTTGTTTCTTTTTCCTTACATCAGACCAAGTATTTTTTCTGGAGATCTTTTCAGGTTGGTGGAAACAGTCCAGTCCATTTCTTCAGGAATTGTGATGATATTATTATTCTTGATGACGGTGAAGCTTCTTCAATGCTGTTAAAGGTTCTCAAGTCATTTGAATAGAAAATTCTGATTCTAGCAGGATATACCATCTGCGCTTTTATTTTATTTTGTTTGAGAAGTTTCACTAATGGCCAAGTTTTTTTCCTTGTTTCTAACACTTTTGCAGAATAATCATTGTCAAATCTGATCTGACTCTGTTTATATGTTATGGGACTTTTTCTCCAGGCTGTTTTTAAAAGGAGCTCTTTATCCAAGAAGGACAGGAACTTTACCACAATTGATCTTGGTGGTGCATTAGGTGAAGAGGGCATAGATTTTTCTATGGTTCTGTGAGCTCCTTCTATTCCATTTGATAATCCCTCTTAAATCAAGCACTTCAAGAAGCCAGGAATTCAAAAAGATGATGATGTCTTCTCCCTCAGTTTTTTCTGGAAGGCCAAATATTCTTATATTAGTTCTCCTCTCCCTGTTCTCTAAATCATCCACTTTATTAAGTAGCCAGTTATTTTGGTGAAGTAAGGATTCTGTCTTATTTTCCTCTTCTTTGAGTCTTCCATCTATGTCATTTAGTGATGTTTCCATATCAAGTAATTTACTTTGTTGTTGCTGTAGTATTTTTTGTAGTGCATCTGTTTGCTTTTGGCAGTTTTCCTTGAGACTTTCCAAATTATCAGCGAATCTATCCATTTTCAGCGACAGTTCATGTAATGTGGAAGACATCAGTTGTATCTCCTTCTTCAGAGTGGTTTCTGAGTGAGAATTCTTTAAACTGGCCATTACCAAACAGCTGTGTTGTTCTCCAGAATATTTTGACAGGAAAAACTCAATAAAATGTCTTGAAATTTGGTAGAGTTGTAGTTCTTAAGTTCCTTAATATTTTTTCCTATTTCTGGTTAATGAAAATAAAATTTTCCCTGTTCTCTAGTACTGTTTTGTGGAGCTCTAATAAATGCTACTTATCTGTTTGCCATCTAGGCTCCGCCATATTCTGCAATGCTTGATATAGAATGGTTCTGATTTTCGTTAAACATTTTTTGACCTGCAAAATATTCATACTAATTAATTTATATCCTAGATTGTATGTCACTGCATTCATTTATACCATTTGATGTGACTAATGTCTACAGTTTATGTTCATAATATTCTGTTTAAAATCAAAATAAGTTCTATCTGAGTAGATTGCATGGCACTGTATCAGCTATTGCATAGTTTGTAATACTTGTAACATTCTGTTTAAAATCCAAACTATGCATTGTATTTTAGTAGATTGCCTGAATTTCACCCAAAATTATTTTATTCAAAATCTTATATACCTTTATTGTATGCTTTGTTTTGCACTCGGTTCACCATGAAAAATGGCAACTGGCTCAGTGATATCTTACTCATTTATCAATCCTAACATGAACAAATAAACAAATTCCATATCTGAGAAAATAATCATTCATGAAATAAAAGGACCCTAGCTGAGGAATCAAAACTAGCTACCTAGAACTTACCCTTAACCATGTGTGGAGGTGCTTCTTAACTTGAATCTGTTCACAGTAATCACCCATTTTTCACACGTCATTTGTCTTTTTATATACTGCTATCTTCATTTACTAGGGGCTAGTGATTAGGGATGTATAAATCTAAAACTGCTACTGACATCAAGGATCTGAAATTGGAATAGAGAAAGTGATTAGTCAATCTCCTCTCCACATAGCAGAGACGATGAGAAATCTAAGAAAATTAAACATGTTGGATCCTGGCAGATTAAAATCTGTTGCTGGCAAAAATGAACATGTGAAACAAAAATCTTTTAGCTAGCATTACTCCAAATGGTTCAAATCACAAACACAATTTTACCTACACCAAATAACTTCATTACTGACACTTCATCTGCCTTAGATAAACCCATCACCCCGAGGAACATCAAGAAAACATTAATGCTGATGAATTCATCTCTCCACAATCTGTTCCAGAACAACACTGATACTAAGATTCAGATTTTCAAAATTAACAATGCACACAATAACCTCACTAGTATTTGGAGGCTCCAAGGATATGTGTGGTACAAATGACAAAAATAAATAACAGGTCCAGAACCATCATTATATTTTTTTAATTTGCTTATCGGGTTTGTCTGCCTGAGTTTAATCAAATCCCCTTTTCAGAGGAGGCCCGGGTAGAAGTTCTAATATATTACAAATATTTTTAAACAGATATTCAGTCATATAAATGAACAGATATTAAATAACGCAAATTAACAATTACACATTCATTTGCTAATTAGATTATATTCATATGAAATAGTCAACTATCACAGTATAAAAGATGTTTATGCATTAGTAGATGTTGAACATTGAGCATTCAAAGAGGTGTATTAGTCAAATTCATAATAGATCATGTGATTAGAAATTCATAGGCTCATAGGAAATTACTAAGCTATTGACTCAGAGGTCATTTTAAGCCTAGCCGTTTCAACCCAATGTAATACCATAGAGGTACTAGTCAATACCCAAGATTGCATTTAGTGATGACTGCCCATGTCCAGGAGGGTTGTGGGCACGATCCCCGGTAAGAATTTACAGTGCCACATCTACTCATCCAGCTTCATCTTGAACAGTGTCATAGAGGTACTCCTCTTCACATGAATTTGTAACCTGTTCCAAAGATGTGGCAGTCACTGGGAGATAAATCTGTCCATCTAGCATGTCATATTTAAGTCACAGGCCATATTTACATCCCTGGAATGGGTAGCCCTAGACCCATTTGATTTACAGATATGTAGTAAGTTCATTAGGTTTGGGTCTTGGATTACTCTGTAGGCCAGGCACAAGTCTTCTCTAAGAAGTCTATATGATACAGAGTATAGTGACAGGGACTTTAGCTGGTTCATGTAAGACACATGCTGGAGGCCCTTGATCTTCTTTGTTAGAAACCTTTGACATCTCTCTAATTGCTGTAGCTGTTTAGTACAGTACATACCGATTATAACTTCTTTTGCTCTCGAGGTGATGCCTTTAATAAACAAGTGAGGTATGTGGAAAGCTTCCCTTACAACCGTAGACATGTGGTGGTCAAAGTTAAGGTTACAGTCAACCTGTGATCCCAGGTCCCTTACCACTTCATGGGTATTGGAGTACTGTTATTGATTTAATAGTCTGAATGGACATTATTTGTGCCAAAGGGAATGATTATGTATTTCTTTGCATTCAGTTTGAGACTGTGACTAATACACCAGTTAATGGTCTGTGTGAGACCATCCTGGAGTATACTGACATAATTTGGGGATTCCATGATTGCACCTAGTTTGCCATCATCTACAAACCTGGTCAGTCACCACCCCTTAGTTTTGACTTGATCTTCTGAGAAGTATATACCAAACATTAGGAGGCCCAGTACTGACCCCTGTGGCACCCCACTGGTAACAGGTCTGCTGATTGATGTGAAGTCACCAATTCTGATAGTGTGTCTGGTATGTGAGCCAGTTGGAAACCCATCTTACAATGATGGGGTTTACATTCAGTTTGCTATGTTTAATCGGTAATGCCTAACTGTGGGATTGTGTCAAAAGCCTTTACCAAGTCAAGATCTGATGTGTTCACAGATTTTCCCTTATCAATGGCCTTGTTCACACTTTCAAAGAATTCCACCAGATTTAACAGGTAGGATCTGCCCTTCACGAAGCTGAATTGGGTAGGGGGTCCAGGGTTTGGAGGTCACCTATGTCTTTCTTTATGAGGTCCATAATGATCTGTTCCATGGCCTTACAGATGAGGCTGGTCAGGCTTATGGGTCTGTAATTCCCTGGGTTTGTTGCTAGGCCACCTTTGTGGAGGGGGATAACTGTAGCTGTTCTCCATTCCGCAGAACAAACCCTCTGGTTAGGCTATAATTGAAAAGCTAACTAAAATATGCAGAAGCAATAAAGGTGAGGAAAGGAACTAGGTAGAGCAGAAAATGCTAATATTGTAGATAACAGATTCAGTGTAAAGCAGATTCAGAGATAATTATATACAGCTATCATAAGGTTTATATTAGAAGTATAAAGTTGGAGGCTGAGCAGTGACACAAAACAATGCATATGACTGAGAAGAGAAATAGTTTGCATTTATCCTGTGTGGATACAGGAGCAGATCCATTGATCTAATAGGTGAAGTTCTACTTGTGTTTGAAATGAGTTTGCATTCTAAATGGATTTCAGTGACAGCAGAATGGGGTTCCGCAGTATAGCTACACTATTTGAACAGACAGAGCCACCCGCAGCATTACCTGATTTGGTTATAATGATTAGGGATTTTTGTCTGAGGCGTAACATTCTATTGGGGAAATAGTGTTGTATTAAGTTAAGGGCTGGGCAATTTTCTGACTTATACAGAAATCTGTATATTTTTAGTTAGCTGAGAAAGAGCTAGGAGATGTGGTGGTTCTAACCAGTTTAATTCTCCGAGGGCTAGGCAGTGGTATGTTCTGTTGCTATTGTTCACTGCAAATTTGGATGTTTTATTGTAACAATGCTCATGTTTGGAGAGTTGAGAGACTTGATGGTTAGTGAAGTTTGGGGCAGCAGAGAAGAGACATGGCAGTAAGAAAATAGAGGCTATAGGTCTTCTGGCTGTATCAAATGTATGTTTTTACTCTGCATGATGCAACTAGTTTTAGAGGAGTTTTTTTAATCACGTGATACATGGTGGTTGAATTTCAGTTGGTCATCTGTTATGACAGTCATTTTGTGTGGTTTACATGTTCTATTATGGTGTTGTTGGCTGAGATAGTAAATATTGTTGTTTTGTTAGAGATGCATTTTCCAATAACAAGAACAGCAATTTTTGAATTATTTAGCCATGTTTAAATCAATAAGAAGGCTTGTTGTGTAAGGTCTTATTATTTAGAGAGAGATTTGGCAGAACAAATTAGGGTCAAGTCATCAGAGTATTGAAATGGCCTAGCATTTTTTGTAGTAATGTAGACTTCATTGATGAATATGCTGAAAGTATGGAGACTAGTATAGATCCTTGTGGGACACAAACAGTTAGAAAAAAAGAAGGGGAAAAATAATGTTTTCATTTCTGTCTGTGATCTGTTTGAGAGGTAGCTATGGAAGCAGTGAAAACTTAGTAAGCCCTGAGGATGAAAGTTTATGTAAGAATTTTTTGTTGGGAGGGAGTATCAAAAGCTTGGGAGATGGTGAATACTAAATTTCCAGCATTTCTATGGGTGTCAATAGTATTAACAAAATTCAGCAAAGCAGTAGTTATTTTGTGATGAACTTTGAAGAAGTCCTAGTATAGAAAAGGATGAAAGTGCTTGTTCATTGTTATTATTGTGCTTCATTTAGAAGCGTATTTTCTCAATAAAGAGTATTTTTCAGAATCTAGTCTGCCCCAACCCCCTCATTTTCTGCTCAGGAGAATCGTGTTTTGTGACTGCAGACTTTTTTTATTTTCAGTTTAAAGTCTTTCTTGTTGGTTCATGGATTAAGACGGATGAATTTATGTGATGAGGGGTTTGTTGACAGTGGAGAATAGGCATGGGTAGTAAAGCAATAAGTACTTAGTTAATTGTATATGGAGGGAGACAAAGATTGAGGGCAGAGGGGTGTAAGCAGTATAGAGAGATAAGGCGAAGGCAGAGATATTATAGAGGAAGAGATGAGATACATATTAATCTGATTGTGGTATATGACAGAAGATCACAGGGATGAATGAAAGATGGAGTTTTGTTCATGAATGGCTTAGAGATACTGTTGGGGAGTGTGAGTAGGAGTATATATAGTACACAGCAGTATGGGTAGGAGAAAGACTGTTGGGAATGATATTAAATGTTAGATGGAAGTAGGCAATAAAAGAATAGGAAGAAAAGTTTTTCTATGATCGTAAAGTTATTTGAGAAGATATGGATAGTGGGTGGCATGAGTGATAGATGTATGTAGGAAGTAAAATGATAGTGTAAGATTGGCTGGGTAGGAATTGTGGGTAGGGTAGAGAGCAAAGCAAAGTGTAGCAGGCTTTCCACCCTCAGGCCATTCATTACAAAGTGCACTCAGTTTATAGGTGATGCTCGACAATTAGCAATGAAGCACAAAGTCAAACAGGTTTTATTTCATTTACTAAATGCAAACAACAGGAAGCTAAGGTATGAAATAACCAGCTTACATAGCATAACATGATGGTCAAGAGAAAAGACAGTGTCCAACTTAAGTAGTCCTTACAGTGCAAAGCCTAGTCCTTTTGAGAAATGTCACAGCCACTTTCCAGCATAGGGCAAGAACATATCTGTCTAGTTGAAGTTAATATACATCAAGGTGATTTGTGCTAAACTTGGTTACACTGCACAATTACAACAATCACAGTGGAAAAGTTCATAAAGGTGTGTCCTGTGGCAGAACTCTTTGCAATTTACAGGGTAGGGTCCTGTGTAATGTCCACAGACTCAAAAAAGATAGAAAAAGTACTAGTATACCAAAATAGGATATGGAGGCAAAGTTAATACATAGGTAGCTAATTTATTCCTAAAGATGGAGGAAGGAACACAGTGAGTCAAGGCAAGAGAAGATGGGCTATTCTAAGACTAGAGAGAAAGTAAAGCTCATGAATGTAAGGTCAAAATAGGATTAGCAGGGGTAAGGTTACCATACGTCTGGGTTTCCCTGGATGCATCCTCTTTTTTGGGCTCCTGTCCAGGTGGTTTTTGAAAATTCTGCGATTTGTCCGGGTTTTAAAACCCAGACAAATCGCAGAATTTTCAAAAACCAGACATCCATATTTCGGAGTCTTTCCTCCACTTTGTTTTTTTTTTTTTTTTTTTTTGATTGGCTCATATACCGGTATATGAGCCAATCAAAAAACGGAGCTCTGTTCAATGCGAAACTGCTTGATGCTCCACAATGAACAGAAGAAGGCTCTGCTGTGCGAGGTTTTGATTGGCTCGCATAACGGCATACGTGCCATTCAAACATGGAGCTATTTGCATTAAAGATAAGACCTTTTTTTTTTTTTTTTTTTTTTTTGCTCTTCAGCCCTAAGAGGACGAAAAAACATGTTTTCGTCCTCTTTTACATACAACAAAATATGGTAACCCTAAGCAGGGGATACACTGATATAGTACAGCTGTGTGAAATCTTACCATAACATTAGATGCACTTGTCTTCACTGCAGTTGTTGCAGTATTCTTTACAATCAGGATCCCTTGCTAAGGGTAGCCAACATCCAGCCAGTATGCCAAACCCTTTAGGTTGTAATAAGTATAAGTATGTCGTATGTTACATGTATGCTCCCTGTGCATGGCATAGGGCATAAATGTGACATATGGACATACCATTTTCAGAACACCTTTGCCACCAGTCCAAATACCATCTTTGATCATCTGTCTGAATGCTCGTTTGTTTGCTAGTTACAAAGGTGCTTTTCAGATAAGTGCCCCACTGGGGGTTTTTCTTATCTTCTTTTTACAGTTTGGTTGTTTTTATGTCATCCAGAAAGGGGAAATGCCAGTGTGGGAGACAGAGTCCCCATAAGGATCATCAAGAGCAGTGTTTGCTTTGCCTAGGTGCTTCCCATGACCATATGTCTTGTACAATTTGTCAGATGTTTTTCTCAAAACCTTGCATAGTTGGCGCTCTTTATTAGAGGTTTACTTAGAAATCCAATGCCTTAAGTTGTTGGCTAAAGATACTATGGAAGAATCTTCATAGCCTAAGAGTCAGCTGTTTGCAAAGAAGACCAAGAAATATCAGTTTGTATTCTTCTGCTGTGCTGCCTCCACCAGATGTCTCTCTAAAGGTCTGTGAAAGCCTCAAGGACCGCCTGTTTTTTCAGCTGGATTCCTCTGCTGCAAGACTTTGGAGCATGACATTGATCTGGCTTCTTGCATGTCCATGGACGTCCACTTCTGATGTTGAAGGGGAACGGTGGCTGACTCTGTATATCAGCTATGCTTATATATGCTATTCTGTTTGATACTGCATTTGTATATCTGCATCATTGCAGCATATGTACTGAAAATGTTTGTTATACTTCTCATCATTAACCGTATCAACAAAGTACCATATTACTAATGTAGTTTACTGACTGTTTCATCTGTTTGTGACAGTTACATGTTTAGACATATTTTTCAGTTGCTGTCATATGACAGCTATACATAGGTTTCATCACTATGTTCTCAAATAACCTTCACAACCAATACAGAGACATTTATAAATACTGTGTATATACAGTACAGCTTACTGTTTCAGTTCCACACAGCTCTGAATCATTGTATGCTAGCTCATAATGATTAAAATGTTTCTGATGTATATTGACTTTAGTATCTCAATATATCTTGAGCTTTTTTTCTAGAAGCTCCTCTGAAAATGGGGCTTTACAGTTAGACAGCCACAATTAATAACTGTAAGTAAGCGTACAAATACCTTAGCTCTTACATCCAGTGTCAGAAAATCAAGACAAGTAATGTTTCTGTACATTCAACATTTAATTTCTAATAAAATGAAATTAAAAATGCACTTCCCCTGGTGATGCAAATGAGAATAATTTCAGAATTGCTAATCATCAGGAGATGGATACAGTCTGTTGGGACTTATTTTACAACTTTAAATCATTATATGTTATTCCAACTTGGTAATGTGCACTGCTGTGTGATTTTTCCCTGCTCATTTTGAACTATACGTGTGGGTCTTTTGGACATATACAGTTCATGGCAGGAGACCAGATTTGGACAGTGGGCCCAGGATGGGTGTTGTTATCACAATATAGTACAGCATACAGGAGGGTTGGGTATTACATTATTAATAAACTTTCAGTCCATGTACATAGCTGGCTTTGTAAAAAAAAAAAAAAAAAAAAAAACAAATGCGTTTTCTTTCTTTGAAAGTGATAGTAGCCCAGAACATTCTAATGATGTTGTATGTAGGTGGGAACACTTGAGTGTATCCTTGCTGGTCTCCCATTCACCTTCAGTTTAATATAGAAGGCCACATTATGACAGACTGACACTGGTGATACTGGGTGGCTGCAGTCATTCTGTTGCCATTTGAAATAAAGAATAGTAAATGGAGTCTTTATGGCCACAAGCTGTGCTCAGTGGTGACAATTCCCACTTCATTTGAAAAAGTAATTTATGTTTGTGACCATGGGTTTTGGGAAGAGAGAGAGAGAATGGTGACAGGCCTTCTTGCACAGCCAAAACAGAGTCCAAACTGTCAAATTGTGTTTGATAAGTTTCCCCGCAATGGTCCAAGAACTCTGGAGTGTAGAGGCATGGTCTGTGCATCATTCTGTGCTCCTGGGTTATGAATGATAAGCCCTGCAAGTGAGTTTCAGCAACAGTAGCAGCAACATCCAGAAGTATTTTGTGTTTTTAGCATGCATGACAATTCATTCATATACCAAAGTTTTATATGTAGTTGGGTGACTCTCTTCTGATATTAAGTACTGCACCCTCTCAGTAGTCATCTATCTGGTTCTTGATCTTGAGCTGAAAGATCTGCTTAAAACTTGTAAATGATGAACCCATTGACAGAGGTCTCTCTAGGCAGGGATGGTTGGTTCAGTAAGATATTTTACCAGTTGCAAGTCTGCTATTTAAAACTGCATGAGTAATACAATTCTTGGATGCATTTTTTAAATATATAATATTTAGTCCACAATATCCTTGCAGGGCAAGGGGCACTAGCACCTGTGTGGGATTCCTTGTGCTTTCTACTTGGTTCGTGTGCAGACCTAATTAGGGGGAGATAGGCTAAATAAATTCTATTTGCTCAATTTTCTTACCATACACTGCTGTTTATATGAAGGGAGTTTTGGTTTTGCATGGAGATATGCTTCTTTATCATATTGCTTTACTCTGACATTAGGCATATTTTGTGGGGGAGGGGGTCTTATGACCAACTTGCTACAACTGAAGCAAACATGATTTTTGGAATGCAGGATTCACCTGTTATGGTCACAGCTGCTATATTGTTTCCTCCGACATTTTCAGTATCCAACCTTTGGTGAAGCTATGACAAAACAGGGAATTCTATATCTCAAGCTATTCCACTTCTCAGCTATACACAAGTCAAAGTGATGGGTATAAGATTTCTTAGCATGACTGCAAGGTAAATCCTGTATTTCTTTAAAGCAGACCAAGTTAGCAGTCTGTTCAGATTTTTTTCCTTTGTACTTTATAAACAAATTAAGAGACTGAAGATGAATGGGGCTGGTATGCATTTTACTCCCCCCCCCATGCAGAAGCTATACAATTATTTAGAAAATTCAGCTTTTCAGAAAGAAACACTATCTGCAATGGGCATGTTTTAATCACTCTCTCAGTAATATCTTGTTTAATAATATCAGTTGCCTTTTTAATATTCCAATGAGTTGTCTAAGCTTTAAGAATATTTTACAGTCAAGGTACTTAGTCAGAAGTAGCAAGACTTCTGCCCAAGCTGCAGAGAGAGAGAGAGAGACATGGCAAAGCAATGCAAGGTGGCCACATTGGAATAAGAGGAAACCCAACAGGTGATAGTAACCAATATTTCTGATGGGTTTTCGTTAATGAGAACATGCATTAGCTGCTGCTCCATCAGTGCCTTTTAGGATTATAAAGTCATTGAGTCATAATTTGTGAGCATGTGAAGCAAGGGTTTTAAGAAAAGGCTTCTCATTTGTACCATCTTAGAGAACCAAGTAGTGGAGTCTTAATGTTTTTGAGGAAGTATGTTTATAAACTGAACTTCAAAATTGTGGTGGCATCAGCCAAATAAAACTACATCTGATCACACCCTTATGACTTTTAAAAATGAAGTGTTTTCAACACTCTATTAGTTCCAGAATTGTCAGTATTCTTGAATATTTGTGAAGGAGAGAATAGGGGATTTTATCTTCACCTCCCAGGTTTAAAAACTACAAACACTCCAAGGGAGAACATTTAGCTCTAGAAGGATTGAGGCAGAATAAAACTAATAAAATACAGAAGGCAAACAAAGGGAGTACATTAATATTGCTGGATGCCAGGTGATACACAGCCAAAACATTCAATCTTTTGAACAATAAAAATCACTATGGCAAGGGGAACAGATGTGATGTCAAGACAGTATTTAGGTAAACTGACACATTTGTCAAAAAACGAGTCCTTGAGTGTCTAATGAGAGCACAGGGGCTTATCCTACTGTAGAAAACACTTTATGTCCATATTGTTGAGCTACAAGGTGCATAAAGATTTTTTAACCCCACCCCTCATGGCCCATAATCTCAAATAAAGAAGACTGAAGCCATAGCAGTATATGTTGAGAAGTTTATTAATCTGAAAGTCCAGAAAATTGACTCCTACATCAAAGATCCCTTTCACTTTCTATGAAAGGTGAAAAAGATTACTTCCGAGGCTCCGACTTCTTGCTAACTGTAAGTGTAAAGCCATCACATTCAATAATCCTTAAAGATGAAGGGTTAGAAATGATATCCCATTACTTGTAAAGGAAGTCCAACTTACAGGTGTCAAAGGTGTGCCTGTTAATAGAAATATTACATGTAGTTCTGTCATATACCTCTGTCACTTTTGAAGACAAAACTTTAGACACAAGAATGATGTAACTATGGGAGTGGCTCTGTCTCCCAGTTATGTCAGTTTATATATATGACAGTTTGGGAAGAAGAGAATATTTTTAAGTTCTCATAGGTCATATATATTACATTTTATAAAAGCTTTATTGACATTTTTTATGCTTTGAATATTACTAAGACTTTCTGAAGTTTTTTACTAATTTAAATCATGTTTATGAGCATAATGAATCCACTATGAACTTTGACCAACATATTTTTTTTTTCTAGATTTAGAAAGTACTGCAGACTCCAACAGCTAGGAAAGCTGTATCTAGTAATGGTTACCTATCCTAAACAAGTGATTCCTTGAAAGGGATTACCCCAATAACCTTGTGGATACAGAATACACACTGGTTTTACAGGGGAGAAAGGACAAATAATAAACCTTGAACTTAAGATGATAAATTGTCTGCAAACAATAATAGTGATTCAGGGGAAGCCAAATATTTATTCATTAAGTTAGTCAACTTCATTGACTCAAAAAATATTATAATAAAATTTAAAGGGTTTTCCTGGTACAGCTACAATCCTAGGGAAGCAACCAGGGTTTGTCTTTAAGAGAAGCAGAACCTTTAAAAAAACTTACAAAATGCTAGCGAAGGTGTAATAAGTAAGGGGGAATGAAAATTTGTGACAGCTATAATCAATATATGACTGTGTGTACATCAGAAACAAAACATTAAAGGAGAAATTACACAAAATACCAAAAGCCTTCACTTACAAAGCCAGAAATATACAGTCCATTGCATTCTATATAGGCAAACCTCTAGATGTCTAAAAGAATGTATGAGCATTTGTATACCATTAGGAATAAGGATGCCAATAATGCACTTTCAAAGCATGCTATGAGTTGTACAGCCAGTGATTTTAAATTTGCCATACTGGAAAATTAAGGTTTGGAATTGGCACATTGACTCTGATCATATGACCTACTTTGCTCACATGACTTCCTTGTAAATTGAATAAAATGAGGACAAAAGCAATTAGTGTGATATTCTGTTTTACTTATCATCATTTATTAAAATGGAACTATATTTTGCATTGCTTATTTCATGGAATGTCCACAGTTTCAACATGCTGCTGTTTAAACCAATAAGTACCTATTGTTCCTTACCCCACCATGCTTTCCTATAGGTTACTGCACGATTCCTACAAAAAAATTGATTTTTTTTCATATTACTCCATACAGCACATCAGAAGTGTATTTAAATGAGTCTTTCCTTATTAACCACTGGAAGCAGCCTCTTCAAATATGTTTAGCAGGAAGAGTGCAATGCATGTTTAATTGTTTCTATTTTTTTCATTATGATATTACTGTTTGTCTGCTTTGTGTTTTATTTGGTTGAATCCTTGGAGACTGCTGTATCAAGACCAAACAAGTGAAAAGGTCATACAAAAATATCACAGGTAAAACTAGTTTCCAATGGTGACAGAACACTTTTTGAAGCTTTTTTATTCTTCCATCTTTATGTAGCACTGAATTCATTTTTGTAGTTATTATGGTTATGCACCCAGTATGTACCTATACAGAGTGACAACAGAAAAATCAACAAAGGCACTGTTATCATAGGAGCACATGGCAATTTTGTAGTCTGTTGGCCTTTAAAAAATCACTGATTTGTCTTTAAAGAGAACATATGAATATGTTTCCATTTTGTCTTTAAAGAGAACATATGAATATGTTTCCAATTTATATTATGAAAACAGACATTATACATCAGTGTGCCTTTGTTTTTCTTTCTGTATACATGCAGAAGATAACATTTTTGCTTCAGGAATCAGAGAATGACCTGCCACGGTTGCAAATGGGAAGTAGACTTGATTTCTAATTCTGTAGTATGATTCATAAAAAGCAAAATGGCATCTGACCTTCTAAGGGCTTGCTTATGGCATTTAGCTCAGATTGTTAAAACAGATTAAGCATGTGACTCCATTAGAGCTCATTAGTCTTGTATGCATGCATATTTATTGATGAATCTGTCTTATAATTGAGCATTATGTGTTTGCTCTAACAATTTAAAACTGTTTCTGTATAATATGCAGTATAAAAATTGCCCTGAGAGCCCCTTGATTAACTTTGGATCATCACCTCAGTAGATTTATGCCCTGAGAAATAGGATAAAATCCAACAACCTTACTTCTCAGCCATTAGACAAAATTATAAGTTTATAGGTATGTATTAGGCATAATCCCAAATACTGTTAAGAAGCTTAGAAAGCCAAGTCCGAAATAACTGCATGAGTTAGGATTCCCAGTCAGTGAGTGCCAGGCTACATATTCCAGGAGATGAATTTATAACTGCTCATCCAATCACCTATAGTAGTTTTGAATGCAGCCAATCAGTTGTACTCCTTGCTGTATACAGGAAGATTATGCCTTAAGTACAGGTTCATTCAGTTAGGAATGTAACATGACACTATGCTCTATTTATGTGCAAGTGAAGGTTGAAGTCTTTGATGAAGGTGTTTCTGATGTTGTTTTATACCTGTAAAAGATTAAGCATGGCTTGTACAGGCCAGGCACAGATCAACAAAATATAACACAAATGTATGATACAGAATATAACAAAAGTGCATTTAACTCTCAAATTTACCTTAATGAGCTTAAACTGGTAATTTTCCTGTTCAAAAACCTCTGAGGTATTTCATGTTGGCCAAGATACTTAGAGAGGCATGAGCCGAAGGAAGGGCTGTATTCACTGATGGCCAAATGAGGGAAGCATAGAGGGCAATTATGACTTCCAGACTCCTGAAAAATATGCCTTTGGAAATTAGTTAACCATGTTGGATAAAAGGGTTTCCTCCCTATGACTGACATGTGATAGCCAAAAGATACTTCCCTGTCACTGGTGACAGAGACGATTTCAAGAGGGAAGTCTTTGATATGGTGTGAAGTGGAGAATTCTTGCCTACATAATGAAACCACACTACATGTTTTGGGCACAAAGCTTAAGCCTTTGTTCAGTGGACCAGTCATTATCTCAGTATATCCCTTCTTGGAAAATATGTATATCTTTAGGGGAGTATATGCTGACAACTAGTTTGTACTCCCCAACAAATTTAGAAACTCTTAGTCTAGCAACATGTTGAAGAGTAGGAACCCCAGGACAGAGCACTGTGGAACTCCCCTGGTAACATGCCTATACAAGCCATGTCAGTGTGCCAGATGGATATCTAGTAGAGGATATAAAGAAGAATGTTAACTTGGATAAGTTTTTTGTTAATACATGCTTGAGTATTTGTATCAAAGGCCTTAGCTAGGACCACAGGGTGGACGTAGTCCACATCTATGACTTCTGTGACACTAGCAAAGAAATTGAGTAGACAAGACTACCAAAACTGATTTGTAAAAATGGGGCAACATTTTCCCCATATCCTCTTTCATAACATCTTCAATATGATGATGTATGACCTTATATATGATACTGGTGAGAATTATTGATCTGTAATTAAATGACTCCATGGTGAGGCTACCCTTGTGTAATGGAATCACTATTATCAGCTCTCCAAGCATCAGGTACATAACTGGAGTTGAGACTTGGGTTAAACTGGTTAAGGAGGAATTGAGCAAAGTTATATTTGGTGCTTACCAGAAGACAGTTAGGTATGTTGTCATGACCAATTATAATGATGGTTGTGTTCTTTGAAAGTGATGCTAGGACATGATCAAGACAGAGGGGAGGATTTAGATGTATAATGGGAGAAAAGAAGGTTAGGTTGGTGAGGTGAATCTGAAGCTGAATTTCTCAGCAAGGATGTTGGTGATTGCTTCAGTATCAGAGTAAGTTAAGTCACTAGATATTAGTTCAGAACAAAACCAAGTGTTACTTCTGAGATTCACAATATAGATGAAGAATGTTTTGTGGTTATTTTAGGCAGAATTGGCAATTTGTAATTCACAGTCAGCCTTACATTTTAATTGTGAACTTAAGATTTTTGTTAACTGATTTTAAATCCCTTTAGTGGTAAGGGGAGGAAGCTTGCTCATACAAGGTCAGTAGTTTTCTCCTTTGGTTGTACAATTTATGTAGTAATTTCACCATAAAGGTTTATTTCTGAATTTTACATTATATTTGTGGTGTATGGGATCAGTTATTTATTTATATATTTATTTTCTTCATTAACCAGAAAAGTATACTGATACAAAATCCTTTTCAGCCAGAACCCAGATCACAAGGCAATCATAACTAATTACAAATTTGTTTAAAAAGACATAACAGACTGAGTGTATAACTAGATATATCACGATCACAAAGCAATATGCAAAATAGCAAAGTAAAAAAAGGGTTCCTATTATGTTATCGAAAGATAATATAATCGAATGATCAAAACTTAGAAATGGCAGCATTTCGAAGATCGCATTGTGGGATCGCAGTACAGTGAGGGTTGGAATATTTGCCCTTTCCTCACTGTAGTGCAATCTCAGAGTTGGAATATATATTTAGCGGGGGGTGTGAAGGCACAGCCCTCCACAATACAAGCTTCGAAATGCTGCCATTTCGACGTTTTGATCATTCGATTACATTATCTTTCGATAACGTAATATGAACCCGTAAAAAAAAAAACGAAGTGAAGGGCCTAATATGTACATATTTGCACATTTGAAAATAGTCTAGTAGCAAAGAAGACCTACAATAAGCAAAGCAAATTTGAAGTGGACATATTATATACAATGAAGATATAAGATATGAGACAGAGTACGCAAACATTACAATAAACAACATTAGTGGAGGACCCAAACAACTGAAAGGAATGAGGTAGTGGGACAACCACACTGTAGTGTAACTAAGTGATGCTGTCTTGCATCCTGAAGCAGATACATTTGTACTGCTTAAGTGAAAATTCTGCCTTTTCTTGAAGAGGGTGTATTTTTCACTGATGTCATTAGGTAAGCTTTTCCAGTTCCTGAGGCATGCTTGGTAAAAGACTCTCTGCATGCTGCTACTGAAAATGATGGACTATGTAATGTTAGTAAAGAGATGTTGCTAAGAGAATGGGTTGGTTCACAAAAGTACAACAATTGTGTCAGAGGAGAGCACTATCATTAAGAAGTTTAAAGATCAGGGTGTCGAATCAAAGTTGGACGTAGCTATGATGGAGAACTAGTCAGCTTTACTGAAAGGAATGAAGTGATGTAAGTGGTGTTCAGAATAAGTAGATTGATGGATAAATCAGAACTGTATTTTTAGTAGTTCACAGAATTATAGTCTTTAGACTTGAGAAGGGAGCCATAACTGAAAGACAATATTCTAGTCTTGAGAACTGGACATTCATAGCAGTGGAGCAGCGAACATTAGTAACAGGTATAAGTGAGATCCAGTATGTCACTTAAAAATGTTGCAGGACTTTTGAGAAAGTGTTATGCACATGTTCCTGTGTGAGGTGTCGAGAAGTTTTAAACATTTTTGTGTTTTTGCAAGTAGGGCAGTACCAAGTGGATCTACTATTAGTAGAAGAGGAGATATGAGAAACCATTTTGAAGTAGCCAATCACATAAGTGCGGATTTAGTAGCATGGATGATTAGTTTACACACTGATAACTTATTCCAAATTAGGAAAAAATTGTTTTGTAGTACTACATCAATTTGTGGTACTGATTTGTGGGCATCAGTGAAAACCACATCAGTATCCATTATGATATTTATCTGTGGCAGATGCCAAGGGGAGACCGTATATCGAGAAAGAGGTGTGTGCCAAAAACTGAGCATTGTGGGACACAAGTGAAAATGTTCCCTATTGCAGAGTAAGTTCTGGCAGTAAATGGTTAATGCTCTACTGGCCAAGTAATTCCGAAACTGTTTGCAGAGGTCTACACGGAATCTGTGGTCACGCATTTTGTTTAGTAATGATTAATAGTCTCAGAAGCTCTTTTCAAAAACAAAAAAATGATGCCACTTAGGAGTTCTTTTTCCACGGCTAAGAAAATTTATGTAGTTAAAGAAAGAATCAGATACTATATTTGGGATGAAAACCACATTAGCAGATATTAAGTAATATTTTTTAATTTAGTCTTATTTGTGAATAAATAAGTTCTGTGAGGATTTGTGCAAGGAGACAAATGTTGGCAATGGAGCTGTAGTCTGAAGAAGGACTACAATGTGTGATTTGGGGAAGGGAAATGCTACATGCATGCTTAAAGCTAGGAGGGCTACATGCTATGGTAAGAAAAAGATTAAATATGAGTTAGAGGTTTGGAAATATAGGACCAGCTGAAATTATTTTTGGATGTAAGTAATGAAAATGTGGATTAGTGATTGTAGATGTTTTTCTGTGCAAAATCTTTAAAAGAAGTGGGTAGGAAAGTATTTTATGAAGGGGGGTTAAGTTGGGATGCTGATTTGATATAGGTAAAAAAGGTTGCAGAAAGGACAGGAGATGTTAGCATAGATGGTTTTAATCTTAGCTTTAGTTGATGGATGTGAAGGCTGAGATTTTGGAAAGATTTTGTTGGAATTGAGTGATTTAACTGTACTCCAAAACTGCTCATTGCTTCAATGCAGCTGTTTAGATAGGAACAGAATTTGGAGCTTAAGCAAGAAGTTTTATATGGGGGGATAAAGACATTTATCTAGGAGATCTGAGAAACAAGTTTGGCATTGGAGTAGTTTCTAAATGTAGTAGGGTTCTGTGGGAACATACTTATTTTAAGGGAAAGGGTGGTGGTTGGACCTATCCAGAGAGGTGTGACACATGGTACGGTCCAAATGTAGGCTATATTAGTGAGGATAAGGTCAAGAAAGTCTGCATCCCTAGTGGTAAGTCATATGATCTGGTATATGGAGATGGCATTTACAAAATCTAAGAACAACTGTGCTTCCTTATTATTGGCTATATACAGGTCTCATTCGCTGGAAGAATAGTTGAAGTAACCTAAAAGATGCATTTCAAGACTAATGGATATTTTTCCAAGTAATTCCAGTATAAAACATTATTAGCAGGATAGACTGAAGGGGACATATAATTTTCACTGGTAGTTGGCTTAAAGGGTGATCATGACCTCCATAATCTCAAGGTTGCTACTGTGGAATTTGATCAGCGATGACAGATCTCAAATGATCTGAATGAGTGATAAGTGCTGAACTCTAGAGCCAAGGGAATGGTGTCAATACAATGGAACTAAGTTTCAATAACAATACAGGTACAGATGTGTTCAATGGTCAGATTGATGTCAAATTTGGGCATTTTCTTACTTAAAATCCTGCCATTAGCAGTGCCATGTTGTGTAAACTAAGCTAGAATTTACCCAAGTTATGTCCAGGAGATGGACTTTGCCTTAAAAAGGCACTAAGGGGGAGGGCAACAGGCAAATTTTATCCAATATGCAGACATGATGTGGTAAAAGAACAGTCCATCTCTGGCAATGCAGTTTGCCCTGTCACATACCCAATCCTCCTATAATGACAACAGTTACATAACCAATCATTAAAGCCAATATCTTGCCTCTGTTTTGTGGCATTAATCATGTTTATAGCACAATACTGCTTAAATTTAGAGTTTTCTCCTGCATCAGGCATATCCACAGAGAAAGCTATCATATCTCTCTGCATTTCCTCCAAGAAAAAGCACAAGTTTTTTCATTCCCACATGGCAACCACAAGGTTATATTCATAGTTAGGATCGAGAGATCTAAGGGCTCGGGACACACCTTGAATTCTGGTGCCTGGGTGCCAACTTACATCACCAGCTCTTTGTTCAGGCTGAGGGTAAAATCTGTATGTCTAACTTTAGAGTCACCAGTGACAAAGGTCTTACCTTGACAGTTAGCTGGCCTTATGCGTCTTGTGTGTGTAGGCTTTGCGGAGATGTATGAGAATGCAGTTGTAGGTACAGCAGTGCCTTTAGGTGGTTGAAGTTTCTTTGTGATCTGTCTTGGGGGCTCAGCAAATTATTTCCTTACAACCTCAGCATGAGGGCTTGCTGTATCAGTGTTGTGCCGAGCAGGTAGGATGCTTACCACACTGGCGGAAAGTCAGAGGTCAGTTTCCAATTTAAGTATTTACACTTCTCTCAAATGGGTGTCATTGGTTACTAGGAAAAATGGCTTACCCAGGAGCTTAAGGCAGTTGTGACATGGCCTCAATGTGCTAAGGGCAAGCAGGCTGTCCACAAAGGGTCTTAAGCAGACTGAGAACCCGTGATGCAGTAATAAGCAACAGAATCAGTAAGAGTTTATTAGGTACTGTTGTTACAATAATATGGGGCCTGGCCACGAACTTAGCAATGCTAGGCAATTTGGAGTTAGTCAGTTAAATATTCAGACTACAGCAGGGAATGATAATATAAAAACTCAGCTAGCAATGACAGCATAAAAACTGTAGGAACCTCAATTAGTCAGCCGAACTGAGAATTATACCAAGTTCAACCATCAGCAACTCAAACGATAGAGTAAAAATGCAGGTACTTTAACTCAGCTAGCAAATATAGCACAAAACTGCTGGAAATTCAAGTAAGTCAGCTGGCAATGATAGCACAAAAACTGCAGGAACCTCAAGCAGAGAGTCAATAAAACTGAGGCTTCAGCTGACTAGGCTACCAGTGAGCCAGAAGTCAGCTGGCAAAACTGTCACAGAAATACAGCTTGGAAATAAAGCAATGTTTATCATTGTCTGTGATACTGTGCATAATGCAAATGAGCTCCCAGATGTTAAAAGGGGTTACTCTGTTCTCCTTGTTATTTTTACTGTATCATCCATGTTTTGATAGGAAGCGAAACAGCAAAGCAGCCCAGCAAACTACAGCACTGAGTTGAGCCACAGGTTTCTCTATAAAACAAGGCATGTCACTGAAGAAGGAATCAGCCAACCAGTAAAATCACTCAGGACCAGACCACATTAAAAACAGCCAACACAAAATAGTTAATAGTCTCCCTTTCCCCATCAGGAGAGAACAGGAACACAGTCCCAACTCAAATTCATGTAAGCAGGTCAAGTGATAGTTTTAGGTCTCTCTCTGATCCCAAATGTTAAAATGGGTTGCCTGTAGTTCTTTTTCCTCTTCTTGTGTCGCCTTTTATTGTAGTTGGTAGTGCAGCATCCAGCAGCTAAGCAGAAGAGGGTTCTGAGCCATACGGCCAGTCAAAATAGAAGTAGCTGACCAGTGAACTCTCATAGGAATGATAGTAAAGTAATGTCTTTCGGCTTTTCCCGGTTAGGGGTCGCCACAGCAGAACTCCAGTCCGCTAATGATTGGCAGTGGATTTTTACAGTGCCAAGGTGCCAGCTCGATGCCCAACCTTCAAAGAAGACACACCCATTCACGCACCTACCTGCATGTCTTTAAATGTCACTTGACCGTGGGAAGCATGCAGACTCCACACAGAAGGCGCTCCAGATGAGAATTGAACTGGAGAACCTATTGCTGTGAGGCAACAAGTAGAAATAGCCAGGAAAAGATGGTGCGGTCTCACTGGGGCAAACAGTAACTCATTCCCAAGTCAGATCCAGGTAAAGAGGTCATTTCAGGCTTCCCTCCAATTACAGATATTAACAGAGCTTCCCTGGAGTTATCCTTTTCTCTTCTCCTTGAAGACATGGGCTAACTATCCTCAGTGCAGGTGGTCAGGAAATATAAAGTAACTGGAATGGAACCCTAAGAGTTTTATTGACTCAAAGTGAGTAAAAAAAAAAGTATTTACGGTAGCTTGTTTGATCAGCCTGTGAAAATTACTGCTAGTATGTGATGATACATCTGTTGGCTAATGATGTGCCTTTTCACATATATTTCATTTGTAGTTCTTCAGTAGAAAGCATTGACTTTTTTATGCTTGGATTGTCTCACAAACTGTTGATTTTGTAGCTTTTCTTTTTCTTAAAATATTTACTACTCTGCTATACAGGGACAAGGGTAATAACACACAAAACATAAACCAATATTTTGAGTCTCACAACGGCTTCCCATAGAGGTACAAGATCATGTTATACTATCAAGGTTCAGATAAGTGGTACCTCAAACAGAGTGAATCCAGGTAAGAAAGTCCTTATAAATATAAGCTTCCCTTCAGAGGCAGAGTGAATCCAGGTAAGAAAGTCCTTATAAATATAAGGTTCCCTTCGGAGGCAGGTTCAGATAAGTGGTACCCCAAAACAGAGTGAATCCAGGTAAGAAAGTCCTTATAAATATAAGGTTCCCTTCGCAGGCAATCTGTTTGAAACAGGTCTCGAGATGTGATGTAGTACTCTATAAATAGTGGAAAGGTTGATTAAGAAATGAAGAAAATTTCAAGAAAATAAACCCATAAGAGATTGAAATCATGGCACACACATGGATGAAAATATAAAAGACAAAGGGGAATGTCATTAATAATCCAGCATCAGTTAGGAAACTATATGATGCAGTAGGTTCCCCATGTACAGTTGGGTCATTCAAATAATAGTTGCACTTCATTAATTTTCCTACATTTTATTTATTTTACATTTGTTGACCAGGTTAGTCTGACTGAGCTAAGTAGCCCTTTTTCAGCGGAGGCACAGGGAGAAAAGCTCCCACAGTGTTACAATTTTAGTGTTAACAGTGCAGTGTCAGCAGGTTACAATGTATACATACAACAAAATGCGTTTTATCAGAAAAATAACAGTAAAAAAAATAGTAAGAATATATAAGAGAACTTATTCGATACAAACATTTCCAATAAACAGTGAAGAGAGTTCACAATGTATGTAGTTATTTCATGAGATATGTGACATTAGAAATGGAGATAAGAGATGGAGAAGAAGAGTGATACTGTGAAGAGGTTTACAAGCTAAAAAGGTTTGAAGTTTTGGTGGTTACATATGAATTAATGGGCGAGATAAGGGAGGATGAGTGCAGAGGCAGAAACAGTGAGTTTGAAGGTACTCTCTAGTGGCAGTTTTGAACTGATTTGGATGTTTAAGGGACCTGATTTCTAATGGTAATTTGTTCCATGATCCGGTAGGATTGTAAATGTAGAGGTTGCAGACGATTTTAATATCAAGAAGTATAACTCCAAAAAGTTCCCATATGGGGATCTTTGTCACCTAAAGTCCATAATTCATCTGTAAGAAGCCCACATCCACGGAACACTGGTGAAAAGTGAACATCACTATATGGTTTCAACAACAGGAACAAAGAAAAATGGTCAACAAGCCTACCGTACAACAATAGCAGAGGCAGATGGAAAATGTGGAAAAAATAAACTCGGCTCAATTAACATTGACAGTGACAGTCCAAGCAAGGAGAAAGGAAATGCCCCAAAAACAAGTTGTTGTACTTTGCCACAAATTATTGTTTTATTATTGGCAATGAAACTAGTAGTCACTGTTACAACTAATCACTCACATCTGGATGAGTTACATCTCTCAAAGAGTGGTATCTGTAATATAAAAATCATTACCACTGATGTTATTCTACCGGCGATGAGTTGTATTTTTTATTTCCTTTTTCTACACTTGTGCAACCATGAAGTTGACATTTATAAATAAGAAAGGTGTGAGGGCAAAGGCCTACTCCCCAGTATGCAGGGATGTTTGCCTATAGTTTTTTTTTAAGCTGTTCTTTCATCAACACAATGCTAAGACCTGTTATATTTCATATGATTGTAGCTTTCTCAAGTTTCTATTTTATGAAACACAGTAGAACCATCATATATACATACAAACAGGAGCAGAACATAAAACACAATAAAGAGTCCAAAGTTTGCAATACAGAAAGGAATATCTGTAAAACAAATCCTAACAAATGTGAACAAAATTGGACTTTGCTGTGCCAGGGTGAAGAGAATTTCAAATGAAAATCAGGATGAGAAAGAATAGTTAAGATAAGCTGGTGCATGAATTTGAATGTGAATAACACAGCTTGTTTTCATCCCCAGTGACATGCCTGGACTCGGGAAATTAAGATCACGGTAATGGGATAGATTGTGGTGTCTGTGGACATCTGCAACACAAACTATAAAAACAGCTGGAGAAGTCTATATTGTAGCATTACAAATTAGAAAGGCTCCAAGTCCTACCAAGACAAACCATGAGCAGACTATAAAAATGCAGGCTTGGAGACCTCTTTCATAAAAAGAAATACGTTCCATGCTGTTGCACTTCCCAGTCTTAGAAGTGGGATGGAACATGTTAACTACTGGGAGGAATGGGATGATTAAATATTGAATCAGAATTTGCATTTAAGGAACATGCATGCTTTAATAAAATATAATGTTCAAATTATATCTGGCTAATATATATGAGGTAGACACCTCATGGGAATGACCGTTTTGCAAGTATAACTCAGTTGAAAATCATGTTTATGATATAGCATGGTTTCTATACATTTAATGTACAGATAATTTTGACAGCATAATGATCATATGAGAAAGAAAATAAGGTATGATCTAGAAAACAGCTACACAAAGCAAATTCATAGCAATGACTAGATTACAAGAAAAATATATTTAAATAATAGGTGAAAAGTTATAAAGTACATAAGAGAATAGGTGAAACATACGTCATCACACCAATGGGGATGGATCATTCTCCATCACGGTGTTAATGTACAGGTAATACCTGGTAAAGTCTAACTATACATGGCAGCATATTAAGCTACCACAAAGTTCTGACAGAAAAAAAAAACTGCCACCATTTTTTTATACTTGCTTAACACAGTTTTTCTGTTTAGAACAGATACAATTTAAAAAGGTAACGTGTGTGAGAGAGAAAAAGAGAGACGTGGACATAGTGAGTGCAGAAGTGTAGCAAGGATGGGGTGAGAAAGGCAATTGCCTCAGTCACAAAGGGTTGGGAGGTGTGATCCGCCATCCATCATGATTTCTCTTTAGTGCAATACCAGCTTCTAAAAGTCAGTATTTAATTTGTGGTGAAACCTGAGCACGGCAGCTCTCCATGTGTGGTCTGACAACTGCAGCAATTGTTTGCTATATTTGTAGAAAGCAGTTTGCTTCAGTTTAAAAGCATTTTATAGATATCATGTGTCAAGCTGGGCAGAAGGGGGATGGGGAAGGGCACAGAAATGGACCTGAATGGCTGGGGCAGGAAGGGGGGCATATCAGGCATTTGGCTACCTGGTTTTGTGCCAAGTTTTGTTGGAAGAGCTGGGTGGGGTGGATCTAGCTGTAATAAGCCAATTTCTAAAATATAGAGATTGGCTTAATACAATGAAGTACCTTTTTTCTTCCTTAAGCTTGGGGGGGGGGCATTTATCTGACTGTAATAAGCCAATCTCTAAAAAGTAGAGATCTCTTAAAATGCCGCTATAGGTTGTGGTGCCAGCACAAAGAGCTGACAGAACTAGCTATGCTTCTGAGTGAATGAAAGAGTAAGACAGCGAGACAGTGCATACCAACTTCTTTTGAATGCAACAGGCAGTTCATTAGCAAGCATTGCCTAACCAATAATTATGAAAAACTCTAATATCTAATATCTGGCATTATTGACTGACTTCAGTCCTCAATGATTTACCAGCAAATCACACATTATACAAGGGATATAGCAAAACTATACATCTAAGTCAGATATGTTTGGCAAAATCAAAGACAGTTAAGAAAAATGGGAAGGTTGGAAATGCCTTGCATTCTATGATTTTTTTAATTCATTTAATCACAATGAAACATTTGAGTTGTATTCAGTCAAAAGTGATCGTAACTGCTGGGTACATTTGTATATGCATGAGTCTCAGACTTTGATTCTGAATATGTGTGTGTGTGTGTGTGTGTGTGTGTGTGTGTGTGTGTGTGTGTGTGTGTGTGTGTGTGTGTGTGTACATTAAAAACTTTCATAACTTATATTTTGTATGTAAAATACTTCCTCCAACAACAATTGCATATGCTACAGCCAGTTTGAAACATTAGGTGGAGTAACAATTTTACATAAAAAAAAAAAAATATATATATATATATATATATATATATATATATATATATATATATATAATTTTTAAAAAGCAATTTAACAGATAGCCCATTCTCTAAGTGCAACACGCCTATCCAGGGTGGAAGTTATCAGAGAAAGAAGATCTTTCCCAGGGTGATAAGGCCCTTCACCTGCAGTGTCAGGCCTCGTAACATCTCTGGGTGGGTGGGTGAGTGTTAATTCCCCTGAAAACACCCACCATGTCAAGCATTATTTCTTGCCTAGTACATAAAAATCACATTATAATCAAGTCATTTCAGGTTTGCTAGGAAAATCAGTGTTCTAGTTTCACACCTTAGAGACAAATTAAGATCCAGCAGAGAGTGTAGCATCTTTTATATTTACATGAGGTGGTTGTAGTAGTATGCTGGCTATCAAGGTGTACAACATTACCCACCCTCCCTAAAGTAGTGCAGTATGAAAGGATGGATAGACTAGGGAATTATGAATTTCAATGGGATGTGAATTCAGGGCAGCTGGAGCTAGCAGCCCCTATCCATGGGCGCTGGAACCATAAAGCGAGGAGGGAGGGGAGCCCCCCCCACTTTTACAGATCCAGTAACTTTCCAACTTACATAAACAAATGGACCCGCACCCGTCCCAGTCACAATCACAAATATATACAAACTCTCTGACCGAGATCACACTATAGTGAGGAAAGAAAGATTAATTTCCTGATCCCCACACCCCCCACTATAGTGCGATGTGTGAATGTGTTCAATGTGCGATCTCCAAGATTCTCCGTTCAGCTGCAGTGAGATGACAGCAAGCCCCTCCCACCTTTCAAGAAAGCTTAGCTAAAGATTAAAACATGACATCCTTTCTGTGTACCATAACCATTGTGTCAAGTTTAATAAATAATCCAGTTCCAGTCCCATTATTCCTTCCTTCATTTAGATATGACAGTCACAGTAACTTATGACAGACACAGACACCATTTTCACACCGCATCTACTAATTTGCTGTCTTTGCACATACACATGCAGGAATATCAATGAGATATGCTAGCTTGCTCCCCTCGCTTGTGTCTGTATTCTGAAACATAATTGCAGCTGCTTTACCAGAGGACTAATCCAGTCCATCTAAAGCAGCAATTCCGCAACCCCTAGGGGTCCGTATGATGAATTCTGGGGGTCCACGGAGTTCCACTTTACTATTCTGCAATCACTGTGTTGAAAAACAAAAAAAAAAACACACACTTCACTTCCATGTCTTCCGCATTCGCGGCTAACCAGCTGCTTTCCCTGCAGTTATAGCAACTATTAACTTCAGCTTTTGCGGCTGACACAGAACAAGTGATTACTTGGCCTATACAGCACCGATGGTTTCTGTATGGCAGTTGGAACTTGGAGGGAAAATTCTACTAACTGTTACTTTCCCTCCAGTCACAGTCAGAGAGTTGTAGTAGCAGTGTGATGCTGGTTGGATTGTTTCTGCAGAGCTGAGCGATACAAAACTTTAAGGTATTTTCTTCTTTTTTTTTTCCTGTGAGGCTGCTTCATATTTCTCAGCTGTATACATTTTTGCCTCATAGTTTTGGTGTACCTCTCATAAAACTGATCTGTTCTGGCAAATCCATGACAAGTTATTGAGCACTGAAGCCAAAAAATATAGTGCAATGGAGTTTGTATCCTTCAGAAAATTCATAGCAATGCAAACTTTGTAAGTCTGTAAGGGCAATATTTAAAAGGTGTTCTTATTTTTGGTACTATGTTCTCCACATGGCCCTGCTGTGTGTGCTTGTTTCTCATAAAATTGTGCTTTTTCTGGAAAACCTCTAGCAAGTCATTCAGCAGTGAATTAAGAAAATAATGGCAGACATTTCAGTTTTATAGTTATTCTTCAGAAAATTAGTACTAATGCAAAACTTGTTTTTCTATCAACTTTGTAAGTTTGTAAGAGCAATATTCAACAGGTGTTCCTAATTTTGGGACTATGTTCTCCCATTATTTGTGGCTTTGTCCAGAGCACATGGTCTTGTATGTGTGTCTGTGTGCATGTGTAAGTAAGAGGGAGAGAGGTGTGTGTGTTTGTAAGAAGGAGAGGTGTTTGTGTGAGTTAAGAGGTCAGTAGTGTAGCCCTCCGCTGTACAGGTTTTCGCAGAATGTCCAGATTTTTGCCTCATACTCTTTTTTTGTCTGTATCTCATAAAATTGTGCTTTTCCTGGCAAATCCCTGGCAAGTAATTGAGCACTGATGTCAGAAAATAATGGCAGATATTTCAGCTTTAGAATTCATATTCTTCAGAAAATTCATAGTAATGCAAACCTTGTTTTTCTATCAACTTTGTAAGTCTGTAAGAACAATATTTAGCAGGTGTTCCTATATTTGGGACTATGTTCCCCCATTACTTGTGGCTTTGTCCAGAGCACATGGTCTTTTGTGTGTGTGTGTGTGTGTGTGTGTGTGTGTGTGTGTGTGTGTGTGTGTGTGTGTGTGTGTGTGTCTGTATGTGTATGTGTGTGCATGCATGCGTGTGTCTGTGTGTATGTGTAAGTAAGAGGGAGAGAGGGGTCTGTATGTGTGTGTGTGTGTGTGTGTGTGTGTGTGTGTGTGTGTGTGTGTGTGTGTGTGTGCGTGTGTCTGTGCAAGTAAGAGGGAGAGAGGAGTGTGTGTGTGTGTGTGTGTGTGTGTGTGTGTGTGTGTGTGTGTGTGTGTGTGTGTGTGTGTGTGTGTGTGTGTGTGTGTAAGAAGGAGAGAAGAGTATGTGTGAGTTAAGAGGTCAATAGTGTAGCCCTCAACTGTAAAGGTTTTCGCAGAATGTCCAGATTTGAGCCTCATGATTTTTTTGCCTGTTTCTCATAAAATTGTGTTTTTTCCTGGCAAATCCCTGGCATGTCATTGAGCACTGATGTCAGAAAATGATGGCAGATATTTCAGTTGTACAGTTCATATCCTTCAGAAGATTCATAGTAATGCAAAACTTGTTTTTCTATCAACACAGAAATAATGAAATTAAATAATATTTGGAAGTGCCTTAATGCACTACTCCTCATTCTAAGAATTAACTCCAATGCATGTTTAGCTCATCAGACAGTTTTAGAAGCTGGAGTCTGTTTAAATTGTAATCCTTTACAAATAAAACTAACTTCTGCAATTTAAATATTAATTATTTATTAATATTAACAGAATCCAAAATATAGGGGTCCGTGAAAATATTTCCTTTATCAAAAGGGGTCCTCCAGCTTGCAAACTTTCAGAACCACTGATCTAAAGCATCATCATGCCCCTCTGCAAAAAACTTTTATTTGTTTCCTTTTCAGCGATGCGTACACGTTTGAACACACTGGATATATCATTAAAAGTTTCCCTTGTGCATCAGCCCTATGTAAAAGTCTTTTATCAGAGTGATTCTATCCACTTGTTCACATGACTGAAAAAACATCCCACTAAATGTGCCTTCCATAGATCTGGCACACATATACCTCACTCTAACAAGCCATCTTACCTAGACGGCATGTCATTACAGGTAGCATCTTTGTTCTTCACTCAGTCGTCATGAAAATATACACCACACAACACATCCGCAGTCACTTCCATTGAAATAAATTTGAAAATACAAAGCCAAGTGGCCTTACTTAAAAATATTAATTTCACTGTCATAAAGCTGTGGAAAAATATCAGATGCCAAGCAAAAGATGAATGGTCATTTCTCTCCTAAATTTGCACAAATCATTGCAGTCAAAATGCAACTAAAGTTCAAAGCATAACAGCAACAACAAAATATTCCTTTCCTTTAATTTCCTTCCAAACAGCCATAAGAACTTTACGAAGGACTATATATAAATATTTACATTGGATTACGAGGCACCACTTAACGAGATGAAATGCAACTGCCTATGCTCCTATCCCAATCTGAACTCACCATAATGACAACTTCATAAATAGCCCGTCCCCTGCCATTTAGTAGCATGATACAACGACAACACATGTGAGCTATGATCTCTGTTGCCCATGGGTTATGGTTATGCATGACTGAACAAGTAATAAATTGTATTGTATGTCATTACTATTCCCATATGAAGGTTTAGGTTTTACTGTACACTCGTTCGGTTGAATCAATGATTACTCCGTTAAAAACACCAAACACGCATGCATATTGATTGACACGAGTGAGTTGGCTTTGACCGACTGTCGTTAACCAATATTTTGCACTAGATTCTTCGGTAAATATAACTGTAATAGACATAGAGAGAACCTGATTGTTTAAAAACAAATCAAATAACATATCACAGTCTCATAAGGGATTTTAATTCTTTTGTTAGCCAGCTCAGAAATCAACTGGGCAAACCAAATCACTGTGAGAAAATTTTTATTCTATATAAGCAGAAGCGTATTAAGTAGGAATGCAGTCAACACTCCACACCAACATTATGGAAAAGATCACATAAATGTGTGTTGGTAGCCTCTACTTTAAGGACAGGTAGGCAATATGTAAGGAAGGGACAGATGGAAGTATTTTTTGCCAGTTAATGGTGAGAAAGAAAAGTAAGGGGCAGTAGGCAGCTAAAGAGAGACTAAGAGGGTGACAGCTGGCAATGCCATTGGTTCGCTTAGTCCATCCTATTAAAAACCAATCCATGATGAACCCAGGAAATGAGCCGACATTAGTTACGGTTCTTGCAGGAGTATGACTGGAGATAGTTTAATATAAGATTACCTAATGAGAAGAGGAAAGATTGTAAGAGGAACAGGATGGTATGCCTAATTGCATAGCCAATTGCCAGGGGGACAGTAGAGACCATGCAGGAAATGTTTGTGGGGGAAGTGGCAATACAGAAAATGATGATCTGTGTGTAGGCTGTAAAAGAGGGGAAGGGTGATAACCTGTCTGCTTTTGTTGACTGGGATATCTCGCCTGACTGGGTAAACATGCTGCCAAGAGACTAGTCCAGGTTCCAAAGAAAAAAAGGTGCCAAGAAGTCTCAAGTCTATGCAGCACAAGACTAAGACAAGGGAAGGGTCAGGTGCAAAGTGATGAAAGGGTCAGGGGGGGGTGAAGTGTGAATCATACCACATTTCTACATTTTTTATTTTAATTTAAATTTCTTTTCTTTATTAGAATCAGATTAAGATCCGATAACTCCCAGTGTTGTGCTCTGTCTGCCTCTGCTGCTGGCTAGTAGCTCCCTCAACTAACTTCCACTTGTGTGAGGGGGGTTAACTTCAAATTCAGGGGATTGGGCATACTGCACTAAGCAAGTGCATTGGTCTGCCTCCCCCTGCCTGAGCACTAACTTAATAGTTCAAGAACCAAAGTCACACACAAAAAACACTACAATAACTTAGAAACCATCCGCAATGAAAATGTACTCAGGAAATAAAATATAGAATTATGTACTCAGGAAATAAAATATAGAATGATATATAAATAATTCTATATTTTATTTCCTGAGTACATTTTCATTGCGGATGGTTTCTAGGTTATTTTAGTGTTTTTTGTGTGTTAACTTAATAGTTCAGTCTGGTTAGGGTTCAGTGGCAGGTCACAGATGTAGAAATTTCCAGATTCAAGTTAAAGCTGTCGTTGTATTCTTTTTTATAAATAATCCAGACCTCCTTCCCTCCAATCAGTCGAGAGTGACTGAGTGAGTGAACTGAATAATTCTGAATTTTGTTGTTTCTTTCTAATTTGTGTTTGTGCCGTGCGTACTATAAATAGACAAAGTAAGTAAGGGATCCTTGGGGGAAAGTATTCATTTTGATGTAAGTTTCATTTTATTTATACTGGGTAACTGGAAAAGTCATTGGGAAAATGTTTAATTTTTGTGCTTGTGCATACATGGAGAAAAAGTAATTAAGGGAACCTTGGGGGAAATTATTCATTTTGATGTAATTTGGTAGTGCTTGTACATACATGGACAGATTACTGAGAGGGTTGTTAGGGAAAATGTTTCATTTTTGGTGCTTGTACATACACAGACAAACCTGACTGAAGGGGTCATTGGAGAAAATGTGTCATTTTATTGCGTGTGCTTACACAGACAAAGTGAAAGGGTTGTTGGGAAAAATGTTTAATTTTTGTGCTTGTGCATACATGGACAAAGTACACAAGGGAACCTTGGGGAAATGATTCATTTTGATGTAATTTTGTGCTTACTCATACAAACAGACCACTGAAAAGTCATTGGGGGAAAATGTTTTATTTTTGTGTTTGTGCATACATGAAAAAGTAATTAAGGGGACCTTGGGGGAAATGATTCATGTTGATGTAATTTGCTCCTTACATGCATACATGGACAGGCTATTAAACAGGTCATTCTGGAAAATGTTTCATTTTGGTGTTTTTGCATACATGGACAAACTGCTTAAGGGAACCTTGGGGAAATGATTCATTTTGATGTCATTTGTTTTTTGTGCATACATGGACAGACTACTGAGGGGGTGGTCATTAGGGGAACTGCTTCATTTTGGTGGCTGTGCATACATGGGAAACTACTGAAACAGTCTTTGGGGGGATTTAACGCTGCAGCATATTATAGTTTTCATTTTTTGGTTATTTCTTGAGTGTTTATGGTAGTACTACATGGGTTTATAGATTTATGCTGGACCCTTTACTATTTGAAATCTATTTCTCAGAAGTCTAGACAAAAGGAAAATAGTCTGTGGAACATGGGTATAACATGGCTAGCCTGGTAAATGTCCTATGGCCATTAGCATAGTAACCTCCTATAAAATCTGTGAACCCTTGATCCTAAAACTTTGGATATTAATTGCAGCTTGCCGATTCTTTCTTTGGGGGTCTTTATGTAAGAATGCAGTGTGAGAAGAGAGTAGTGTATTATATATAATATGTTAGCAGTTATGCAAAGTTTTTCTGTGTTGTACACTTTTGTCTGTATTTTCATGAACATTTCAGGATTACCGAACTTATTTCCAAGGAGTTCAAAGCATCCAAGTTGGAAACTTCAGGTAGAAGCCTTATTGTGTTTTTACCTGACTGGCCCGAGGGATTAACTGTGTAAAAGTCTTTTATCCTGCTGTGATAAGACTCATATTTGCACATTGTGCAAAGTCAGTTCCCCATGCCTAGTCTGTGTATGTGTGTGTGTGTGTGTGTGTGTGTGTGTGTGTGTGTGTGTGTGTGTGTGTGTGTGTGTGTGTGTGTGTGTGTGTGTTTGTGTATGTATATAGATATATATATATATATATATATATATATATATATACACACAAACACACACACACACACACACATATATATATATATATATATATATATATATATATATATATATATATATATATATATATATATGTTGCAAATACTAGGTGGACAAGTGCCCCTCTTGCCTCCACCCCCCCCCCCCCAGTCTTCAGCAGCTTCCAACACCTATGCCCCTATCAGACCAAGTGTCATAGATATTCAAAAATAAATCACCCTGGTGGTCCACCAGAATAGATCCAATGCCCCTCATCACGGAAAACATCAAAAGCATTACAAAAAAAATAAAAGAAAAAAATAGCAGGTCCACATAAGGAGCCCATGAGCTTAGCTGGCCTCTGATGCCAAACATAATTGTAAAACTTTCTTTAGCTGTGTTAAAAAATTAAGAAGCAATACTCTACATTGTCCTAAACATATTCATAATAATGCCTCTTATTCTGACCTAATAGTCATTTTCAATATCCTTGTAAACACAGTTATTACCAACTTCATACATGAGAGTTCTGTCTAAAGCCTTGAATCTTTTACTCCCCAAAGTATTGCTAAAGATCATTTACTGAAAAGGATTAACCAAGACCAAAAATACTTTCTCAGATGGACCTGACAATAAACCCGGTTGCTTTATTAATACCATTAAACATGGCCTTGCAGCTCCAATCAAATGGTTTAACTACAGGTGTCATCTCTGATGAGTTTCGCACACATTGTAGTGGTGCTGCCCCTCCGTAAGGGTGGCCTTATAACCTACCCAGATAATTACAGACCCAATAGTTTTACAAGCCTCAAACTACAATATCAAGATTATTATTGACTTTACCCACAACATTTTAGCTTTCTGAAGGGTAGATCCTGTCATCTGAATCTGACAAACTTATTTTGAAAGGGTAATGGAGGCTACAGATAGTGGCTATGTGGCACACACTGTATATCTTTGACCTGGCCATGGCCATTGACACATTCCCCATGCTGGCATCATACAAAATCTAAATGCTTTAAAAATCAACCCATATGTGGTAAGATGGTTAGCAAACTGACTGAAAGACAGAACCAACACAGTGCAAGTTGCAGGCATCTCATCAAAAAGTATGAAAGTTACCAGTGGTGTCACTCTGGGCTCGGTGCCTTTTTGGATTTTACTCCTCATTTCTCCAAGCAGAGAGCAAAGACCACTGGTTTAAAGCATTTGTAAATGCCTAAACTTGGAGCTATTAAGCAACCCTCTGAATCCTCCAGAATAAACTCTGCTTGGTAAACTGTAATAAAACTAAATGCTAGGAAGTATAGTATTATCTCGCTTGGTAGACAACCCCCTATACATTATAAACAACACACCACTACAGAATGAAAACTTAGATCCCCCTACAGGATGTAACTCACTAAACATAATTAGAAAGAACCCGAAGTTTCCTAGCCAAAAAAATCACAAGCCTCAAATCCCTGATACTGAGAAAGGCTGAAAGCCCCATTCCTTCATTCACCATTTTGTGCACTTTGGAGGAGAGAGCTCTGTCTCACTTACCATGCCATTAGAGACCTTGCTGTCCTAGACTTCCTGCATCCAGTGGCGGCTTGTTCCATCTGACTGCAAGACTGCAGCCCTTCCAGCAAAAATCTGAATAAAAAAAAATAAAACATGTATAAAATATTTTGTTTTTTGATGACGCTAACTGCTAATGTGCTGTAAGTGAGTCTGACTGACTCGCAAAGTCCCGGAACTTGAAGTGCGCATGCTTGTCGAGTTCTGTTTTTTATTTATTTATTTATTTTAATTAGCGAACAATCATTTCTGTAACTCTAGACTGCTTTACAGGCAGTCCAAATATGAGAGAAAGCATCAGTGTGATGCCCAGATGTCTATGCGGTTTTTAACCGCACAGTAAGTAGAAGGGGGTTTGGACAGCCACGTCCACAGTCACATACATGACGTGGACTGCTAGATTGCTACTGATGGTTCTCATTCTTTTCTCAAAAAAGAGAGCGAGAAACAATCAGTAGTAGGCAGATTCTGTAAAGGTTGTACTTTTCCAACAACCCCTCGCAGTCTCATAACACTGAGGTACTGTTGAGAAAAAAATGGATTTTTAGGTTCTGCTGTAGCCTGTAGCTTCCTTCTGCATGTAAGTTAAGAAAACGTTGAAGATAATAGTGTTTGTTTTCATTTTGTTTGCAAAGGTTATAATTCAGGTATTAGTGTGTGGGTTGTTGTTATTATATTTGTAAGTCACAGTTGTGGGATCCCCACTTGCCTGGCTGGCAGACGCAAATTCCTGGACATTAGGGAAGTGCTTTCTCTGAATCTTCAAGTCAAGTAATAGAAAACAGAGTACCCAGTTATTCCTTTTTTTTTTGTAAGTGGGGGGCTTCTTGAATTTTTCGCATAGGGAACGTTGACATTTCAAGTGCAGTTACTTGGAAGTCTTCTCTTGCATTCCATTTTGAAAATGTAGTTTTAAGTTATGAAACAATGTTTTGTTATTATTCGCATTAAACTTTTCTGTTGGTTCATTTACATTTAAATTTGCAGCATTTATTATATAGATGTCTAGAAGATGACAAGTAGAGGTGTAGATGGTCAAGTGGCCGTGTTATAGGCAGTGTGTAATTTTTAAAATTTAAACTGTCTTACTGATATATACGCTGTCTAACATTTGTACTATTTTGAGCGAGTGGTTTATTTCCTGATTAATCATGGATGAACACCTGAAATCCAGATACTAAATAATTTAAAGAACTGATAATTACATTCATGTTCTCAGCAAGAATGAAAGTCTCTACACGGACTTATTTAATTGTAATTCTTGAAGTTCTGGCAAAGTTATATATTGTGCTTGTGGACATTACGACTTTTCCTACTTAAATCACTGAGAGTATTGTTAGTTAGTGGTACTTCGATCTACTGGTTTAGTGAGTATTTTCATTATGTTAGCCCCTCTGCTTGCTGTCTGTGGGATGGCCCCCATCCCCAAACAAGCTATTAGAATGTTTAGCTTGTTTCTGTTGTGTTTGGTGCATTTTGTTTCTGCAACACGTGATGAAACTTGAACTATTTCTTATGACTGCATTTGTATTATGCAGGAATGACTGCTCATGGTGGAGCATAATATTGACATACTCGGTGCTCTGTACTATATTTGGCCTTATCCAGATCTCCTGCATTAAGAGGTTGAGAGGTACGTGCAAATAAAATCGCTTTATAGAATTAGGAATAGCCAAACCTCTCAACTGTCCCCGATTTTGGCTCAAAATGTTGCTCTCCCCTTGATACTCCCTCTGCAAAACTGCAATTTTGGAAGAAAACGTGGAGGGTTTACAATTATAAATAACTGTAATTATCAGAGTTATAGATTACTTTTATTTCAGAAATGCATGCAGATACTCTTATTTTGTCAGCTGCTCAAGTTAACAGTACTAATATTAAAAAGTGTCCCTTCTTTGACAGGTTCCCTGCTGTATTGTGTGGCAATTTTATATTTTTGCATCACATTTTTGGTCAGTTTTTCATAAAATCGTGGTTTTCTGGCAAATTAGTGGCAAATCATTAAAGACTGAAGTTGGAAAATAATGACAGACATTTGAGTTTCAGATTTCATACCCTTCAGAAAATTCATACTAATGCAAGACCTACTACTTATTCTATTATCTTTCTAAGTTTATAAGAGCAATATTTAAAAATTGGCCTTATTTTTGGGCCTTTGTCCCACTTCTATGTATGGCTTTGTCCAGCTTTTTTGCTCTGAGGTTGAGAGGTATGAGTGTCAGAGCCAGCACCGTCACCCAGAGATATTTTAAATTGTGACATACTTGTTGCACCCCACTCCCCCATGTAGTGACTCTGGATGTGTCCAAGCAAGGCATGGAGCAGTTATGCAGTGTAAGTGTGCAGACTATTCCCTCCATCCAAGGTAGACATAAGTATGACAGTGGCTTTTCATCTGTCTTTGATTTTGCAGAATGTTCTGGTTTTCTGTCACATTTTTATACTGTTGATTTATGCTTCTTATTATTCAGAAAATGCATGCTGTCACAGTGCCCTGTTGCTCTGTGTTTAAGTAGCAACGCTTTAATGACCATCAGGTAAGCTTGTCTGAGATTTTAAGATGCAAGTAAACTTTAATAAGCATACTGTTAAAGAATTACCAACATTGAAAGCCTTTTTGCTGTTGCCATGCAGAGAATATTTACATAACTAGATAACGTATAAGCCTTAGGTATTAAAATGCATATGACAGTATTTGTAATAAAGGACAGCATTACAGTATTTTTAGAAGCTCGTTACATTTGTTGGAGACTTGCAGTCATCTTTGCAGGCTTTACCCGTAAACTAAACAAAATGCCAATCTATCATGTGTGGTCCATAACCTGAGCAGTAATCCTTTAAGGAATATATCTTGAGCTTGTTTCTTGTTTGCAGTTCATTTTTTAGTTTGATCATGTTTTCCCCATGAAACAAGTAGATAGTTGTTGTCAGGAAGCAAGTCTTTTTTGGATAAGAAACATTTTTACAAGTGGGGGTATCACAGAGATTGCTACTTTCAGCATGTTACTTGGTATTTTATAAAGCTGAATATAAATTATAATTAGAACTGCAGTGTAAGGAGAAGTGGTTTGAGTTGAGTGCTGCTTGTTTTTTTATACTTAATTTTGACTGGCATTCCAGTAATGTATTTAAAAAGTAATTTAGTTTTTCATGCCTCACAACCTTTTTGTTTCCATCTAGATATTAAGTAAGCTGTCATGTAGCCAATGCATTGAAATCTTTTTTTCTTCTACACTTCATTTTGTCTTGATTGGACTCTCATAATGACGGTTTGGCACCCAGGGCAGCGTATTTAATTAAAGTTCCAGTTGTTGTGGTTTTGAGCATAGCTCCTCCCCTTCCCATTGGCCCTACCCCTTCTCATTGGCCCCACCGATTCAGCTGTCTCGTGCAGCCCCCCCCCTTTAATTTGAAGTCACCAGCTGCCACTGCCTGCATCCTTTCAAGTCCAATAGTTTCACCAGCACTAGAACCAGGGACCTATATCTTCACTAACAGATAATCTTTGAGGGTCAGGTTTCCAACCTACACCCTACCTAACATTTGGCTTCTGCATATTAAGCAGTGGGGTGCTAGCTTCCTGTAAACATAACCTTGATGAATGGATGGGTTTTTGCAAATTTATTCCAGGATTGATTTGATCTGGCCCCCATGAAAAAAGGAGATGCTACCTGAGGGAGAGTACTAGCAAGGCATGATTAGTCATCAGACTCAATCGCCTTGGAATATCTATCAGTATACAAATCAGTCATCACATGTCATCAGCTTGCAAAATAAGTTAAGCATTAGGTATGTCTATATTGTTGTATCACTAATAGGAAAATGGAACAAAGCCCCAGTACAGATACCTGTGGAATTACTGCAGTGAGAGGTCATGTATTGGGAGGCCACTGGACTTGCTATTTTCTGTAATGTACTGTCAGAGAGGTAATTTTAGAACCATGAAAGTGCACAATCATTAAAATCAGGACATTCGCATTTAATGAAGCATAATTAGCGATTCCATTCCAAGTCACGGGAAGACTATGACAAACACGCTAAACCATATCAATCTCAGTTTTTTATGAAAATCATACAAAGGGACCACAAATAGGGGTCATGCAAGGGAGGATATGTCTGCCTGTCATTCATATCTCCAGCTCCCTCTGGTCATGCTCCAGATGTGCTCATTTCCAAGGATAGATGACAAATACTTTTTCCATAACTTAGTACCAAGCACAACTGTGTGCATTTACTCCAAAACCTCTAATCCTAAAGCTACTGCTAAAGATGAAAACAGTAAAAAAGCAGCAGCATTCTCACTGCTTACCATGACACCCCCTTTGATCCGTCTAACATACATGTCTGTGCCTCAGCCACTAAGCCTTCCTCTTCACAATACATTTTTGAGGAGGTCCAAAGGATCATCCCAGCAGCATCCATTCCTGCAGCCAGTTGACACATTCATTCCTTGATCCAGACAAGAAACCTACCCATTCATTATCCAGTAGGAACAGTCAGTGTTTGGGAGGGGAACAGACTTCAAATCTTGGGGACTGTCCCATCCTCAACCCCTTGGTAGCCTGTGCAATCTGCTATAGCTGCTCAAAATAGGTGGCACACTGCTTGCAGTGCAGGCATGCAAGCCTCTTCATGTTGTCAGTAATACACCTGAATTCCTGCAGGTGTCATCCATGCAGTGAGCCAAGCTGCATCCCTCACTCCTGAATGGGCAAACTGGTGTCTGCCTCTCACTCCCATCCTCCCCCATCTAGCCCGCTCCAGTGTCTGTGCTTCTAGTTAAACAGGTCATCTGGAGTACAGGGCTTTAACCCTCTGTACCATGGGGCTAGGTTTACCAGACCACATTTTATCTCAGCAACTTCAGTCTCATTGTTCACTGTGTAACAATCTGGAGGATGTCAGGTTTACATCAGCCACCATCTTTTTTCTGAGTTTAGTTGCCTCTTTTAAAGAAGTTGAAAGTTCTAGCACTTGAAAACTGTACCTGCCTAAATTGACCAAGTTAATTAACTGGGGGGGGGGGGGTGAAGAGAGGACAATGATCTATCTTCATGGTCAGTACTTCACTTTCTAGAGAAGCTTACATTTTGTAATGCTGCTTGATCTGTAAGGTAGTATCAGAGAAATAAAGTACATTTGTCAGCCTGAGAAGTTTGTATGCTGACCATCTCACAGACTATGCAAAAGTTTTTGAAGGAAATCCTTCATTTGAGTATTACCAGATTCATGGCCTAGTTCGAAACTGATTTTTTTTCTTTTAATTTTAATTTAGTGTACTCCTTTTTTAATGCAACTTGCTGGTCATTATGGGGCCTTTTCAATTACACCAGCATGAATACTATAAGGACACTTTGTAGCAGCCAGTAAAACTGTATGATTTTGAGAGGCAGGAGTAAAACAGAACACCCAGTCAAAACTTACATATACACAGAAAAAATGTGCAAACTCCACACAGTGACCAGAGATCTGGACTGATCCCTGGATCTGTAAGGACCACTCTCTCAGCAGATCTCAGATATTTATTTATTTATTTTTTGTGAAAGAAAAATTGTCTTGGTAGAAAAGTTGCATTTAAAAGCAAAAACTTATTTCATGTTTAAAGTGGTTTCTACAGTTTCTCAAAAAATGCATTCATTTTCAAAAAAAATTTGTATGCGATTGATATACATTGGTCAACTCATGATTTACCGTAAAAAGATAAACCACTCAAACGATCTGACTGGTTCTTGGTGTCAAGTATGAAAGATAAACAAGATCATTCATTAAACTACGCAATCACTGTCCTAATAGTTATTTTAACTGTATTAACTTATTTTAAGATAAATACAATAAAATTCTGACAGGGAGAATTATGGTTCACTCAACAATGTCAGCAAATTGCCAGTGCAGCTTTTTTTCAAAATGCATCTGCTCAAAGTGTTTGTCAGACAGAGACACAGGAACATCCAAATTACACAGTCTCAAAACAGTGGTTCCGAGTCCAGATATTAAGCAGGATTTTTTTCAGCTGTCCTGCACTGCATGTCACATACCCCCCCCCCCCAAATCCACCTATGGGTGCAGAAGTTGTACTACTTGGCACTTTTCCATTCATATTATGAAGTCCTACAGCAATGGTTCCTGTGACATTTCTATTATTGTTGTGTAAGTGCAAGCATATCTCTCAACACACAGGAAATGAAAGTCTGGACAAAGGCTATTAAAAAGTAGATGCATCTGGCCAATAATCTGGGCAGCTAATTAGCATAAAACTGGGATACTGAATAGCATAGATCCTTCCACTTCCAGTACAGTTATGAGATATCACCACTCAAACACACGTTTTTAAAAAACAGTGTCTAATGAGTATAAAATATAAGCAGAATAATTATTTTCACTCAGGTGAGGTTTTGACACTTTCCCCTAGCTGAAACCCTAATCATCTGAGAATGAAAAATAACTTGAGCCTTTATATAATTAGCATGGCTCTCCAATCTCCACCCCACCCCCAATTCCCTTAACCTTGGCTGAGTTTTTAAATTTAATAATGATAAACAAATGACAATTCACCGGTGGTAAAAGAGTAAAAACTGTGTTGGTTCCTGATAAACTCCCCTGGTCATATGTTGCAAAGATCTGTAATATAACCTCATCTGAATAAAACTACTACAAATCTGGCTGCTGATGTCGAACATAGCACATTTAACATTGTAATAAGTACCATAAAGTATGCATTTGTAAAGACAAAAGTATTCATCTTCAGCTTTAATATCATCTTCCAAAAATAATTCTTTTAATATAAAAGTCACTTGCAAGATGACCATGACCACAAATACATAATCTCAAGTCCAAAACCTCATATATGTAACATATTTTTCATGTTAGGTGCATGACCTCAAAACAGCTGTCACACTCACAACAATAAATTGATTTAAGCAGCCACTACCTGAAAGCTCACATACAAACTACAAACCTTAACAAATCATACCTAACTTTCAAAATTCAGTGCCAATTCCTAATTCCAAAAAAAAAAAAAAGTTTACAAGAAGAGAAGAAAAGTGAATAAATCATGCCCCTCACCTTTATCAAAACAAAGGAAAAATCAAAGATGGCCAAATATACCTTGGTTTAAAATAATGAAAAATGAGAACGCTGTCATGTGCAGAATCACCGCGTGTCTCAAGTCTCAAGGAAATAAAAGCAAAGGTGACAAAACATGCACCCATAAATTATACTGATGTAGAAGAATCACTTTAGACATATTTTTCATGTAGGGCCCTTAAGTAATAAGGTTCCAAGTATTTTTAAAATCATTTATCTCCTCTAGATTAGAAACTATCACACTGTTTAAATGTGTTGATTTTCTGCACATATATTTGTTACCTATGAAGACATTAGGAAAGCTTCCTGTTCCGTACTAAGGATGACTTCTCCAGATCCCACAGTTTAAGCATGTTTTCACCATGCACTCTCTCTCCAGAACCTTAATATTCTTACAAGTCTGCAGTACTGACCCTGCCTTTTTGACAAGGTTGCCCTGCTCAGACACATCATCAGTCCAATCCACTGACCAAATAATGGAGTCCACCAAAACACACCAGTTGTTTAGCCTATATAGCCTCATTTGAAAATGCAGGTTTTGACAGGGTGAACGTAATTGGTTCTGACTTGGAGAATCAGCTGACTTGTGGTGGTTTTGACATATCAGAAGCTAATTGGTGGGTAACAGCCAAGACGAAATGGCAGACAAAGGAAGCACAAAACAGACAGAAATTGGAATTAAAACTAAAACACACATGCATGTACACAATCGCACATGCACAAACACACACAGACCACCACAATAGTCAAGTTAACTATTTAATATAAATGGGGAAAAAAAAACAGTTTTGTCCAAAATGGTAAAACACATCAATGACTTCACTGTTTATTTCACTATCATGGTCATTTCACTGGTCTTTTTTTTGAGGGGGGGTACTACTCCAAAGCTGACTTTTTATTTAAGGAATGAGTGCTTTCAGACATGAGATTACTGCATTCCAAATCCAAACTGATACACAATAAAGTAAGATAAGCTGGTCAGCTTTTCCATTGCCTTCCAATCACATGCCATCCATCATGGCTGCTGATCAAGGGCATTACTGATGACGTGATGACTGGCAAGGAGAAAAATGTAAACAAATCATGACGTAAAGGGGCCAGTCAGAAATTCACAGCAGTCTGTGATTTTAAGTTGAAATTTGAGAGTTTCTGGCAAATTTGGGACAGTTGACAGGAATGACCATTCAAGTAGGGTGCCTGATGAAAACTGTAAATTAAATCTTTTCAACAGCAGTACTACAAATGTGAATGCAGAGGGATATATACTAACTCTGTGACGGATACCTCAGAATATGATCCCTACACTCTTATAAAGTGATCTCAGAGTTAGTACAATACTAAGTAGGAAGGGGTCTTGGGGGCACAACTCCCTGTATCAGGAGGTGCAGGAAAGCTTACTGCAATTTTGAGTATTCCCTGTTATTTTGTGTGAATTTCAGTTTATGTTTTATTTTTCTAATGGCAGAACTCACATTATCAAGACTGGGAGCTCTTCTATTAAAATAGGAGGGCTGACAGCCACCTTCTTCCCCTTAGTAATGTACATCTGTTGGGTCTGATGATTTTGCATATTCTTTACCATTTGCAAGCTTTGAATGTGTGTGATTTATTAGCTTGTCAGTTGTTAACCCATGGTGAAACACTATGTTTTATAAACATTCTTAACCAGTTAACTATGGGTTTATCATAGTATGTTGACAAATATGATACATTAATTTTTATAGGCTGCGCATAACTTGATGTAGGATTTACCGGACCCCTCTGCCTTCCAGAAGAACATTAGTTGGCATTCTTTTTTGTTTAAGGCTTCTTGCACATAAGAGAGAAAAAAAATGAAAGAAAAGGGGATGGATTTATTAACTAATGGCTACAGAGCAATATTACAGTCATGCACCCATAGGGATATACATCTGCTGAAAAAGGTCAGGCAACAGTCTGAGGGCCTGCCTCTAGCATTTTATCACTCACTTATAAACATTTAGTATTACGAGTAATTTATCACAATTGAACTTTATCATGCATTATCTTCTATCATCCCAGTTGCATTTTAATTTTTAACTTAAAGTATTAAAATTCTACAGCCCTAGATATTGTACACACCAGGTAAGCAAACAGCAAATGAAATACTCGTTTATATAACCATGAGACTGACAGGCAATTTGGGCACCAAAGCAAACATCCAATAATACGTTAAAATTAAAGTTTTAAAATGTACAATACCAAATAAAAGAGCAGAAAGTCTAACAGAGTCATAAAGGACCATCCTCTAGATATTATCATGAAAGGACTTCCTAAAACAAACCTCCATCTCACATGCCCTAATCAAGTAAGCTAGCCAGTTCTAAAATCAGGCATTAAAAATAGCTCAGGCTAAGACAGACACCTCCAACTGAGTCCTTGGAATGACTAGCAGCCCTTCTCTCCCCTAATGATTTAAAGAGAAACTGTGGGTTAAGGACACAGCAGTACTTTTAAATAAAGATTATCCAAATTGTGTATGATGTGGAATATGAAAATCTAAAAACATACCTTGCTGCAACCGGCAGCCAATGCAAATCTAGTAGCAGTGGTGAGATATGGCTTGTGCTAGAACTGACCCTCAGCAACTTGGTCACAGAATGTTCTACCCACTGTAGTTGGACAAGAATTCTTACTACAAGCCCCTGGTAAGGGTCATTTCATAAGGCAAGTTGACATCGATCCCCAAGTCCAAAGATTATATAAAGTGATTGATATGTAATATATTCTTCAGATGGAAAGTACAAGACTTGATGACAGATGGCTAACATTTAAGGACAAGGTGTCAATTGTCAAAAGTAAGGCCAAGGCCATGTACACTACAAACAAACCACAACTGATTCCTCCCATTGGTAAGTTCTCTCTGTTTTAGTTGTTGAGATGGAAAGACAGTGGCATTCACCAAGACAGTCTTGGTCTTATTTGGGATGAGTCTTAAATGATTCACAGACATCTAGTCTAAGATTGACTCAAGCTGAAATTGAATCTGGCAGTAGTAGTAATAAATTGAATATAATCATATCAAAAAGAAAGAAATACCTGTTACAGCTATGGCCTCACTGATTTGCAACAGTTACACAGTGAACAACAGAGGGCCACAAATTGTGAGCTCAGGTACACCACACTCAAGATCATAGGTATCAGAAGAGTTTAGCCCCACTGCAAAATACAGGGTATGCCGAGAGAGCTAAAGGACAAACCACTTCAGGACAGTGTCCATCAAGCTAGAGTATAACCTACACAATAAGTTTCCACATCCCCCTTACCAAAAGCCATGGCAAGAGCAAGCAGGGCCAAAACAGTATATTTATGTTAATCTTTCACCATTAGAAGGTCATGCACACTCCCAATGCAATTCCTATACTATATTAAAATCTTAAACCAAACCAAAGTAGCTCAAATAAGCCAAAAGATGTTGAGATAAATCTTAGTTCTCAAAGAGTTATAGACAGTCTGGGGAAACCTAGGAATTAAGAAAATATGTCAGCAGCCCAATGGGACTACAATCTAATGCACAAGTGATTAAATGCAACACACACTAAAACCAAAGTCATGAGCTTATTGTTGATCATGTCACAAAATGATACACAACAAAAATAAAGTTCCCCCACCTCAATTAAACCACAACACCTTATGGATCATCTGTGAGGAAAGGATCACCTAATCAGGTAAATCTTAATTGCAAAGAATCATATGCACATTATATTCCTCAGATAGAAAAAACAACTTCAAGTAGTCAAACAAGCCAGACTATATCAACAGAAAGGGTGAAGCTAAGTAATTTATTGCAGCACATATCTCATTAGCCACAAGCATAAATACACATAGGAATCTGAATATTTAAGAAGCATTTTACTCCTTATTTATTACGCTGTCTTATAAATTTCACTTTCATGTGTGTGTGTGTGTGTGTGTGTGTGTGTGTGTGTACATACACATATATAGCATACACAAAGACAAGGCTAATATATCTAACAAGAACTATGACTTACAGCTATGGCACGGGTGACCCAATTTCTAATAGCAGCTTGGGTGCCTGTAGGAGCTGGTGGGCAGAGATCAAGTAAATGGCCTCTTCTGGCTCACCCATCCTGTGGACAGGGACATGACTTCCCATTTAACAAAAGGTTTCAAGGGGGAATCACACCCTGTTCTATTAATTATTTCCTGGGATAGCATTTCTATCAAATTAAATGGATAATTGCTAGGTATGAAAATATCCTTCATGATGTTGAGTTCAGTTTGGAATGGATTTTCTCCAAATACTTCTCAGGACAATCAAACAATTTGCCTCTTTAAATTGTACTTTCTTAACCAAGTAGGGTGACTGCTATCAAAATGTAATGATAAATTAGAATATGTCCATTTCCTATAAACACTTGATGTAAAACATGCATTTTTACTGTATTTACTAATATGCACATCCACAAAATCAATAAATGTATTGGATCATTTACTTTACTTATAAACCACAAAAATTTGGTAGTATTCATATAAGTAATAAAATCATTTAATTCATTGTCGCTTCCATTCCATAAAATGAAAATATCATGTAAAAATCTTAAACATGTAATTTTACTCCACTAGAAGTTGTCCTTAAACATAAGATCTAGCAATGCACACATCATGCCTTCATTAGAAAGTCACCTGCTAGTTGCTCTTTAAAGACAGTTTTCACTGTGGACCTCCAGAAGCAATGGTAGATCATTCTAATGGAGGCATAAACAATGCAGTTACAATTCATGGCCAAAACGTAGCTCCTATATTGGGGTTAAATTAGGTGCACAGTTGTTTTGACTTTTCATTAGAATGCGAATAATGCTACGGTGTCATTCATAATTTCTGACTTGTGATGTCACAAACAGAGATTTCTCTGTACAGTTATCAGAAGGGTAGAGAGAATGTTAAGACCTCACAAAATCTCCACCTACATATTGTACTAGATCTTTACACTATATATGTGTGCCAAATCCAGTTATAATAAAGACATACTCTGCATATGTTTTCCTCCCATCATTTTCACATTTCTTACTTATGAAGGGGGACTAATAATGCAAGACAGTTGTCAGTTTTTGTTATGTTAGACCATATATTTACACTGTGTGCGCTTGCCTTCTGAAAGATGCAATAGGTACTTAACATTTTAATTTGCATAATAATCTTTGAATGTACTGACTACAGAGGTCTTACATTGCCCACATTTGTCTTGATTTTATGCTCTGGTAAAATATGTTTTGCAGGTTCAAAGAGGCAGGCTATCCCACAGTCCCTTAAGGTACCACATTTGGTAGAAAACACAATTGTTCACACAATTTATGCTAAAATCCTTCTCAAAAAGGTAGGCATATTTCATTTGATCTTTTTGAATGAAATCATATTAATATTATTTGTTTATATTACTACCTTAACTATCACTAACTAATGTTTACATACAGTATGTTTTACATTTTACTAAATTACCTGCAATGATAACAAATGACAAAAATGTAGTACATATTCGGCTATAATTCCATGGTATAACAATCCAATTAAAATAAAGGCAAGTATCTCTTTTTAATCAAAATACAGCTATATAGTCCACAAGGCCACATGCTTAGCATTATATTTATTTAATTTCAATGATTATTAAATGTTGTATCTACCTTTGCAAAATGAAGACGTTTTAACTTGGAAAAAAGCAAACTAGGTATAAAAAAAACTGGCCATTTAAAATTACAAAGTATCATATAACAGAACACTGTCTTAAATTTTTTAGGCTATTAAAATGAGATTAAAGATGAGAAAAATCTATTCCTGTTTACAGGAACTGCTATCTGCTTAAGCATTATGCATGTTGTACTTGCATTTGTGCAGTGCAGAGTATGAAAGCCAGTAGCTGATAACCACTGGGGTTACAGAGTCTGGTAATTTTTTCTCACTTGCATTATTACTGCTGGCTGCAGAGAGTCTGCGTCTCATTCCACCTTCTTACTTCCCTTCACTCATTATTCATCTGTGCACATAGCATATCCTATACATTCAAGGAACTCATTACTGTTTTCACACTCACCACCTCTGTAGGGGTTCTAGCTCTAGTTGAATCTGCTCTTCATTTTGTAATGATATTTCTTTACACATGCCCTGATTCTCTCTGTCTTTTCTGCTTCACGGCATCTCTTCTTTTTTTTTGAGCATATTTTATTAAAAAGTTGCTTTTTCTGGTACATTATTTACCATAATAAAATAATTAAAAAGCTAGTAAAAATCTACTGCCAATCATTAGCGGACCGGAGTTCCGCTGTGGCGACCCCTAACCGGGAAAAGCCAAATAAGAACAACACACAGCAGATCTGCCTTTTTGCTGTATGGCTTATAGAATTACCCTTGTACACCAATTAAAAGGAATAGCAAAGTAAGCAGCATCATAAAGTAAAGCCCAAATACCTTCCTGAAATGCAAAGCAATGAAAATGCCAGGTACAATTACAGACAGTTGCATTTTGTTGTTGTTTTACAATACATCAAGTTCAGCTACTGCATGGCACCAGTACATTATTCTAAACTGAGACAATTCAGTTTCAGCATCAGATAATTTGGAGTAAAGAGCAAAGTACTTTGTGAATGAAAGCATATAAATAGCAGTGTATTATCTTTGAGAAATGAATTGAATAATCTATTTAAATAATAAAATCTGAACACATTGCTGTCATTTGCTATCGCCAAAGAAATGGATAACACTTTTTCCCATTGTTTGTTAACATTGCTTCAGAACTGACAATCTGTCCAGAGAAACTATTGTCAGCCATGACCCAGGACCTTCACAGGTGAAAAAAATGCTACTAACACCAGAAACTTTAATTTGAAATACAGGCATATTTACAAATTGAATACAAAGCAAAACACAATGTAATAAAATGGCTAACAAGAATAAAAGAAAGTAGCAATAACCTAAACCCTAGAATTGACACTAATCCATTTATATTAATTCATTTTTTGATACCTGGTTTATCCTATTCTATCTATCCTGGCAAACACTGGATATAAAAGTAGAGGAGCCAGTCCTGGATGGGAGACAGTTTAATGCAGACCAACAAGCACATATGTTCACAGACACAATAAAAAGATGACTAAACAGTGGCAGCTCATGGCATTGAACTGCAGCCGCCCCAGCTGTGAAGAAAAGACCATGGGCAGGATTCACGAAGCCTCCGTGTAAGAGTTATAACTTATACACGGAGGCTGCAGTTAAACGGAGTGATGTCAGCATGCTCTGCATATTCATGAGAGCATGCTGAATCACACCTAAGGCTAACACGGTCTGTGTAAGACAGTAGGGGGCGTGTCAATAGGCTGAGCCCTGTAAGCGGACACGCCCCCAGAAGAGTAAAAGTGCCCAAAGTAAACACCCACGACAGAGTCCATGGAAATGTGAATAAACACAACACAACACATGCCCCCACAGACTACGAACATAAAATGTACAAATTAACATCTCATAATTTTTTTTTAAATTGTAAAGATGTTTAACCGTGAGTGCGCTCGTTTGCGCGGGCGTGCCCATAGCGCAGCTACAGTTAGCAGTCAGTGGGAAAGCATATAAGAACTAAATATGCAAAATAAGCCAAGAAGCAATAGTGTAGCCGAAGAGATGTTGGCTGAAGAGCAGGCATTCATGGTTCGAGCCCCCAGAACACCAATTTTTATTTTTAGCAAAATAAGCACGAAACAAGTCCCTGACAAATATGTACACTTAAAATCACATGTTATGTAAAATGTAATGAAATAGCCCATTTATATTGAAGAAATGTGAGGTAACAAAACAATAAAAAATGCCAGATGTGCCCATAGCTGAGCTACAGTTTAACAGGGTGAGTGCATCTGCCCGTAGGTGAGCAGTGGTTTAACTCGTGCAAAATGAGTGCCCGTAGCTGAGCAGTGGTTTAACACACTGAATCTATGTGCCCCTAGCTGAGCTGAGCGTAATATGTGTGCTGATAGCCAAATGAGGCTTAAACCAGCGTACCCCGTTTGCGCAGAGCTGCGCACCGTGCAAACAAGCTAACCGACGGGCAATGTTGAGCAAGCCGTATCAAAACTGCCTTTACACAGACACACCCCTCAGCTTGTCTAGACAGTCATAAAAAATAAAAAGTAGTGGCCAGGTTCGAACCCAGGATACTATACACCATAGTCAAGGTACTGAACCACTAAGCCATGACAGCAGTACCTATAAATGCAATAATAGCAAATATATAGGAATGAATACAAACTGGAGCATGACAATGCAGGTTTAGTGAAGTTGATACAATTCCAAAATGGCCAATCACAGATATGTGCGGGAAAAATGGACTATATATGCCCCATAGGCGGGAATACACAGCATAAACAATTGTAGAACTGACTTGCAGCCAGAATGACAGGAGTAGGTGAGGGTAGCTGCTTTCGAGCACAGAGGTGGGGCGTTGAGGAGTCCAGATACATGGTCTGGCTCCTAGTCCACAATCATGAGGCCCAACTCATGCAGGGCCAGGTCCTGTGGGGAGCATATAGGGCTGAGGTGTGGGACCGGTTGGCTCATGATCACACCAGTGCCACAGGGATTCCAAGGACTGGTGAGCAGGTCCATCACCACCATGCGGACCTGAAGAGACACAAGCAGGACCAATTGAACCTTTGGATCCAGGAGGCCCGGCAAATGCCCAACGCGCCACTACTGAGTAAGTTACATTTAATTATGTATGTAAGAAATTAAACTAGCTGATATTATGGAGATGTGTATTCCAATATTACTTCATTTATATTACAGCTGCAGGTGTCAGTTCTGCGAACCGCAGAGCCTATGGCGATAGGCTGGTGCGGTTGTGCCACCAGGCAGGTCAGTAATCCACTACCAGTAACTGTAAAGAAATATAAAAGTATGACAGTTAGCAAAAGAGTGCAGTGTAGTCACTAAGTAATAAAATGTGCAAGTAACAGTGTAAAAGTGTTTGCAAGTATTGCTTGATTACAAAAGTGTGTTGCAGTCTGTAATCCAAACAGAAAAATGAAAATGTCTGACATAAATTCTGAAATAAAGATGCCCCACCTGTAAGAAAATAGTACACAACCTGCAGCAGGCTGAAAAGTACAGCTGCAGAAGATGATCAAATCACATGTGTGAAATATATCCCTGTTGAAATACTGAAACATGACAGAAGTGAGACTGCTGGAAAGGATTGTAATAACTACAGGTAAAACATGTCAATAAAGCCTAGAAGTAAGTACCATCCTGAATAGTGAAATGAAAACAAGTGAGAGAGTGTGAGAAAGTGTCATGAATCCAGCAATACAGTAGTAATAACCCTGAATAAAGTATACTGCAGTCAGTACAGAATGAAATGCATGTGAGAATCAAAACCAAACAGCGAAATCTGTTCAAAGTGTTGCTGCATCTGGAATGTGTATCCCAAAATCTGGATATGTTGCTCTCAGTCTGCAATATGCAGATAGTATGATTGTCTGATATACCAAACATCCACACTTGTCTATAGCTATATAAAGCAAATGTAGCAGGATGATGTAGCTGAACAAAGCTAGATATGAATGTGTATGAAGAACAATAAAATGTATATTGATGCTGCAGTAACAGTCCTATCACCAAGTTGAAGTAGTTATCATATAGGAAACTGTAGTTAGAACAGTAGTGTGTATATATGTGCAGCTATTAGAAATGTACAGCATATGTATTGGTATTCGAAGGTGTTAATATTATTTTCTTCACCCCACCCTATAACCACATATAACCCATTCCACGTGAAAATGGTATGTGCAATCACAATTAACACCCCTGGACATTTGTCCTGTTAGGTCATATGTATTTGCATGTCCGTTGATGCATCTGCCCTGTTCATACATCCAAACCTGATGGCCTGTTGCCATAAAATCAACCCTGCATGTTGTTGGAATGTGTATTGCAGTTCAAATTATGCATGTGTTATGCTCGCTGTTCAATGGTGTGAATATCTGGGTGTTTGGTTAATGGGAATACTAATGCATGCTGTTACAACTAATTGTGAATGGTATTATATGTCACTAACTCAAACTGTCATGACATAATGCAAAACATAAGACGACAGAGAAGGCGGGTTCCAGCGGACCCACCTCTCCCACCTCAGCTGGCGAGTGCACCTGGCACTAGTGCCCAGTCTGGACCCTCCTCCGGTGGCCCTGTGCCACCTGTGGGTGGAAGCACTGCAGGGGATGGGGCTCATCCCCCCTCTGCAAGCATGGCCAGAGGAGAACCACCACTCACCCTCCCTAGAGTCCGGACTGTGGTGCATAGGGAGATCCGGGACTCTGTTCTCGAGCCCCTATGCCAGCTTGAGGCACAGGTGGCACAACTTACGGGCATGCCTGTTGCCCGGCCTACACAGCCCCCATCACAGCCCCATCCTGGGCAGTGAAGGAACGGTGGCAACTGCCTATGGGTGGGGATATCAGTTCCACTGTTGCCATCTCTGGGCTCATGGGCTCTGGATATCCAAACCTCCGTCCCCGTCAATTGTGTAACCCCCCGACACGTGTCATACACCACCCCTGTATGCGTCTTGTTTGTCTTGTCTGTTTACCTACCCAACCTACCTCCCCAGCTATACCGACTTCCTTCACCTGACATACCACTCCCACCTGAAAAAAAAAAAAAAAAAAAAAGGGCACTCTGTACCCACAAAAAATTACGCCCATACATAGCTGCCCATTCCGCACACATGTCTGCTGGACATGGAAACTATCAATTACAATTGGCTGTACAACAAGTATTATTGGTGTCTTGACACCTCTCTCAGGAGTGGAAGGTTTCAAATGTCACACCAAATTACATACATATGCACAGCTGTTGCTGATGAAGAAATGGGCAGCTATGGGCCTTACCTGCATCCCTCCTGCAAATCCCAAGCTTGTTTCCCTGCTGTCTTACCCTCTTTGTGACCCCTTTTTCACCACTTTCCTGTCTCCCCATTTTCATTTCTTTCAAAGAAAATAGCGCAGGTGTGCGCCAGAGTAAGCACTGTTAAGAGGTTGTAAGCGGGTGTGCGCATGTGTGCGCAGAGCTAAACGCCAGTGCGCATGCGTGAGCTCCACGCAAACCAGTGCTAACCCAGTTACAACTGCTTAAAAGTGCCTTAGTCACTCTGATTGACAGATCCTGTAGTCAATTCAAATACAAAATAAAATTCCACTGTCAGTCCCGAACCCAGGACCTTGGAAATAGTAGTCTGTATGACCTACCACTAAGCCATGACTCTTATACAAGAACATTGTGCTAAAATGAATATAACATGTAATAGTAGGGATGAATGTAAAGGGAATATAGGATGTGTAGTACACAAAGCATGTCATTTAGAATTACTGTCAAAACTACTGGATTCCCATAATAGTAGTGTGTGAAAAGAAACAGCCATGCTAGTTGGTAGCTTGAAGGTAATAATGTCAGTTAATGTACATATATAAATGTATGTATATTTACATATATATATATATATATATATATATATATATATATATATATATATATATGTATATAAATATATATCTATATATAGTTGTAGGTGTCATTGTGCATACACACTTACTACAGGGAACAGGAGAGAGGAATGGAGAAATCTGAATCTACAACACAGCCTGAATCATGAGAGAGATACTAACCTTTACACTCACAGAGCAGTGTCCACAGCATACCAAATTGGTCCCCGCCCTTACAATCTGAAAGGGCAACGCCTATCTCACATACCCTTTTATAGCACTGTCCTGAAATCACAGTGAGAACTGCAATCAGTATACAACTGGCTGCATGCAATTAGCAAATGCTGGCTTACAATTGGTGCAGAGGCCATCACATGGACCTATGCAGATACCTACAAAAGCATCCAGTACTAACACTCCACACATGCAATACATTCATTGCACTGTCTGGAAGCAGACAGAGGGAGACAGACAGAGAGAAAAAAAAACAAAAAAAAACACACGCTACACACTGTGACTCTAAGCTGTCAGCAGTGACAGTAGCAGCAGGAAGCAGAAGCAGTGGTAACGCAACCAGCTGCGACAAACACAGGTAATGCAAAGTAGCAGGTTAATAGTCTGCATACTGTGAACCCTCCAAATGTGTCATAGGTCTGTATCTATAGGTATGTCCATGTGATATGTTGTGTGTACGTAGTTCCACCAAAAGGGGATGACTATACATTATATGTCAATCAGTGTTAGGCCATGATCCTGGCAGCAGTTGTCTGTGCGTTGCCCTCAGCAATGGCTGTAGTGACTGTTTTGAAAGGTCAGCCAGGTTCAAAAGGCAGGATCAGCCCATCACAAAGGCAAACTGGCTGGGAACAAGTGTCTGTAGGTACCCGATATCACTGCATATGCATCCCATACTAAATAATTCCATAGCTTAGCAGACTAGGCCGGTTATGCATATGATGTGGTAGTTCCCAGGGTCAGTAGAGGTGCTTCCTTAGTGGTGTGGGACCACTGTTGCTGTATGCCAGTGTCCAGGTACATATCCTGTAGTACGGCCAAGATTAATTATCAGTCTTATATGCGGTTGTATGTTCTCTTGGAGTGCATGTAGCACACATCCAGGGATACCATCAGGTCACAGTGATGCTGTGTGTTCTGCTTTGCTGAGGGCGGCCCTCACCTGGACATGTGAGATGATAGGGAGGTTACATACATCTGTGATAAGTATTTCAACTGGAGGGGGAGAAGGAAGGGGGATACGTCCACCGAACCTGTCTGCAAGAATGTTGCCAATATCTGTGTGTTTGGTGAATGTTAAGTAGGTGTGTATTAACGCAGAGCATATCTGAGGCATTTGGTCCATATGTGTAACATAACTGAAGAAGGCCTTGTGGTTATCCATAGTGTTTGTGGCCATTTCCCTCCCAGAGTAGGCCGTGGCCATTGTTATGAGAGACCGTAGCGTAGTACCAGTGCTGACCACAGATGCCTTCCCTTAATGTGAATCTGCTCTGTCCTGCAGTAGCCTCCTGCTATTGTTACACAATCTGCCTCTGTCTGGGGTCCACCGGACAGGATGCCTAACCTTTGTGCATAGGGTCTGGGTTAGAAATGTGTGTGCAAGTTCTATGCAATTTGTGGGATGTCCGTGGTAAGCATTTGCAAAGGGGTCAGCAGTGTGGGTTGTGGCTTCCACTGGCCCAGTGTGCTGCATGGATACCATCTCAGTCCTAACAAGTGAATAACTGTCTAATCACATACATATCAAAGTAGTCTACTGTGCTGGTGGTGGTGGTGGGATATGTATATCCAGGCCGAGTAACTTGTGTCCACATCACACTAGTGGATGGCGTCCCACATTCAGTACCTTGGGATGAACCCCCAGAGTGAGGTTGTGCATTGGACCTGTCAGTGTGTGCTGACCGATGGGGCATGCTACTATGTTGTGTGGAATATGGCAGGTATTGTTGCACAGGTGTTGGCTGAGCACTGATATCTGGCCATGTACTTGTGTATCCACCACGAGACACACACATGCAACATATGGGAGTAGTAGTATATCACTACACATGAGTATCATGTATAGTATGTGTGCCATATATTGCTGACATAGTCTGCTGATATCCTGTATGTGTTCTCTTCCAGGGAGATGGCGCGTCAGCATAATCCCACGTACTCTGCAGCGGAAGATGAGGAGATACAACAGAGCCTGGTGCGGGAGTATGACATACTGTTTTCACGCACCAGTCAGAATCAGCAGGAGAGGGCTGCACTGTGGAAAGACCTTGTCCATAGGGTAAATGACATTGGCACGCATAATAGGACATACGAGCAGGTACGACATCACTGCAGTGATTTAATCAGAAATGTCCGTCAGCGTGCGTCGGATATCCACAGGCAACAGGTTGCCACAGGAGGTGGGGTGGCCACACATCCCCCCCTCACCAGACTGGAGGGGCTACTCCTAAGTGTTGTGGCTCCAGCCCCAGAACAGCAACAGCAATACACCTGCATCATGATGGAGGCTGGATCCACACAGCAGCACGACATGGAGCATGCAGGTAATATGCCATATGTACAATTGACTATTCTGTACACTGTTAGTTAATGCATGTGTAAGGTGCATCCGTGGTATGTAGTGGTCATCATAGTATGTAATTGTGCATGTGTGATACTGGCAATATCAGCAGCTGACGTGTGAAAGGCAACTGGTGTACTACTGCACTGTATCATATGCAGTATCAATGGCACAGTTGTGCCCACTGACATTAATCTCATCATTTCTGCAGGTCCCTCTGGGGTTACAGCAAGGCAGGCCATCCATGCTGGTGAGTGTGTTTAACAACACCTGTAATAGTCCTGATAGTGCTAGTAACACTAGTGTAACTCAGTAGTGCTCTGTGTGTATACTGTGGGGTGTGCATGTGTGCAGGTGTGCCTGTGCCCATGTGTGCATGTGTGCAGGTGTGCCTGTGTCCACTTGTGCATGTGTGCCTGTGTCCACGTGTCCACGTGTGCATGTGTGCATGTGTGCCTGTGTCCACGTGTGCATGTGTGCATGTGTACACGTGACCACGTGTGCATGTGTGCATGTGTCCATGTGTGCATGTGTCCACGTGTGCATGTGTCCAGGTGTGCATGGCTGCATGTGTGCATGTGTGCCTGTGTGCATATGTGCATGTGTGCATGTGTCCACGTGTGCATGTCTGCATGTGTGCCTGTGTGCATGTGTGCCTGTGTCCATGTGTGTATGTGTGCCTGTGTCCATGTGTGCATGTGTGCATGTGTCCATGTGTGCATGTGTGCATAAGTGCATCACTGGTAACAAAGTGTGGACACTGTAAACTGTGTTTCCTGTCTTCCTCCCACAGGTTCTGGTGCTGCTCTGGTGTCCTGCAGCAGGGAACCTGAATCTGGTGCCACAGGTACTGGTAATGATGATATCTGTGTAATGGTACTGGAAGGTGTGTCAGGGTTCGCCATTGGTCAGCCAATGACAGTACACAGCTGTCAACCCCATCATTGCGCACAGTCATCCTGCCAGTACATCCTTTGTCACCATTGTCCCTAGGTGATGGACAGGATACAGTGGGCATTGACCAGGGTAATGTGGTATCTGTGGCACATGCTTCCCCACACAGCAGCCATGGGCAGGGTCCTGCGATGGTACCACACAGACAGTTGCCCATGGGTTCTCGTGGGAGCATCCGTGGACGTACTGCCTCTGGCAGACGTGCCCAAAGAGGTCTGTCAACCTCAGCTATGTTTCAGGCTGTCATGCAGGCACAGTCGCGTATGGAAAGGTACACCAGACAGGGTCTGAGGGAGCTGAGAGCATGTTGCACAGCCATGACTGACAGTATGCGTGACATCGCAGATGCTATCCATAATTTCACCGATGTCATAGACAGACGTTGTGGGGACATATTACAGCAGTTCCACAACCAAATGTCCATGAGCCAGGGCAATGGTGGGCGGTTGCAGCGTCGACGTGGCCGTATGCCAGCAACAGCAGCAGCTGGCAGTCGGCGTGGACGACAACAGGCCCACGCACGCCCCGATAGTGCCAGCAGCAGCCCCAGCAATGCTGGGTCTGTGCTGTCATTGGAACGCCCCAGGAAACCACGTGCATGTGGCTCTGGACAGTCCCAACAGGAACCTGTGTCCAATCAACACACTCCCACTTCTGATGACAGTACCCAGTCTGGCTTAGTACTGGATACGGTCCATAGCACCCCTGCCAGCCACAGGTACCATGTCCGTGCCCACAGACACTGATCTGTATGACCTGCCAGGTGCAGTCTGTGGCTGTCCACAAACCCCTGTATATGGCAGCCATGAGGTGGAACTGTGTGCGTGCATACACACATGCGAAATGTTAACACCTAGGGCGACCACATACACGCACACACTGCACCAACAGTGCCCCACCCTGTACTGCTGCCCCTCACCAACACACATACACACACATGTCAATTGGTGGTATCAATGGCAGACTCAGGCATACCTAATTCACACCCTGTGCATATGATGACACTGTGCCACCTCCTGCAATCTCCAACATCATTGCAGGAACAGGTAAACATGTTGCTGATGCACAGGGTGACTACATAGAAGTGTATTAGTAGTATCATGTTGGTAACAGTACAGTGTGCTGATATGACTGTGTGTATATCCCAGCATGCCTGATGCAGTAACCGTATAAATGTCTTGAATTGTTATCTGCACCCATAGTACCTACCAAAGTGTAACAGCTGCACATAGTTGCATGCTGGTGGTAAGGATGTCAACAGATAGCCGCATACATGGGTAGCACAGGGGGGAAGCTAACACAAGTAGTGATATGCAATGGTGGACATGTACAGTAATGGTGTCAAGTTGCCCACAATGACTATGCAATGTGGATGTTTGTGCATGTTATGTGTGCAGTACCAATGTAATCCAAATCACAATTAACTATGACATAATATCAGTTCTACCATGGGCATCTGCGCTGTGTATTCCTGGGTACATGTTGATAGTGCCTACATATTTGCATTGTTACTTACTGTTAGTGTTAGCCCTTCTTTGTTGTACAATGAACTACTTCCAGCCCTGCTTACTGTAGCTTTGTTTGCATGCATGTTCACTTGGGGTTCCCTGGAACACTGCTTACACCTGCAATGCAGAGTTACAGTGCTTCTGTGGACTCCTAGTGACATCTGCATAGCGTACGATACGTATGTCAGGTTTACACATGGCAGAACGTCACTGCCCATCCTGTTCGCATGTACGTTGCCTGTGACACATTGCACATGTCTTACCTGGCATTTACCCACATGTGCAGTCATATATGCCAGTGCTATGAAGCAGTACACCCACACATACACACCTTCAGTATGTTGTTCCCCATTGGCCCTATGTGTTGGTACTCACCATGGCTATGAAGCAGTACACCCACACATACACACCTTCAGTATGTTGTTCCCCATTGGCCCTATGTGTTGGTACTCACCATGGCAATCACAGTACTAGGGTAGCATGTGCAAAGGTAACCTGTGAATCACCTCTATGGTCCAGTTGTGGTTTATGTGAGTCATGTGGCAATGTCACAGCTGCCACGTGTATGCAGTGAGCCATCACCCTTGGCCAGGAACGTACAACACATGTGTGGGATGCCACCACATAGCCAATCTGGGGACTGAGCTCTGTGAACCCAGTAATGCCATACCCTGTCAGGTGGCATGTCATATTACAGTGACTACAATACAAGTCAGACATAGACACGCACTGACAGCATGCTGAACACACTGGGGCATATGTGGGTACTCAGAATAGCATCCTGCCTGAGCATCACACACCTCCGCAGCTGGCACACAGGCATATGTTCCGTCGGAACAGAGCACATGCCACACATGGAACACACATCCCGTGTGCCACACACTCACAGCCTGTAGGGCTACACAACACACCTGCTACAGATGTGTCGGGTACCTGTCTTGGGTGCTGCACTGGGGTCCCGCTCAACAGGCTGTAACTGGTGAAGGTCACAGTGATATGCCTCAGGGGCACTATGGTCCACCACAGAACACATGCATACAGGTCAGTCAGAGGCATGGACACATATGACTCACTCATTGACCATGCCACTATGGATGACCTGAGACATACCTCCCTGGACTACATGATAGGGAACATAGAATGGATCTCTCAGCATGTGGCATGGGCCAGTATGAGCCTGATCTTGGTTGCCAACATACCCTCACCAGGTATGCTACCACTATATGTAGGAAGGGTGTTGTATGTCTACATTCTGCTCAGTCTCCAATGTCATTCATAGGGTATCCGCTGGCTGTCAACGTGTGCTAACATGTTAGGGAAGCCACAATGATGTGCAAGGGTCAGCTTGCACGTGACACCCATGGCCCGATGTATATTGGCGAAGCTCCTTGATACACACATACTGCCTTATGCTGCAGGACATGGATTACATAGCCACCTCCATGGGTATCACACAGGTTAGGACACTAACAGTGCTGCTACACAACACCAGCAGTGTACACCGCAAGATGCATGCACTGGACACTGTCCTCAGCATGGTGAACTGCAATGTCTGTGCAGTACCAGAGTCCTGATTCATGGCTCACAGGTGTAACCCATCACTGACAGGTTATGCCTCATACCATGCCTGTCGTCCCCTACACATGTAACACACATGGACAGGGGGGTGGTATCCCAAGGCACCACAGATACACACACCTCCAGGTTGTTGGCACAGCACAAAGCATCAGGGCCTAATCATGTGCAGCTAACAGTGTGTCGGACTGCCATCTGGTTCATAGCCTGGCACACACAACCCTCCCATACACAGGAAAACCACCTATCCTCCATAACAACACTGGCAATATGACAGTCTCAAGAACTGTCTTTATATGGCTGGACTGCATCCAGCCAAACATTGTGTGTGAGCATTACTGTAGCTACAACACACTAGTTGAAGGGTTCACAGCATGTGGTCACTGAACTGCAGTGGAATGACATGTTACCACTCCCACAATAAGTGGGAACATGCAGCACCTGTACATCAACTACATGTAGACTATATGTCCCAGACCAGATGTGTATCCCCTGCTGTAGGTATTTTACCATATACACCCACACTGTATAGACACATACCACGTGCGGCCCCTGCACAGTAAGACACAGTCATATTAGTATACATTGCAAATACCATTTATCCACTCGAGGCATGTGTCAGACATGGTAACTACTGCAGGTCACAGGTATTTATGTGTATGTGTCACACACATACATCATGTGTGCAATGCCATTGCTGGTTTGGCAATGGCATGCATTGTTATGCACAAAGACCCACACAAGGTCATAATGTGTGACACAACCACACTTGGCAGTTGTGGGTTACCAAATCATACCTATCTGTACTCTGACAATGGTAATAAACCCAGTAGCAGAGCGCACTATTGGCATTACTGGCCAACTAGCCCTGTTTGGCTGTGCTGATAGTGTGGTGACATCCCCTGTGTTTAATGGGGGAATATGCAGCATCTGGTGTATTTTAGTATCTGCCAAAAGGATCTGTTCTTTCACACTTGCATTTACACACACCCTACTACCCCCGCACACACACACACACACACGTGCCGGATTCATACCCCTACCTAGCTAAGGTCACGACACGTGAGAGAGATGCATTAGCAAAGCGCACTATTCGGATTACTAGATGGTTCCTCTTCTCTGGCTGTACTTATAGGGTGCTGACATCATCAGTGTTTTGAAAGGGTAATGTGCATCAGGTAGTGTGATCTCCTGATTGCCAAAACTAACATGTTTTTCATACAGAAATGCACACAAACAAACTTCCCACATTCAAACACACACACACTTGCAGGTTTCAAACCCCTACCTAAATATGCTATGGCACTTGAGAGTGACGATGTAGCAGGTTGCGCTATTCTGATTACTGGCAGATGTATCTTCTCCAGCTGTATGTATAGGGTACTGTCATCATCACTGTTTGGAAAGGGTAATGTGCATCATGTAGTGTGATCTCCTGATTTCAAAAAAGCACAGGTTTTTCATACAGAATTGCACACACACACAGAGTCTCCACATCCAAACACACACACATGCCATTTACAGGTTTCAAACTCCTACCTAACTATATTATGACACTCGGAAGAGATGCATTAGCCGAGTGCGCTATTCGAATTACTCGGAGGTTTCCCTTCTCCTGCTGTACTTATAGGGTGCTGACATCATCCGTGCTGAGACAGGGGAATGTGCATCCTGTAGAGTGCTTTCACAGATGCCAAAAGGGACATCTCCCTCATACAGACTTGCACATACACTAACCCCCTCCACACACACTGAGCATTTGCAGGATTCAAACCCCTTTAACTATGTTATGACAGTCAAGACGGACGCCTTAGCAGAGCGTGCTATTCACATTACTGGGAGGTTTCCCTTCTCCTGCTATACTTATAGGGTGCTGACATCACCAGTGTTTAGAAAGGGGAATGTGCATCCTGTAGTGTGTTCTCCTAGTTGCCAAAAGAGATATTTCTTTCATACAGTCTTGAGCACACACTAACCCCCTCCACAAACACTGAGCATTTCCAGGATTCAAACCCCTACCTAATTATGACATTCAAGACGGACGTATTAGCAGAGTGCACTATTCGCATTACTGGGAGGTTTCCCTTCTCCTGCTGTACTTATAGGGTGCTGACATCATCAGTGTTTAGAAAGGGGAATGTGCATCCTGTAGTGTGTTCTCCTAGTTGCCAAAAGGGATATTTCCTTCTTACAGACTTGCACACACACTAACCCCCTCCACACACACTGAGCATTTACAGGATTCAAACCCCTACCAAACTATGTTATGAAAGTCGAGACGGACGCCTTAGCAAAGCGCGCTATTTACATTACTGGGCACTTTATCTTCTCCTGCTGTACTTATAGGGTGCTGACATCATCAGTGTTTAGAAAGGGGAATGTGAATCCTGTAGTGTGTTTTCCCAGTTGCCAAAAAGGACATTTCCCTCTCTCAACCTTTCACCAGTGTTTAGAAAGGGGAATGTGCATCCTGTCGTGTGTTCTCCTAGTTGCCAAAAGGGATATTTCCTTCATACAGGCTTGCACACACACAAACCCCACTCACACTGAGCATTTGCAGGATTCAAACCCCTACCTAACTATATTATGACACTTGAGGGAAACACATTAGCAGAGCGCACTATCCGAATTACTGTGCATCTATTTTGCACCTGCAGTATTTATAGGGTGCTGACATCTTTATTTCTACAGAGGTATGTACATCTAGTACTACCTGTCAGGTGGGGGATAGCATATATATGTATTTGCAGCCACCTACGTCAGGGTCGGATATGCACATCGCACTGGCAGGTTATGTTCTATACCATGTTTTGTGACCACAGGACCTGTAACACACAACACAACCAGTCCAGAACACCACACCCACATCCAGGACACACACTTAGTTTCCCTGGGAACAGTGCCGGGATATGCAGGTGTTCACATACACCATTCCAGTTGTTAACATCAGGTACAGGCATATTGTGTGTAAGAACTACTCAGGCCTCTACCACTTTACCCTACACCCACTACAATTTGTGGGTCCATGTGCTATGGCAGAACCACACACCGCAGCCACATGGGGGAATACATATTTCACCTGTCCATCTGCAATGTGGGTACTCACTGTTCCACACCAGAGGTAGACCACCATTGTTGATCTCTGACCATACCCACCTTTCCCTGGACATCCATATCCCATCTCCATCCCCAGGCAAGGTTGTCACTGCACACAAACTGTATTTAGCACAAGCAGACTCTACAATTGTGAAGACTGGGGTGGACGACTTCAGAGGACCCATGCTGGGGGACTATACTGGCCACTCAGCATAATCCTTGACAACTGCATTCTATGAGCATGTGTACGGTTTGCATTGATTATGCTATCCCACATATACCCATGAGTGCTCCACAACAAGACACCTGTCAGGTGTACACCAGCCATATATGAGCCATACAACAGACAGAGTGAGCTAATACATTGCAGAGCTGTAGCCCACAGAGGGAGGACATCTGTGAACAGTTCCAGCACAGCACTTCATTCACACATGATCATTACAACACAGTGTTGACAGTGGAATTGTCCAGAGAATGCAGATAAGGCTCCCCTCAGTCTGTTATTGACAGACACTTACTGTTAGAGATCCTCAGCAACCCTCTTCCAGCACACACCGACAACATGGCTGTGGCTTAGCACATTCAATCCCTGGGACCTCCACGGTGCCCCTGCTTGACAGAGGCACAGCTCACTAGCCTCACATGTTGCCTTATGTGACCTACTTTACAATGGCACAGTAGCCTACTGTACTGGGGATGCAGATGCCAAGCACACTCTGGCTGAGCTGTCATTCCCTAGGGCAACAAGGCTAGTATTGACCTCTACACCCATATGTTCAATTGTCGGATGCACAATATTTGTTGTGCTGTTCTACTGTTTGCAGGTCTTTATTGCCATAGCATTCCCTGTTCCTATGACCAACTTGTGTATCTGTGGAAGATGTTTGCATATGACGGCGATCCACTATATCACTTATGTCTCTGTAGTCATTTACTGTGTGCACTGGGAAGATTGCTGTGTTGTGGTTGGTTCCTGGACTAACACGTACAAATACCAGATATGTGTGGCCAACTGCTAAATGGAGATATGGCCCAAGTGTGTGAGCATGCCCAGTTCAGCCTTTCCATGGCATGTTGTCTGACATATGCCTCATTTATCAAAGTGTGCAAGCATGCCCAGTGTGAGCTTTCCATATGTTGCACTCTGAAGTCCACCACATATTTGGGTGTGTGTGAACTTCAACAATATCTCACGTTTACGGGTTGTGTGTTGGGTGTCATGTTGTGTACTAACTGGCCAACTGCTTCGTGTCTGCCACAACAGGGATTATACTGTGCCTGCAGGGATTGCATGGGATACTTTGCAGACAGTTCTCAACAAACTTTCATAATGACCTAACACTGTAGTACTGTATAGTGTACTGGTTCAGTACTTTCACTGTGGTGGACAGTATCCTGGGCTTTAGTCCTATGACTGCTTGACATCTTCATAGTGAGCACAACAAACTGTGCAGGGGCCAGTTGTGCACGTATGACCATGTTGCATTATGTTCAGATATGGACTACCTACACCAGGCTCGTCCAATATTGGTAGTGTATTCCACAACATGGGTGGACATTGGCAAACACTAGCGATGTTCCCTAGGCCATTTCTGATGCTAGTCACAGGGTGTGTTTGTCCTTCGACACACATTGTAACTGGAGTTTGCCATGACATATGTCATGGTTAGTATACTGTGCATCCGTCTACCTCTGACATAACAGTGATACCCAGGGTTAGCCTACCATCTCCCATCCACTCATCAGGATTCCTCTTGAGGGGTGTCGATAAATGACTCTCTGGCTGACCTGTACCAGGAGTTTACTGAAGAGTGGGGGTGCTTTCTGTGTTATGGAACATTCTGTACAGCTTGTCCTATGTATGTCAGTGCTGGGGTTCAGGTCTCTCATGTGCATAGCTCACTGCCATTCAGATTGTACAAGGTGCAGCATGTTCATTGATTCCAGGTTGGACATGGCTTCATAAATCAGGCACAGCTTGCCTGTAGCTGGGCAGTATGGCAGTGTGTGGGGCTGCAGTTTGTTTACTCAGGCAACACATGGCATCTGTTCATGCTCTTTGCTACTCCTGGTCGGGTACTGCTGTGGACTTTACAGTTGATGGAGGTGTCTGCTGAGGTATATCCCACAGGGGCTATTGTAGTCAATTGTGACGCTGATGGAGGATGACTGCAGAGCCACAGTGACATCCCCTTATCTACATCTGCCAACCTTCATGTTTGGGTGGGTATATAGTATATGTTTCTGCGAACACTACAGCCACATGTTTGTCCAGTGCAGGATATCTATCACCTTTTGTACCCAGGTCTCACATTACATGTTAGGTACGTCATGGGTTAACACCTGTGTGGTAATTTGTGGGCACTTACTGTATATCCACGGTGGTTGTCTATACACAGTTCTGCAATTAGCTTGCTGACACGGCTATGGCTCCAGTTGTCTGTTTGTAGGTGGCCCTTTTGTGGGTTGCTTGTGTCAGCTGGGGGTCGGACATGGTGGGCTGTTTGTACTCCTCTGCATACATGTTCAGTCACAGTCCTTCCATGTTGGCCTATACCTATGGGACATATATACAGAACGGGGGGGGCAGGACCAGGCCTTGTGGGATGCCACTCATATCTGCTTTGTAGTCTGACATGGATGCGGCATGTCTGACCATGTCAGTTCTGTCCTTGGTCTGGTTTGCAACCCCTCTACTGACATAGGGATATATATTTAAGCTGGTGAACATATCCATACTGAACTCGTACGGTATTGTCTAGAAGCATGTGCATGGTCCAGCTACGCTGTGTGGACCACATTGCCCTCATCAATGACCTTAATGACTGCTTCAAATGGGTCAAACATGTTTAGGGGCAGGATCTGCAGTTACGACAGCCACACTGTGTAGGGTCCAGTATCAGTAGGTCCACAATAGCCTTCTGTCTGCGGTACATACTGATCCTTTCCATAGCTGTGCAGACCAAGCTTGTCAGGATCCTGGGGTGGTAGTTTGCAGTATCCATTCAGGCAACACCTTTGTTGTGAAGGACCACTGTTGTTGTACACTGCTCTTTGGGTACATATCCTGTGGTAAGGCTGACATTGGGCAGTAGTGTGATTTGGCATTCCATTATTCTTGGAGTCCATGTTGGCCTCAGCCCAGGACACCATCACATACCTTTGCTGCTGTGTGTTTTGCTTTGCAGATGATGGCTGTTACCTCAGCATCTGCAATGTCATTGGACCAGCAGTCTGCTGGGATAGATATTTTGCACTCTGGGGGGGGGGGGTGTTTGCACTGCACCTGTCAGGTTGTATGTTAGCAATATGTGTGTGTGTTTGGTATGTTGTTTGTAATATCTGTGTGATTCGGAGCATATCTGTGGATGCCCAACATGGTTCCTACCATCAGTTAGGTAAGCCTTGTGATTATCCTTAGTGTCCTGTACATTTTGTATCTTCATAGGTTCATGGGATCATACTAGGCTATCCACCCTAGGGCATTAGTAAGCCTAGCCAGAGTGTGTGTGTCTTTCGCCACCCCTTGCTATGTTTCTATTATGGCCATTTATGAATTTCTTTACTGTGCCTCTGTCTGGTCGTGACACAGTGAAGACCGCCAGTATACATGTACGATCATCCATCCACTTGGCAATATTCCTGTTGAGGGGTGTCAGTGAGGGGCTCTGCCTAACATGGATTGGGATCCTGTTTCTGGGTGTGGGGAGCCTCTGGGTTATGTATCTGTCCCACCAGCACATCTTATTTCATTATGTGTTGAGGCTGACATCTGTCACTCTCACAGCTCCAATGGCTTTGATTTCCTGTGGTGGAGCATGTCCATTACTCCTGTGTTGGACATAGCCTTGTACAACAGACATACAATGCCTCTGTGTAGTCAGTCTGTGACTGCATTCAGCTGGAGTGTCTACAGCCAGGCAGCATATGACATATATTTCACACCCTTTATCCTCTTGGTGGGGTAACTATGTGGTCTTCCGAACCACTGCAGGTGTCACGTACGGTACATCCCATATGAGTCATTGTACTAGATTGTGGGTCTGATAAGGGAACAGTACAGCGGCACAGTGACCTCTGTTGATGTAGATGTGAATCCTTTCATGATACAGTGTCCAATATCGACAATCTTCCTAGCCACATTGGCATTGTGAGTGTCACATGACAGATTACTGTCGACTTGTGTCCCTAGGTCCCTGATTACTCCTTGCATACATAATGGTTTGCCACCTATGTGTTAATTTGTGTGTACCTTGTCTGGTATTTGGTGGGACATTCATACTGTCCAGTGTCTTTAGGATGTCTGGGTGGAGTTCTTGTGTGTGAGAGTGTGGTCTGTCGCATGCTACAGACTGTACAGCAGTTTGGACTACACTTAGGTGCACATGAGTGGTCTCCGCTGCTTTGTGCATTGTCAGTTACCTGGCCATATGGGTGCCTGTGCTGCATATGGATACTCCCCCTCCTTTGATGTTTTGGTCCAGGTGTTGGGGCCATAACACATGATATGTGGTATAACCTAGTAGTGCTGGTGTGCTATCACTAGGCTTGCAGCAGGCTTCTGTCACTGCACAGACATCGATGTTCTCCATAATGGGAAGTGCCTCAGGGGCATGCATATTGCAGTTGACACATCTGGCATTGGTCAGCATTACCCTTATGTTTCCTACCACTTATGTTTTCTAGGGTGGTGGGTAGTCTTTTTGGCCTTGCCTACATACGGCTCTATGGAGGTGGCAAAGGCCTTATCCAGTATCCAGACGCACAGGGGTAACAGGTGCAAGCCATCCCTGGAAAAGCAGCATGGCTTGTCATGCTTGACATCTCAAGCAGACAGACATTAGACCCTCTTGGACTGACAGCTGTAACTGTGCCAGCTGTTAAACATGATCATTCTGTGTTTGTACTGTGGCATCATTCTTGGTGAGGGTTGGATGCTGCACACAGCCAGTGTCATACCGGCCTGGGGTACATACTCAGAGGGATCATCCATGTCTCTTTTCATGTAGACCAGGGAGGTACATCTCAGGTCATTCACACCAGCATGGACATTGAGTGCATCATATTTCTGGTTGCTTTGGGGTGACCTGCGTACTTCTGTCATGTGGCATTCTGTGGCAGCCTACAGGCAGCTTACTCTACCCTTTCCCTTGTTCAGTCTGGTGAGTGGGACAGCAGTGTGTCTGCCTATACAGACACCTATTACAACTGTATCAGGCATGTTGTTTCTCCTTCTGGCCTGTGACTGTTTGGCACACCAGCTTTGTGTACTATTCGTTGCATGTGCTATGTTTGGAGGTTGTGGTTGCTTGTGATCTGCTTTGGAGGCTTCTGTTGGTGTGGTGTGTTTGTAATTAGGGCCTCCGGGAATATTTTTCTGTGTTTATGTGTTTGGTTTACAGTTGTGGTAGGTCTATGTGGGACTGGGTTTGTGGTGTATGTGGTTACCTTCTCCTCCTGGCTAGTTTTGACAGTACTGAGTTGGTGGAGCTCAACCTCTGGTTTGGATACATGGTTGCATCTATCACATATATTTGTATTTATTGGGGGGTGTTGTGGTTGTCTGTGTACTTGGGACAGGTGTCACATTGCCTCTGGATTCATAGATTCTACTTGTTGTGGCTGGACTTAGTGGATTGTATGTGTGGACATATGTTATTGCCATACTACTGGTCAGTGATTACTTCCCTTTTTATGTTTGCTCTATCATGTGGTAGCTTCCTCATTCTCTTGCATGGTTTGGTAATGGCTGGAGTCCAGCATGCCAGATGCCTGCATGTATGGCATTGTGTGTTGTTGTTATTTGTGATTGCATACTCCAAGCATTCCTGGCTGTGTTCATGGAATGCCTGTATAACATGTTCTGCGGTGTGTCCCATATTCTGCACTTGCATAGGGCCTTTCGTGGATTCAACATCAGTTTGGAGGGCTGCAACCTATGCTTTACACATGTTTTTCACTGTGGTATTCTGGCCAGGGACTGGGGTCGGGATGTGTATATCCAGTGTGATTACTCTATGGTCTGGTCTTACCAGTGAGGGATACACTTCTCGACTTGCCATCCAGTACACGTTATTGATTATCACATCCAGTATGCTTACCCCTCTTGTGGGAGTGGTACGTTGTTCCTGGGCATTTTGGTTTATGGATTCTGGGAACTTTTCTCCTACTGTGTTGGTGCTAGTATAATGCTCCCAGTGTATGTCTGGGTATTTTCAGTCAAGCAATATAATGTGGTTTGGGGGGCTTGATATATTCATGTATTCCAACATAGGCCAGGTGCAGTTCCTGGTATTAGGACAGTAGTCTGCAGCAGGCTATATACTGGGAGGCGGTTTTGGCCATTGGTATTTGACCATGGCTAATCCATGCTGCTTCTTGCTGTGGTACCAACATGGGGGTGTGGTTATCCTTGACATTTATTGCTAGTCACCCTCCTTTTGTAGCTTGTTCCATGTTTTGCGGCTGTACAGCACAGTATGAGGTGTGACTTGGTAGTGTTAGGGTGCTGATGTGAGCCTTGACCCAGTTCTCTATTACAGGACTGGTATCTACATTCTCCATACCGTGTGCGTTTACACTGCAAACATCTTGCTGTTTAGACTTCTGGCATTGGGTAGCATTACATCTAGGTTCCTATCCCTTGTGGTACCTATGAAGGTGGGTTTGTGTTTTGAGACTTACCTATTCAGGGCATGCTGTGGGTACTGACAGCCTTTGCCAGTATCCATGGGGCATGGAATGATAGGTGCACGCCACCCCTAGCAGGTGGTGCATTATGTCATGCTCCGCATGTCTTCCCAGCCTGAAACGCATTGGCTCCCCTTTGACTAACTGCATTACTTCAGCCAGTTATTGCACTTGATCATCCCATCGTCATTTTGTGGCTTCATGCTTGGTGAGGGTGGATGTTAGTCAGGGTGCTCAGGTGTGCATATAGTACATGGTGTTACATTACTTAACACATGGCATTCATGCCTCAGGTGGTGCTGCAGGGCTGCCTCTGTCTGATGCGCATATTACACTTCCCTGTACATGTTTGTGAGCAGGTCATATCATTTTAGGCATCCATGTTATTATTTGAGTGAGTCAGAGGGGGTATCATTCCCAGGGTTCCTACTGAGCCAGTGTATGTGCTATGCGTTGCCTCTTTGCTAAGGCCACGGCATACTGGGCACGCCTCCTTCTGCCTACTGGGGCAGGCTCAGGTTGTTCCTCCTCTGAGTCACGCTCTGCCTGTGATGGCCTTGGCAATGGTGGGGGGCTGTTTGGCCCAGCCCTATGCTGGTCCTGCTGCAGCTGTTTTCGCAAGATCATATTATGTAGCATAGCACATACCATGGCAATTTGGGTACATGTAGTTGGTGTGTACTGCAAGGCTCCACCAGATGTGTCCAGACACCGGAACCATGACTTGAGCAGCCCAAACACACGCTCTATTACATTACGTGTTTGTGCGTGTGCCTCATTATGGCTTTCCTGTTCAGGTGTGTGTGAGTTTCTGATGGGTGTCATCAGCCACGGCTCCAGTGCATAACCTGCATCCCCCACTAGGTGTCCGTGTGGGATGTCCCCATTGGCAAATGTCTGGTACAGCTGCGTCAAATGCCAGATGTGGGAATCGTGGTAACTCCCAGGGCAGCCAGCACACACATTCATTTTTATGCCCTGGGCATCACACACGACCTGGCAGTTGATGGAGGGGAAGCCCTTGCGGTGAATGTAGGCCCTACCCCGCTCACCGGCTGGTGCTTTGATGCGTATGTGCGTGCAGTCTATTGCACCCACTACCTCAGTGTATTCCGCTATTTGCTGGAAGAGACGCATATTGCTGACCAATACCTCACGGGCATTGGGGAAATATACATGATCACCGACATGTGCTGACATGGCATCCAGGAACTGGTGCAGTACCCTGGAGGCTGATGCCTGTGATAGCCCCATCATATCGCCAGCTGGTCTCTGGAAGGTACCTGTTGCTAGTATTCTTAGGCCAACACATACCTTGGTTTCCACTGGGATGGGTTCCCCTCTGTTGGTTCTGTGTGTGAGGCGTGGCCTGCACAGCTCAACAATTTGCTGCAGGAGCTCTCTGTCCACTCTATAGCGCTCTACTATCTCCAGCTCATGTAACCCGTGGTAGGTGACCCTGGGCCTGTACACTCTTTTCCGTCTCCTCACTGTGGGTTGTCTGGCACCATCTGCATTGTCACCACCCTCAGCAAGTCGCCTATGTCTCATTATGACAGCTATGGCAGCCCCTAACATTTCTGCTCTGAGTGAAGCTTTTCAGTTTTCACTTCTATTAGCTTACTCCTGTCTTGCAGTGTCTCTTAAGAGAAACATCCTGCACTACTGTTTGCAGAATTTTAAGTGCTGGGCTGGGCTACTATTCTGCCTGTGTAATTGCCTGCTTCTAATTGTTTTCACCTGCTAGCTTCAGCAGTTATCCCTGCTAGCTTCCTATTAATTCTGTTGCTTCCTTTTTCCTTTCTGTTTCCTCAGGGGGGAGCAACGTGCATACCAGCAGAAACACGCTCACAGTGGCTTACACACACATGCTTACATGCTTACGGTTCAGAATATACTTATTCGGGTTGAAGCGTCGCGCACCCGCAAACACTGTTACACGTCTGCCAACAGCCTCCAACATGCTCAGCCTGCCCTACAAGCACGCACACCAGCGCAAACAGTGTCAAACATCTCCCAACACGCTCCCACATGCTTAGTCTGCCTTACACGTGCGCACACTGCCCTACTCGCGCTTCATGGCACACACACGTGCGCATGCACGCCCAGCAAGAAACTTTGGTGTAAGTAACAGTGTACACCTTCCATTTCTTGACTTTCCCTGACTTATCTAGTGGCACACCTCTTTCCATGATCTGTGTCTGTCATCTGTCATGTTACACTGACCTCCAATGAACTGCATTTCTTTCTACCATCCCCCCAGTGATGTCACCTATCTCCTACTCTATTCCTCCCCCTTATGTATCTCTTACACTACTCAGACTGTGCTCATTTGCTATGTGACTGTGAGATTCAGTATCCTAACCCTCATTTACATGAGATTGCCTACTAATGCTTAGTTACATGTCTTAGACTCAGCTTCCCCCCTTAGCAACCACTACATGGTGGCCATGTTGTTTTTGGTCTGCTGGTCCCTGCATTGTCATTCCATGTATTGCATGAAACCCACATTTGTGGGTTTATAACCTTTTTTATGTTTTTATACAGCGCAGCCCGTTTGTGTGGGGCTGCGCTGGGTTTAAACATCGGTGATCGACGAAAAAAATATATATTTTTATTATTTTTGCATCGGGTTACCTTGCCAATGGCCACATATTTGGCCACTGACATGCTGCCTGACACATATGCACCCTTTATTTGGAGCTGACATGGCTCCGTTGTGGAATTTGCAGAAACGCACTCAGTTGTCAACTGAGTACATTTCTGCAGCTAAAACGTCTCTTACATGGACTGGTTTCTGCTTCGTGGATCGCTAATATACCTCATTTGCATACCTTTTGGCTGCAAGTGAGGTATTTAGCATGTCCACACCCAGTCCGTGTAAGAGACGTTTTAGCTGGTCTCTTACACGGAGTTTAGGGCTGTTCCTGGATTGTGAGGCTTGCATGGAGTGTTACACGTCTCTTACACTCCGTGCAAGCCTTCGTGAATCCTGCCCCATTTCTAAATATAAAATATAATAAATTAATTATTTAAATTAAGATTTACTGGCTGGCTGCAGTGCTCTAAGCAAGTCTTACTAACTTGCAAAGTCCTGGAACTCGAACTGCGCATGCTCAGTGAGTTCCGGGTTTTTATTTTATTTTTTTTTAATTAGTTTCTGTAAATCTGGACTGCTGTAAAAGTAGTCCAGATTAAGGAAAGAAGGCATCAGTGTGATGCCCAGAAGTCTATGCGGTTTAACTGCACAGTAAAGAGGAAGGGGATCAGACTGCCACATCAGCAGTCACGTATGTGACATGGACGGCTGGATGACTCCTGATTGGTTCTCGCTCTCTTCCTGAAAAAGAGAGTGAGAAACAATCAGTAGTAGCACAGTACTTTGGTTGCTACCATTGGGTTTGTTGCTAAAACTTGTTTGCTTTTTGGCTTGCAGTTGCTTTACCGAGAGTTTTCTTCTCAGACAGAGAAAAGAAAAGAGTCGATTCCTAATCCTAACTTCAGTTTGTGTCATTCAGACACTGACAGACGAAGACAGACAGTCACTCATTTATTTTTAAATTGAGGTAGGTGTCCGACTCCTTGTCCATATTGTTTATTTGGATTAAACTAAATTTCTGGAAAAAACTGAACATAACTGGATTTAGTTTTCAGAATCTGCACTAAGAAGGGAAGAGTAGTGTGTATAACCACGGCTTTTGTCACTGTTTATTGAGCAAAGAAGTTGAGAGAGCTGTATGATGCCTATATCTGAGATGATAATGATACACACTAATTTAAGAAGAAAAAAAAAGAATTGAGAACGGAATTACCTTTTCTTGGCTGTTTGCTTTTTCATATGCATATCCGGCTGCTGCTATTTTCAAGGCTTCTGATTTTATTAATATTGCTATGCTGAGTTGCAATACAAAAATCAGAGTAGTACACGATTCAATGTGCACTGCTCACTGCTTTGTGTAATAATCTTACAGACTTGCACAGTTAATTGAATTTATGCATTTTAAACTTTGTGTTTAAATATGCAAAATTGATACCCCTGTACATTATTTATGAATGTTGGTTTACTGCTACTTCTTTGTAAACTTAACTATTGCCATTACAGCAGATGCATATGGCATCTAGGTCTCACTCTCATCTTGATTGTGGTTTGACAGAGGCAGTTGCTCGGTGCTTCTTGTTGTGGGTGCAGTATGGATCTGTACAACATTTTGGATTGCCGCAAACTGAAAGTTTATTGATAAGCTAATAATAAATGAGAACAATTAGAATTTACATACACAGTTATTTATGGGAGGAGGTACTATAGTCGACTAAAGACACACCTCTAAACTCTTCTCGACCAAAAATGTGATCCAATACAAGTAAGCAGGGCAGAATGTTTGACACATGATCAAACAATAGAATGGAAAAATAAAGCACAGTAAAATCCCTGGCACTGATCTAGGCCACAAGGGTGGAATCATCATAAGGTGAGCTGGAAACTGTTACTAGGTGTACAAAAGTCTAGTCTAAAAAAGTCTTCCGGCTTTTCCTGGTTAAGGGTCGCCACAGCAGAACTCCGGTCTGCTAATGATTGGCAGTGGATTTTTACAGTGCCAAGTTGCCAGCCCGACGCCCAACCTCCAAAGAAGGCACAGCCATTCATGCACGCACCTACCTGCATGTCTTTAACGTTACTCGACTGCAGAGAGGACATGCAGACTCCACACAGAAAGAAAAGTCTAGTCTACCCTGGACATATTTTTGGAATATGATGAGTACAGACAAATACACTCAAGCCTGTAGTGTTTGTTGTCTGCAGAGCATCATAAATTATTATAAATGTATCATTGGGCAATGTGCAAAATCATCTTCCATTGTTGCATAACTACAGTAAAGAGAAATGCCCACACACAATGCTTTACTGGCAGTACATAAAGAGCAACTGCAATGGTAGTGATTCCCTATGTCCAACAGTGCTCAGTAAGTAGAACACTGTGGAAATGAAACTGGTCATAGTAAATCTCAGAAGAGGGCAATAAATCACCACTCAACCATACAGCCACCATGAGATTCCTCTCAACATCTGAAGCATCATAATTTCATTTCACCCTTTTTTGCTAAATTCTTCTCTCCTCTGCACTCAAATATTGTTTTTGAACATATAAGCTAGCCAGTTATTTGTATTTTCTTACAATTTAATGCCAAACTACAATTGATTAATAAATACTCTGAGCCAAGATGTTGTACGTGTGACCTTTACTTGCTTCATTTGTTACAACAGTTTGCCAATAAGGACACCTTTTTACATATATTGTGACATAATTCAGTTCACATGTATGTTAGTAAATAATTTAGAAAGCTGAGTATGGAAAAGAAAGAAAAAAATACAGCCAAAATGAGTAGAACAAAAGGAGTAGTGAATGTAATAAGGGTAAATGCGGCACAGGATAAAGTCAGCAGACATAGAAATAGTAAGCACACAAAAATGGATATAGATATGATGGGAAAAGAGAACATTCTAGAACTTGTGGAGTATTGAACTGAAAGAGATTTTACAAGCAATCATAGTTTTGAAAGATAAATCGAAGATGCAAAACATTGAACTGCGAAGGCAATAAGGTGAACTTAAAAGGCAAACTACAAAAAATTATTCAAACATAGTCAATAAAAAGCAATGCATTAGATGTTTGCTATAAGTGCTGAAAGAGAAAGATGGAATAAGCAATGATGGATTCAAGGAAAAGCAAGAGCAATAACACATTAGTAAAAAGCATATCAAATGATCACAGTACAGATAAAGAACTCTGTAAGAGTAGACCTACAGGAAAACATAAAACCCATCAATTCACACAATGTGTGGTTTAATACATAGCAAGTACAGTCTTTCACCTCCTGTATATATAAATACAAGGTTTTTAAAAAGCTAGCTGGAGCTGGCTAGAATACATTATGCAAAACATCTAATTAATCTCTGTGGTCTTTTTTATGATCAAAAGTACAAGCAGTCAAGTTGAAAAGTTGACAAATTCACAAAGAATTCAGTTTCTATTCTTGGATAAAACTTTCTAAAGAAAGTCAGTTTTGATATAAATAGCATATAAATAATACAGTACTTTTTACTCAGACTGTAACTTTACCTTACATGCGAGCCTTCATAGTGCTGAGATTTTTATTAGTGCTACTTAGCTCAGCAGTTATCAAATGTAACATTAATTTTAACATACTGTAGCATTATACTTTCTTCCTATGTTTTGTTTTACTTTGACAATCCAAGCAATTATCTTTAATTTTTAACCTTGAAGTTTTCCATTTTGTGCAGATGGCATAACATAATGGAAGTAATATATGTCAAGTCAGCAGTGCCTCAGTTCAACATATTTCATACTTCCAACCTTGATCTTACAGAACATAATTTTGTTTATGCAAATTGCTTCATGTAATAAGATAATTATTTTGGCTGCAGATTACCACCACCTGCAATAAAACAGACTTTAGTAACTCTTGCAAAATGAAGCTGAAACATTTTACCTTCTGAGAGCAGCTCACAACTTTTATTCCAGAACTAGCACAGAAAAAACAGACAAAATTAACATTTCCACAATGCAACAGTTCATCGATTAGTAGTCACACTTTTCTTGCTGAGTTTATAATCTGGGTTAAAAGTAACTTTACAATAATACACTTCCAGAAAATCTTGAGCGAATAATATGGCACTTGTGTGAACTGGCATGCATGACATGAAATATGTCCTGCCATTATTGTCTCTTATCAACTTCAAGTGAATTAAACTTGGTATTTCATTAATATGCTCATATAGAGTACAATTACACATGGCAGACATTTAGCATAGTACATTAGTTCTTACACAGAATAAATGGTTTGCTAATTTTATTGCCTCATGGTTTCTACCTATGCCCTATTTGTCAGCAAAATTAGAGCAGTGGGGTGCAGTTAGACTAACATACAGTTTTCTTTCAGTTCACTGGAACAGTTAAGCTTTTATACTTTAGAACAGAATAAACTCAAGTTCAAATATGATTGTTTCAAGTATATGAGTTATAAACATATAGGGCAGGATTCACGAAGCCTCCGTGTAAGAGATACATGGCTTACATGGAGGCTGCAGTTAAACAGTGTGACGTCAGCATGTCATGCATATGCATGAGGGCATGCTGAATCACACCTAAGGCTAACACGGTCCGTGGAAGACAGTAGGGGGTGTGTCCATAGGCCGAGCCCTGCAAGCGGACACGCCCCCAGAAGAGTATAATTGCCCAAAGTAAACACCCACGACAGAGGCCATGGAAATGTGAATAAACACAAAACAACACATGCCCCCACAGACTATGAACATAAAATATATAAATGAACATGTTATGTATTTCTTTTAAATCGTAAAGATGTTGCCCGTGAGTGCGCTCGTTTGCGCGGGTGTGCCCGTAGCTTAGCCACAGTTAGCAGTCAGTGGAAAAGGATATAAGAACTAAATATGCAAAGTAAGCCAAGAAGCAATAGCGTAGTGGTCGAGACGTCAGCTAAAGAGCAGGCATTCATGGTTCGAGCCCCCACAACATCAATTTTTATTTTTAGTAAATTAAGCACGAAACAAGTTCCTGACAAACATGTACACATATAAAATCATAGTTTATGTAAAATGTAATGAAATAGTCCATTTATTTTGAAGAAATGTGAGATAACAAAACAATAAAAAATGCAAGATGTGCCTATAGCTGAGCTACAGTTTAACAAGGTGAGTGCATCTTCCCGTAGGTGAGCAGTGGTTTAACAGGTGTAAAATGAGTGCCCCTAGCTGAGCTGAGCATAATATGCGTGCTAACAGCCAAATGAAGCATAAACCAGCGTAACCCGTTTCCGCGGAGCTGCGCACCGTGCCAACAAGCTAACTGACGGGCAACGTTGAGCAAGCTGTATCAAAACTGCCTTTACACAGACACACCCCTTAGCCTGTCTAGGCAGTCATAAAAACTAAAAAGCAGTGGCCAGGTTCGAGCCCAGGATACTATGCACCATAGTCAAGGTACTGAACCACTAAGCCATGACAGCAGTGCCTAGAAATGCAGTAATAGCAAATATATAGGAATGAATACAAAGTGGAGCATGACAAAGCAGGTTTTGTGAAGTTGATACAATTCCAAAATGGCCAATCACAGATATGTGCGGTAAAAACGGCATATATAAGCCCCATAGGCGGGAATACACAGCATAAACGATTGTAGAACTAACTTGCAGCCAGAATGTCAGGAGTAGGTGAGGGTAGTTGCTTTTGAGCACAGAGGTGGGGCGTTGAGGAGTCCAGATATATGGTCTGGCTCCTAGTCCACAATCATGAGGCGCAACTCATGCAGGGCCAGGTCCTGTGGAGAGCATATAGGGCTGAGGCATGGGACCGGTTGGCTCATGATCTCACCAGTGCCACAGGGATTCCAAGGACTGGTGAGCAGGTCCATCACCACCATGCAGACCTGAAGAGATGTAAGCAGGACCAATTGAACCTTTAGATCCAGGAGGCCCGACAAATGCCCAACGCCCCACTACTGAGTAAGTTACATTTAATTATGTATGTAAGAAATTAAACTAGCTGATATTATGGAGATGTGTATTCCAATATTACTTCATTTATAATACAGCTGCAGGTGTCCATTCTGTGAACCGCAGAGCCTATGGCGCCACCAGGCAGGTCAGTAATCCTCTCCCAGTAACTGTAAAGAAATATAAAAGTATGACAGTTAGCAAAAGAGTGCAGTGTAGTCACTAAGTAAAAAAATGTGCAAGTAACAGTGTAAGAGTGTTTGCAAGTATTGCTTGATTACAAAAGTGTGTTGCAGTCTGTAATCCAAACAGAAAAATGAAAATGTCTGAAATAAGGTCTGAAATAAAGATGCCCCACCTGTAATATAATAGTACACAACTTGCAGCAGGCTGAAAAGTACAGCTGCAGAAGATGAGCAAATCACGTGTGAAATATATCCCTGTTGAAATACTGAAACATGAAAGGATTGTAATAACTACAAGTAAAACATGTCAATAAAGCCTAGAAATAAGTGCCATCCTGAATAGTAAAATGAAAACAAGTGAGAGAGTGTGAGAAAGAGTTATGAATCCACCAATAAAGTAGTAATAACCCCTGAATAAAGTATACTGCAGTCAGTACAACATGAAATGAATGTGACAAGCATAACCAAACTGTGAGTGTTCAAAGTGTTGCTGCAGCAGGAATGTGTATCCCAAAATCTGGATATGTTGCTCTCAGTCTGCAATATGCAGATAGCATGATTGTCTGAAATACCAAACATCCACAGTTGTCTATAGCTATATAAAGCAAATGTAGCAGGATGATGTAGCTGAACAAAGCCAGATATGAATGTGTATGAATAACAATAAAATGTATATTGATGTAGCAGTAACAGTCCTATCACCAAATTGAAGTAGTTATCATATAGGAAACTGTAGTTAGAACAGTAGTGTGTATGTATCTGCAGCTATTAGAAATGTACAGCATATGTATTGGTATTCGAAGGTGGTAATAATATTTTCTTCACCCCACCCTATAACCACATATAATCCATTCCACATGAAATTGGTATGTGCAATCACAATTAACACCCCTGGACATTTGTCCTGTTGGGTCATAAATATTTGCATGAACGTTGATGCATCTGCCCTGTTCATACATCCAAACCTGATGGCCTCTTGCCATCAATCAACCCTGCATGTTGTTGGACTGTGTATTGCTGTTCAAATTATGCATGTGTTATGCTCGCTGTTCAATGGTATGAATATCTGGGTGTTTGGTTAATGGGAATACTAATGCATGCTGTTACAACTAATTGCGAATGGTATTGTATGTTACTAACCCAAACTGTCATGACATAATGCAAAACATAGGACGACAGGGAAGGCGGGTTCCAGTGGACCCACCTCTCCCACCTCAGCTGGCGAGTGCACCTGGCACTAGTGCCCAGTCTGGACCCTCCTCCAGTGGCCCTGTGCCACCTGCGGGTGGAAGCACTGCAGGGGATGTGGCCTGTCCCCCCTCTGCAAGTGTGGCTGGAGGAGAACTATCACTCACCCTCCGTAGCAACCAGACTGTAACCCCCCCACACATGTCATACACCGCCCCTGTATGTGTCTTGTTTGTCTTGTCTGTTGACCTACCCAACCTACCTCCCCAGCTATACCAACTTCCTTTACCTGACATACCACTCTCACCTGGAAAAAAAAAAAAAGGGCACTCTGTACCCACAAAAAAATTACGCCCCATACATAGCTGCCCATTCCGCACACATGTCTGCTGGACATGGAAACTATCAATTACAGTTGGCTGTACAAGTATTATTGTTGTCCTGACACCTGTCTCAGGGATGGAAGGTTTCAAATGTCACACCAAATTACAAACATATGCACAGCTGTTGCTGATGAAGAAATGGGCAGCTATGGGCCTTACCTACATCCTTCCTGCAAAACCCAAGCTTGTTTCCCTACTGTCTTACCCTCTTTGTGACCCCTTTTTCACCACTTTCCTGTCTCCCCATTTTCATTTCTTTCAAAGAAAATAGCGCAGGTGTGTGCTACAGTAAGCACTGTTAAGCGGTTGTAAGCGGGTGTGCGCGGAGCTGAACGCCAGTGCGCACGCGGGAGCTCCACGCAAACCAGCGCTAACCCGGTTACAACTGCTTAAAAGTGCCTTAGTCACTCTGATTGACAGGTCCTGTAGTCAGTTCAAAAGCAAAATAAAATCTCACTGTCAGTCCCGAACCCAGGACCTTGGAAACAGTAGTCTGCATGACCTACCACTAAGACATGACTGTTATACAAGAACATTGTGCTAAAATAAATATATCATGTAATAGTAGGAATGAATGTAAAGGGAATATAGGATGTGTAGTACACAAAGCATGTCATGTATACTTACTGTCAAATATAGTGGATTTCTATAATAGTAGTGTGTGAACAGAAACAGCCATGCTAGTTGGTAGCTAGTAGGTAATAATGTCAGTTAATGTACATATATAAATGTATGTATATTTACATATATATATATATATATATATATATATATATATATATATATATATATATATCTATAGTTGTAGGTGTCAGTGTGCATACACACTTAGTAAAGGAAACTGGAGAGAGGAATGGAGAAATGTGAATCTACAACACAGCCTGAATCATGAGAGAGATACTAACCTTTACACTCACAGAACAGTGTCCACAGCATACCAGCATGGTCCCCGCCCTTACAATCTGAAAGGGCAACGCCTATCTCACATACCCTTTTATAGCACTGTCCTGAAATCACAGTGAGAACTGCAATCAGTACACAACTGGCTGCATGCAATTAGCAAATGCTGGCTTACAATTGGTGCAGAGGCCATCACATGGACTTATGCAGATACCTACAAAAGCATCCTGTACTCACACTCCACACATGCAATACTTTCATTGCACCATCTGGAGGCAGACAGAGAGAGAGAGAGAGAGAGACAGAGAAAGAAAAAAAGAAAATAAGAACACAAACAAAAACACACGTTACACAAACTAAGTTGAAGCTGTCAGCAGTGTCAGTACCAAGCTGGGCTAGCAGCAGCAGGAAGCTGTAGTAATGGTAACGCAACCAGCTGCGACAAACACAGGTAATGTAAAGTAACAAGTTAATAGTCTACATATGGGTGAACCCTTCATATGTGTCATAGGTCTGTATCTATAGGTATGTCCATGTGATAAGTTGTGTGCACGTAGTTTCACCCAAAGGGGATGACTATACATTACATGTCATTCATTGTTAGGCCATGATCCTGGAACCAGTTTTCCGTTTCATTGAGGCCTGTCTGTAGGATGTGTGTGTCAGCTGGTGTAACGACTATGGCACTTAGTTCGCAGTCATCTGGAAACTTTGTCATCCACAACCAGCATGTTTGCTTTCACATATGAGAAGTAAATGCCAAACAAGAGGGGTCCTAGGACAGAGCCCTGTGGGATAACACATGTGACTGGCATTGAGTCTGACATGGCTCCCGTAATATCGATATTATGGATTCTGTATGTCAACCAGTGTGCAACCCATCATGTGACATATGTAGTAACATGTAAGCTAATGAGCTTGTCTATGATGCCTGAGTGGAGTACTGTGATGAAGGCCTTAGGCAAGTCCAGGTAGGCTGTATGGACTGCGTTGCCCTCATCAATGGCTGTAGTGACTGTTTTGAAAGGTCAACCAGGTTCAAAAGGCAGGATCAGCCCTTCACAAAGGCAAACTGGGTGGGATCAAGTGTCTGCAGGTACCCAATATCGCTGTATATGCGTCCCATAATGAATCATTCCATAGCTTTGCAGACCAGGCTGGTTAAGCTTATGGGGCAGTAGTTCCCAGGGTCAGGAGAGGTGCCTCCTTAGTGGAGTGGGACCAGTGTTGCTGTATGCCAGTGTTCAGGTACATATCCCGTAGTATGGCCAAGGTTAAATATCAGTCTTATATGCGGTTGTATCTCCTCTTGGAGTTCACGTAGCACACATCCAGGGATACCATCAGGTCACACTGATGCTGTGTGTTCTGCTTTGCTGAGGGCGGCCCTCACCTGGAAATCTGAGATGATAGGGAGGTTACATTCAGCTGTGATAAGTATTTATAAGTGTGGGGGAGAAGGAGGGGGGATACGTGCACTGAACCTGTCTGCCAGAATGTTGCCAATATCTGTGTGTTCAGGGAATGTTAAGTAGGTGTGTAGTAGCTCAGAGCATATCCGAGGCATTTGATCCATATGTCTAACATAACTGAAGAAGGCCTTGTGGTTATCTATAGTGTTCATGGCCATTTCTCTCCCAGAGTAGGCCGTGGATGTTGTTATGAGAGACCGTAGCTTATTACCAGTGCTGACCACAGATGCCTTCCCTTTATGTGAATTTGCTCTGTCCTGCAGTAGCCTCCTTCTATCGTTATACAATCTGCCTTTGGCTGGGGTCCACCAGACAGGATGCCTAACTTTTGTGCATAGGGTCTGGGTTAGAAATGTGTGTGCATGTTCCATGCATTCTTTGGGATGTCCATGGGAAGCATTCTTAAAGGGGTCAGCAGTGTGGGTTGTGGCTTCCACTGGACCAGTGGGCTGCATGGATACCTGTCTAATCACATATATATCAAAGTAGTCTACTATGCTGGTGGTGGTGGTGGTGGTGGGATATGTATATCCAGGCCGAGTAATTTGTGTCCAGATCACACTAGTGGATGGCGTTTCACATACAGTACCTTGGTATGAACCCCCAGAGTGAGGTTGTGCATTGGACCTGTCTCAGTGTGCTGACCGTTGGGGCATGCTACTATGTTGTATGGAATGTGGCAAGTATTGTAGCACAGGTGTTGGCTGAGCACTGATATCTGGCCATGTACTTGTGTACCCACCAAGAGACACACACGTGCTACATGTGGGAGTAGTAGTATAGTAGTATATCACTACAGTTGAGTATCATGTATAGTATGTGTGCCTTATATTGCTGACATAGTCTGCTGATATCCTGTTTGTGTTCTCTTCCAGGGACATGGCGCGTCAGCGAAATCCTGCCTACTCTGCTGCAGAAGATGAAGACATACACCAGAGCCTGGTGCTGGATTATGACATACTGTTTTCCCGCACCAGCCAGAATCAGCAGGAGAGGGCTGCACTGTGGCAAGACCTTGTTCGTAGGGTAAATGACATTGGCATGCATAATAGGACATATGAGCCGGTACGACATCACTGCAGTGATTTAATCAGAAATGTCCATCAGCGTGCGTCAGATATCCACAGGCAAAAGGTCGCCACAGGAGGTGGGGTGGCCACACATCCCCCCCTCACCAGACTGGAGGGGCTACTCCTAAGTGTTGTGGCTCCAGTCCAAGAACATCCACAGCAACACACCTGCATTATGATGGAGGCTGGATCCACACAGCAACACGACATGGAGCGTGCAGGTAATATGCCATATGTACACTTGACTGTTCTGTACACTGTTAGTTTATGCATGTGTAAGGTGTGTCCGTGGTATGTAGCTGTCAACATGGTATGTAATTGTGCAGGTGTGATATTGCCAATATCTGGTGCCACAGGTACTGATAATGATGATATCTGTGTAATGGCACAGGAAGGTGTGTCAGGGTCCGTCATTGGTCAGCCAATTGACAGTACACAGCTGTCAACCCCATCATTGCGCACAGTCATCCTGCCAGTACAGCCTATGTCACCATTGTCCCTAGGTGATGGACAGGATACAGTGGGCATTGACCAGGGTAATGTATCTGTGGCTCATGCTTCCCCACACAGCAGCCATGGGCAGGGTCCTGCGATGGTACCACACAGACAGTTGCCCATGGGTTCTCGTGGGAGCATCTGTGGGCATACTGCCTCTGGCAGACATGCCCAAAGAGGTCTGTCAACCTCAGCTATGTTTCGGGCTGTCATGCAGGCACAGTCGTATGGAAAGGTACACCAGGCAGGGTCTGAGGGAGCTGAGAGCATGTCGCACAGCCATGACTGACAGTATGCGTGACATCGCGGATGCTATCCGTAATTTCACCGATGTCATAGACAGATGTTGTGGGGACATATTACAGCAGTTCCACAACCACATGTCTATGAGCCAGGGCAATGGTGGATGGTTGTGGCATCGACGTGGCCGTATGCCAGCAACAGCAGCAGCTGGCAGTCGGCGCGGATGACAACAGGCCCGCGGACGCCCCCATAGTGCCAGCAGCAGCCCCAGCAATGCTGGGTCTGTGCTGTCATCAGAACGCCCCAGGAGACCACGTGCACGTGGCTCTGGACAGTCCCAATAGGGACCTGTGTCCAGTCAACACACTCCCGCTTCTGATGACAGTACCCAGTCTGGCTTAGTACAGGATACGGTCTGTAGCACTCCTGCCAGGCACAGGTACCGTGTCCGTGCCCACAGACACTGATCTGTATGACCTGCCAGGTGCAGTCTGTGGCTGTCCACAAACTCCAGTATATGGCAGCCATGAGGTGGAACTGTGTGCATGCATACACACATGTGAAATGTTAACACCTAGGGCTACCACATACATGCACACACTGCACCAACAGTGCCCCACCCTGTACTGCTGTCCCTCACACACATACACACACATGTCAATTGGTGGTATCAGTGGCAGACTCGCATACGTAATGCACACCCTGTGCATATGATGAAACTGTGCCACCTCCTGCAATCTCCAACATCAGTGCAGGAACAGGTAAACACGTTGCTGATGCACAGGGTGATTACATAGAAGTGTATTACTAGTATCATGTTGGTAACAGTACAGTGTGCTGATATGACTGTGTGTATATCCCAGCATGCCTGATGCAGTAACTGTATAACTGTCCTGAATTGTTATCTACACCCATAGTAAGTACCATAGTGTAACAGCTGCACATTATTGCATACCGGTGGTAAGGATGTCAACAGATAGCCACATACATGGGTAGCACAGGGGGGAAGCTAATGCAAGTAGTGATACGCAATGATGGACATGTACAGTAATGGTGGCAAGTTGCCCACAACGACTATGCAATGTGGATGTTTGCGCATGTTGATATGTGTGTGCAGTACCAATGTAATCCAAATCACAATTAACTATGACATAATATCAGTTCTACCATGGACATCTGAGCTGTGCATTCCTAGGTACATGTTGATAGTGCCTACATATTTGCACTGTTACCTGCTGTTAGTGTTACCCTTTCTTTATTGTACAATGGACTACTTCCAGCCCTGCTTACTGTAGCTTTGCATGCATGTTAGCTTGGGGTTCCCTGGAACACTGCTTCCACCTGCAATGCAGAGTTACAGTGCTTCTGTGGACTCCTAGTGACATCTGCATAGCGTACGATACGCATGTCAAATTTACACATGACAGAACATCACTGTCTGTCCTGTTCACATGTACGTTGCCTGTGACGCATTGCACATGTCTTACCTGGCATTTACCCACGTGTGCAGTCATATATGCCAGTGCTATGAAATCAGTAGCAGTACACCCACGCATACACACCTTCAGTATGTTGTTCCCCATTGGCCCTATGTGTTGGTAATCACCATGGCAATCACACTACTATGGTAGCATGTGCAAAGGTAACCTGTGAATCACCTCTATGGTCCAGTTGTGGTTTATGTGAGTCATGTGGCAATGTCACAGCTGCCACATGTATGCAGTCAACCCTCAACCCTGGCCAGGAACGTACAACACATGTGTGGGATGCCACCACATAGCCAATCTGGGGACTGAGAACTCTGAACCCAGTAATGCCATACCCTGTCAGGTGGCATGACATACTACAGTGACTACAATACCAGTCAGACATAGACCCGCACTGACAGCAATCTGAACACACTGGGGCATACCTGGAGACTCAGAATAGCATTCTGCCTGAGCATCACACACCTCCACAGCTGGCACACAGGCATACGTTACATCGGAACAGAGCACATGCCACACATGGCACACACATCCCATGTGCCACACACTCACAGCCTGTAGGGCTACACAACACACCTGCTACAGATGTGTCAGGTACCTCTCTTGGCCGCTGCAGTGGGGTCCTGCTCAACAAGCTGTACATGGTGAAGGTCACAGTGATATGCCTGTGGGGCACTATGGTCCACCACAAAACACATGCATACAGGTCAGTTAGAGGCATGGACACATATGACTCAGTCATTGACCATGCCACTATGGATGACCTGAGACATACCTCCCTGAACTACATGATAGGGAACATAGAAGGGATCTCTCAGCATATGGCATGGGTCAGTATGAGCCTGATCTTGGTTGCCATCATACCCTCACCAGGTATGCTACCACTATATATGGGAAGGGTGTTCTATGTCTACATTCTGCTCAATCTCCAATGTCATTCATAGGGTATCCACTGGCTGTCAACGTGTGCTTACATGCTAGGGAAGCCACAATGATTTGCGAGGGGCAGCTTGCACGTGACACCCATGGGCCAATGTATATTGGCGAAGCCCCTAGATACACACATACTGCCTTATGCTGCAGGACATGGATTACATAGCCACCTCCACGGGTATCACACAGGATAGAACACTAACAGTGATGCTACACAACACCAGCAGTGTACACCGCAAGATGCATGCACTGGACACTGTCCTCAGCACGGTGAACTGCAATGTCTGTGCAGTACCAGAGTCCTGATTCACAGCTCACAGGTGCAACTCATCACTGCCAGGTTATATCTCATACCATGCCTGCCGTCCCCTACACATGTAACACACATGGACAGGGGGGTGGTATCCCAAGGCACCACAGATACACACACCTCCAGGTTGTTGGCACAGCACAAAGCATCAGGGCCTATTCATGTGCAGCTAACAGTGTGTCGGACTGCCTTCTGGTTCATAGCCTGGCACACACAACCCTCCCATACACAGGAAACCCACCTATCCTCCATAACAATGCTGGCAATATGACAGTCTCAAGAACTGTCTTTATATGGCTGAACTGCATCCAGCCAAACATTGTGTGTGAGCATTACTGTAGCTACAGCACACTAGTTGAAAGGTTCCCAGCATGTGGTCACTGAATTGCAGTGGAATAACATGTTACCACTCCCACAACAGGTGGGAACATGCAGCACCTGTACATCGACTACATGTAGACTATATGGCCCAGACCAGATGTGTATCCCCTGCTGTAGGTATTTTACCATATACAGCCACACTGTATAGACACATACCGCATGCGGCCCCTGCACAGTAAGACACAGTCATATTGTTATGCATTGCAAATACCATTTATCCACTCGAGGCACGTGTCAGACATGGTAACTACTGCAGGTCATAGGTATTTATGTGTATGTGTCACACACATACATCATGTGTGCATTGCCATTGCTGGTTTAGGCAATGGCATGCATTGTTATGCACAAAGACCCACACAAGGTCATAATGTGTGACACAACCACACGTGGCAGTTGTGGGTTTCCAAAACATACCTATCTGTACTCTGACAATGGTAATAGACCCAGTAGCGGAGCACACTATTGGCATTACTGGCCAACTAGCCCTGTTTGGCTGTGCTGATAGTGTGGTGACATCCCCTGTGTTTACTGGGGGAATATGCAGCATCTGGTGTAATGTAGTATATGCCAAAAGTATATGTTCTCTCACACTTGCAATTACACACACCCTACTACTCCCACACACACTTGCCGGATTCATACCCCTACCTAACTATGTCATGACACGTGAGAGAGACGCATTAGCGAAGTGCACTATTCGGATTACTAGGAGGTTCTTCTCCGGCTGTACTTATAGGGTGCTGACATCATCAGTGTTTGGAACGGGTAATGTGCATCATGTAGTGTGATCTCCTGATTGCCAAAAATAACATGTTTTTCATACAGAATTGCACACACACAAACTCCCCACATCCAAACACACACACACTTGCCATTTGCAGGTTTCAAACCCCTACCTAACTATGCTATAACACTCGAGATAAACGCTTTAGCAGAGTGTGCTATTCGGATTACTGGGAAGTGTCCCTTCTCCAGCTGTATGTATAGGGTGCTGACATCATCCGTGCTTAGATAGGGGAATATGCATCCTGTAGAGTGCTTTCACAGTTGCCAAAAGGGACACCTCTTTCACACAGACTTGCACACACACTAACCCCCCCTCCACACACACTGGGCAGTTGCAGGATTCAAACCCCTACTTAACTATGTTATGACACTCGTGACAGATGCATTAGCAGAACAAGCTATTCGAATTACTGGGAGGTTTCCATTCTCCTGCTGTACTTATAGGGTGCTGACATCATCCATGCTTAAATAGGGGAATGTGCATCCTGTAGAGTGCTTTCACAGTTGCCAAAAGGGACATCTCCCTCACACAGACTTGCACACACATCAACCCCGCTCACCACACACACACACACACATTGAGCATTTGCATGGTTCGAACTCCTACCTACCTATATTATGACACTTGAGGGAAACGCATTAGCAGAGTGCGCTAACCGAATTACTGGGCATCTGGTCTGCACCTGCAGTATTTATAGGGTGCTGACATCTTTATTTCTACAGAGGTATGTACATCTAGTACTACCTGTCAGGTGGGGGATAGCATATATATGCATTTGCAGCCACCTACGTCAGGGTCAGATATGTACATCGCACTGGCAGGTTATGTTCTATACCATGCTTCGTGACCACAGGACCTGTAACACACAACACAACCAGTCCAGAACACCACTCCCACATCCAGGACACACACTTTGCTTCCCTGGGAACAGTGCCGGGATATGCAGGTGTTCACATATGCCATTCCAGTTGTTAACATCAGGTACAGGCATATTGTGTGTGAGAACTACTCAGGCCTCTACCACTTTACCCTACAGTCACTGCAATTTGTGGGTCCATGTGCTATGGCAGAACCACACACCACAGCCACATGGGGGAATACATATTGCACCTGTCCATCTGCAACATGGGTACTCACTGTTCCACACCAGAGGTAGACCACCAATGTTGATGTCTGACCATACCCACCTTTCCCTGGACATCCATATCCCATCCCCACCCCCAGGCAAGGTTGTCACTGCAAACAAACTGTATTTAGCACAAGCAGACTCTACACTTGTGAAGATTAGGGTGGACGACTTCAAAGGACCCATGCTGGGGGACTATACTGGCCACTCTGCATAATCCTTGACAATTGCATTCTATGAGCATGTGTAAGGTTTGCATTGATCATGCTATCCCACATATACCCATGACTGCTCCACAACAAGACACCTGTCAGATGTACACCAGCCATATATGAGCCGTCCAACAGACAGAATGAGCTAATACATTGCAGAGCTGTAGCCCACAGAGGGAGGACATCTGTGAACAGTACCGGCACAACACTTCATTCCCACATAATCATCACAACACAGTTTGACAGTGGAATTGTCCAGACAATGCAGATAGGGCTTCCCGCAGTCTGTTATTGACGGCCACTTACTGTTAGAGGTCCTCAGCAGCCCTCTTCCAGCACACACCAACAACATGGCTGTGGCTTAGCACATTCAAACCCTGGGATCTCCACTGTGCCCCTGCTTGACAGAGGCACAGCTCACTAGCCTCACACGTTGCCTTATGTGACCTACTTTACAGTGGCACAGTAGCCTACTGTACTGGGGATGCAGATGCCAAGCACACTCTGGCTAAGCTGTCATTCCCTAGGGCAACAAGCCTAGTATTGACCTCTACACCCATATGTTCAATTGTCAGATGCACAATATTTGTTGTGCTGTTTTACTGTTTGCAGGTCTTTATTGCCATAGCATTCCCTGTTCCTATGAACAACTTGTGTATCTGTGGAAGATGTTTGAATATGAGGGCAATCCACTATATCACTTATGTCTCTGTAGTCATTTACTGTGTGCACTGGGCAGATTGCTGTGTTGTGGTTGGTTCCTGGAATGACACGTACAAATACCAGATATGTGTGGCCAACTGCTAAAGGGAGATATGGCCTAAGTGTGTGAGCATGCCCAGTTCAGCCTTTCCATGGCATGTTGTCTGACATATGCCTCATTTATCAAAGTGTGTGAGCATGCCCAGTGTGAGCTTTCCATATGTTGAACTCTGAAGTCCACCACATATTTGGGTGTGTGTGGACTTCAACAATATCTCACGTTTATGGTTGTGTGTTGGGTGTCATGTTGTGTACTAACTGGCCAACTGCTTCATGTCTGCCACAACAGGGATTATACTGTGCCTGCAGGGATTGCATGGGATACTTTGCATACAGTTGTCAACATCCTTTCATAATGACCTAACACTGTAGTACCGTATAGTGTACTGGTTCAGTACTTTCACTGTGGTGGACAGTATCCTGGGCTTTAGTCCTATCACTGCTTGACATCTTCATAGTGAGCACAACAGACTGTGTAGGGGCCAGTTGTGCACATATGACCATGTTGCATTATGTTCAGATGTGGACTACCTACACCAGGCTTGTCCAACATTGGTAGTGTATTCCACAACATAGGTGGACATTGGCAAACACTAGCGATGTTCCCTAGGCCATTTCTGATGCTAGTCACAGGGTGTGTTTGTCCTTCGACACACATTGTAACTGGAGTTTGCCATGACATATGTCATGGTTAGTATACTCTGCCTCCATCTACCTCTGACATAACAGTGATACCCAGGGTTAACCTACCATCTCCCATCCACTCATCGGGATTCCTCTTGAGGGGTGTCGATAGGTGACTCTCTGGCTAACCTGTACTGGGAGTTTACTCAAGAGTGGGGGTACCTTCTGTGTTATGGATCATTATGTACAGCTTGTCCTATGTATGTTAGTGCTGGGGTTCAGGTCTCTCATGTGCATAGCTCACTGCCATTCAGATTGTACAAGGTGCAGCATGTTCATTGATTCCAGCTTGGACATGGCTTCATACATCAGGCACAGCTTGCCTCTGGCTGGGCAGTATGGCAGTGTGTGGAGCTGCAGTTTGTTTCCTCAGGCAACACATGGCATCTGTTCATGCTCTTTGCTACTCCTGGTGGGGTACTGTTGTGGACTTTACAGTTGATGGAGGTGTCTGCTGAGGTATATCCCACAGGGGCTATTGTAGTCAATTGTGATGCTGATGAAGGATGACTGCAGAGCCACAGTGACCTTCATGATTGGGTGGGTATATGGTATGTTTCTGCGAACACTACAGCCACATGTTTGTCCAGTGCAGGATATCTATCACCTTGTGTCCCCAGGTCTCTCATTACATGTTGGGTACGTAATGGGTTAACACCTGTGTGGTAATTTGTGGGCACTTACTGTATATCCACGGTGGTTGTCTATACACAGTTCTGCAATTAGCTTGCTGACATGGCTATGGCTCCAGTTGTCTGTTTCTAGGTGGCCCTTTTGTGGGTTGCTTGTGTCAGCTGGGGGTCGGATATGATTGGCTGTTTGTACTCCTCTGCATACATGTTCAGTCACAGTCCTTCCATGTTGGCCTGTACCTATGGGACATATATACGGAACGGGGGGGGGGTCCCAGGACCAAACCTTGTGGGATGCCACTCATATCTGCTTTGTAGTCTGACATGGATGCAGCATGTCTGACCATGTCAGTTTTGTCCTTGGTCTGGTTTGCAACCCCTCTACTGACATAGGGGTATATATTTAAGCTGGTGAACATATCCATACTGAACTCGTAGGGTATTGTCTGGAAGCATATGCACGGTCCAGCTACGCTGTGTGGACCACATTGCCCTCATCCATGACCTTAATGACTGTTTCAAATGGGTCAAACATGTTTAGGAGCAGGATCTGAAGTTACAACAGCCACACTGTGTAGGGTCCGGTATCAGTAGGTCCACGATAGCTTTATGTCTGCGGTACATACTGATCCTTTCCATAGCTGTGCAGACCAAGCTTGTCAGGATCCTGGGGTGGTAGTTTGCAGTATCCATTCAGGCAACACCTTTGTTGTGAAGGACCACTGTTGTTGTACACTGCTCTTTGGGTACATATCCTGTGGTAAGGCTGACATTGGGCAGTAGTGTGATTTGGCATTCCATTATTCTTGGAGTCCATGTTGGCCTCAGCCCAGAACACCATCACATACCTTTGCTGCTGTGTGTTTTGCTTTGCAGATGATGGCTGTTACCTCAGCATCTGCAATGTCAGGGGACCAGCAGTCTGCTGGGATAGATATTTTGCATTCTGGGGGGGGGGTGTTTGCACTGCACCTGTCAGGTTGTATGTTGGCAATATGTGTGTGTGTTTGGTATGTTGTTTGTAATATCTGTGTGATTCGGAGCATATCTGTGGATTCCCAACATGGTTCCTACCATCAGTTAAGTAAGCCTTGTGATTATCCTTAGTGTCCTGTACAATTTGTATCTTCATAGGTTCATGGGTTCATACTAGGCTATCCACCCTACGGCATTAGTAAGCCAAGCCAGAGTGTGTGTGTCTTTCACCGCCCCTTGCTATGTGACTATTATGGCCATTTATGATTTTCTTTACTGTGCCTCTGTCTGGACGTGACACAAAGAAAACCCCCAGTGTACATGTACGATCATCCATCTACTTGGCAATATTCCTGTTGAGGGGTGTCAGTGAGGGGCTCTGCCTAACATGGATTGGGATCCTGTTTCTGGGTGTGGGGAGCCTCTGGGTTATGTATCTGTCCCTCCAGCACATCCTATTTCATTATGTGTTGAGGCTGACATCTGTCACTCTCACAGCTCCAATAGCTTTGATTTCCTGTGGTGGAGCATGTCCATTACTCCTGTGTTGGACATGGCCTTGTACAACAGACATACAATGCCTCTATGTAGGCAGTCTGTGACTGCATTCAGCTGGGGTGTGTACAGCCAGGCAGCATATGACATATATTTGACACCCTTTATCCTCTTGGTGTGGTACCTTTGAGGTCTTCCGAACCGCTGCAGGTGTCAGGTATGGTACATTCCATATGAGTCATTGTACTAGATTATGGGTCTGATAAGGGAACAGTACAGCGGCACAGTGACTTCTGTTGATGTAGATGTGAATCCTTTCATGATACGGTGTCCAATATCGACAATCTTCCTAGCCACATTGGCATTGTGAGTGTCACATGACAGGTTAATGTCGACTTGTGTCCCTAGGTCCCTGATTACTCCTTGCATACATAATGGTTTACCACCTATGTGGTAATTTGTGAGTACCTTGTCTGGTATTTGGTGGGACATTTATACTGTCCAGTGTCTTTAGGATGTCTGGGTGGAGTTCTTGTGTGTGAGAGTGTGGTCTGTCACATGCCACAAACTGCACAGCAGTTTTGACTACACTTAGGTGCACATGGGTGGTCTCCGCTGCTTCGTGCATTGTCAGTTACCTGGCCGTATGGGTGTCTGTGCTGCATATGGATACACCCCCTCCTTTGATGTTTTGGTCCAGATGTTGGGGCCATAACGCATGATATGTGGTATAACCTGGTAGTGCTGGTGTGCTATCAGTAGGCTTGCAGCAGGCTTCTGTCACTGCACAGACATCGATGTTCTCCATACTGGGAGGTGCCTCAAGGGCATGCATATTGCAGTTTACACATCTGGCATTGGTCAGCATTACCCTTATGTTTCTTACCACTTATGTTTTCTAGGGTGGTGGGTTAGTCTTTTGGCCTTGCCTACACGGCTCTATGGAGGTGGCAAAGGCCTTATCCAGTATCCAGATGCCCAGGGTAACAGGTGCAAGCCATCCCTGAACAGCAGCATGGCTTGTCATGCATGACATCTCAAGCAGACAGACATTAGACCCTCTTGGACTGACAGCTGTAACTGTGCCACCTGTTAAAGATGATCATTCTGTGTTTGTACTGTGGCATCATTCTTGGTGAGGGTTGGATGCTGCAAACGGCCAGTGTCATACCGGCCTGGGGTACATACTCAGAGAGCTCATCCATGTCTCTTTTCATGTAGTCCAGGGAGGTACATCTCAGGTCATTCACACCAGCATGGACAATGAGTGCATCATATTTCTGCTTGCTTTGGGGTGATCTGCGTACTTGTGTTATGTGGCATATTGTGGCAGCCTACTGGCAGCTTACTGTACCTTCCCTTGTTCAGTCTGGTGAGTGGGACAGCAGTGTGTCTGCCTATACAGACACCTATTACAACTGTATCAGGCATGTTGTTTCTCCTTCTGGCCTGTGACTGTTTGGCACACCAACTCTGTGTACTATGTGTTGCCTGTGCTATGTTTGGAGGTTGTGGTTGCTTGGGATCTGCTTTGGAGGCTTCTGTTGGTGTGGTGTGTTTGTAATTAGGGCCTCTGGGAATGTTTTTCTGTGTTTATGTGTTTGGTTTACAGTTGTGATAGGTCTATGTGGGACTGGGTTTGTGGTGTATGTGGTTACCTTCTCCTCCTGGCTAGTTTTGACAGTACTGAGTTTGGGGAGCTCAGCCTCCGGTTTGGATATATGGTTGCATCTCTTACATATATATGCATTTATTGGTGGGAGTTGTGGGTTGTCTGTGTACTTGGGCCAGGTGTCACATTGCCTCTGGATTCACAGATTCTACTTGTTGTGGCTGGCCTTAGTGGATTGTATGTGTGGACATATTTTATTGCCATACTACTGATCAGTGATTACTTCCCTTTTTATGTTTGCTCTATCATGTAGTAGCTTCCTCATTCTCTTGCATGGTTTGGTAATGGCTGGAGTCCAGCATGCCAGATGCCTGAGTGTATGGCATTGTGTCTTGTTGTTATTTGTGATTGCATACTCCAAGCATTCTTGGCTGTGTTCATGGAATGCCTGTATAACATGTTCTGTGTGTCCCATATTCTGCACTTGCACAGGGCCTTTGTGGATTCCACATCAGTTTGGAGGGGTGCAACCTATGCTTTACACATGTTTTTCACTGTGGTATTCTGGCCAGGGACTGTGGTCAGGATGTGTATATCCAGTGTGATTACTCTATGGTCTGGTCTTACCAGTGAGGGATACACTTCTCATCTTGCCATCCAGTACACATGTTGCTGATTATCACATCCAGTATGCTTACCCCTCTTGTGGGAGTGGTACGTTGTTCCTGGGCATTTTGGTTAATGGATTCTGGGAGCTTTTCTCCTACTGTGTTGGTGCTAGTATAATGCTCCCAGTGTATGTCTGGGTATTTTCAGTCAAGCAATATAATGTGGTTTTGGGGGCTTGATATATTCATGTATTCCAACATAGGCCAGGTGCAGTTCCTGGTATTAGGACAGTAGTCTGCAGCAGGCTATATACTGGAAGGCGGTTTTAGCCATCGGTATTTGACCATGGCTAATCCATGCTGCTTCTTGTTGTGGTACCAACATGGGGTGTGGTTATCCTTGACATTTATTGCTAGTCACCCTCCTTTTGTAGCTTGTTCCATGTTTTGCGGCTGTACAGCACAGTATGAGGTGTAACCTGGTAGTGTTAGGGTGCTGATGTGAGCCTTGACCCAGTTTTCTATTACAGGACTGATATCTACATTCTCCATACTGTGTGCATTTACACTGCACACATCTTGCTGTTTAGACTTCTGGCATTGGGTAGCATTACATCTAGGCTCCTATCCCTTGTGGTACCTATGAAGGTGGGTTTGTGTTTTGAGACTTACCTATTCAGGGCATGCTTTGGGTACTGACAGCCTTTGCCAGTATCCATGGGGTCTGGACTGATAGGTGCACGCCACCCCTAGCAGGTGGTGCATCATGTCATGCTCCGCATGTCTTCCCAGGCTGAAACACATTGGCTCCCCTTTGACTAACTGCATTACTTCAGCCAGTTATTGCAATTGATCATCCCATCATCATTTTGTGGCTTCATGCTTGGTGAGGGTGGATGTTAGTCAGGGTCCTCAGGTGTGCATATAGTACATGGTGTTACATTACTTAACACATGGCATTCATGCCTCAGGTGGTGCTGCAGGGCTGCCTCTGTCGGATGCACATATTACACTCCCTGTACATGTTTGTGAGCAGGTCATGTCATTTTAGGCATCCCTGTTATTATTTGAGTGAGTCAGAGGGGGTATCATTCCCAGGGTTCCTATTGAGCCAGTGTATGTGCTATGCGTTGCCTCTTTGCCAAGGCCAGGGCATACTGGGCATGCCTCCTTCTGCCTACTGGGGCAGGCTCAGGTTGTTCCTCCTCCGAGTCACGCTCTGCCTGTGATGGCCTTGGCAATGGTGTTGGGCTGTTTGGCCCAGCCCTATGCTGGTCCTGCTGCAGCTGTTTTCGCAAGATCATATTATGTAGCATAGCACATACCATGACAATTTGGGTACATGTAGTTGGTGTGTACTGCAAGGCTCCACCAGATGTGTCCAGACACTGGAACCGTGACTTGAGCAGCCCAAACACACGCTCTATTACATTACGTGTTTGTGCATGTGCCTCATTATGGCGTTCCTGTTCAGGTGTGTGTGCGTTTCTGATGGGTGTCATCAGCCACGGCTCCAGTGCATAACCTGCATCCCCCACTAGGTGTCCGTGTGGGATGTCCCCATTGGCAAATGTCTGGTACAGCTGCGTCAAATGCCAGATGTGGGAATCATGGTAGCTCCCAGGGCAGCCAGCACACACATTCATTATTATGCCCTGCGCATCACACACGACCTGGCAGTTGATGGAGGGGAAGCCCTTGTGGTTAATGTAGGCCCTACCCCGCTCATCGGCTGGTGCTTTAATGCGTATGTGCATGCAGTCTATTGCACCCACTACCTAAGGGTATTCCGCTATTTGCTGGAAGAGACGCATATTGCTGGCCAATACCTCACGGGCATTGGGGAAATATACATGATCACCGACATGTGCTGACATGGCATCCAGGAACTGGTGCAGTACCCTGGAGGCTGATGCCTGTGATATCCCCATCATATCACCAGTTGGTCTTTGGAAGGTACCTGTTGCTAGTATTCTTAGGCCAACACATACCTTGGTTTCCACTGGGATGGGTTCCCCTCTGTTGGTTCTGTGTGTGAGGCGTGGCCTGCACAGCTCAACTATTTGCTGCAGGAGCTCTCTGTCCACTCTATAGCACTCTACTATCTCCAGCTCATGTAACCCGTGATAGGTGACCCTGGGCCTGTACACTCTTCTCCGTCTCCTCACTGTGGGTTGTCTGGCACCATCTGCATTGTCACCACCCTCAGCAAGTCGCCTATGTCTCATTATGACAGCTATGGCAGCCCCTAACATTTCTGCTCTGAGTTCAGCTTTTTCAGTTTTCACTTCTAATAGCTTACTCCTGTCTTGCAGTGTCTCTTGAGAGAAACATCCTGCACTGCTGTTTGCAGAGTTTTAAGTGCTGGGCTGGGCTACTATTCTGCCTGTATAATTGCCTGCTTCTAATTGTTTTCACCTGCTAGCTCCAGCAGTATTCCCTGCTAGCTTCCTACTAATTCTGTTGCTTCCTTTTTCCTTTCTGTTTCCTCAGGGGGGAGCAGCGTGCATACCAGCAGAAACACGCTCACAGTGGCGCACACATGCTTACACGGTTCAGGATCTGCATATTCGGGTTAAAACGCGTACACACCAGTGCAAACAGTGTTACAGGTCTGCCAACAGGCTCCTACATGCTCAGTCTGCCCTACACATGCGCACACCAGCGCAAACAGTGTTAAACATCTACCAACATGCTCCCACATGCTCAGTCTGCTTTACACGCATGCATACTGCCCTACTCGCGCTTCATGGCGCGCACACATGCTTATCTTGTGGCACTCCTCTTTCCCTGATCTGTGTCTGTCATCTGTCATGTTACATTGACCTCCAATGAACTGCATTTCTTTCTACCATTCCCCCCTGTGATGTCACCTATCTCCTACTCTATTCCTCCCCCTTATGTATCTCTTACACTACTCAGACTGTGCTCATTTACTATGTGACTTTGGGATTCAGTATCCTAACCCTCATTTACATGAGATTGCCTACTAATGCTTAGTTACATGTCTTAGACTCAGCTTCCCCCCTTAGCAACCACTACACAGTGGCCATGTTGTTTTTGGTCTGCTGGTCCCTGCATTGTCATTCCATGTATTGCATAAAACCCACATTTGTGGGTTATAACCTTCATTTTTATGTTTTATACAGCGCAACCCGTTTGCACGGGGCTGCGCTGCGTTTAAACATCGGTGATCACCAAAAAAAAAAATTATATTTTTATAATTTTTGCATTGGATTACCTTGCCAATGGCCACATATTTGGCCATTGGCATGCTGCCTGACACATATGCACCCTTTATTTGGAGCTGACATGGCTCTGTTCTGATTTTTGCAGAAACGTACTCAGTTGTCAACTGAGTACATTTCTGCAGCTAAAACGTCTCTTACACGGGCTGGTTTCTGCTTCGTGGATCACTAATATACCTCATTTGCATACCATTCAGCTGCAAGTGAGGTATTTAGCATACCCACGCCCAGTCCATGTAAGAGACGTTTTAGCTGGTCTCTTACACGGAGTTTCGGGCTGTTCCTGGATCGCGAGGCTTGCATGGAGTGTTACACGTCTCTTACACTCCGTGCAAGCCTTCGTGAATCCTGCCCATAATTATATGGTTTTCCTGGTATTGGTCGATTTTAGCTAAACTTGACATCTGCATTGTCAAAACACTTTGGTTTACAGTTATGCAAAAATACACAATCCAAAGAGTTGGGAAATCTGCCCTTTCCCCATGGATTATGCATTTCAAGAGTTTGTATATGTAACTAGCAGGGCAGGTGCCCCTATTCAAATATGCTATTAACTTGGCATGTTCCTAGCAGTAACCTCAGCATGTGCCCAGATGTGTAACAACATAACATGAATAGCACTGTATCTCTATATGGGTGTAGGTCTACATGGGTGTAAGGTAGAACCACATTTGGTTACAATTTTTGTGTGTGTATAAAAGAGAGAGAGAGAAAATGCACCATTTATTGAATGCTCATTTGACTGACTGATATGGTTGAATTTAATTTTATACAGTATAGATAACCAGGAGTGTACAGGAAAATTAATCTTTGAATGAAAAAGTGGTTAAAGGTGTGAGTGTGTGTGTGTGTGTGTGTGTGTGTGTGTGTGTGTGTGTGTGTGTGTGTGTGTGTGTGTGTGTGTGTGTGTGTTATAACAGCTGTTATTGTTGTGCATGTTTTGTGTTGTTTGTATTCTGTGTCCTTTTGTCTTGTGTAGTAGTACTATTAGGAAAAGGGGTTTTATTAATGCAATGTGAAGTGTTAGGGTTAGTACATATGATTAATGTGGGCTGGGGTCCTTTGCCACTATTTTGCAATCTTAGAGTTGGTATATAGGTTCATAGGTAAGTGCTAGGCTATCTGCCCGAGGGCATCTGTAAGCCTAGCCAGAATGTGTTGGCTTTCGCCACCCCCTTAAATTAGTTCCATGTGCCTCTGTCCAGCAGAGCCACTGCAGTGATCCCCGGGGTAAATTTTCTGTTTCCCATCCATCGTCAAGGTTTCTCTTGGAGTGTTAGTGAGGGGCTCTGCCTAATGTAGATTGGAATCCTGTTCTAAAGCATGGGGAGTCTCTGGGACAGGAAGCTAGCCCTCCAGCAAGTCCTATTTATCGTTGTGCTGAGATTTAGATCCTTAGAGCATGTGACTCTTGGGGATTTGTTTTTTTTATTTAGGTGGAGCATGTCCATCAATTCTGGTTTGGACATGGCCTTGTATGTCAGGCAGAGATCACCTCTGAGTAAGCGGTATGCAACCGAGTACAGCTGGAGTTTCTTCAGTCGGGCTGCATAGGACATCTGTTTGAGGCCAGTAATCCTCTTGGTGAAGTACTTCTGTGGTCTTTCCAGCTGTTGCAGGTGTCTTGTAAGATACATCCCAAATGGGGGGTTGTACTCTATGCTGGGTCTGATGAGTGATGAGTAAAGGGGCACAATAACCTCTTTTGTTCTAGATGCAAACCCTTTTGTGATTAGGTGGGCCACATAAAAGGATTTTCTAACCACCTTGGCAATATGATTATCAAAGGAGAGATTACTATCTACTTGGGTCCCCAGATCCCTTATTACATTTTCTGTATTTAGGCGACTACCACGTATGTGGTAGTTTGTGGGTACTTTGTTTTTTCCAAAGGGGATATCTATGCACTTTTTGGCATTTAGCTTGAGGCCATGATTTTGACACCAGGTATCCATCTCAGTGAGACCCTTCTGGATGATGTCTTTATCAGCCGGAAAGTCAGTTATGGCCCCCATTTTGCAGTCGTCTGTGAACTTGGTCAGCCATAGTCCTCCTATGCTTGCCTGTACCTCTGAGAAGTCTATACCGAACAGGAGGGGTCCCAGGACTGAGCCCTGGGGGACGCCACTTGTAATCGGTTTAGAGTCGGAACTAGAGCCTGCAACTCTCACCGTGTCGGTTCTATCCATGAGCCAATTGGCAACCCATCTCGTGATGTAGGGGTTTATGTTCAGGCTGGTGAGCTTGTCTATAATACCAGAATGGGGAATGGTGTTGAAAGCCTTTGCAAGGTCTATGTAGGCTGTGAGGACCTCCTTTCCCTCATCTAAAGCCTTGGTAACTGTCTCAAAGAAGTCCACCAGGTTTAGGAGGCATGATCTGCCCTTAACAAAGCCAAACTGGGTAGGGTCCAATGTTTGGAGGCTCCCAATGTCTCTGTTAATGAGTTTCATGATGATGCGCTCCATAGCCTTGCAGACCAGGCTAGTCAGGCTTATAGGGTGATAGTTCCTGGGGTCCGTTGTGGCTCCACCTTTGTGGAGTGGGATAAAAAGAAGTTATGTACCTACCATAACGTTTCATGTTAGTTGTCTTCATCTCCCCTTCTTTCTTGCTGGTTGGGAGAGCTGTTTACTGGCTCGAGGCTACCCCTTATCCCATGATGCCTAGCGCTAGCTACCCAGATCTTGTTTGAAATAGCTAACTCAGACATAGCTATAGGAAGAAACCCCTCCAAACAGATGGTTAAACATACCTGTCCTACTGTCTAAGTCAGTAAAGGAAACAAACCAGCAAACACTCAGCCAGTGAAAATGTTAACTCCTCTCAGTTCAACAGGATAGGGGGATGGAGGGGGGGATGCAAGAAAGAAGGTGAGATGAAGACAACTAACATGGAACGTTATGGTAGGTACATAACTTCTTTATGTTAAGTTGTCAATCTCGCCTTCATTCTTGCTGGTTGGGACAGCATCCCTAGCACCTACAATCCTGGGTGGCTCATTGGAACAGACTCTTCAGAACAGTGGAACCAAAGCTAGCTCTACTTCTGGAGACCACATCCAACTTGTAATGAGAAATAAAGGTATGAGAATTTGCCCACATAGCGGCAGCACAGATAGAGTCCATGGGCAACCTAGACTGGAATGCTACAGACGTGGCTAAAGCCCTGGTAGAATGACCTTTCGGTTTGATTGGCAAGTCTTTGTTCCTTAGTTGGTAGATAAAGGTAATGATATGAGACAACCACCTGGATAAGGTCACTTTGGAAACTGGGAGACCCTGTTTGCCCCGAGCATAGGAAAGGAAAAGTTGGTCAGACTTCCTTATATCCTTCGTCCTATGCAGATAGAAATGCAACTGTCTATGAACATCCAATTGATGTAACTTGTATTCTGCCTTGTTGGTGTGGTTAGGGAAAAACACAGGTAGGTCTATAGACTGATTCAAATTGTTTTCTGAGCAGACCTTTGGAAGAAAAGAAGGATTAGGCCTCAGTGTAACCCTATCCTTATGAAATACTAAGTATGGAGGACGGACGGATAGTGCCTGAAGTTCAGAGACACGTCTGGCTGAAGTAATAGCTACCAGAAAGAGAGTCTTTCAAGATAGAAACTTAATGGAGCAGGAAGCTGCCGGTTCAAAAGGGGGCATAATTAATGAGGTTAGTACGAAATTAAGGTCCCAAGAAAGAAGGGGATCTCTCACTGGGGGTCTAAGGAGAGTAGCCCCTCTTAGAAATGCTTTACATAGCTTATGAGATATAATGTTGGCATTAGAAAATTTGAAATTGCCGCTAATTGAACCCTGATTGTAGCAGAAGCGGATCCTGAATGAAAGTGTTCTGTTAGGAACTCCAAGATCTCATGGATAGGGGCTGTGAAGGGATCTATATTTCTATCCTCTGCCCAACAAGAAAAATGTTTCCATTTACTAGCGTAAGTCCTTCTAGTGGCCGATGGGAGGAAACAATAATGTCGCGAACGGCTGGGGAAATACTGGGAAGCCTGGCTGAGGTTGGAAGTGGAGCAACCAAGCTGTGAGCTGGAGCATTTGAAGGGACTGATGCAGCCCGCCTGATTGATGAATTAGTAGGTCTGGAATCGGATCCAGAGTCCAAGGCCGCTCGAGAAGGTAATGGTGCAGAAAAGGGAACCATATCTGTCGAGGCCAGAAAGGGGCAATGAGGATCATTTTGCAACCCAATGACATAGCTTTCTGAATGAGTTTCAGTATCAGGGGAAACGGAGGGAAGGCATAAAGAAGTCCCTGAGGCCAATCATGGACTAGAGTGTCTCTGGGAGGGTGACAGGAAGCAGTAGAAGGGAAAAGTAGCTGCTGCATTTGCTGTTGAAGGGGTTGGCAAAAAGGTCGCAGCAAGGCTGACCCCATTTGCGGAAGATTAAATCCGCAACTACCTGATTCAGAGACCACTCGTGAGACATGAGAATAGCTCTGCTGAGCCTGTCCGCTATGACGTTGGACATCCCAGGGATGTGCGTTGCAATCAGAAATTGTTGGGAGGAAATTGTCCACTGCCAGAGTCTGAGGGCTTCTTGACATAGGGGGTAGGACCTGGTTCCCCCATGCTTGTTGATGTACCACACCACTGACATGTTGTTGGTTTGAATTGCAATGGTCCCCGAAGGAAGAGAGTCCTGAAGAGCTTGCATGGCTCTCATCTCTAGGACATTTATATGCAGATGGTACTCGTGAGCCTGCCAAGTGCCCTGGACTGTCCTTCCCTTATAATGCCCCCCCCACCCTATCAGGGATGCGTCCGTGGTCACGGTAGCAACCGGAGGAGGCTGAATGAAGGGTCTGCCCTGAATCACTAGTGGGGAGACAATCCACCAGGAAAGGTGTCTTTTGCATGCTTCTGTGATGATGATCATGTGAGACATGGGGAGCTGTTGAAAGGACCACTGTGTGAACAGAAGCCACTGCAGGATTCTCATGTGGAAGCAGGCCAGGGGTATCAGAAGAATTGCCGCCGCCATAGATCCTAGAGCCTGAAGGACGTACCTGACTTGCACTCTTTTGCATTGCATGAGGACATGAACCTGCTGGCGAATAGTTGACACCCTGTCCAAGGGTGGCTTTGTGGACATGCTCCTTGTATCTAAGTCTGCTCCTATATAAGTAATAGATTGACAGGGCAACAAGGCAGATTTTTCGAAATTTATGGTAATGCCTAGCTGGGAGCAAATTGAGATTGTATAGTCCCTGACTTGAAGGAGTTGATGCCTGGTAGTAGCAGTAAGGAGCCAGTTGTCTAGATAGGGAAACACCTGGAATCCTTGATGCCTCAGGTGAGCCGTGACCACTGCCATACATTTGGTGAACACCCTGGGGGCTGTGGTGAGACAAAAGGGCAGAGCTCTGAACTGGTAATGACTGGCTCCCAGCCGTAAGCGAAGGAACTTCCTGGAGCATCTGTCCATTTTGATGTGATAGTATGCATCCTGGAGATCTATACAGCACATCCAATTGTCCTGACCCAGAAAGGGTAGAATGGACTGTAGCGTGACCATCTGAAACTTTGTTCTTTGAACAGACTTGTTCAGTCTGCTGAGATCCAAAATAGGTCTCCAGTCTCCTGTCTTTTTTGGTACCAAAAAGAACCTTGAGTAAGTACAGGATCCATGTTAGTCTGCCGGGACTTCCTGGATGACTCTTTTTTTCTAGCAGGTTTGAAACTTCTACAACTGCTTGGTCCCTCAGATTGGGTGGAACATCTGGGAGGGACTTGCATGATGGTAAAGGGGGCTGAACAAAATGAATTCTGTAACCTCCGGATATTATTGAATGTACCCATTTGTCTTGCGTTATGCTTAGCCAGACTTTTGGGTACAATGAAAGTCTTCCCCAGACTGCCACCAGAGACGGACAGTCAGGCAACCCCTCAGGGATGTTGGAAGGGCTTGTCAGAGAAGGATTCTCTACTGCTCTGGTTCTGCGGAACCCCACTGCCATGAGGGCGGTGTCTGTTATTATTGTTATTTCCTCCTCTGCCCCTGGAGGAAAAATCACTACGTGTGTTAGGCGAAGATCCCTGGGATTACCGAAATCACATCTTTCCACTCTTCTGACCTTTGGGGTATGGTCTAGAGGGAGTGGAAAAATGGACTTCCATGGCAGAGAGAGTCTTGCCTTCCTGTTCACACCTAATAAGAGTGTCTTTTACCTGTGGTCCAAAAAGAAAGGAACCGTCAAAGGGAGTGTCGGTGAATGATGCTCTGAAGGGTTCCGCAAAATTACACAGCAGCATCCATGCATGTCTCCGAAGTGCCACGTCTGTGCCTGCGGCTCTACTCGCCCCATCGGCTGAATAGGAAATGAGCCTCATGGAGGAGTTGACTACTGAGTTAAGGGTCACCAGCTGAGAGGCCACTTTAGCCTGGGCCCCTTCAGCTGAAGGATCCTCGGTATGGGCTAGGGTATTCCAGTTCTCCCTCTGTGTAAGTATTTCTAGGATGTCCGAAAAGGAAACATCTTCAGAGGGGGATCTCGGGGACCCTTCTGACTCATCCATATCTGTATCCAAAGTGACAGACTCAGGGGAGTCAATGTGCTTCCTCTTGCACTTCTTCTTCCGAGGGGGCTCCTCTGAATAATCAGGGGAGGCCTCGGAGGAAGAGGAAACACCTAATGGGATGCCCTAAAGTGCTTGTTCCCCACGCTTGGGGTCTGGAGGAGGGGCAGAGGTCAATGCAGGCACTACAGGGGACGCAGCCAGTGGGGTCGAAAGTGGAGCTGGCTGAGAGGCCAGCAGACTCCTCATGACATCGAAGGTGTCCCTGCCACGATGAAGAGAAGGCTCTGGCTCCAAGGAGACTGGAATCCTCCTCCGTACCTAGGGTGATGGCTCTGATGCCAATGTAGGAGCCGAGCTCACCTGCGCTGACGCTCCGAGCGAGAGAGCGGGGTCGGACAAGGGTCCAATGCCACTTGCCCCCTTGGAGCTGACAAGGGAGTCTCGGCACCCAGATCCCTTGATGGAAGGCACCATCGATGGGATCGGAGCCGACGATGGATCCGAAGGAGAATCGTTATTGCAGCCGACGGTTCTACGACTCGAACCCCAAGAAACTCCGGCTCCGAGCTCAATGGAGTCGGAGGAGGAACATCAATAGAAACAGATGGAGCCGACACCTGTTGAGAGGGGCTGGACAACATTTTGGCCAGTGCCTGCGACTTCAATAACCTGCTGACCACTCTCTCCACATCATGGTCTGAGAGCCTGAGTGTGTGAAGATCTATGACTACGGTCACTTTGCAGGAGGGGAGACCGAGGAGCCGAATTAATGGACTCTAATGAAGGGGACCTCGGTCTTTTCTGAGTCCTTGATGGCTCCGAGGGGACTATTGGAGCCGACGAGGAAGCAGTTTCCTCAGTTCCGGCCGGAACCGAAGTGGAAGGTAAGCCTTGGGCCGATGACTGCTCAGAGCTGGAAGACGACGATTTGGCCGGTTTAGGAGACTTCACTGGCAAAGTCTTGGCCGGTGAATCCTGAGGCTTAAGCAGCCCTCTCAAAATAAGTTTATTTTTGTGCTCCTGAAGAACTCTTGGGCTAAAAGCATGGCAGATAGAGCAAGAGTCCTGCAGGTGTACAGCACCTAGACAATAGACACAAGAAGTGTGCCCATCTGTCAGAGACATCTTCTGAAAGCATGAGTCACACTTCTTGAATCCCGGCACTTTGGATTCCTTAGACATAATACACAATAAGAAATACCACTAAACTAATAGTAAACACTACCACACAAACCACAAATAAGACACAATATACTACAAGATAAGGATATATCTTATTATATATATATATATATATATATATATATATATATATATATATTTTTTTTTTAGGAATTAGGAAGTCTCTAACTAAAACAGCTACCTAAAACAAGGAAAAGGAAGAAAATTCTACAGAGTAAGCTATCAGATAGGGAGGTGGGGGAGGGAAGAACTCACTAACTAAAACGAGTTCTGAAAAGCCCATAAAAAACAATAAACCATCACAACTAGTTAGCGACTACTAGACAAATACAATAAGAACAGAAAAAAATCCCTAATCTGACTGAAAAGGTAGTAGAAGAAAAATATACGAGCCTGAGACAGTACCACAAACCTCGCAGCTGAAGTGGCAAACGAGATCTGAGTAGCTAGCGCTAGGCATCATGGGATAAGGAGTAGCGTTGAGCCAGTAAACAGCTCTCAAGCTATTGAAGATGGCCGAGTCGGAGCCGAGGATTGGCTCCGATCCCAACCAGCAAGAACGAAGGCGCGATTGACAACTTAACATCTGTTGCTGTGCACCACTCTATGGGTACGTAGCCTGTAGGGAGGCTGAGTTTGAACAGTGTGTTTAGGTGAGGGGTTAGTTCATTTTGGAGTTTGTGTAAGACGCAGCCTGGGACACTGTCCGTTCCCATTAAAGCTGTGTTTTTGGCTTTGGATAGGGCTGTTTTAACCTGTGTGTCAGTGATTGCCAGGGCTCTATATTCTTCTAGTATGGTTATGGGCCCTTTAGGGGGGTGAAGTTTTCACTAAACCTGTCTGCCATAATGTTGGCAATATAAGTTGGTTCAGTGTATTTTGTGCCATTCTGCACTAACTCAGAGTAGATCTGAGAGTTTCCACTTAGTTTCTTGACACAGATAAAGAACACTTTGTGCTTATCTTTGGAGTCCTTAGCAATTTTTCTTTCAAAGCTAGCCTTGGATGATTTTATGAGGGATCATAATTTCTTGCTGATACTGATCAGGGATTTCTTTCCTTCTTGGGATTTTACTCTTTTCTGTACTAGTTTCCTCCTTCTACTGTATTGTTTGTTTATGGCAGGGATCCACCAGACTGGTTTCCTTTTCTTGGAGGAGTGAGTCTTGGTTTTGCTTGGGATAGCATGATCCATGCATTCTTGCAGGTGCTCATACAGCGCCTTTGTAAGGGCTTCAGCAGCTTGGACAGCGTTGTCCTTTAGCATGGGTGCTGTGAACCTTTCCACCTTGGTCTTAAGTAATGTGGTTTGCTTTTGAAAAGTTTTTCATGGTGGTTTCCTTGATTGGGGGTGGGGGCGGAATGTGGATATCCAGAGTGATTAGTCTATGGTCTGATCTAACCAGCGAGGGGTTGACCTCTGGGGGTAGAACACCAGTCGCCCATTTTGGTGATGACCAGGTCCAATATGTTGTCACCTCTGATGGGGGTGTTGACCAGTTGATCTAGGTCATTCAAGTTTATAAATTCTAGGAAGCATTGGGCAAGGGAGTAAGTACTTGAGTAGTTCTTCCAGTTAATGTTTGGGTAATTGAAATCACCCAATATTAAGGAATTTGATAGGACCATCATATTTTCCAGTGTCTCCAGAAATGCGGAATGGGGGGTCCTGGGTCATGGTGGGTGATCTATAGCAAGCTACAACTGGAATTGCAGTTTTGCCCATTGTTAGTTGCACATGGATGATCTCTGAGGCATTGTGCTGTGCCACTAACCTGGAGGTGTGGGTATCCTTGATGAATATGGATACCCCCCCCCCACCTTTTGTGTTTCAGTCCGGGTTCTGTGGCGGAAAAGTATGGTACGAGTTATAGCCTGGTAGTGCTGGGGTGCTTTCTGGAGCCTTAAACCAAGTTTCTGTTACTGCACAGTTATCGATGTTCTCCATACTGAGGAGTGCCTCGAGTGCATGCATTTTGAGGTTTAGACTTCTGACGTTGAGTAGCATTACCCTTAGTTTTTGGTTACTTGTACTATTTACAGTGGTGGGTTTGTCTTTTGAGCCTTGTCTAAAAAAGGCACTATGGGGACGGCAAACGCCTTGGCCAGTATTCGAAAGCCTAGGGGTGATAGGTGCAAGCCATCTCTTTCGAAACAACGTGGCTTGTTGAGCATGTCATCCCAGGTGGACAGATACTGGATCCCCTTTGAATGACACCAGAAACTTAGCCAATTGTTGAAATTGATAATTTTTTTTCTTTATACTGTGGCATCATTCTTTGTGAGGGCAGGATGCTACTCAGGGTCAGGGTCATACCGGCTTGGGCTACGTGATCAAAGAGCCCTTCCATGTCTCTTTTCATGTAGTCCAGAGAGGTATGTCTCAGGTCATTCACACCAACATGGACAATGACAAGAGTCATATTTGTACTTGTTCTGAAGTGCTTGTGTTATGTGGCAGATCCTGGCACCCAACAGGCAGCTAACTGTAACCTTCTCCTTGTCCAGCCTAGCTAGTGGGACATCAGTGTGACTGACTATAGAGTCGCTTATTACTAGTGTGTTGGGTATGTTATTTTGTCTTAAGGGCTGTGATTGTGTGGCACACTGATTATGTGAAGTATGTGTTTCATGGTTTGTGATAGGATGTGGAGGTTGCTTCGGCGTCTGCTTTGGAGGTCTCTGTTGCTTTTGCAGATTTTTATTTAGAGCCTCTGAGTATGTTTTCATGCATTTATGTGTGTTATTTGCCCGTGTTGGTTTAGTAGGTCTATGTGAGACTGGTGGTGTGTTGCAAGTATTTTCCTTCTCCTCTTGACTGTCAGTTCCAGTCTTGGGTTGAGAGAGCTTTGCCTCCAGTTTGGCTGTATAATTGAATCTCTTGCATGTATTAGTGTTTGGAGGTAGGAGGAGAGGGTTGCCTGTGTACATGAGGCAGTTGTAACATTGCGTCAAAATGCCCAGATTCACCAGTTGGACTGGAGAGTACACCTGAAACTGCCCTTTGGACATGCCTGAATAGGTAAAGTGAGCTGTTTTACCGATTGGCTGGTAGGGACGAAAAGAGAGCCTTGTCCTTCTTGACAGTATAGGAGGGGGGTCTAGTGCTAGGGTTAAATTAGTACTTGCTATGTGTTTTGAGCAAGTGCTGGGCTGTGAATTGAATGGTTTGAGTGCTTAAGTTGAAAGTTTGTCTAGTTCCAAAGGAAAAATTGAAGAGTAGACTTTGTGGAGCCGAGAATAGTTTAACCCTAATTAGTAGGGGGTGTGGGGGCCAGGGGGATGTCCCCTTGCATAAAACATTTTTATTTTTAATTTAATGAGTTTTGACCATGTGTGGTTGATCTAGTATATGCCGATGCAGTGAACTGGCAATGTACTATTTATATATGCGTGCACACACATACACACACACACACGTTTTATATATATATATTATAATATGTATGTATATATGTATATATATATATATATATATATATATATATATACACACACACACAAACTCTATATAGGGGTATATATATATATATATATATATATATATATATATATATATATAGAGAGAGAGAACAATATCATATGCACACATACATGATCACACTTTCACATGTCTGAATACATGTATGTATATAGTTCAGTGTGCATATATTATTTAGCATTACAATCTACAATGATAAAGGAGTATGACAAGTAATTTTATCAAGTCACCCTGTGGCTGATGATCAACATCAGCCTATGTATGTCATCAGTCTGATAATCAACATCAGCCTATGTATGTCATCAGTTATTTATCAACATCTCATGTGCATCCCCACCCACATAAATCAGTCAATCCCATCATATCAACTCAATGCTTTCGCCACTTAAAGAAAAAAAATGAGACCTGGCACACTGCGCGCGCACACATACACACATGGGTTTCCAGTCATTTGGCTGAAACTCAAACACTAAATCCCAAAATGCTCAAAACTCAGAATATTCGCAAATGAATTTGCCTTTCTCCAATGTTAGGCGCTCCCACAGATAGTATATAAAATTAACAGGGGGTATGGGAGTGCGGGGAGGTTGCCCCTTCATTAAATATATTTTCACTGTTTTAAGTTTTCAGCATTTGGTATTTATAACTTTTCAATATTATGACATAGATCAGACACAACATACACACTCAAAGCTCCAGTAAATTTTCTGCCCAAAAGGTACTCTAATGCACTTATTTGCATTGAACTTTAATCTGTGGCTTTTGCACCAATCACTTGTTTGTGTTAGACCCTCTTGCAGGATGTTAGTGTCATGAGGGAATTTATGATATCTCCCAATTTGTAGTCATCTGGAAACATGGCGAGCCAGAGGCCCTTGACATTAGCTTTGACCTTTGGGAAGTAGATGCCAAACAAGAGTGCGCCCAGCAGAGAGCCCAGTGGAAATCCACTGGTGACCTGATTTCTTGGGTCCTATCGTTGAGCCATCTGGCAATCCAGTGAATTTATGCCTAGTCCAGTGAGTTTGTCCACAACACCTGAGTGGATTATAATTTCAAATGCTTTAGCCAGGTCTAGGTAGCTGGTATGCACTGTTTTCCCTTCATCCATTGCCTTGGTTACCTCTCAAAGAAGCCTACCGGGTTAAGTAGTCATGACCTTCCTTTGAAAACAAACTGGGGTGGGTCCAGTGACTGCAGGTTGCTAATATCTTTTTTGATAATTTCCATGACTTTGTATATCAGACTAGCCAGACTAATGGGTCTGTAGTGTCTGGGGTTGGCTGATGGTCTACCCTTGTGAAAGTGATAACCATTGCCATCCTCCATCTGCTTGGTATGTGGACTGTAACCATCGCCATCCTCCATTTGCTTGGTATGTGGACTGTAACCACTGCCATCCTTCATCTGCTTGGTATGTGGACTGTAACCACTGCCATCCTCCATCTGCTTGGTATGTGGACTGTTTTGAGACTGTAGTTGAAAAAGTGACTCAAGTGGTCCTGATAGGTCTTGTTTCCAGCTATTTAGGAGGCAATCTGGGATACTGTTCGGTCCTACTGAGGTTGTGTTTTTAGTGAACAACATTATGACCTGCTCCTTGGTAACAGTTGGGAGGGGTTATGCTAGTAGAAATTTCAAAAGGGGTGGCAGAGGGAACATGGGGTAGATTTTGGGATGAATTTATCAGAATTTATTATTCATAGATTCACTATGTCACTCTACTCAGTGAAGGTGGTGAAAGGCCCAGTGGTTGCCTTTAGCTAACTTGACTTCATAATTGATCTTGTTGGATTTAATTAGTCCTCTAAGATTCCTGTTTAGTTTTATTAGTGAGCTCTTGTCATTATGTGAGTTGCTGTTTCTGACTTTGGCCATGACTTTTTTCCTTTTGTTATACATTCTGCTAAGATTAGGATTCCAACAGCATGGTTTGTTTTGGGCTTACTTCTGGTAGATACAGCAGCCTCTATGCAGCCTTTACATGTTTCACATCATTTTTGAACAACTCTGCATAGGCTGTTGCAAACTCTAGGGTGGGTAAAGCATTGAATTTTGACAAACTTTCACTTAATAGGATGGAGTTTGTTATAGAATAGTTTTTAACTAACTGGTTTTGCTAGGTTTTCCATGTTGATTTTTATTTGAATGACACAACTTTGTGATCCAACCTCACCAGTGAGGACATGACATGGACAAAGGGGGCTGCAGCACTCTCACATATTGGTAGAACAAGGTCCAGTATATTTAAATCTCTGAAGTGTGCACTAACTGATTAAGGGCATATGTGATCATAAGGGCCAAGAAATGTGTTTATAAGCTGGTGGCAGTGTATGTTTCCCAGTCTTTACAGGGGTAGTTATGTCTCCCATAAACAGAGTTGTTGTTTTGCTGGATGGAGTGTGCCTCCAGCAAGTCTAAATTAGAGTCATGGGATTCTTTAGACAAATATGGTGATCTATAGCTTGCTAAGATATAAGGGACTCTATCTAATGTGATTTGCATGTGAATGGGCTCCAGGGTAAAATCCTTTTTAACCAACCTGAAGGCATATTTATTGCTAATGAAGATCAATACACCTTCACATTTAATTTCTGTCTGTGCAGCTGATGGTCTAAATGTGTGGAAGGCACTGTAGCCTTGCATTGCCGGAGTATGTTCTGGAACTTTAAACCATGTCTAGTAATGACACAGATGTCAATATTTTCTAGAGTGAATAGAGCTTGTTGGGTATGGAGTTTCTTATTAAGGTTCCTAACATTGAGCACCTTTAACACCTTTAAATTCCTTTGCGTTTTATTTACTATGTCAATAGGTTTATCACTTTGGCACTGCCTAAAAATGACTCTAAGGGGGTAGATAAAATTTAGGCCAAAATCTGTAAGCCTAGGGGGCAAGCCATCTTTGGCAAAGCAATGTGGTTTGCTTACCATGTCCTTCCAGGCTGATAGATATTTAATCCCCTGGACTGACACCAGAAACTAAACCAATTGTTAAAGGCAGTTGTTTTTTGTTCATACTGTTGCATCATTTTTGGAGAAGGTAGAATACTGCTCAGTGTAAGGCATATACCATTCTGAGACGCATAATCGCAGAGGTCCATAATATATGTCTTCAAATAATCCATAGAGGTATGTCTCAAGTCATTTATGCCCACTTGGACCATGATAGCATCATACTGGTACCCATGGTGCAATAACTTGAGTGCTTGGTTAACTTGGCAGATCCTGGCTCCGGGTAAGCAACTGACTGTAATCTTCTCTTTGTCCAGTCTGGTAAGTGGAGCATAGTGGAGTCCCCCTGTGACAAGAGTCCTAGGTAAATTGTTTGCTTGCCTTATGCGCTTTGTTTTTTTTTTTTTGGGAGGGTGCATTGGATGTAGGCTTATGTGCAGTGTTTGGTGTTGCTTTTGCTGTGTGCTTTAGTCATTGCCGAGGATAAGCATTGTTGTTTTCAGGCCTATTAGATCTTTGAGGTTTGGGGAGATTGCCTTTTTGTGCCTCAGAATAATAAGGTCTGTGCGCAGACACTATGTGGTGGATGTAGTATGTGTGTTCTTAACAACTTTGTTTTTATGTGCAATTTTTGCCTCCAAGAAAATTCTGCATGTGCACCTCCTGCTTACTGTGTTGATTTCTTTAAGGATTAAAAGGTTGTCAGTGAACATGAGATAATTGCTACATTTGCTCAGGATGCCCATATTCTACCAAGCTGGCTAAAGAGACATTTACAAATTGCATATTCTATTGAAATGTTAGCATTAGTAACACCAAGTCCCAACTGACAGGAAAAAAAAAAGAATGAAAATCCAGGGGAAGCGTGAATCTCAAACTTTTTATCATCTCTTCTTTAAAGGCCGACATACCCCCTGAACTTTATATATATATATATATATATATATATATATATATATATATATATATACACACACACACACACACACACACACCAACTCTAAGTTTAACATACCTCAGAGAAACGGGAATATTCCAGGAAATGGCCGTCTCAGATTTGGTATATGTAAGTCTCTTTTTCGGCCATTCAGTCTCCTTGTTTTGGGACACTCTAGTGGGTCCTGATTTTCCGAATCTTTATCCATTAACAAAATCATCTGCATATTGCTTGAGTGTAGCATTCCCTATACTGTATACCATGTTGTTCACAAAAAGAGTAAGGAGTCATGGACCAAGCATAGAGTCCTGGATGTATGAATGGCAGGGGGTTATTGTACTGAAATAGCAAAACTCCATTTTACTGCATGTCATTTTTTTGTCTGGACAACTGGTGTACTATCTAGTAGAACTTACTGTGAAGTATTCTCTAGCATTAGAAGAAGATTGCTGCATGAAACAGTATAAAAAGCTTTTTAGTGAAGTGCCACTTATACTAGTTAGGATGACATTAAATTATTTACAGCTTTCTAAACTTATTAAGATCATTCAGATCATATAATTTGTAAAACAAATCTCATAGATGTCCCTCCTATTGGCCATAAGTTTTTGTATCCTCCATTTCTGGGGTCATTCATGGTAGTGAAGATGTAAGATTATATTTTTCTTGACGAGTGCAAATTTATTGAGAATGAATAGGAGTATCAGATTTCAAGTAGGTTGTCCTTTGTCTAGTAAGAGACAGAGCACAAGAGACAGACTGCTTTCCATTTTGAAAGTGTAGAATTAAAGAAGTAATGTTGCATTCGGTAATCTTGCATTACAGTTAAAACGTCTGAGGTTTTTAATTTTTGTAGAGTTCCAAATGAACAGAAAAAGGATCACTACTACAATCAAATAGAATACCTTTTTGGGAGTTGGTAGTAAGCAATGAAACAAGCATTCCATAAGTACACCCTCTCTACCATTGGGCATACCTCCTCCATTTCATTCTCAAATGATTTGGGGAAAAAAACATGTGATTATAATAAGGGATATGCTAAGGTCTTTGCTTGCAAGAAAACAATCAGTGTTAAAATCTATGAATGATTGCCTCTGATCTGTGATTTAAGTTTGGTTAGTACATAGTTTCCTCAAAATTGGAGTCTTCGTTCCCTTGCAGAATACAGATCCAGACAACGGTGAGCAGCTTAGGATAATTTTTTATAGTCTTTTCATCTGTTGCTGCATGACATTCAGGACTTCTGCAATCAAAAGACCTATTTGTACCCATGTGAAGCAAGGGGTTGATCATGGGAGACCATCCATCATCAACGCAGCCATCGGGTTTTTTTTTACTAGTTTAGCCCTGTGGCTAAATACACACTCAAAGATGCTAGGACCTGCAATGGCTTTTCCTGATGGGAATGTAAACTCCCTTGTAGAAGTACTGGGCATGAACCTTTTCAGCTTAATCTTTCCTTTAAAAGATTTTTTCAAATTCCAAAACCATTTAAAAATGCACAACATAAAAAATCAAATAAGGTATATTAGTTAAATGCTAGAACCCACAACAGTAAACTAAGTGATTTGGATTGTTTCCTCTTCGTTAAGGATGTTGACTTATGTACTAGTCCTGAAACCTGATTTAAAGACAAAACAAATATTAACATTTAAAGGTTATCTCGCTCTCATATCTGTAAGGTCCAGCAAGATAGGATGCCATTACAATATTTATAAAAGAACTAAAAGTCTATAGGAGAAAAAAACTCAGGACAAGAAAAAAAAAAAAAAAACAAGTATGAATGTGATGGTAATATTTCAGACATCTCCTGTACACATCTATGTCCCCTATAGAGAAGAAAGATTTCCTAACTAAATTGAAATTGTAAATTTAAGGCAAACGCAGTCCTTTTTGGAGGAAAGGGAGGCAGGCTATTTGTAAAAGACAGGAGTGTTGCGTTATATGGTGTATGTATCTAGGAACAGAAAGCTGAAATTCATTAATTAAAGAGGCTACAATACTCTTCACTTTTTCACAATCTCTCATCAGCAATGTGAACAGAAAGCACCTATCTTGTTTTGAGAGGTATGCTATATGCAAAAACAGGGGGCAATTTCATGATACAAGAAAAACAATCATGGATATGGCTTTTTTGGAGGTAGCTAGTATGTCAGAGTTAAAATACATTTCTTAGTCATTTTCCCCACAATTAATAAGGGGTATACAATACAAGGTGAGTTTCTTTTTGTGAAGGGTTGACAAGGACAGGCTGTATATGAAAACACAGAGCAGTTACATGACTGTTGAAAATATATATATATATGGCCTGTAAGGTGCAGTGTGTGTATCTAAATATAATAAGTGGTAATTCATTACTGTGGCCCATATGTGTTTTATATTTCTTACAACTCACTGTGAAGAAAATGAAGAATCTCACTATGATTTTTGAAGGCAGGTTGAATATGAAATCAAATAGCATTATGTGATAATTAAAATAGCCTTAGGAATAAGCGACCTGTACATCTGCAATCTGATTGGAGAATGAACATTCTCCAGCTGGGTGTTACTGTGCAGGTAATGTCCACTGAAAAAAACAAGTCCACTTCTTCATGACAGTATACTAAGCAGCCATGAAGCTCAGACAGTAAACAGTAAAACTAAATGAAAAATTCAATAAAATAAAAAAGCATGTGTACGTTTGTGTGATTGCATGTATATGTGAGAGCATGAGTGAGAGGGGGAGACAGTGCTGACTGCAGCAGGCAGTCCATTAGCAATGATTTATTAAACAAGAGTATGAAACTCAGTGTCTAGAATTACTGACAGACTTTAATCCTCAGTAAATTACCAGGAAATCAATGGACAGCACTAAGCAGCAAAATTACAGGCAGTAACAGAGAGGAGGAGAGATTTGCAATGCCTTGCATTTTTTTGTCCTTCTCATTCATTTTTTTCACAAGGAGACATCTAAGAATGCATTCACTGAAACTGGGTGTTCATTGTTGTGTGCGTGTGTGTCTATCAATGTATATGAATGCGAGTCTGTCTGCATTTCTAAACGTGTGTGCTTCTATGTATGTATGTATGTGAGTCAGTCTGTCTCTGCTTCTGAATGTGTGCACAAATACCTGCATAACATATTTTGGATGTAAAACACTTCCTAAGTTACATATACTATTGCAAGTTTGAAACATTAGGCTTAACTGTGATTCCAACCTTACCACTTCAGGTGAATGGAAGCATGCTTTGTACCCATGGTGTGTTAAAAGTGAGAAAAAACATTTCAGATGTATATAGGACATTTAATTCTGCTGTAGTAGATACTTTTTGCATATATATTCTGGATGTTAATTTTACCCAGTCTTGTGAGCAGAGGTCAATTATTCATCAGACAGAATTGGCATAAAATGTCAGTGGATTTCATATCTGTAGCTAAGAGGCCATATGTCAGTGACTTCAGGTATTGCACAATAAAAAAGAAATCTAGGAAGTACAATAAAATACCTGAGACACTGTCTTTGCAAGTATAAAGAATGTAGATATAAACTTGTACACAGTAAAAAATGAAGCATTGGCTGGTGAAAACCAAATGATTTTTTTTACTTTTGACTTAATGAGAGCTTACTGCCTGTAAAGTCTGGATACTAGTTTCATTGCGTCTTTTGAGGTCAAATAACTACTTGGTATAAACTGGGAATAGTGCAGTAGCCATATGAAACACTGGATTTGCTTACCATATATAATGCTATTTGACAGTTTCCCTCAAGCAGTTTGCAGTAAGAAAGCCAGGTAACTCTAAAATATTTGGGTACAAAATGTACTCAAGAAAGCCATTTTATCCACAAGGCTTTTACTGCACCTCAGATTTGTTTTACATGGCAGCACATTGTGTCAGTATAGAGAATGCTATGTCTCACCTTATATATATATATATATATATATATATATATATATATATAAACAGAAATGTTGCCTTAGCTAGGAAAAACAATCCATTTTTCTTCTCATGTAATAACTCAACAATGGATATAGATTGCATTCTGCTGTTTTGAGTTGTAGTTCTTAACTGACGCTAAAGCACACCAAGTATAACACAGCTTGCAGCCTGTAAAATTCTACTAGTATGTAGGCCTATTTGGTACAGAATATCAATGCAGGGTTATATCTGTGAAACAGTTTGACATTTTCTAACAAAGTATTTTATACAAAAATCTGGCTATTCTGTTGTAATCTGTTATTAGGCTGTGCTTTTAGGTGTAATGGTGACATATCTGGACATTGAGTGCTGAGAAATGATTTCCCATTTTTTCTGTAAAAACATTTCAGATGCCATAAAGCATCCCTTTTAGGAACGGAGAAATAGTGGTTTTCATTTTATGTTGTAAAAGCAACATGTCATTTTTACATATGTAGTCACCCTCAGGAAAAAAGTAAAACTGTGCATGTTTGCTATTATCTAAAACAGCTGCATTAGGGAGTCAGTGAAATTATGATAAAAGTAACAGCTTGAAAGCCAAATCATGGGTTATGTATCTTTACTGTGTTTATAAAAATATAGGGTGGACATTACTGGGTAAATGAACTGTCAAGGGGGCCCTTCCATCCCTGGAAGATCTGTTATTTATTTCATAATCCCCATCTTGGATGATAGTACTGTGCTTACAGACTGGGCTGTTATATAGTTTTGTGTGTGTGTGTTTTTTTTTTAATTACCATGTATTTTTGATGTAAAATAGTTCTTTCCTGTGATATAAATAGAACCTGCTAAAGAAACAGGCATGTATCTCAGAGACTTCCCCTTCTCTGCAGCAGACTCCCCAACTCTGTCAAGCAGAGTTCCTCCCTAACCTAATTCAAGTGTAACTTAGACAATTGGATAGGCAACAAGAAATGCATCCTTGGTTTGACAGCTATGACTGTAATGGACAGAGGAAGCCTTTAAATGGTTCATCTCCCAGGACCCTGCTTGCAAATGTTTCATCCAAGTATCTGTTTACACTTATCAAGGGTACCAGAACTTGTCAGAGATTTGGGATGCATGGCTAGGCTTAAAAAGGCCCTTGTGATCATTAAACTAGAATACACCTATAAACCTATGAGGGAGTGGAGAGGCAAATATGTGCACCAACAGCCTTCAGCATAGTGTTGCAAGAAGGCAGACAGTGGGAACGTGGGCATTGCTGCTGCCAATAGTGCAAACAGCATGAACTGTCACAGAACCTTAGCACAGAGGCATCTGGCCACCAAACGGAGGCAGGGGTGGTCAGAGCTGAGACATAAAGATCTGTCAAGAGCAGTCATGTGCACGCACATACATGCACACACACACAGAAAATTACACAGGTGTAACCACAAGTGTACATACCTGGTCATGTGCCAGAAAAAAAACAGCAACATCTAGAAAAGTTCACCACACAGGAAACAGATGTTACTGTAGGGTCTATGGACATATGGCATGCATATTCTTGACATTGGTAAAATGCACATGGTTTTCCAATACCAAGTGTGTCAGGGAGTGATGCAGGCTATCAATGCTTTTGGCAGCCATAATAGGACAGTAGTATTGGTATGTCATGGGGCCACCTATAGGACAATGCATGCCAAACCAAACTGCAGGACACTGTGAGAGAAAAGTCCACCACAGGGGGTAGAACACCAACATAGAAGTGGCCCATTGAGGCAAAGAGTTCCTGGTGACCCTGTCTGGGGCAGATGACAAAAGTCTCATACCTGGTAGTGGCTTAGATTTGACAAATGGGCTGGTGATGATTGCCTGAGTGTCTTTATGGGATGCACCAGTTTAGTCCTTTCATGTTCCTTTCTGGTTGTACATCACCCCTCCAAATATGAAAGGTGGGGAGTGTTCAGCAGAATACATATGCAAATCTGTTTTCCAGGTACACTTGAACTGCAACTTTGACAATCTGCACCACAATGTATGTGCTCATATGCTACTCATATTAGTGACTTGTAGCAGTCTTTGTGCAACAGAGAGGAAGAAATGACAAACATGTTCCTTTATTGCCAAATGTACATCTCCTGGCAGGTGGTTCAGCCGGAAGTCAACAAGTCAACTGTAACTGAAGATGAAGGCCATACCCGTGGCATAATGCTATAATGGTACTGTTAGCAACACTAACACTGGAAGGCATGCATGCATCTCCCACATATGAGGTGATGGTTGAAAACCAGGCTGAACCTCCAGCATCAGATGTGTTTATCACTGGACATCCTGTCCATATTAGCCCCACCCAGGCTTCACAGGAGGCAAAACCTTAGATGGCATTCATGACCTGCATTGCTTGTAACACGCATGTACCCTCTACAGGGGATAGGTGTGTAGGTGATGGTCCAGGTCACTCCCTGGCCTGGGTTTCACACCTGACATCAATCAGCAGATGGGCAAGTCAATGATCCAGGCACAGACAGCTGCTATGCACACCATAGTAGAGGTGTGTGTTGGGGTTAAAGGCATATAATCAATGCAGAAACTAAGGATGACCTGCATTGCATTGCATGCAGAGGTATTTCGCATATAAAGACCCAGAGCACACATGCCTGCTGAGGGCAGTGTTGACCCACTTGGCATAGACTGGTGTATCCATAACAATACTGGCTAATGCCTACTATTGCCACAAAATGGCCTTGATGGCACTTAATTGTCACAGACCAGGCTTACACAGATGGTGTACATTCTTCAAAGAGACTGCATTAATGTCAACCTGACAATAGATGCCTCCACCCCTAGGAATGCTCAGTCTCCTGGTAATGATTGATGCTCATCTGGCTCCCCTGCCAGGCAAGCCACTGTGAATTCCAGTCCCACACCATCCCTATCCCCTGATGACCTCCTAACTGCAAAATCTAGCCATGCCAGTCCATAGGGTCATGGACATTGTCCACTTATGACCTCCCCATTTGGAGGCCACAGTCTGGTTCCTGTACATGCATCCAAAGTGTTACACTGTCCCTCTCAGATTATGCATTCAGCAAATCACTGAAATGTCATGCAATACACATCACTAACATTTAGGACATGGAAGCCACATCCAAACAGTACAGGATGTGATCCTTGACTCCCTCCAACTTGCTACTAGCACATCCACCTTCTATATCCCTTACCCCTATAGTAACACTGCTGTCATTCATTACTGTGCCCCTCTCCACCTGGGTAAATGTTGACTGTGCCCAGTCCAGCCCTCCAGCCTGAATGGGTAAGGTAGTGTCTTACACAACATCGACAGTGAATGTAGTGTAACTGCATACCATAGGTGCATTACTGTATGCTTCAGTTTTACTATGTGTTCCCCTTGTCATGGCCCATAGCTGTGGAGCAGATACTGTGTTTTTATGTTGCAGCACCGAAATTGTGGCCACTCTATCTTGTATGAGGTGCTGTTGTAGGCAGTTCCTGTGATGACTCTGAGCCTGATTTACCTTCCACTGCTGCCACAGGTCTGTACTGGCAGTACTGTGTTTCCTTCCTGTAACTATTTCCATACTATTATACTGTGTAACATAAAGCATACCACAAACAATGGACAAAGTCTCAGGTGCATACTGCAGTATCCCACCAGACATATCCAAGCAGTGAAAGTACATCTTCGGGAATCCACTCACGTCTGATGATTTTCCAAGTCTGTAACAGTGCATCCCACCAGACATATCCAAGCAGTGAAAGTACATCTTCAGGAATCCACTCACATCTGATGATTTTCCAAGTCTGTAACAGTGCAATGATGCATGCTATCTCCACCATGTTTAAGGGAATTCAGAGAGGGACCATCAGCCATGGGTCTGAGGCATACCTGGCATCACCTACAGCATACAACACTGGACAGCATGAGCTGCCTGTTGCCTTTGTCAGTGTGTCCACCTACCAACTAAGTGTCCCATAAGAATTCATCCTGTGCATTCACTTGCTCAGGTAATGCGTCTGATGTATGAATCACAGGCATTGTCTGGATGGCACAAATATACACTATATATAATACCTTGTGTGTATTGTACACGACCTGAACAGGTGGAGTGGAAGCCCTTCCAGTTGATGTGCAAGCCATAATGTGGGGGAGGTGAGGCCTTGATGTCAATGTGCTTGGAATGAATAGGCCCAAGATGTCAGAAAAATGAGCTATGTTGTAGAATGCCTGCAAAGTGGTTGTTCTCACCTATGCTGTCTATGGAAACCATATAGGTTCCTCCACATGCTGCTGCATCGCATCAAGGAACTGGTGTAGGACTTATGGTGGTGACATCTGTGAAACTTAAAAGGTGTCCTGTTTTGGTTGATGCAAGGTCTTTGTAATAAAGGGATAAGCTGTCTGTGCATCCCTCTTGATTCAATCTACAGGAGACAGATGTCTACTAACTCCCACATGGTGTCTCTTCCCACACAGTAGCAGCAGACAGTGCCCAGGTTATGGAAGTGATGGTTTGTCAGCCACTGGCAGATGCATCTGCAACATGGAGTGTGATCATGTACATCATCATAGGCACTGACTCCAAAGTCAGCCACTAAGATATGCTAATCAATGCTGTTGCTACTCCTAGCATCATAGTATAAATGACACTTTTGTACATCAAAAAATAGATGAGAGCTGTAACTCATTGTACTAAGGTTATATAGGTCTCAATCACACTTCCATATTTGATTTCCTCATTTACATGAACAATGGGTCACATTAACTTGTTTTCACTGATTTGCATTCCATTATACAGTCATTTGCATACAATGTATACAGCTTATTTCTCTTGCAATGTGGTTACAATACTGTTTCTCAATTTCCCCCTTCTGACATGTCACCATTTCTTGCACTATTTTGCATATTACTGTGTTCCAACTGTTTCTGAATACACCCCCACCCCCATAAAGTGGAAAAGGGCCTTCAGTTATTCTGTATCAACTTCTTTTTTGAAAGATTACTCAGATGGCTTTTGTTTATAATTTGAGTATATACATCTGCCCTATATATGGCATGTCTGCCTACCTTGATTCACGTAAAGTGAAACAGAAAGAAGACCATCCAAAAACAGATTACAGGGCTATAAATACTTTTTTTTTAAAAATTAAAGGACTCCCTCCTTTTTTGGGTCCCATCTTTTTTTTTTTTTCGCAAAGACTCCCTGGATCATGCGTCATGAGAATTACAATAGGATCACCTTCCTGTTGTCCTTCCTTTTTAAAGACATAATGGCTGATTTGCTTTTGAGGTGATCTCTGCTGTATCTGCCCCACATGACTGCATTCTGGTCAGCATTTAAATCATTGGTAAAGATCTAGTATGCCTGATAAATAGGTAATAGTGTAAAACAGTTACACCATAACTTACTTATGTTGGGTTCATGTTGATCAATTGACAACTTTGATCAAGTGTAGATCGATCACAAAAAACAACTGGAATTGAGATCTTTAGAAAAGGGTGGGAGCAAACTATATAGGAAAAAATGAGAATTGTGGGAACAGTACATACAGGGGAGAAATGAGGTTTAAAAGAAAGCAGGACTTAAATGAGCTATGTAATGTTTGACTGAAAATGATTGGGTAGATTATAAATGATGTATAATGCTTGCAACTGGGAGTATGTCAGTATGGTTTGTGATGTAAAATATTTGCAACTAGGATTGTGTCGGTGTGGTTTGTTTTCATTTATACAAATGTATGATTGCTTATTTCCTAAGTGATGGTTTAATAAATATATTTCTTGTTTTAAAAAAAGGGGCAGGAATTGAATAATTTATGTAATGTTGCTTAGGTTTTGTGTGTGTGTGTGTGTGTGTGTGTGTGTGTGTGTGTGTGTATATATATATATATATATATATATATATATATATATATATATATGGTTTCACTTCATAATCTTGAATTTCAGCATTTTGAAACTATGAAGCCGAACCATTCAAAATCTCGAAACTCACAATCACGAATCACACAATCACATACATACATACACCATACACCACATAACGCACAAACTATTCCACCTACAGCACACAAAACACACAATCCTACACTACATATAAGCAAGGGGACAAGCCCCTCCCGGCAACCCCCTTGTGGGGGACTGAACCCCCCACACCCCCCTACTTATATATTCCAACTCCGATTTCGCACATAATGAAAAAAAAGACCTCACACCTTGACATTCTACACTCACTCGCACACAAATACACATCACACATACACAAACACCAATAAATCCAACAATCACACTTATACTTACACCTCCCTACCCTCTCCCACACATACAACGTACAAAAACACACACACTCACTCGCCTTCAATTTCAGACACCATACCAGCTAAACATTTCACACAATGTACCGAAAATGCATAAGCGCAGATTTCAGATATTCTAATTCGCTCTTATGCACTTTCGGCATTCTGCATTTTCAGCTTCATGGTCTCGGAATGCTGAAATTCGATATTTCTGCATTTCGAGATTTTGAAGTGAAACTATATATATATATATATATATATATATATATATATATGTGTGTGTGTGTGTGTGTGTGTGTGTGTGTGTGTGTGTGAGTAGTATAATGTTTGTTAATGTTAATGTAATACAATTTGGTTACTTTTGTATGAATGTCATTTGTCACAAGTGATGATTCAAAAAAGGTGTTAAAAAAAGTGATGAAAAGAACTTTCAGTGGAATTCAGAGGAAATATTTTTACAGTGGCAAGCTCTCTGGCATCCTTCCACATCCCCAAACTTAGCTTTACTCCACTACAGTGGAGAAAAAGAAAACTAGTAGTTTCACTCAATTTTCATCATTCAGTCAGCACTAAGTCAAATGGGGGTTGATCATTTCACACATTTCTCTTGTGTCATACTACTGTGTGAAATTGTACGGTTTGCCCTATAGTTTTCATTTCTGAATTCAATTTTAAAATACTGATCTCAGATTTTTAAACTAACTTTTGGAAAATCTTTAGTAATTATTATGGATATTATGCGTGATTATTTGGACAACTTGCTCCATGACAGCACCTCAGGTAGTAAAAGACACTGCCATATGAAGCCAACTGATTCTCTCGTATAGTAATGGTAACTTCTTTCTTAAAGATTTAATTATACTAACACTGTGACAACCAAACTGGGAATGTTAACAGAGGGAGTGAGGAGATTTTAATCTAGCTGAATATTTTTAAGAGATGCCCAGCAATTCTAGATATTTGAAAAAAAGACTCACATGAAATTAAGTGGTTACATTTACAAATAGCACTGCACAGTAAAAGGAATAATTACATTGCTAAACACAATACTGCAACATAACCACACATGAAATAAAAGAAGGGTCTTTGGAGGGGATGCATTCCCCTCATTAACATGCCCTTTCAATTGCATCATATAGACAACCTGACTACTGCTACTACAGCAGTTGGGGAAAAGCTTCAACAAATGCAAGTTAAAAGTGGTTTGGTTTTGGAAGATAACATTCTGGCAAGTGGTGATTTTATCAACATAAATGACAAATCCCTCACCATTATGAGTAAATAATTGGTGACATGTTTAGTGAAAACTGCTACAATACATCATAAGTATGAAACAAAAATTGCAGGCGTGTTCTGAAAAACATGCTTATAATACTCCATGTACAGCAAACATTTTAAACATTGTTTTCAATTTGAAATTGCTTTCCCTAAAAAATGGCCTTGCTAGGGATAATAATAAGGCTATTCCTACTTGAATCTTCCTTTCTGAGTTCCTGACAGTAATCATTTACTCCTCTGTCTGTGCATGTGTGAGAGAGAAAATAAGCTTGGAGATGAACACCTTTAAGGACTGTTCAAGATAAGCTGCACCTCTGACCCTTGCCACATCTATTTTTTTAATTTCTAAAGTGAAGGGTTATTTACAAACACCTTCACTTACTTCACTGCTTGTTGGCATTCTACTCTGATAAACGACGACTACATTGAAGAGAAATTAATGAAGTTAGCTTTCAGTTTTACAGGAACTGTATTAATTGTCTTAATCTGAGTCTTAAATATCAGTTATACCACTGACATAAAGACATCACTATATTTTTCAGTGATACTCTCAAATATATATATATTTTTTGTCATCATTTATCTGGTCACATGTCTACTGTTTCTGCCAAGTCTTGACAGCAGATTTTCAAGAAACGTTATTCCTTTTAATCACTCTCCAGCTTGTTGTCAAGACTCATTACTCTCCAAGCTGACATACATACTGCTGCTGGTATCTATTTTCTTAATTCTTATAGCATTTCTCAAGAAATACTGATTGCAGTAACTATAAATTGCTTTTCCAGTGCTTCCATTTATTAAAAAGTGCTGTTGCATGTGTATGAGGTACCACAGGTGCTAAATGATTTCATGCTATGGCTTGCTGGTGAGATAATTTTCTCGAAAACTGGACCTTCCACAGCTGTTAATGAACAGTTTCAGCAAGACACTAAATATCAAATTATGCTGGTTCCAGACAGTTAATGATATTAAAAAAACTATTAGAAAATATTGACTAATCTGTCACCTTCTTCAGTCCTTCATTTTTTTAAAGATAATGTGATTTGCTGAGAAATTACATCCATCATTGCCTGACATAGGAAATTTGTATCAAATTAATTAATTAAATTGACACCTAACTTGTATCTCCAGAGTTTAAATGGTTTGTTTTATTTCTCTCCCTCTTCTCCTGGCAAAAAACTTGGATGTTTTATGGTTTTGGATACAGAAGAGTCTGTCCAGAGTTACAAGCTAAAGCTGGTTTTCAGCTCTCTGTGATTTTTCCAGCTTTTCACTGTTGGCTGTAAGCTGCTTATTAATTTTTTTATATATTTCTACCTAAATATAAAACTAGCCCCGGGCATCCACTGATAAAGGGCTCTCTATGGCCCAGTGAACTTTCACAGTTAAACTACAAATAAATAAATTTAGCTGCACTCTTGGTCTTTCTTCCAGAATTTCTCATGTATTGACTCTCCATACCTCTCTTTTTAGATGCTGATGATTAAGCTTGGCCTTTCAGCAACTGTTACTATGGAGACATTTTCTACTAGTTATCTTAGAAAGTTGCAATTCTTAATCAATAGTGGATGGTCAAGCAGTTATAATATAGCATTTTCAGTCTCCATAGGTAAATTATTATATTTTGTGAAAGACGGCACCACGGGTTAGGTTTTTTAATGTTTATAAAATGATGGCATAAGAATTCAATTTGATCAATACTACAAAAGTCCTGTTCGTGAGTGAGAAATGGAAACAAAGATCCAATCTGCTTTAGAAAGAAATATGACAAAGGATGTTACATTTCAACTGCCAAAAATTACTACTTCCACTTTCTACAATTCACTATAATGGATATAGCTAAAGAATTTCCAACAATTTATTCCCCATCCCCCATACCAGTGAAGAACAGGAACCTTCATCCTGTCTAGCCTCTTATGTAGTATCCTTTCATTTCTCTGAAGCTTTGGTAAAATACACCAAATCCCTACCATTCAAACTTAGCAATTCAGGATCCAAATCCAGCAAATTTCATCCTAGCTTCCCAAGGCTTGCATCTGAAAAAGTTGTTACGCTCCTCACTCATATTTACTCCCGCACTTTCGCTCTCTTCAGGCACTATTCCACCAGCACTCAAGCATGCAGTTACAATCCCACTACCTAAAGTCACTTCTCTTAATCAGCCGAAGGATTCTAGACCTATTTGTAACCTGTACCCTATTACCAGAATGGGCGGCCGCGGTGGTGCAGCGGTTAGCGTTGTCACCTCACAGCAAGAGGTTCTCCAGTTTGATCCTTGGCTGGGGTGCCTTCTGTGTTGAGTCTGCATGTCCTCCCTGTGGTCGCGTGGGTTTCCTCCAGGTGCTCCGGTTTCCTCCCACATCCCAAAGACATGCTGTAGGTGGATTGGATGCTGTAAACTGGCCCTAAGTGTGAGTACGTGCATGTGTGCGCCTTCTGTGAAAGGTTGGGCTGGCAGCTCGACACTGTAAAACCCCACTACCAATCATGAGCGGATAGGTGATCCGCTGTGGCGATCCCTAACCGGGAAAAGCTGGAAGAAGAAGAAGAAGACCCTATTACCAGAATATCTGAAAAACTTTTGTACAAATTAATACTTAACTACATTAACAGCTATTGTCTGTTATGCAATGCACAACATGGCTTTAGCAAGTATTTCAGTACCTTCACCTCCTTGGTAATGGCCATGAATACCATTTATTGCACCATGAATGAGGGACCCATTGCTGGAAGTCTCTCTGTTGACATAACAGCTTTTGAAACAGTTAACTGTAGCCTTCCTCTCAATAAACTCAAAAGACTCAACCTTGGTGAGAACACTATTTGTTTTTTTTTTTATTTTGTTTTTTTTTTTTTGTTTGTTTTTTAACTGTCTGAAAGACAGAGCCTTTTTTGCCATATAATTGACTCTACTCTCTCCTTTATCAGATAACTATATTGTAACTAATGAAATCCTAGTTTAATTGCAACTATGTTACAAGATTAGTCACCTCCTATCGCCCACTGCTCACATGGCCATTGACAAAGTTTTTGATACCCAGATTGAAATATGGCCTTTCATTTCTTCTTATGCATTCAGCCCACAATACTCACAGAACACAGACTGCTGTTAATAAAATAAATCTGCAGATTTATTCTGTTAACAGACCCCAAGATGCACCACTGCAATTTGGTTACAAAAAATCCAAATGTCTTTCAGTGCCTCATAGGCCACTGTTCTTCTAAGTACTCTAATCTTCAAGGTTCTAATAAAGCATGATCTGTGCACCCTACCTTTAAAAGGCAACCCTTAAGTCAGAAGTACACAGGACAACAGGTTTCTCTCTGAGACATCCTCCATTTAAAACTGTCGTAGGTGAGCCTCCTTCTCAAGATTGGGACCTGCTACCTGGAATCACCTGCCTCCTGACATTAAAAAGTGAAAAGCCAATAAAAGCTTCAAAGATACACTTAAAGAAAATCTACCTCCAACCATTACCATACCATATCACAATACATTTAAGAAACTTTCCAGTCTCATAATGAATTATTTTACATATGTATATGTCATATGCATGTGAGTATATGTTTATATATTTTATGCATGCTTGCACTTTATTCTGTGCTTATTTTGGCTTGCATTTTTTCTACTTTTCTCAGTCACTAGAGCTGTGGATGAAGGCAAGGTGGTTCATACAGCCTACCTTGATCTGGCCAAGGACTTTGATACAATTCCTGAGGAATCATAGAAAAACTCACTGAGCTAGGCATCAACCTGTAATATTACTAGGTGGGTTGCAAACTGGCTCAGAGATAGAACCCACAGTGTGAAAGTAGCTGACTCCAAGTCAGACTACTGACCAGTCACAAGTGGAGTCCCACAGCGTTCGGTCCTGGGTCCTCTGCTGTTTGGTATCTACTTCTCTGAAGTCCAGGCCAACATGAAGGGACTCTGGCTGATAAAGTTCACAGATGACTGCAAGTTGGGAGCTATTATTAACTCCAAGTGATGTTGACATCCTACAGAAAGGCCTCAATGACACCAATGACTGGTGTCAGAACCATGGCCTTAAGTTTATGCCAAAAAATGTGTCATCCCCCATGGGAAAAACCCGGGTCCGTTGAATTACCACATTGATGGTAGTCCACTGAACACAGAAGGCATTATAAGAGATCTGGGAACACAGGTTGACAGCAGCCTCTCTTTTGACTACCACGTTGCCACTGTGGTCAGAAAGTCCTTCTATGTGGCACATCTTATTACTAAGGGTTTTGCATCCAGGAAGAAAGAGGTCATTGTCTCCCCCTACTCTTCCCTCATTAGGCCAATCATCAAGTACAATGCCCCATTTGGCATGTACCTCACTAGACACCTGCAACAAATGGAGAGGCCGCAAAAGTACCTTAGAAAGAGGATCCTAGGCCTTAAACACTTGTCCTATATGGACAGACTCAAAAACTCCAACTATTCTCTGTCTCATATTGCCTACTTAGAGGCTCTGCTTGACTTACAAAGCCATGTCTTACCCAGCTCTGTTAGAAATGCTACATCTAAAAAAATCCCAATACCTCGCACCACATGTTCCAGAGACCTCAACATCATTACAACAATCGACAGAACATGCTGGTGGGACAGGTTCATAACCGAGAGACTACCCATGCTATGGAATAGACTTCACATACATGTCAAGCAGAGTACCTCACTGGCCCTCTTCAAGAGAAATCTTGATGAGTGGATGGGAAATAGAAAATTCACTCCGAGGATCACTCCAGTGGTTGTACTCGACAGAAGCACTAGGAATTAAGGTCGGGTGGCATGATGCCAGGGTAATCCTATTGGCTAGGCTTGTAAAGGCTCCAGGGCAATTAGCCTAGTACACACCTATGAACCTATGTACTAGGACTGAAGTTTGTTAAACCTACCATAGCTGTATTGAATGTATTATGTACTGAATTTTTGCCATTTACTCCTTCTGTGTATGACACTGTTGACTAGTAAGATCCCAATATATTTTCTGCTCTTTGAGCTTGGGTCATGGCTATAAAGGATCCCAGTTACACAGTGAACAAATGGCAATAAATATACCATCATGACTTTTGGTTGCACCTTTTAGAAGGACATTGATAGACTGCCCTCCTTTTTAGATGTCTGGAGTATACATATTCTGTACCTTTAATGACATTCTAGCTGTTTTACTGTCTGTATATTTACAGTTGACTTTTATCATTTTTCTGTTATTTCATGGCTTTATGAAGCATAATTTACCATCATAATATTGCCTGAGAAACTTTGTGTATTTAGTTGGTCTACTTTATTTTATATCAATCACACCTTTCTTTTCTTTTTGAATGATTATTTTATTATTGTTTCTCCTTAGCAATATATGGCTTTTTCATATCAACAGATTTCTGTTTCTAGAAAATTATTTTGCTTATGTAATGCCTTAAAGCTATCTCATATTAAAACAATACATATAACTGCAATTAAACTCTGTTGTGATATGCTACAAACAAAAGAAAAAAAATCCATGTAGCCAGACAGTCCTTTATGTTTTCAGTACCTGTTTCTACAAGAATAGAGGTATATTAAGGATATACATTTGAGGTTACCAAAACAGTTTCTCTATCATAATGAAGTTCTTAATACCTGATAAATTAAGTACATTTTCCAAAATATACTTCAATGTGTATGCTATAGGTAGTATTTAAATTAATCAAGGACCTGTCCCTGCTGTCTAATGAGGTTATTTATATGTAAAATTAAAGCACTTGCAGTTTGTGTGTAATTTAAGTATGTCCCACAGTTTCATGTTTATCTGACGGTTTTCTACTAGCTCATCACTATGTCTTCATTTGCATTTAGATCCTCTGTTCATTACTGTTTTTTTTTTAAGTTTAGGTATTACTAGCCATAGCCTTTTGCTTTTATTTAGTTTAAAGACATTATACTTTATAATGTTTGTGTGTCAGGAATATTTCATTCAGAAACTATAGTCTTTTTTTAATTTTAGACAATGTTTATTCCGACTGGGTTTGTTCTGGTAATCTTTAATTCATTTTCTTATCCTAAAGGTCCTTTTCACAACCTGCCCTTTTTGTAGTGGCATAGCTGAACCTTCTGTCTCCTTGCTTTGTCTAAATCAATTGGGTATGATGCAGGAGGTTTCCTTTTGTTATGCATCCTGATCTAAAGAAGCATGTGATGGTGCAGTGACCTACCTCTGCCCCCAAGAGAGAAGCTCCATTTATACAGGGGGTCCCTCCCTGTCCTGTGAAGTCACCTCATGTGTTAAGACTCCCATCTCCTTCCATTTGATAGGACCCTGCCCGTCTCGTCCTTAAATGCACTGTGGTTTTACATGCAATACTGGTTAAAAACCAGCCTGGTATCTTCTGAACCTGCCCTAGTGACATTCACGCACAGGCATAGTTAGATGAGAGTAGAACAGTGAGCCATTTGTAGCTCTATTGCTGTTCCAACCGGTCTCTACACTTGTGTACTGCCCAAGGTAAGGGAATGTTTGTTGTAGTGTGCCTGCATGGTTTACTTTATCTTCTGACCCAAGCCAGATCAATGTTGGCTACACAAACACATGTGAAGACTCTAGCATAACACTTGGCAACAGATAGCATTAAACTTAGTAAATCCTTACTACGTCAAAGGCAATTTAGAGCCTATAACCCCAGATAGAAATAATTGTTTCCTTAGTTACAACCATTTGTTCCCCCAGAATTTCTGTCAAAGTACTATGTAGGGATTTTTTAAAAATCTACCAACTTGTTACATTCCCAAAAAAAACATGTTCCCAATTATCTCTGTTTTATACATTATACCTCTAAGCATTTGCTATATACCTGAGAAAATCCTAAACTTTCTGGACTTTGTGAATATATGCAAACATCTTTCACTCCTTTTCCAATTTTAATTTTTGGTGGGAATAGATTGGAATGTACTTTTCTGTTTCAAGACCTAGGTGTGATTATTCACATCAGGTTCAGTCTTAAGGACTAGATGTCAGCTGTTGTCAAGAGTTATTTCATTTGAAGAATGTCTCCCTTATTCATATATTGACACCATTGCCTAACTTGGCTGTAATGGTTCATGCATGAATATTGTTGAGATTGGATTTCTGCTTTCCCATTTATAGTTTTGTTAAAACTGTTTAAATTTGCCTGTATATAAGCTTTGCATTTGCATGGGTTTGCACTCTGTTTACTGGAGCTGCTCAACATTTGGCAACTTTAGCCAGAGGTCTGGAGTGCTTCTGCACTGAAATCCAAGACATACACTGAAAAAAAAACTGAAAACTAAGTATATTTTAAGCCAGCAGTGCACTTTGTTAACTGCATTTAATTACATCATAGGTTCATAGGTGTGTACTAGGCGAATGGCCCTGGAGCCTTTACAAGCCTAGCCCATAGAAGTGCCCTGGCATCATGGCATCATGGCACCAAACATTAGTTCCCAGTGCCTCTATCAAGTAGAGTCATTGGAGTGATCCCCGGGGTGAACTTTTTATTACACATCCACTCATCAAGATTTCTCTTGAAGAGGAATAGCGAGGTGCTCTGCTTGACATGTATGGGAAGTCTATTCCAGAACATGGGTAGTCTCTGGGTGAGGAACCTGTCCCTCCAGCATGTTCTGTTGATTGTGGTAATGAGGTCTCTATAGCTTGAAGTGCGGAGGGATTGGGATTTCTTTAGATGTAGCATTTCTAACAGAGCTGAGCCACACATGGTTTTGTAAGTCAAGCAGAGATCATCTCTAAGTAGGCGATATGAGAGACAGAATAGCTGGAGCCTTTTGAGTCTGTCTGTAGGACATGTGTTTAATGCCTAGGATTCTCTTCATGAGGTTCATGAGGTACTTCTGTGTCCTCTCCAGCTGTTGCAGGTGTCTAGTGAGGTACATGCCAAATGGGGCATTATACTCGATGACTGATCTAATGTGGGAAGAGTAGAGAGAGACGATAACCTCTCTCTTCCTGGATGCCAAACCCTTGGTAATGACCTGTGCCACATAAAAGGACTTTCTGACCACAGAGGCAATGTGATGGTCGAAGGACAGGTTACTGTGAATCTGCATCCCCAGATCTCTTATAATGCCTTCAGCGTTCAGTGGGCTCCCATCAATGTAATAATTAATGGGAACTGAGTTTTTAATTAAAGGGGATGACGACACATTTTTTGACGTTAAGTTTAAGGCCATGGTTTCGACACCAGTCATTGGTCTCGGTGAGGCCTTTCTGTAGGATGTCTGCATCACTTCTGCTTCATTTTTGCTGTTGGGACTGCTTTTTACTCTGCACTTTGAAATTGTGTTTCATTGCCTTAAATAGCATAAGCTAGATTCAGATGTGCTGAATTTAGACTGTTTGGTATTACTGTGTTCTTAAACCAGCCATCTTACATTAAGAGAGCCTTCCTGCACCCTTGTAGCAAAAGTGTGTAGCTCAGGACCCATCTGAGTTGTGATGGCTGGAGAAAGGCTTAGTTTGGGGTTTTCATATTGGTAGTTGCATTAAAACTGTTTAAATGTGTCTATATAAACCTCATGTTTGTGCGGGTTTGCTCTCAAGCTTACCGGAGCTGCTCAATGTTTGGCAACTTTAGCCAGAGGTCTAGAGTGCATCTGCACTGAAATCCAAGGCATCCACAGAAAAAAATAAAAAATAAGTATATTTTATGTCAGCACTGCATTTGGTTAACTGTATTTAATGGAATTGCTGCTTCATTTTTGTTGTTTGTGACCAAGTCTAGCTAGACCACTTCCTTCCCAAATACCATATTCGGAAAAATGTTACCACAATGGATGGGCAGTTTCCCATCAATTCTCCTGCCAGCTTGATTGATGTGGGCATCTTGAGGCAATGTAGCAGTTGCTTCATGTATACTGATAACCATTTACTCCTAAAGCAAATTATCATACTATGTGAGAGATGCAAATTCACTGTGTAACTGGAGTCAATTCTCTCACAAAAACAAACCAGACATCAAACAGGTTGTCAGCAAACATGCGTCACGTCTCACACAAAATAAGATCACGACACAAACCCACATATGCAGAGGTACTCTCTCTAAAAGCCTACCAAAAGAAGAGAGAGACCTCCCAAACTCACACCGCCCACACTCACCACTAAGCAAAAAGAAACCACTACACATATCAACATACACACCTGTGTCTCAACAAATAAGCCCCTGAGGAAAAACTCTTCAAAAGTAATGGTCATAGGCAACTCCATAGTGAGACGCACACATGCCCCCCTCACAGGACTGGGCAAGGAGAATGTCACGGTCAGCTGCCTATCAGTACCAGGATCCGGCATATCATGCATGCACTCAAGTCACTCAACAAGTACTGTTATGACTCTGTCATAGTCCACGTTGGAGTGAATAACTTGAGATGTACCTATCTGGACTATATGAAGAGAGATATGATAGAACTCTCTGATCATGTGTCCCAGACAAGTATATCCCTAGCCCTAAGCAGTATCCTACCCTCACCCAGAATGATGCTGCAAGATAAACAAAAAATGATTGACTTCAATAATTGGATCAGCTTCTGGTGTCAATCCAGGGGGATCCAGTATCTGTCAGCCTGGGTGGATATGGTAGATAGACCTCATTGCTTTGCTAGAGATGGTCTGTACCTGTACCCCCCCTCCCCAGGCTTTCAGCTACTGGCAAAGGTCCTTGCCTTCCCCATAGTGCCTTTTTTTTAAGCAATGTCAAAACAAAAAATGTTGCAATGTAACAAAATCTAATAAAGACAAACTCAGGGTCGTGGTGGTTAATGCTAGGAGTTTAAACATGAAACTATACTCCCTGGAAGCACTCCTCACCTTGAAGGATGCCAATGTCTGTGCAGTTACCAAGACATGGTTCAAGGCCGCTGAGAGCACCCCAGCCATGCAAGATACAATGACTTCCACACATTCAGACTTCAAAATGAGCATGAAGAAACCAAAAGTGAAGGTGTATCCATCTTCATTAAAACCAAATACATTTCAAGACTGGTCAAATAGCATAACTCTCTCAATCTACTCCATGTCCAATTAACTACTGGGAAAGTCCCATAACACATCACTGCTAGCTATAGATCCCCCACCATGAACCAGGATAAGCACACAGCCTACCTTGATTTATTGGAATCTCTCACCATAAAGCCCAACACCCTAGTCATGGGAGATTTCAACTATCCTTCCATAGACTGGGGGACATACACGAGCAAAAACATGCTCACCCCGAGGTTTCTGGACTTTAACACAAATTCTCTGGAACAGATAGTCTCCACCCCCACTAAGGGCTCTAATGTTCTGGACACAGTACTCACCAACATAGGGGGGGGGCATTGTAATTCCCTATGTGTAATGAACTCCCTGGTTAGGTCAGACCACAAATCAATCAAATTTGAAGTATTTACTGGAACTGACACACTCATGGGAGCAAAAATTATAAAATACTTTATCAAAGCTAACTACAGCTACTAAGTGATGGTATAAAAAGCTTCATACCACCCGCAATCGCAGACATCAATGATCATTATACAGAAGTGTAGACAAATGTCCTGTACAAACACTTAAGCGACTGCATAAACTCTGGTGTACTGACCGTATCAAAACCAGGTCTTCCCATAAAAACAAGCCACCGTGATGGACTTCAGGTATAAATAGATCAATAGCAAGAGGAAGAAACTGTTTTCCAAAAATAAGAGGGATATCACTCTGCAAGAAAGAGTTCCCTCCTAAGCCTAAACAAAAAAATCAGAAATCTTGTAAAGTCTTCTAAAGCAAATTATGAAACTATAATCATATCCCTAGCCAAGGACCTAGTGGACCCACTTGGCATTCTCTTTAATCATAGCTTGAGAACTGGCTATGTTCTAGCATAAGGCATTCTTTAACTACATCTGAAGTCGAAAAGGGAATGCCCAGCCAGCTATGTGCTGAACTGGTTGCAGATAGGATCAAAACCAAACCACACAAGATGTCACAGGGAGCTAGGAATTCTCCGCAAGCAAAAAAACACTGAGCACCGCTATAGCTGCCAATTTTCTTTATTCACTTTACTTCATCCTGGTACCTCGGCCTCATAGGCCTTCAGTGGAATAACTTGATACAATCCCAGCAGCCTTTTATATTCCATCATCACATCAATTCATCCTCAATTTAATTAGATAATTAAATAATTTTCTTCAATGATTATGAAGCTTAGAGCTTAAAGATGTAACCCCAATATATCATACACCAGAAATACATTAATAAGTGAATTAACAACACAGAGTGACTGAAATCTCAAATGACATTTTTTAAAACTTCACTTCTACTACACACATTATTTTTTTAACATATTTCTATATTTTCTTATCATTATATATCATATTTAACATTATAATCAACTTAAGGTCACAAAAAATACAAAGGAGAACATTTCAACCCTCCCCTGAAACTCTACTATAAATAAACTTATAATATAATTACTACTAACTTCTCATTAAATATAACATTTTTTATATATAACATTTTTTACATCATTTTAAACTATTGCACTTTAATTTTTACATCTCAAATAAATTTAATTAATTAATGCATCAAAAAGTGTTTGCTACTTACCTAACCATCAGATCTAAACTATACTATAGACATCATTGACTAAGTTAACCACCCAAGTCCCCCAATCAATATCTAAATTGAGACCCTTGGGATATAAAGTGCTCAAATATACTATTAGTTTAGTTTCTAACTATCAACCTCCATTTAAATTCATCACCTCCCAAAGTGTGGTCTTCAAAGAAAAAGCTATCTATACTACCCCCATGTGCATCGCAAAAGTGTTGAGCCACTGGGCTATCCCATCTCTTATTTCTTACATCACCCAAATGCTCCAAAATCCTCAGTTTCACCTTTCTTTTAGTCTGTCCCACATACCATTTACAAGGTGTGCATCCACATCCAATGATGTAGACCACACCACAAGAATCACAACTAAATTCATTCTTAACCAAAACCTTCTTCCATTTATTATCCATCCAACAACATTCTTCATTTTATCACACACTTTGCATACGCCACATGGAAATACCCCCTTCCTTTTGACTAACTCACCCTTGTCCCTTGGTCTCAATAACTCTTTTAAATTGTTAAACCGACCATACGAAAAAGTTACTCTCTCTGGAAATAACTTCCCTGGTACTTCATCCCTACAATCCACGGGTACTTCATCCCTACAACCCACGGGCCAAAGGTCATTAACTAACCCTTTTAATACTTCAGAGAGGGGAGAGAATTTGTTCACAAAGAAAAGGGGTTCAATACCAGCCGTCGCCATTTCATTTTTCCTCTCATATTCAATGGGACAACTATGTTTCCTTTTATGGCTAGTATTCCTTTTCAACTGATTTAGAGCCTCACCTATATGTCCCATAGTATATCCTTGCTTTAATAATCTTTTCTTAACCAAATCAACTCTCTCTCCAACACCCTTTTTTCAAAAGTATTAGTCATAATTCTCCTAAACTCCCCATAGGGAAGGGATTTTATCAAATGACCAGGATGAGCACTGCCAGCTTCCAAAAAGCTATCCGCAGCAGTTTTCTTGTGAAATGGTTTGTACTGCAAACTACCCCTTTCATTCACATAAAATTCAACATCCAAGAATTGCATTCTGTCCCTGTTGGTTCTATAAGCAAATTCCAAGCCATATGTGTTACAACCAAGTAACCTCATAAAATCATCAAATTCACTAATCTCCCCCTTGCACATAAAAATCAAGTCATCAATGAACCGCTTAAACATAATTACTCTGTTTTTGAAAAAAATCTGTAGTACATACAAACACATTTTCAAAATGTGCCATAAACAAAACCGCATATGAAGGGGCAAAAGCCGCCCCCATTGCAGTTCCTTCCAACTGCAAATAATAATCACCTTCAAAAACAAAATAATTATGCATTAAAGCAAATTCCAATAACTGACAATATAAGTGGTTTTCGGTCCTTCACCCAATATTTTAACTACTGCTTCCAAACCCATTCTGATGTTGATATTAGTGTACAAAGACTTGACATCCACACAGGCAAGATTAAGGTGCGGATCCCACTGGATCTTCTTTATACTTTCCAAAACATGAGAGGTATTCCTAACGTATAACTGTACTCTGGGGAGACACACTTAACTGGGAGTCCAAAAAGATGCCTAGGTTCTGTAAAAAGGAACCCACCCCCAAAACTATCGGTCTACCAGGGGGTTTGGTCATTGATTTTGAATTTTAGGAATAACAAAGAACCAGGCATCTTTGGGGTGTTTCAAATATAACTTTTTAACGTCCCCACAACCAAACATACCAGTCTTTCCCCTCTTTCCCATAACTCTAACAACCTCTCATTGAATTATTTTATTGGGTTACACAACTTCTTCTTATAAACCTTGCTATCCAACAACAGATCCAAAGCCATGTTTTTATACTCACTCTTGTTTAAAATCACCCAATTTCCATCCTTATCTGCCTGTGTGAATACATATTGGTCAGTAACAGAACATAACTGTTTAAGAGCAAACCATTGTTCTTTACTCAAATTCCATGACTTGCAACATGATATATACTTATAATATGCAAATTATCTGTTTACACAGTGCACATTCAAAAATAAATGCATTCGTATTTTTGGGGGGTACAAATGAACTAGTATAAGGCACTTTAGGTAATTTTAACTTTCTACACCCAGTTGAAAAACAAGCACGAGCTGCTTCATAACGTATCTTCCACACAGTCATCATCAGAGTCCCAAAAAAATGGATTATCATGAAGAGAAACATCCAACAAAGAATCTTCCACAAAATCATAGTTCAAGTCATGCAGGGTATCCGCTTCTCTCCCCTGCAAACGATGTTGCTCTTTAGTGACAAAAAATACTCTCAAATTTAATTTTCTGCAAAATGTTTTGATTTCATTAATAAACTCTACAAGTAAAGGCACAAATGTCGGTACATACTTCGTACCCTTAAGCAGTACACTTGCTGCTACTTCTGACAGCACAAAATCGGAAAGATTCACAATGTCAAGATTTTTATCTTTATTATTTACTTCATTCCCTATCATATCATTTAGAACTGATATGCCAGGAAAAGCATGACCTTCAGATGCAAAACAAAACAAGGGTGGGTTAAAGTTTAACTCCTCCACCCTCTGTAATATTGAATTCTCATCTTGGTTCTCCGGGAAAAAATCAGTTACAAGCAGAGCAAAATATTCCTTAACCTGCCCCGCTAGACAGTTTAATTCCTTCTCCCCTTTCCCTGGAACCTCCTTCCTCTCGCCCAATTCTGATCCTCTGAGCTCTCGCCATTATCTGTGGAAACTGTCCCTTCAAACTCTCTACTGACATCCTCAAAGGATACACTCTTCCACCCATTGGATGCCATCTCTCCAGATGATATGGAGGTTTCACGCGAGGATGGGCCCGAACGAGATCTACCTCTTCTGTTGTTCTTCTGCCTGGAATGTCCCCTTGTTCCTTTACATTGCCAGGACAAAATTACACCTCTGCTATAATCACTGATGTCTCAAGTCAATTTTTTCTTTTTTCTAGGAGTAGCTTAACTCTGAGGTGTCAGTAATTAATGTTTCTTGCAATTGTACAATAGTATTACGTACCTTCTCATGGGCACGAATATTTCTCTTAATGAGAATTTTTAACCAATTTGTAGTACAAGCCAACAAAACAGACTTCCATTCTTCCAGGAGGTCAAATTCCTCCTCTGAAAAAAATCAAATACAGGCAGCCAATCCACTCTCAGCCCCCTAGGTGTTATATTCTTGTCCACATATTTTTGTAACAATTTGATATCATAATATAGTGACACCTCTTTCTTTAAAAGTTTTTTCAGCTGCTCATACCGTTCATCAGTCCGGTTGTCCATCCCCATGGACCATGGATCGTTCTCCATCATTTTACTATCTCTCTCCTTCCACATCTCTGTGCATCTAAGCTTACCCATCTCAGCTTGGGTTCTAAAAACACCCGGAACAGCAGAAGCTCCTTCCAAAGACATGGTACAAAAACCAAGCCACACAAGCCCCCACAGGGAGCTAGGAATTCTCCTTAAGCAAAAAAGCACTGAGCACTGCTGTAGCTGCCAATTTTCTTTATTTACTTCACTTCATCCTGGTACATCAGCCTCATAGGCCTTCGATGGAATAACTTGATACAATCCCAGCCACCTTTTATATTCCATCATCACATCAATTCATCCGCCATTTAATTTGATAATTAAATAATCTTCTTCAATGATTATGAAGCTTAGAGCTTAAAGATGTACACCCAATATATCATATACCATAAACAGAGGTTGATTAAGTTAGAAACTAAATTAATAGCATATTTGGGCACTTTATATCCCAGGGGTCTCAGTTTGGATATTGATTGAGGGACTTAAGTGGTTAACTTAGTCAATGATGTCTATAGTATAGTTTAGATCTGATGGCTAGGTAATTAGCAAACAATTTTGGATGCATTAATTAATTAAATTTATTTGAGATGTAAAATGAATGTGCAATAGTTTAAAATTATGTAAAAAAATGTATATACAAAAATAAATTTATATTTAATGAGAAGTTAGTAGTAATTATATTATAAATGTGTTTATTTATAGTAGAGTTTCAGGGGAGGATTGAAATGTTCTCCTTTGTGTTTTTTTTGTGACCTTAAGTTGATTATAATGTTAAATATCATATATAATGATAAGGAAATATGTTAAAAAATAAATAAATAATGTGTGTAGTAGTAGAAGTGAAGTTTTAAAAAAATGTCATTTGAGATTTCAGTCACTCTGTGTGTTGTTAATTCACTTATTAATGTATTTATGGTGTATGATATATTGGGGGTACATCTTTAAGCTCTAAGCTTCATTATCATTGAAGAAAATTATTTAATTATCTAATTAAATGGAGGATGAATTGATGTGATGATGGAATATAAAAGGCAGCTGGGATTGTATTGATGGAGTGAAGTGAATAAAGAAAATTGGCAGCTACAGCGATGCTCTGTGTTTTTTTGCTTGTAGATAGGATCATTCATACTACACCAGAAGATATTGCCAACCTGTTAGCCAACAGATTCAGTGCAAACTTCACCCCCCTATCCTCACCTAAAATATCCCAAAACCTACCTGACACCAGCCCTCTTCCTAGCAACTCCAGAGAACATGTAATCTCTGTGCTCGCCAAGGCCAAAAACACTACCTCAGTGGGACCAGATAATATCCCAGGTTGTTTACTAAACAATTTAAACAAGACATAGTGGACCCACTTGACATTCTCTTTAATCCTAGCTTGAGAACTGACTACATTGCAGCAGAATGAAGAACAGCAGCAGTAATCCCCCTCCACAAAGGGGGACCATGAAATGACTCTGGGAACTAGAGACCCATAGGTCTAACCAGCCTCATCTGCAAAGCCATGGAAAGAATTGTCATGGACCTTATCAACAAGGGCATAGGCAACTGCCAAATGCTGGACCCAACCCAGTCTGGCTTTGTTAAGGGTACAGCATGCTTATGAAACTTGGTGGACTTCTTTGAGAATGCCACCAAGCCCATGGATAAAGGTAAGACAGTGCACACAACCTGTCTCGACCTTGCCAAGGCTTTTGACACATTTTCCCACTCTGGCATTGTTTTGAAATTCTTCCAGATAGGGATTAATCCTTACCTTACTGGATGGGTAGCTAATTGGCTCAATGACACAACACACGCTGTCAAAACTGGTGACACCACCTACACCAGTAGACCCATCAGCAGTGGAGTACCACAGGGTTCTGTGCTGGGTCTTTTCTGTTTGGCATCTATTTCTCAAAAGTCCAGCCCAAAGCAGATGGCCTTTGGCTCACCAAGTTCGCTGATGACTGCAAACTGGGAGCAATCACTGAGCTCCCTGATGATGTCAACATACTACAAGAAGGGCTAACACAAACAAATAATTGGTGCCAAAGCCATGTTCTAAAACTAAATGCAAAAAAATGCATTATTTTTCTCTTTGGCTAAATGGAATTCCCAACAAATTACAATATTGACAGCACCCGCCCCTGAGTTCCAGCCCAGTGGTGCGAGGCTTGGGAACACAGTTGACAGCAATCTGAACTTTGACCAGCAAGTTTCCACGGTGGTAAGGAAAGCCTATGTATCGCAGCTCATAAACAAGCGCATAGCATCCAGGACAAGGGATGTTATAACTCCACTGTACAAAACTCCCATCAGACCACTAATAGAGTATAATGCACCCTTTTGCATGTACCTCAACAAACACCTGCAGTAGATGGAGACACCTCAGAGGTTTCTCAGTAAGAAAAGATAGGGACACCAAACCATGACCTACATGTACAGGCTGAAAGCCCTGTCATTTTATAGGTTCATAAGTGTGTACTGGGCTAATGGTCCTGAAGCCTTTACAAGCCTAGCCCATAGAAGTATCCTGGCATTGTACCACCCAACATTAGATCCCAGTGCCTCTATCAAGTAGTGCCACTGGAGTGATCCCGGGGTAAACTTTCTATTACCCATCTACTCAAGATTTCTCTTGAAGAAGGTCAGCGAGGTGCTTTACTTGACATGTATGGGAAGTCTATTTCAGAGCACGGGCAGTCTCTGGGTGAGGAACCTGTCCCTCCAGCATGTTCTGTTGATTGTGGTAATGAGGTTGAAGTCTCTGTAGCGCGTGGTATGGAGAGATTGGGATTTCTTTAGATGTAGCATTTTTAACAGAGCTGGGTCAGACATGGCTTTGTAAGTCAAGCAGAGATCACCTCTAAGTAAGCGATATGAGACAGAGAATAGCTGGAGTCTTTTGAGTCTGTCCGTGTAGGACATGTGTTTAATGCCTATGATCCTCTTCATGAGGTACTTCTGTGGCCTCTCCAGCTGTTGCAGGTGTCTAGTGAGGTACATGCCAAATGGGGCATTATACTCGATGATTGGTCTAATGAGGGAAGAGTAGAGAGAGATGATCACTTCTTTCTTCCTGGATGCAAAACCCTTGGTAATGAGATGTGCCACATGGAAGGACTTTTTGACCACAGTGGCAATGTGGTGGTCGAAGAAGCAGTTGCTGTCAACCTGCATCCCCTGATCTGTTATAACACCTTCAGTGTTCAGTGGGCTCCCATCGATGTGGCAATTAGTGGGAACTGAGTTTTTATCAAAGGGGATGATGACACATTTTTATGGCCATGGTTTTGACACCAGTCATTGGTCTTAGTGAGGCCTTTCTGTAGGATGTCTACATCACTTGGAGAGTTAATAATGGTTCCCAGCATGCAGTCATCTGTGAACTTGGTCAGCCAGAGTCCCTTTGTGTTGGCCTGTTCTTCTGAGAAGTAGACGCAGAACAGGAGAGGACCCAGGACCAATCCTTGTGGGACTCCACTCGTAACTGGTCATCAGTCTGACTTGGAGTCCGCTACTTTCACACTGTGGGTTCTATCTGTGAGCCAATTTGCAACCCACCTAGTGATATAGGGGTTGATGCCTAGTTTGGTGAGTTTATCAATAACTCCTGATGGAAGGAATGGTATCAAAGGCCTTGGCCAGATCGAGGTAGGCTGTATGCACTGCCTTACCTTCATCCACAGCTCTGGTGACTGACTCAAAGAAGTCAACCAGGTTGAGCAGGCATGATCTCCCTTTCACAAAGCCAAATTGTGTGGGGTCTAGAGTTTGGAGGTTTCCTATATCTTTGTTAATCAGGTCCATGATGATGCGCTCCATAGCTTTACATATCAGACTCATCAGGCTAATGGGGCAATAAATCCCAGGGTCTGTAGTCACTCCCCCTTTATGGGGAGGGATGACTGTAGCAGTGTGCTATTTGGTAAGGACAAAGCCTGAGGTGAGGCTGTGACTGAACAGTGCATACAGATGTGGTGCCAGTTCGCTTTCTAGTTCATGTAGAACACTGCCAGGGATATTATCGGGTCCCATGGAAGCTGTATTCCTGGCCTTGGACAATGCAGCTTTATCCTATGCTGCAGTAATGCTGGGTCCCTGGCATTCTTCCAGTATTGTGATTCGTCCTTTGGGGGGGGTGAAGGGTAAAGTTGGCACTGAATCTGTCAGCCAGTATGTTGGCAATATCTGTTGGCTGAAGATAGGAGGTACAATTTTGTGCAGTATCTCAGAGCAAATTTGGGCATTGCTGTGGAGGTTCTTGATATAGCTATAGAAGGCTTTTTGATTGTTTTTAGTGTCTGATGCAATTCTGCCTTCATAGCTGGCTTTAGAGGATTTGATGAGGGATCTCAACTTTTTGTTGAGGCTAATAAGGGAGTTTTTCCAGTCTTGGGACTTCACCTTTTTCTGCAACAGTTTCTTCTTTCTGTTGTAGACTTTATTAATGACAGGGGACTACCAGATTGGCTTTCTTATTTTGGAGGAGAACATCTTGGTTCTGTTGGCTATGGCTAGTTCTATGCATTTGTGTACATGTTCATACAATGCACTGGTGTATGATTTGGCAGTCATGCAGCTATTTTCCTTTGGCAAGGGTGCCGTAAAGTTAGCCACCTCTGTTTTTAGGAGTCCAAAGTCAGCTTTGGAGAGGTTTTTCACAGCGGTTACCTTTGCGGGGGTGTGGGTAAGATGTTGATTTCCATGGTGATTAGTTTATGGTTGGATCTGACCAGGGAGGGATTGACTATTGGTGTATAGCAACGGTCGCCCATGTTAGTAATAACCAGGTCAAGGATGTTGCTTCCTCTAGTGGGGATCAGAATGAGCTGGTCCAGGGCATTGGAAATGATGAATTCCAGGAAGCATTGGGCCAGTGTATTGGTGCTTGAGTATTTTTCCCAGTTGATGGAGGGGTAGTTGAAGTCTCCTAGTAAGAAGGTGTTGGGTTGGACCTTGATAGTTTCCAGGGTGCTTAGGAACCTGGAGTGAGAGTCTAGGGACAGGGTTGGGGACCTATAGCAGGCTATGACCTTGATTGCCTACTTACCCAATGTTAGTTGTACCTGAAGTATCTCAGATGTGTTATGCTAGGCTACTAGTCTGGAGGTGTGCATATCCTTTATGAATATGGAGACACCACCGCCTTTGGAGCTTAGGTCTATGTTTCAGGGCATCTCATAGGCTGCTGAGAGGTGGCTTGTGCCTGGCCTATACGAAAATCTCCAACCCTGCCCTAATGGAAATACTGCACATATGCAAGTGAAATGGCACAAAATTCACTCACTTTAGAGATCGCAACCTAGCTTATGACATTAACAGAACATGCTGGAGAGACACATTTGTCACTCAGAGACTGCTGTTTCTTTGGAATAGACTTCCTATTCACATATAACAGAGCTCCTCACTGACCCCATTCAAACACAATCTAAATAGTTGGATGGGAGACCACAAATTCACCCCTGGGGTGGCACCCATGTCCATCATGGACGGGGGTAGCCTGTGTTGATCACAGACCCACTCTGTTCATAAATTCCTTCTGTGCACTAACCAAAAAGAACAACTAGAGAAACTTGGGAGTAACATAGCTAGGCTTGTAAAGGATCTAGGGCCACTAGTCTAGTAAGGTACTGTGGTGAGACTAACTGGAATCACTCATTCCTATTCTATTACTCCTACCTTGCAAGATCTGCATTGGTTGCCAGTCACCATCCATTCAGTTTATAGATATTTATCTTACAAGCCCTACACAATATCTTTCCTCACATATTTCAAAGAGTTGCTGACCCCATTTGTTTCTACTAGGGCCCACAGGGTTGAGTGTTCTAGGAGTTCATATGGAAACCTGTGGTAATGTATCCTTTGCTTACCTAACCCTAATTAGTTGTAATCGATTATGTTCCTACATCAAGTCCATCAATGATGACTCTGTCAGGAGATCCCTGAAATTCCATCATTGTAAATCACTTGCTTCAAACTCTTCCTTTTCATATTTTTTGTTTTCTTATCCTTTGCTATCCTGTTTCTGGCTATGGCTTTTTTGATGTTTGCCAGTAACATGCTTATTAGATAAGCACTTGAATACTTTCAATAATACTAACAATAATCCCCAGATAAATGAATATGATAAATAGTTATGCCAGTGAAGCTTTTTGAAGACCATTAGGTTACAAGCTTGATCACTGAATGTACAAGCAGTCTTCTTGTATACTGAATGTATACACACCTACTCAGAGGTAATCTCTGCCTGACATAACAAGGCCATGTCCAACTCAGAATTGATGGACATGCTCCACCTAAAGAAAACCATATCCCCTCGAGCCACATGCTCTAGGGATCTAAACCTCACCACAACAATGAATAGCACATGCTGGAGGGATAGATTCCTGTCCCAGAGAATTCCCATGCTTTGTAACAAGATTCCAATCTACATTAGGCAGAGTGCCTCACTAACACACTTCAAGAGAAACCCTGACGAGTGGATGGGAAAGAGAAAGTGTACCCCAGAGATCACTTCAGTGGCTCTGCTGGACAGAGAGACAGGGAACTAATCTAAGGGGGCGACGAAAGCCACCACATTCTGGCTAGGCTTATAAATGCCTTCGGGCAGATAGCCTAGTACCTACCTATGAACCTATGAATGTGAACAAGATTGGAAAAGCTGCATAAAATTTCACACCTTGCAGGTTGATAATCATCAAGACAGGAATCTGAGCCTCAAGTTGGTCTGGTTTATATTAGTTTATATTCAGGCTGTAATTCCTTTTATGTGGGAATGACCACAAGGAGCTTAGAAAAGAGAATAAAAGAGAGCTAGTATTCTATTAAAACAAACGATGAAAATAATGCTTTATATAACCATTCTGTAATATGTAAAAAATACAAAAAGTTCTTGTTTTTTGTGCTTGAATTAGCTCCACCAGACCTAAGGGGAGGTAATTTTAGGAACAGAGTAGAAGTCAAAGAAGCCGAATGGCAAATTAAGCTAAAGGCAGATAGGCATCCAGGTTTAAATGACTGCCAATATAAATATATATATTTTTTAAAACAAGAGACTGAAGGTATACAAGTTATGCTGTCTATTAAGAACAAGGGGTTGGGTTGTATTCACATATTATACATTTGTATTTTCACTCATGCATTTTTCTTTAAATATTCTGAAATTTTAATTGAATAATTCACTGGTTTATGATGACTTGGTACATATAATGTATTTGACTAAGTTGTTTTAGAAGTTTCTGAAGAAGTCTTGTTGGATGAAAGCGGTGAATAAAAAAAACCTTGACACTAATTCTGTTTTTATTTTCTTTGTGAGCTATTACAGTGGTTATTTGCTTTTGTGGTTTAGTTTTATTTTACCACTTTCAGAAGGTCTTATTCTGTTGTTTTTTTCTTTAATATTTTATGCTGGATTATCAGTACTTTTGGAGAAATTATACAAATGATGTTACTGTGGACAGCCTAATGTACATGCGGCACACTGTTTACTGTTATGTCTACACATTTTCCAATGGTAGTCTGAAACTAGATTTAATAGCCTTAATTCTGTGGATCCAAATAGACCTACACCCTGATACATTACTTATGGATTACTTATATTCTAAAAAATAGTAACTTCCCCAGAAAAATAGATTTTGAACTACATTTAATGTTAGTGCTTGCTACAAAGACTCATTATAGGAAATTGAAAAATTAATCCATTTTCATATTTTCATGAAAGTCAGTGTCAGAATCTAGGTGTTCAGTTCATACTATTTGAAGTTAAATTTCAAAATGATGATTCCCTTTTGACTGTGCCATAATGAGCTATAGTGCTGCCAAAAGAAATGCACACTTATTTTTAGCGTTGAAGAATGTCTCAATCGACCCTTTTATCTAATGTTTTAATTTCCCTTTTTTTGCATTCCTTCTATGTACTCCACCCCTTCTTTCCTTCTGCATTTCTATTCCCCTTTTAGATTTCTTTTTCTTTCTTGTTTTTCACAGTGATATTCTTCACTTTAGGCATATGATATTGAATTATAATTTTATGAATAACAAAAAGGTATCAAAACTTCCAATGTTACAGCAGTGGCTTATAAATATAAATAATATGACGCATTGAGCTATCTCCTGTTATCTAATATTAATGTCAATCCTATCATCTATATGCCAAATAACAAAAATATTCAGAACTCAAATAACTTATCCCAAAGCATATTGTAGTACTTAGAACATACAACTATAGCAATACCATAAATCTCTACTATACGTGCTGCATACAATGTCAAAAATGGACAAACATATCTTAGGGAGTTACTTAACCACCCACAGCATTCAATAATGAATAATTAATAGTCCAAACTTCTTACAACTATGTACCTGCTCGAAGATGGTGAAACTAACTCATGGCCCTCAGATATAGCTCTACCCAACATCCCACTTTTCTCTTACCTTTTCAACAGCATAAAGGATTAAAGATCAAAGATACAAACGCAATATGGATATGTAACCCTGTATGATAATAGTTACAACCCACACAGGGAACATGGATCAAACCTTAAATTCCTGCCAAAAAAGTTGCAATACTGGACTCAAATTTTTAGGTAGGACAGAAAAGGCAAAAGATCTGAAGGAATTGCAATACCAACACCATCAAAACTCAAGCCCATGCTCTACAGTATGTATGCTCCACTGAAACCTGAAAGATAAGATAAACTTCTAACAGCCATCACATTAAACACCAAGCAACTCCATGAATGGATGGACCCAAACAGCAAACCAAATACATACACAAACTTTAGCACTGGTTGCAAGATAACCAGCATTGGTGGAAAAATCCTAATAGGAAGCGTCAATATTCACTGGAGCAAACATGAAAACAAGATCCTAATCACAGATGTCCATTCTTTGGGATTTTCACAAATAACATCTTCAGCAAGAAAGCATCACCTCATTCATATCTCAGAAGTATTCATTCGTAAATATTTAAATAAAAACAACCACAAATCATATGATACTTTGTCAATCCATTTCAGTAGTAACAAAGCAACCTTCGCATTATGGTAGCATAATCCCACCCAGCAACTTCACCTAAAACAATACACATCAGAAGTCTCAAACCTCTACCAGTTTAATAAATAGGAGAATTCTTTATTAATTTATTTGAAATCTGGTAACTGGGTAAGCAGACAGGTCAATTTGCCTTTTCAGTCATGTCCTAGGCTCAAGGGAAATACATAATACAACAAAAAAATGATCAACAAAAGTGAAAATACATTATTTGATAACAAAAATGCATATCAACATTAGATAAACATAGAAAAGGTATAGCAAGAAATAATTTTCACAATATTGCAAGCTAAGTGAAAATATGTCCAATATTTCCAGTACTTACAAGATGGAGTTCCCTTAGTAGAGTGATACCTATATGTAGTACTTGTAAATATTCCAGTTATAACAAGTCTACAAGCAGCTTATCCAGGACCACAAAAGCAATTACAGCAAGTTTCTTCCTTCAGATTAGCCTTGAAGTCATCCACTGTTATTTGAAAATATATTTCTGTATCACTCAGTTGTGTCCACTGAAGTCATGACGAAACTGAAGACAAATTCAGCTCTATATAACTCAAGTTATAAAGTGATCAGCTTATTGGAAAAATTTCCTCTCACAGAGCTTTATAACTTGTGTTAAGTAGAGCTGAATTGGTCTTTAGCTTGCCTGTGACATCTCAGGATTCTGACCATGGCTCTTGCCTCCCCCATTGTGTCTTTTTTAGGCAATGTCCCACAGACAAATCTTCCAACATAACAGTTAGCTGCCTATTGGGCGCCAGAATCTGCCACATAACCCACACACTCAGGTCACTCCACAACAAGTAGAAATATGACTCTGTCATTGTCCATGCTGGTGTGAATGACCTAAAATGTACCTCCCTGGGCTACATGAAGAGAGACATGGAAGAGCTCTCCGATCTTGTAGCCCAGGCAGGTATGACCCTAACCCTGAGTAGCATCCTGTCATCACCCAGAATGATACTGCAGTACAAGGACAAAATGACTGACTTCAACAATTGGCTAAGCTTCTGGTGTCATTCTAAGGGGATCCAGTATCTGTCTGCCTGGGGTGATATGGTCGACAGACCACGATGATTTGCCAGAGATGGCCTGCACCTGTCACCCCTGGGATTCAGGATACTGGCTAAGGGTCTTGCCGCCCCTATAGTGCCTTTTTTTAGCCAAGGTTCAAATGACAAATTTACCACTGTAACAGGAACAGGCAAGCAAAGACTGAGGGTAATGCTACTCAGTGCTAGAAGTCTAAATCTCAAAATGCACTCACTCGAGGCATTCCTTAAAATGGAGAACATCGATATCTGTGCAGTGACTGAGACCTGGTTCAAGGCTCTAGAGAGCAATCCTGCATTAAAAGGCTATACCTCATACCACACTTTTCTGCCATCTAACCTGGACCAGAACACCAAAGGTGGAGGTGTGTCCATATTCATTAAGAATATCCACACCCCCAGTTTTGCAGCATAATGCATCCGAGATTAACCAAGTGCAACTAACTCTGGGCAAAACTGCAATCCAAATTGTAGCTTGCTACAGATCCCCCACCATGCCCCAGGATTCCCACTCCTCTTTTCTTGATATACTGGAAAATATTAAGGTTCAACCAAACACCCTAATAATGGGCGATTTCAACTACCCCATCATTAACTGGGAAAACTACTCATGTACCAACTCCTTCATGCAACGCTTTCTGGAATTAATAAATTGCAATGCCCTGGATCAACTTATCCACACCCCCACCAGGGGCAACAATATCCTAGACCTAGTCATCACCAACATGAGTGACTGTTGTTCCACACCTAAGGTCAACCCCTTGTTGGTCAGATCCGACCATAAGCTAATCACCCTAGATATCCACATCCTGCCCCCACCCACCATTAAGGTAACCACGGTAAAAAAATTCTCTAAAGCCAACTTCATGCTTCTTAATACAGAAGTGGTGAACTTCATGACACCCATGTAGATGAACAATACAGTTACAACTGCTGAATCCTACACAAATACACTCTGTAAGCACTTACACAAGTGCATGGATCATGCTATCCCAAAAAGAACCAAGATGCTATCCTCCAAAAAAGGAAGCCAATCTGGTGGTCCCCTGCCATAAACAAACTCTACAACAGAAGGAAGAAACTGTTACAAAAGAGAGTAAAATTCCATGAGTGGAGGAGCTCCCTGGTCAGCCGCAGTAAGAAGCTCAGATCCCTTACAAGATCATCCAAAGCTAGACAACGAAAACAAAATTGCGACTGACTCTAAGGGCAACCACAAAGCATTCTATAGCTATGTCAAGAAACTCAATGGCAACATCCATATCTGCTCTGAGTTACAGCACAACGGCACGAAAATTACAGAACCAACTGATATTGCCAACGTCCTGGCATATAGGTTCAGTGCTAACTTTATCCCCCTCTCACCCCCTAAAGGGTCCATATCTATACAGGAAGAATGCAGAGTCCTCGTAATCACATCTATGTAGGTAAAAGCTGCACTCTCTAAAACTAAAAACACAGCATCCATGGGACCGGACAACATCCCAGGCTGCGTTTTACATGAACTTCAGAATGAACTACCCCCCACCTAAGCACCATGTTCAATCATAGTCTCATGTCAGGCTTTGTACCCACTGAATGGCACATAGGAACAGTTATCCCACTCCACAAAGGGGGAGCCACCACTGAACCTAGGAACTATCGCCCTATTAGCCTGATAAGCCTGGTCTGCAAGGCCATGGAATGTATCATCATGGAACTCATAAACAAAGACATTGGTAACCCCCAAATTCTGGACCTCACCCAGTTCGGGTTTGTGAAAGGCAGATCATGCCTTCTGAACCTGATCGACTTCTTTGAGGCAGTCACCAAAGCCGTAGACGAGGGTAAGGTGGTTCACACAGCCTATCTTGACCTCGCCAAGGCTTTCGACACTATCCCCCATTCTGGAATTATAGCTAAGCTCACTAAACTAGGTATAAATCCCTACGTCACAAGATGGGTTGCCAACTGGCTCACTGACAGAACCCAGACTGTAAAATTTGCAGACTCCAAATCTGACTTCAAACCAGCGAGAAGTGGAGTACCACATGGTTCAGTCCTGGGACCTCTCCTGTTTGGTATCTACTTCTCTGAAGTACAGGCTAACACAAAAGGCCTCTGGCTAACAAAGTTCACAGATGGCTGCAAACTAGGAGCCATAGTCAAGTCCCCAAATTATGTGGACATCCTACAGAAGGGCTTCACTGAGACAGATGCTTGGTGTCAGAGGCATGGCCTCAAGCTCAATGCCAAAAAGTGCATTGTCATCTCCTTTGGTAAAAACTCTGTACCCATGAACTACCACATAAACGACAGTCTACTTAATGCTGAATTTGTGATAAGAGACCTTGGGACCCAGGTGGACAGTAGTCTCTCCTTTGATAATCACATCACCACAGTAGTCAGGAAATCCTTCTATTTGGCACACCTCATGTCAAAAGGGTTCTCATCCAGGAAAAAAGAGGTCATTGTTCCCCTCTACTCTGCACTCATTAGACCCCTTATAGAGTACAACACCCCTTTTGGAATGTACCTCACAAGACATCTGCAGCAGCTGGAAAGGCCACAGAAGTACCTCACAAAGAGGATTACTGGCCTCAAACAGATGTCCTACACTGACTATCTCAAAAAAACCCAGCTTTACTCTGTAGCATATCGCCTACTCCAAGGAGATCTCTGCATAACATACAAAGGTATGTTAAACCTAGAGCTGTTGGACATGTTACCTAAAGAAATCCCAATCCTCCAAGCTAAATGCTCTAGTGACCTAAGCCTTGTCACCACAATAAACAGGACATGCTGGAGGGATAGATTCCTGTCCCAGGGACTTCCTATACTCTGAAACAAGCTATTCATCTATGTCAAGCAAAGTTCCTCATTAGCACTCAAGAAAAATCTTGATGAGTAGATGGGAAATAGGAAGTACACCTCAGAGATAATTTCTGTGGCTCTGCTTAACAGGGGCACAGGAAATTAACTTTCTTGGGTGGCGTAAGCCAGGGAACCTTGTTGGCTAGGCTTACTTAGGCCCTTGGGCTGATAGGTTCATAGGTAGGTACTAGGCTATCTGTCAAAAGGCAAATTGAAGGTCATGCTGCTTAATGCTAGGAGCCTTAACCTGAAAATACACTCACTGGAGGCTCTCCTAGCACTGGAAGATGCTGACATCTGTGCAGTCACAGAAACTTGGTTCAAGGCTGCAGAGAGCACCCCTGCCTTTCCAGGCTATACCTCATTCCACATATTCTGACCCCAAAATGAGGTCGGGAAGACTAAGGGTGGTGGGGTTTCTATTTTCATTAAAGACAAGCACACCTCCAGACAGGTTTTCCAGCATGAAGCACTAGACCTTTTCCAGATGCAACTGACGATTGGCAAGACACCCATCCAAGTTCTGTCCAGCTATAGACCCCCCTCCATGACTCAGAACACCAGCTCCTCCTACCTGGACCTACTTGAGTCCATCAAGGTACCCCTAACACCCTGATCCTTGCTGACTTCAACTGTAGACTATTCCTGCCCTAATGCACTTACCCACAGATTTTTTGACTTCATCAGTTCTAATTCTCTAGACCAGCTTGTCTCATCCCTCACAAGGTCAAATAGCATTCTAGATTTGGTTCGCACTAAAATGGGTGAGTGCTGGACTACCCCCATAGTAAGTTCTTCCCTGGTGAGATCAGACCATCGATCTGACTCATTTGAAGTGTCTATCCCATCCAACTCCCTCCCCCTCTAGCCATAACCAGGCTAAAAAACTTTTCAAAAACTGACTACAACCTTTTAAGGGAGGGTATCACTAGCTTCACACCACCTCCCCCCTCACAGGATGCAGACAAATATGCTGAACAGTATGTCAATGCAGTATACAAGTACCTGTACAACTGCATGGACTCAGCCATAACCAACAGAACTAAAACCTGCTCCTCAAGGAAGCATAAACCTATGTGGTGGACATCCTCTATCAACAGGCTTTACAACAAAAGGAAGGAACTGTTGTCCAAGGGTAAAAAGACACAAATTCCCAATTGGAAAAACTCCCTCCTTAGCCTCAACAAGCAAACTGGATCACTAGTGAAAACCTCCAAAGCCAATTATGAATCTAAACTAGCCTCCGAAACAAAGGCTAACCAAAAAGCCTTTTTCAGTTATATCAGAAACTTCCATGGCAAAACACAATTTTTTTCTGAATTAGTTCTTAACGGTACCACTTACACTGATCCTGTTGACTTAGCCAACCTGCTAGCAGATAGGTTCAGTGCACACTTCACCCCCCTGCCCCCCCAAAGGCTCATTCGGCATCCTCGAAACTTGCCACACACCTCACATCTCCGTAGATCAAGTGTTAAAGGCCCTATCAAAGGTGAAGAGCACAGCTTCCATGGGACCTGATAGTATCCCAGGCTGTAGTCTGCAACATCTCCAGCAAGAACTAGCCTCGTCATTGAGCACCCTGTTCAACCATACCCTAATTACAGGTTTCATTCCAGCAGAGTAAAGAACTGCCACTGTCATCTCTTTGCACAAAGGTGGTGCCACTACTGACCCTGGAAACTGCTGCCCCTTTAGCTTAACAAGTCTGATCTGTAAGGCCATGAAGCATATTATTATTATTATTATGGATCTCATAAACAAGGACATAGGCAATCTCCAAGCTCTTGACGCCACCCAGTTTGGATTAGTCAAGGGCAGATCTTGCCTGTTGAACCTTGTTAACTTTTTTGAGACTGTCACCAAGCACTGTACGAGGGAAAGTCAGTACATACAGCCTACCTTGATTTGGCCAAAGCCTTTGGACACAATCCCCCACTCAGGCATCATTGAAAAGCCAACTCAACTTGGGGTAAATCCATATTTCATCAGGTGGTGGCTCATAGATAGGACCCACAAGGTCAAAATAGGTGCCACCACCTCCAGCAGCAGATCTGTCACTAGTGGTGTCCACCAGGGATCTGTCCTGGGATCCCTATTGTTTGGTATCTACTTCTCAGAGGTCAAGGTAAAGACAAAATATCTGTGGCTGACAAAGTTTGCAGATGACTGTAAGTTGGGTGCTGCCATTGACTCCCCAAATGATGTTAACATACTTCAAGAGGCTCTCACAGCAACAAATGACTGCTGCCAAAGTCATGGCCTTAAGTTAAATGCAAAAAAATGTATTATCATACCATTTGGCAAAAACACAGCCCCCACTGATTACCACATTAATGGCAACCCCCTAAGCATACAACTTGTGGTGAGAGACCTGGGTACAGAAGTTGACAACAATCTCACATTTGACCATCATGTAGCGGCATACCTCTCAACCTGGAAACATCAAACATTTGGACAAGGCCCGTGAAAAATAGGTAGAAATCTGTATGCTGATTAACATCTAATTTGCATACATAATTACACAACCCCACCCACTCCAATGGAATTGTGGGATATCAACTTTCAAATGCAAACTGGAGAACAGACAACTAAAATATGGCACCACTGACCCCCTGCAGCCATTCCAATGTCCCATTACCTGGCAGTTTCACCCATTTACCATAAACACTAATGTGTGTATACTGCTTTACTTCTAAAATGATTATTTGGATTTTATTTTGACATCTGCTAAACAAAGCAATACTGTCTCAATGGAAATAGACTTGGCATTAAACTTCTCTGCCCTTGAAACTCACAGTCATTGAAACAGCATTGAAACCCACACCACATCCAAAGAAAATGCATCTGGCCAGTGGTGGATAAAGATTACCTTTGGGCCGTTTTCAAATCATTGGCCCCTTGCACACAAAACAAGAAACATATATGTGTTCTTTTCTTTGATACATCTTCCTAAGTTATATTCCTTCTATAATACAACACACTTGTTAGACCGCATTTTAAATTTGTTTGAACATTTTTCTAGTAGGCTGCACTGTAGGCAATGAAACAAAATGCATGAACCAATAATGACAAAACTGCCCAGTTCAGAACATTTCCATCATAAAAGTCTACTTCCACACCCACACTATAAACAGAATTACAGTAGTGTAAGCCATAGGCATCTTGCACAGCTTCTCACACTTATTTTTAAGTTCAGTTTTTTTTTTGGGGGGGGGCAAAAGATCAAAAACCAGGGACACATTATAAACATTGCTTGTATAATTTTGGAAAGTTGCTAGAATAAAATGTTGTTACCACCATACATGTCACTGGCAAGGCTTGAACCCAGGACCTTATGCACTACAGTCAGAGCAACATACCACTATGCCAAATAAGCAGTGTTCTAAAAAATAGGAAGACTGAAACTTAATGGCCATCATTTAGTGAATTCAGTTCTCACTACTCACTTAGCTCTCAGCCTCTTAGCACAAAAAACCTGGATAAAGCCAATATGGGGGAATACAAATTCAGTTCTCACTTCTCACTCACCATAGCTCTCAACTCTTAGCACAAAAAACCTGGAAAAACAACAAAACCAATAATGGGGGAATACTTTTCTCACTTCCCACCATAGCTCTTCTCAACTCTTAGCACAACAAATCTGGACAAAGCTCAGAAATGGTGGTGGCTAGGGACTTTAGGCACTTCACCCTGTACCGAAGGTACAGGGTTTGAGCCTGAAATACCTCTAGCCACCAGGTGTATTACATGGGGGCATTTACACACACACAACACACACACACTTGGTTAAACCATACCTGGCTGCCTGCATTTGTAATCCAAAACGAGCGTCCAAATCAAATGGAGTGTTGCTGTTAATGTAATCCAAAACGAGTGTCCAAAGTGCTGCACACTGATTTGGGTAATCCAAAATGAGTGTCCAAACTGCTGCTGTTAATGTAATCCAAAATGAGCGTCCAAATGAAATGGAGTGCTGCGGTTAATTTCACTTGATTGCTGTCCAAATCAAACGCTGCTGTTAAAATGAATGGCTTGCTGTTAATTCCCTGTTTCAAAATGAGTGAGATTTCCTGCTTGCATTTGCAGCCAGACCAGCTGGAAATAACAACGTGAGCTCCTTCAGCTCAATTCCGACTGGCTGGTAGCCCTGATGGAGCTGACGTTATTGTGCATGTGATGACGTCAGCTCCGACAGCGCGGTATTTGAAAAATTAAAAAAAATAAATGAAAAAAATAGAAAATGAAAGGGTGCCACTCGGGAATCGTGGCACCCCTTCATTTGGACCCTAAAACTCGGTTTCAGTATGGTTGAGAGGTATGTGTAGTGGCAGTGGTCAGAAAAGCCTTTTACTTGGTTCATCTCATAAGTAAACGGATTGCATCCAGAAAAAATGAGGTTATTACCTCTCTGTACTCCTCCCTCATTAGACCAATAATTGAGTACAACGCCCCGTTTGCTTTATACCTCTCCAAACACCTGCACCAATGGGAAAGGCCACAGAAATACCTCACAAAGAGAATTCATAGCCTCCAACACCTGTCCTATGTGGACAAGCAAAAATCACTATCACTTTACTCTGTATCATACAGATTGCTCAGAGGTGATCTGTGTCTCGCCTACAAGGCAACCTCAGACCCTGCTCTACTAGGGATGTTCCATATCCATAAGTCTAACTCCTTGCATAGTACCTGATCGAAAGGCTTAAATCTAATATGTGACATTAACAAAACCTGCAGGAGAGACAGGTTTGTCTGCCAGAGGCAGCTCCATCTCTGGAATAGACTCCCCATACACGTCAATCAAGGAACGTTGCTGACCCTCTTCAAGCACAACCTTGATGAAAGGATGGGTAACCACAAATTTATCCCAGGGCTTCCACCTGTGTCCCTCATTGACAGGGGTGACAGTGCTGATTAAGGTTTCTTTTTTGGGGATAACTCTTGGCTAGGCTTGTAAGGGCCTTAGAGCCATTAGCCTAGTAATCTCCTATGATCCTATGATATGAATAAAAAAAAAAAAGAAAAAAAAAATAACAATATGAAATAACACTATACCATCAACTAACACTAGAGTAAGGAAATGCATGTCAGAGACTTGGCATGGAAAATTTTCAAAGAAGCCAGTAACATTTCTATGGTATAAAAGTATAAAGTGGCAAAAAACACGTCTGCAATAAAAAACAGCAAAACAAAGCCACCTGAACAGTTTAGGGAGTCAGTGTCCCCAACAACCAGCTGGCCTGAATGCTGTAATAGACTCATGAATTTATAACTATCAGTTCACTTTCAATGCCAAGACAAAAAAATGTATTCTCAACCTCAGGTCCTGCACTGTATCAAAAATATTCAGTGAATATCTAATTCCTCATTGCTAGCCATAATCACTATATTTTTATGTAATTATTCAGAGCATCTGAATATAAATGAAAATACAATTTCCCCTACCTGCCAGACCCACACATATAGGACCCTAATCCCATTTACTCCATCACTCCAGATGTGGTAAAATACCAGACAACAAACGTGTGTTATGCACTGTAGAAACAGTAACCACATTTAACAAGTTGCTTCAAATATAATTTATTCCTACTTAAATGACTTGAATGCTATTGCATAATTTATCATTATTACGATGGCTATTACACCATGTTTCTCTATGATGTATCACAAACATTTCATTTTGAGATTAGGTCACTGACTGTAAAATGTGCTGCACCTATATGGAACTATTTACACACAATCCCCGAGTGTTTCTACAAGGTTCTTATGACACTATGTTACATATACATGTCATGTATGCCTAAAATCACATCTATAATCCCAGCATTCACTCATCACTTATTTACTCAGGCACTTGTTCATGGATTTATGGAAATTACACTGAAAATGTTTCTGTGTGTACTGATATCTTTTCAAAGTGCAGTGAAAATATATAGTAAATATTTACTTAGTCATATTCAAAATATAACTAATTCTATATTTGTATGTTGGGGATTTCTTCAGCCCTCTGAAAATGAGTGTTGTTCAGTAGGACCACCCAGACAATAGAACAAAATTAAAAATAAAGTGGCTATTTAAGCATTATACCATACTTGTGTACGTTTTAAACAACGTCTATAGAGGAATATTTTTAGGAATTCTGCCAAGAATGTTCATTAGTGGAAATCAAACTACTTAGGTACTGCAATCATAGGTTCAGAGGTAGGTACTAGGCTATCAGCCCAAGGGCCTACGTAAGCCTAGCCAGCAAGGTTCTATAGCTTACACCACCTAAGAAAGTTATTTTCCTGTGCCACTGTCCAGCAGAGACACAGAAGTGATCCCCGGGGTGTATTTCCTATTTCCCATCCACTCATCAAGGTTTTTCTTGAAGAGTGCTAATGAAGAACTTTGCTTGACATAGATGGGTAGCTTGTTCCAGAGTATAGGAAGTCTCTGGGACAGGAATCTATCCCTCCAGCGTGTCCTATTTATTGTGGTGACAAGGTTTAGGTCCCTAGAGCGTGTAGCTTGGAGGGATTGGGATTTCTTTAGGTGTAGCATGTCCAACAGCTCTAGGTTTGACATAGCTTTATATGTTAGGCAGAGATCACCTCTGAGTAGGCGATATGCTACGGAGTAAAGCTGTTGTTTTTTGAGGCGGTCAGTGTAGGGCATTTGTTTGAGGCCAGTAATCCTCTTTGTGAGGTACTTCTGTGGCCTTTCCAGCTGCTGCAGATGTCTTGTCAGGTACATTCCAAAAGGGGCATTGTACTCTATAATGGGTCTAATGAGGGATGAGTAGAGGGGAACAATGACCTCTTTTTTCCTGGATGAGAACCCTTTTATGATGAGGTGTGCCACATATAAGGACTTCCTGACTACTGTGGCGATGTGACTATCAAAGGAGAGACTACTGTCCACCTGGGTCCCAAGGTCTCTTGTCACGCATTCAGTGTTAAGTAGATTGCTGCCTATGTGGTAGTTCATGGGTACAGAGTTATTACCAAAGGGGATGACACTACACTTTTTGGCATTTAGCTTGAGGCCATGGCTCTGACACCAGTCATCTGTCTCAGTGAGGCTCTTCTGTAGGATGTCCACATCATTTGGGGACTTGACTATGGCTCCTAGTTTGCAGTCATCTGTGACCTTCGTTAGCCAGAGGCCTTCTGTGTTAGCCTGTAATTCAGAGAAGTAGATACCAAACCGGAGAGGTCCCATAATGGAACCCTGTGGTACTCCACTTCTCACTGCTTTGAGATCAGATTTGGAGTCTGCAACTTTTACAGTGTGTGTTCTGTCAGTGAGCCAGTTGGCAACCCATCTTGTGACATAGGGATTTATACCTAGTTTAGTGAGTTTAGCTATAATCCCAGAACGGGGGATGGTGTCAAAAGCCTTGGCGAGGTCAAGATAGGCTGTGTGAACCACCTTACCCTCATCCACGGCTTTGGTGACTGCCTCAAAGAAGTCGATCAGGTTCAGGAGGCATGATCAGCCTTTCACAAACCCGAACTGGGTGGGATCCAGAGTTTGGAGGTTACCAATGTCTTTGTTTGAGTTCCATGATGATACGTTTCATGGCCTTGCAGACCAGGCTCATCAGGCTAATAGGTCGATAGTTCCCAGGATCAGTGGTGGCTCCCCCTTTGTGGAGTGGGATAACTGTTACTGTGCACCATTTAGTGGGCACAAAGCCTGATGCGATGCTATTATTGAACATGGTGTTTAAGTGGGGAGCCAGTTCATTCTGAAGTTCGTGTAAAACGCAGCCTGGGATGTTGTCCGGTCCCATGGATGCTGTGTTTTTGGCTTTAGAGAGTGCAGCTTTTCCCTGTGTAGTTGTGATTACAGGGACTCTGCATTCTTCCTGTATAGATATGGGCCCTTTAGGGGGTGAGAAGTGGGTAAAGTTAGCACTGAACCTATCTGCCAGGATGTTGGCAATATCAGTTGGTTCTGTAATTTTCATGCCTTTGTGCTGTAACTCAGAGCAGATCTGGGTGTTGCCATCTAGATTCTTGACATAGCTATAGAATGCTTTGTGGTTGTCCTTGGATTTAGTGGTGGTTTTGCTTTTGTAGCTAGCTGTGGAGGATCTTATAAGAGATCTCAGCTTCTTATTGAGGCTGACCAGGGAGCTCCTCCACTCATGGGATTTTACTCTCTTTTTGCAACAGTTTCTTCTTTCTGTTGTACAGTTTGTTTATGTCAGGGGACCACCAGATTGGCTTCCTTTTTTTTGGAGGATAACGTCTTGGTTCTGTTTGGGATAGCATGATCCATGCACTTGTGTAAGTGCTTATAGAGTGCATTTGTATAGGATTCAGCAGTTGTAACTGTATTGTCCATCTGCATGGGTGTCATGAAGTTCACCACTTCTGTCTTAAGAAGCATGAAGTTGGCTTTGGAGAAATGTTTTACTGTGGTTTCCTTAATGGGGGGTGGGGGCGGGATGTGGATATCAAGGGTGATAAGCTTATGGTCGGATCTGACCAACAAGGAGTTGACTTCAGGTGTGGAACACCAGTCACTCATGTTGGTAATGACTAGGTCTAGGATATTGTTGCCCCTGGTGGGGGTGTGGATAAGTTGATCTAGGGAATTGGAGTTTATGAATTCCAGAAAGCGTTGAGCTAAGGAGTTGGTACACAAGTAGTTTTCCCAGTTAATGGTGGGGTAGTTGAAGTCACCCATTATTAGGGTATTTGGTTGAACCCTAATATTTTCCAGTATATCAAGAAAAGAGGAGTGGGAATCCTGGGGCATGGTGGGGAATCTGTAGCAAGCTACAATTTGGATTGCAGTTTTGCCCAGAATTAGTTGCACTTGGATAACCTGGGATGCATTATGCTGAGCAACTAGCCTGGAGGTGTGGATATCCTTAATGAATATGGACACACCTCCACCTTTGGTGTTTCGGTCCAGGTTACATGGCCGAAAAGTGTGGTATGAGTTATAGCCTGGTAGTGCAGGGGTGCTCTCTGGAGCCTTGAACCAGGTCTCAGTCACTGCACAGATATCGATGTTCTCCATTTTAAGGAGTGCCTCGAATTAGTGCATTTTGAGATTTAGACTTCTAGCATTGAGTAGCATTACCCTCAGTTTTTGCTTACCTGTTCCTGTTATGGTGGTGAATTTGTTATATGAACCCTGCCTAAAAAAGGCACTATAGGAGCAGCAAGAGCCTTAGCCAGTATCCGGAATCCCAGGGGTGACAGGTGCAGGCCATCTGTGGCAAAGCATCGCGGTCTGTCGACCATGTCATCCCAAGCAGACAGATACTGGATCCCCTTAGAATCATACCAGAAGCTTAGCCAATTGTTGAAGTCAGTCATTTTGCCCTTGTACTGCGGTATCATTCTGGGCGATGGCAGAATGCTACTCAAGGCTAGGGTCATACCTGCCTGGGCTACAAGATCGGAGAGCTCTTCCATGTCTCTTTTCATGTAAACCAGGGAGGTACGTCTCAGATCATTCACACCAACATGGACAATAACAGAGTCATATTTGTACTTTTGTACTTGTTGTGGACTGACCTGAGTGCGTGGGTTATGTGGCGGATTCTGGCAGCCGACAGGCAACTGACAGTAACCTATATATATATGTGTGTGTGTGTGTGTGTGTGTGTGTGTGTGTGTATATATATATATATATATATATATATATATATATATATATATATATATATGGGTTCACTACAAAATTTTGAAATCCCAAAATCTCGGGTTTCAGAATATCGAGTTCTGAATCTCAAGATTGTGAACCCCCCAAAACACCACCCAACACACTAAAATATGTGTATGCAGGGGGGTCTGTGCCCCCCACACCCCCTGCAACTTAAATATACCAACTCCGAGATTGCACTACAACGAGGACAAGGGAAATCTCCTGGTCTGCACTGTATGCCGATCTCTATTCAGGATTTCGAAGTTTTGAAACTTCGAACACATGGGGCCGGATTCACAAAGGCTTGCACGGAGTCTAAGAGTAGAGTAAGACTCCATGCAGCCAACATGTCTTCCGAGCGATCCAGGAACAGAGCCGGCAGGGGCATATAAGAGAGCTCCTAAAACTCCTCTTACACGGACAGGGCTAGGATATGCAAATTGCCTCATTTGCTGCTGAAAGGCATGCAAATGAGGTAAAACTGTGATTCAGGAAACCCTAACCTGTCTGAGTAAGAGTAGTGTTATTTGCAGAAATGTACTCCGTTGACCACTGAGTACGGTTCTGCAAATAGCAAAACGGAGCCGTGACAGCTCGAAAAAAAGGATGCATCCAGTCGAGGAAGCATTCCAATGGCCAAAAATACGGCCATTGGCAATGTCCACCGATGCAAAAATAAAATAAAAGAAATTAATTTTTTTTTCACGATCGCCGATGTTTAAGTGTAGCGCAGCGCCGCGCAAATGCGGTGCGCTCTAAAAACCAGAAAACCAATAATTAAAATGCATACATGTGGATTTTACATTAATCCCTAATATACAATGCAAGGGAATGGCAGTCCAAAGACAACATGGCCACCAAGTAGAGGTTGCTAAGGGGGGAAGCTCAGTCTAAGAGTTGTAAACAAGCATTAGTAGGCAATCCTATGCAAATGAAGGTAAGGATAGTGAATCAAAAGTTTACATAGCAAAAGAGCACAGTCAGTGTAGTGTAGGAGTAGGATAAGGGGTGTAACAGAGTAGAAGATAGGTGACATCATAACGGGGGTATGTCCGAGAGAAGTGAAGCTCATTGGAGTAGAGTGGCATGTGTCTGCTGTCAGATACTAATTACTGGAAGAGGTGTGTCAATAGGTACCCTAGCTAAAGTCAAGAAATTGAAGCTGTATGCCATGAACAACACCAAAGTTTCTTGTAGAAATGCCTGCAATGTGTATGTGCGCGTGTGCACACTTGTAAAACTGAGTAAGCCTGTGTGCGTGTGCATCTGTGTGCGCGCGTTTAAGCTGGAGTAAGCAAGTGTAAGGATGATGAAACCCGTGTAAGCGCGTTTGTGCCTGGGTGCACACGTGTTAGCAAGAATAAGCAAGTTGGAGCCCGTTTAAGCATGTGTGCACGCATGTGAGCTGGTTTGCGCGTCTTTGCGCTTGTGTGCGCTGCGCTGCCCCCCTGAGGAAACAGAATGAGAAAAGGAAGCACAACAAATAATAGGAAGTTAACCAGGGAGTACTAGCAGATCTAGCAATTGAAAACAATCAGAATCAGGCAATTACACAGGCAGTACGCTAGCCCAGCCCAGCCCAGCACTTAAAACTCAGCAAACAACTTTCCAGTATGTTTTTCAAAGAGACACTGCAACACTGCAGTAAGCTAATAGAAGTGAAAACTGAAAAAGCTTTACTGAGACAAAGAAATGTTAGGGGCTGCCATTGCTGTTATAAGGCGATATATGCAACATGCTGAGGGTGGTGACAATGCAAATGCTGCTGAGCAACCCACAGTGAGGAGACGGAGAAGAGTGTACAGGCCCAGGGTAACCTACCAGGGGCTACATGAGCTGGAGATAGTGGAGCGCTATAGAGTGGACAGAGACCTCATGCAGCAAATTGTTGAGCTGTGCAGGCCACACCTCACACACAGAACCAACAGGGGGGAACCCATCCCAGTGGAAACCAAGGTATGTGTTGGCCTAAGAATACTAGCAACAGGTACCTTCCAGAGACCAACTGGCGATATGATGGGGATTTCACAGGCATCAGCATCCAGGATACTGCACCAGTTCCTGAATGCCATGTCAGCATATGTCGGTGATCATGTATATTTCTCCAATTCCCATGAGGTATTGGCCAGCAATATGCGTCTCTTCCAGCAAATAATTAAATACCCTGTGGGTGCAATAGACTGCACGCACATTCGCATCAAAGCACCAGCTGGTGAGAGGGGTAGGGTCTACTATAACTGCAAGGGTTACCCCTCCATCAACTGCCAGGTCGTGTGTGATGCCCAGGGCATAATAATGAATGTGTGTGCTGGCTGCCCTGGAAGCTACCATAACTCCCATATCTGGCATCTGACACAGCTGTACCAGACATTTGCCAATGGGGACATCCCTCATGGTCACCTAGTGGGGGATGCTGGATATGCACTTGAGCTATTGCTGATGACATCCATCAGAAATGCATACACCCCTGAACAGGAATGCCATAATGAGGCACACACACAAACACAAAATGTAATCGAGCATGTGTTTGGGCTGCTCAAGTCACGGTTCCGGTGCCTGGACACATCTGGTGGAGCCTTGCAGTACTCACCAACTACATGTACCCAAATAGTCATGGTATGTGCTATGCTACACAATATTATCCTGCGAAAACAGCTACAGCAGGAGCAGCATAGGGCCAGGCACAACAGCCCCCCACCATTGCCAAGGCCATCACAGGCAGAGAGTGACTCGGAGGAGGAACAACCTGAGCCTGCCCCAGTAGGCAGAAGGAGACGTGCCCAGTATGCTTTGGCCCTGGCAAAGAGGCAACGCATAGCATATACGCTGGCTCAGTAGGAACCCTGGAAATTATACCTCTCTCCGATTCACACATATAGTAAAAGGGATGCCTAACTTGACAATACCTGTTAACAAACATGTATAGGGAGTGTAAAATGTGCATTCGACTGAGGCATGATTGTCATGTGTTAAGCAATATAAAACAGTGATAAACAACTCTCACCACTATTCAGAATATGTAAACAAAATTGCACACACTAAGTAGCACAACTTCGGGCAATGTTGAGCAATATTGGGCACTGTTCAGCAATGTTGGTCAACATTGAGCAATGTTGTGCAAGTTTGGTCAAATTTGGGCATAGATCAGCAAAAGCAGGTAAACATGGTCATATTTGCTTCACTGTTCCTGAAGCAGTCGGTTCTGCCCAGTATGAAAATACAAAGCATTGACGGTCCTCGAACCCAGGATACTGTGCACTATAGTCATAGTACAGAACCACTAAACCATGACAGTGGTCAGCTTGTATGAAGAAATGTTGATAAGTCTATGCAAAGTATCTCATGGAAACCTTGCAGGCATAGCATAATCCCTGTCGAGTTAAGACACAAAGGTGAGGCCTGCAGTAAGAATAGAACCTGATATTCAACACACATAGAGTATAAATGTTAATATTGGTAATATTCACACACATCAACAAATGTAGTGGACCTCAGACAGCAACATACTGCAAGGTCACACTCGGCATGCTCACACACTTGAATAAATGAGACAAATGTCAGGCAACAAAACACTGAAAGTCCGAACTGGGCATGGTCACACACTTAGGGCATGTCTGAGTACAGCAGTGGGCCACACATATCCGTCAGTTGCATGTGTTAACTCAGGAACCTCGCACTATTCACCAATCCACCTTGCGCACACAGTTATATGACAACAGACACATATATAATATAGTGGAACCCTGTCATAATTAAATATGTTATGCAGATACTTAGGTTGTTCATAGAAAATGGGAAAGCAAAGAAGAAACAAAACCTGCAATCAGTACCATCAATGAACAATGTGCATCCCAAACATTATCAAAGGTTCAGAGGTTGACACAAGGCTATCTGGCCTAGGGCATGTATAAGCCTAGCCACAGTGTGTTTGGCTTTTGCAACCCTGCTAGATTAGTAGACTGTGCCTGTGAATAGTAGGTCACACAAGATATCCCACATATGTTCAATTTAATTCTGTCTCTGTCTAGCAGGGACCTAGGACATATCCCAGGGCTAAACATACGATCACCCATCCACCTGACAAGATGTCACCTGTAGGTGGTCAGTGTGGCTGTCTGCGTAAGTGGGACTGTGATCTCATTCCCGAGTGAGTGTAGCCTCTGGGATGGGAATCTGCCCCTCCAGCATGTCCTATTAACATCAGTGCTGACGTTCCTGTCCCTGGAGAGTGTAGCTGTAAGGGACTTTGATATCCTGAGGTTGAGCCTGTCCATCAATGCTGTGATGGACATGGCTTCAAACAACTGGCACAGATCGCATCCAAGTAGGTAGTAAGCAACTGAGGAGAGCTGGGGTCACCATAGCCAAACTGCGTATAACATCTGTGTGAGTCCCTAGACCCACTTGGTTAGGTACATTTGTGGACATTACAGTTGCTGCAGGTGTTCGGTAAGGTACATCCGAAATGGGGCATTGTATCCAAGCATGGGCCTGATGAGTATAGGGGCACAATGACCCCACCTGATCTAGATGTAAATCCCTATGGGATAAGGTGGGCTATATAGAAGGTGTGTCCAACAACATTGGCAACGTGAATGTCACAGGCGAGAGTACTAACTATTCATGTCCCCAAATCACAAATCACACCGTACGTGATGTATCATCACCTATGTGGTAATGTGTGGGCACATTGTTATTACCAAAGGTGATGACTATGCATCTAATGGAAGGTAGCTGTAGGCCAAGTCTCTGGCACCAGTTATCCATCTCTCTGAGACCTGTTTTGAGGATGCTTGTGCCAGCTAGTGAGTCGATTATGGCACACAGTTTGCAGTCATCTGCGAACATGGTCAGCCATATTCCTCCTGTGTTAGCCAGTAAGTCTGATAAATATATACGGAACAAGAGAGATCCCAGGACTGAGCCCCATGGGATGCCACATGTAACTGGTGTATAGTCAGACATGGCACTTGCAATACTGACCATGTGTGTGTGCTATCCATGATCCAGTTAGCAATCCATCTTGTGACATATGTGTAGATATTGAATCCGGTGAGCTTATGTATAATGGCCGAGTGGGGTATTGTGTTGAACTGTTGTGCGAGCTCCAGGTAGGCTGTGTGGACAGCCCTCTGTATGTCTATGGACCTGTTAACTGTTCAAAGACATCAAACAGGTGCAAGAGGCAAGATCTGCCCACAACAAAGCCAAATGGTGTAGGATCCAGTGTCTGTAGGTTCACAATGTCTATGTGTATGTGTTCCATGACGATACGCTCAATAGCTTAGCAGACCAGGATAGTTAGGCATATAGTGCAATATTGTCCAGGGTCCCTTGTGGCACCACCACTGTGGAGCGGGAACACTGTTGCTGTATGCCATTCCTTTGGTACATATCCTGTAGTAACTCTGATATTGAACAGTGACATAATATGAGTGTGAAGTTCGTCATGAATCTCCTGTAAGCTGCAGTCTGGGACACCGTCTGGTCCCATTGATGCTGTGTTGTCTGCTATGGAGAGGGCAGCACTCACCTGTTCATCTGTGATGTCAGGGAGGCTACACCCTGTTGGGATGGACATGTGCACCGCTGGGGGGATGTGGGGGAAACATTTCCATTGAACCTGTTTTCCAGGATGTTTGCAGTGTCAGTGGGCTCACTGTATGTTTTGTCATTATGCAGTAACTCACAGCATATCTGTGAGTTCCCACCCAGGTCCCTGACATAACTAAAGAAGGCCTTGTGATTGTCCATAGTGTCTGTTGCAAGTGTCCATTAGAAGTGGCCCTTAGATGAATCAACAAGTGATCGTAGCTATTCCATAGTACTGATCAGAGATGCCTTCCTGATTGGGATTGTGCTCTATCATTTAGTAGCCTCCTCCTGTCCTTGTATAGCTCATTCATGGCCGTGGTCCACCAGACAGGTCCCCTGCCTTTGTAGGAGTGAGTCATGTAGTTATCTGGGATAGCACGATACATGCATTCCAGTAGTTGTCCATAGAATGGGTTTGTAAAGGATTAAGTGGTCTGAGCCGTAATTAACACTGTCCCAGGGTCTTTGATGGATACCACCTCGGTTTGTATAAGTGTGACATTTGCTTATGAGAAGTACTTCACTGAGATCACCTAGGATGTGTGTGTGTATGGGATATGTATGTCCAGTGAGATGAATGTATGTTCTGACCTTAACAATGAGGGGTATACCTCTGGTGTGGAACATAGAGTCTCCATGTTGGTGATGATCAGGTCCCACATGTTTTACTCACCTGTGGTTGTGGTGACCAGTTCTGCCATAGCATTTGAGTCTATAAATCCTAGCAACTGTTGTGCGAGGGTGTCAGTGCTTGAGTAGTATTCCCAGTCAATGTTTGTGTATTTGAAGTCACACAATATAATGGTGTTTGGAGAGACCTTCACATTCCCCAGTGTTCCCAGGAATAATGAGTGTTGTTCCCGAGTTTGGGAGTGTGGTTTGTAGCAGTCTACAAACTGAAATGCAGTTTGGCCCACTGTCAGTTGCACATGTACATTCTCCGATGCTTTGTGCAGTGCTACCAACCCGGAGGTGTGTGTATGAATGATGTATATGGATACCCCCCATATTGTTGTTGTCCGGTCCGAGTCTTGTGTCCGAAAAGCATGGTATGAAGTAAAACCTGGTAGTGCTGGTGTGCTTTTGGGAGCCTGAACCAGGTGTCTGTTACTGCACATATATCGACAGTCCCCATACTGATGTGAGTCCTGAGTGCATGCATTCTGAGGGTTAGACATCTGTGGTTGAGCAGCATTACTCTCCGTTTCCTTTACCCTGTAACGTCTGTGGAGGTGGTTTTGTCTTCTGAGCCTCGCTTCAAACAGCCACTATGGGTGTGGCAAGACCCTTAGCCAGTCTGTGAAAGCCTAGGGGTGACAGGTGTATGGTGTCCATAGCGAAGCGACGTGGCATGTCGAGCATGTAATCCCAGGCTGACGGACACTGGATCCCCTTTGAATGACACCAATATGTTAGCCAACTGTTAAAGGTGATCAGCTAGTCTGTATACTGTGACATAATTCTTGGTGAGGGTAAGATGCTACACAAGGTCAGGGTCATACTGGCCTGGGCTACATGATCAGAGAGCTCCTCTATGTCTATTGTCATGTAGTCCAGGGAGGAACGTCTGAGGGTTTACACACCAGCATGGTCAATGATGGAGCCATATTTGTATTTGCAGTGGACTGACAAGAGTGCATGTGTGATGTGGCAGATCCTGGCACCCAACAGACAGCACAAAGTGACCTTCTCCTTGTTCAGCCTGGTGAGTGGGATGTCAGTGTGACCAACAATTACAGTCACCTATTACAAGTGTATTAGGTGTGTTGTGTAGGCCTAAGGGCAGTGACTGTGTGGCACACTGACTTTGTGAACTATGTGATATGTGTGTATAGTTGTGGGTTAGCAATTGTTTGTGTGTCTGCTTTGGATGTCTCTGCTGCTTAGGCAGAGTATATTTAGAGGCTCCGAGTATGTGTTTGTGTGGTAATGTATTTGGTTTGCTGTCATCATAGGTCCATGTGAGACTGGATTTGTGGTGTGTGTGGTTACCTTCACCACCTGATAGACTGTGCCAGTCACGGCTTTGGAGAGCTCAGCCTCCTGTCTGTCTATACAGTTGCATCTCTCACATATATCTGAGTTTGTTGATAGGAGGACAGGGTTCTCTGTGTGCATAAGGCAGTTGTAACAATGCGTTAAAATTCCAATATGCACCAGCTAGACTGGAGAGTACACACACAACCGACCTTTGGACATGCCAGGATATAATGAAGACATACACTGTTGACTGATCACAAAGGATCAGTAGTGTGTTAGTGTGTAAAAGAGTATAACAGGGGTTTAGTGTTCAGGTTTGTCGTTGCTTTGGAAAGATTATCTGCGAAGGAGTACAGACAGAACCATTACACTTTCTTCAGCTATGTCAGAAATAGCAATGTACAGTCATATATGTCCTGAGTCAGGGTCAACTGTACCTGACTGACTATGTTGACATCCTGTCAGACAGGCCCATACATACATACCCACCTCCCAGTGACAAAAGGCCCTATCAACATACCAGGAGATATCACATGTAGAATGTGTAAACTGCTCCTCCCAAGGCCAAATGAATCCCATAACATGGATAACATTGTTTCCCCATATGTGTCATAAGTGAACAACAGAACAAACACACCCTGTACCTGAACAGTCTGTTGAGGCTCACACTCTCTACAGGATCTTACACTGTTGAATGTGTTACAGCAACATGTGGCACACCCCACAAGTGTTGGTGCACAACAGACCATGGGAACTATAGTCCTATAAGCCTATGAAGTCTGAACTGCTAGGCCATGGAGTCCATCATGATTGCAGTCAGGATCAGAGCTATTGTAATCCCACAAACACACAACCCAAACGTCTGTGGTATGTTAATGAGCAGATCATGTTCCCCAAACCTGCTAGATTGTTTTCAAGGCAGCCACTCAGGACATACATCACTGAAAGGAGCAACACACGTCCCACATAGACTTTGAATAGCCCTTTATCAACATCACAGACACATGTTGTATCCACAAAACCAACAATCTGTGCATAAATATGTATTGTCATATGAAGGAATGGCAATTTGTCCACAGATACATCACACAAGCTATGAATTGTGGATTCCTGTACAAGCTGTTCACACCTGCTGACCCACAAGGTTCATTCCTGGGATTGCATGAAACTAAGTGCACAAACATTACCATATCCAGTCTGATGATGTTAGCATCCTACAAATATAGCAGGAGAATAGAAACCACACAGTAAAGCATATAGCATGTCGTGTTAATGCATATCTCTCTAGTATCATAGCATAGTTAGGTAGGGGTTTGAATCATGCAATTGCTGTGTGGGGGTGTATGTGTGTGCGTGATTCCCTTTGGGAGGAGTGGCCTTTTTGTAGACATTCACAACACATTAAAAGAGGTGAACACCTCTTTGCCAAGTGTGATGATGTCAGTATCCCACAAATACAGCAGTGGAGATTATGACACCCAGTAAAGCATATAGCGCTTCGTGTTAATGCATAACTCACTAATGTCATAACATAGTGAGGTAGGGGTTTGCATCCTGCAATTGCTGAGTGTGTATGTGTGTGTGTGTGATTCCCTTTGCGAGGAGTGTCCTCTTTGGAGACTGTGAAAACACATTAGAAGAGGTGAATTCCTCTTTGCCGAGTGTGATGATGTCAGTATCCCACAAATACAGCTTTGGAAATGAATACCCCTAGTAAAGCATATAGTGCGTCGTGTTACTGCATAACTCACTAGTGTCATAACATAGTTAGGTAGAGGTTTGAATCCTGCAATTGCTGAGTGTGTGTGTGTGTGTGTGTGATTCCCTTTGAGAGGAGTGGCCTTTTTGGAGACTGTGAAAACACATTAGAAGAGGTGAATTCCTCTTTGCCAAGTGTAATGATGTCAGTATCCCACAAATACAGCTTTGGAAATGAATACTCCCAGTAAAGCATATAGCGCATCGTGTTAATACATATCACACTAGTGTCATAGCATAGTTAGGTAGGGGTTTGAATTTTGCAAATGCTGAGTGTGTGGGGGTGTATGTGTGTGTGTGTCTAATTCTATGAGAGAAGTGGCCTTTTTGGAGACTGAAAACACATTAAAAGGTGTGAATTCCCCTTTAACCGGTTTGATGATGTCAGTATCCCACAAATACAGCAGTGGAAATGAAAACTCCCAGTAAAGCATAAGGCACATCGTGGTAATGCATATCTATCTAGTATCATGACATAGGTAGGTAGGGGTCTGAATCCTGCAATTGCTGTGTGTGTGTGTGTGTGTGTGTGTGTGTGTGTGTGTGTGTGTGTGTGACACTGTTGAGCAATGTGTTGTGGGTTTAGCTTTCACTACTGTATGACATAGCAGTAAAACAACAGTATGTGCATTGCACACTGCAGGTATCTGTGTGGCAAATACACATATGTACATGTGACCTACATTGGTAACTGTGTGGCCAAGACATATATGTACATGTGACCTCATTCACTTCATAGGTGTGAAGCCTGCTGTCAACACGACTACATCTGTTACCATTGACAGTTGTTGCTGCTGCTTCTTGGACCGTAGCTCACATAAGTATGTATGTGACAAGCCCAGCCACTGTAGTGAGCTGTGCCCTAGGTCATCTGTGTCACACACACAAACATGACAGTTGTTATAGAATAGTGTGTGTGGGTGTATGCCTGTGGCATATGACACATATGTTCGAACACAACACAGTCTGTCAATAATGGCCAATCATTGTAGGTATCCAACAACTCTGTGGATATGCATAGAGACCCCTTATTGCTTAGGTGATACACTGAGGGACATCAGCATAGCTTTGGGAATGTGTATATCAAAGGCCAGATGAAATCACATGTGGCTGTTTGTACACATTGGTACCCCTGCTACATGTTGTGTGCTACGACCAATGTGGTACTAACAGGATACTATTTGTAGTAAATGTGGATGACTATGCTATTGTTGTCTCATAGCTTCACAACATGGGTTTGTCAACAGGTATCTGTCTGTATGATACCCTTGTGGAGGATAAGTGTCTAATCCGGTGAATGCTTTGTAGGCCACTGTATGCATCACCAGATGTGGACGTACATATCCCTAGTGTGTCTGCTTGTACCTAGGACGGACACATGCCAAACAGGAGTGGTCACGGGAATGTGTGGTGGTCATTACCACTGGTAACTGCTATAGTACAATACTGGAAAGATTCTAATGCTACTGTGTATCCTACAGCTGTGTGTCAGTTGTCAAGACATCATCTGCCGATTGGTTAAACTCAGGCTGTTGAGGTTATGTACACTACTAGAATGCTAACCAATGACCGATAACAGTATCACCTACAGCATAGTGTCATACCATGTCATACACACGTGTACCCAAGTTGTAACATATGTGTAGTGACATGCATATTGGACACCAACAGGAAGTATGAAGTATTAACACTGTGTAATACAGGGCATGTCACCCTTCCCATGTGCCCACCATGCACATACATGCAAACAGTGCACCTCCACCATGTTCAGGAATGTACACCTTGAAATCTGTACTGCACACATCACACACGTAACATCCACTCACCAACACATGCTGCCAGTACCACACACATCAGCCAACTGGCAGATGTGTGGACAATCCATGTTTTGAATTAACATTGGTGTAAACAATACTAAATTGATAATCAGTGCTGTGATGCATCATGTCTGCTCAGATACACCTACAAGGATATCATTACACGTTACTGTTCACAACATGCTAACATTGCTACTCTGCTAGTAGGTCACCCTGAGCATCAGCACCACATTTATTTATTTATTTTATTTTATTTTACATTTATTGACCGGGATAGTCCAACTGGATGCATGTCCATTTTCAGCGGAGGCCGGGGGAGAAAAGTTCCAAGGGTAAGCAGATACAGCATTACATAATACCAGCATTACATATTACAAACAGACTATTTACAGAGATTACATAAGTAAGCAAGTTAAATAAGTTCCACAGGTTACAGTTAATCCTGAGCACAAGTCAGGATTAAATTAAATTACACAGTAAACTGGTTAACAGATTTTTACACATTCTAGAGAGAGTTAGCCAGGCTTGATACATTGACATAGCCAGTTAAGTGACAAATGTTGTTTGAGTCTAGTTTTAAATTGACCTAAGGTGGAAAGTAAGGTAATATCAGCTGGAAGAGAGTTCCAAGATCTACTTACAGAGTTTGCAAAGAGAGAATCACCAGCTGTGTTATTAATTTTGCTAGTCTGAATTACTAGTTTGCTAGAGGATCGAAGCGGTCTAGGATTGTTATAGGGGGTGATAATATTTTTAAGTACAGGAGTATTGTCCGGATTATAGAGGATTTTATAGGCCATAATCAGTTGGTTATACTGGATTAGGATGGGTAGTTCAAGCCACCCAAGCTGATTTAGATTGATGCAATGATGTGTCCTAAAAGGCAGCCCAGTGGCAAACCTAGCAATGTGGTTGTAGCAACTTGAGAGTTTGTTAAGAACAGTCTTGTTTAAATTTGAGAGTAGAGGGGATGCATACAAAAGGGTTGAAAGAAGGTGAGAGCGAGCTATGGCAATTTTAGCTGGTGGGGTTAGGAAGGCTTTTATTCTGTAAAGTGACCCTAGTTTTTTATTGATGGTTTTGATAGTTTGGTTAACATGTAGGTCAAATTTTAAATTATTGTCTATGATGACACCTAATAGTTTTGTAGAGGGGTCAGGGGAGATTATTGTGCCATCATTTGATTTTATGGTAAAGGTGAAAGCGGTAGACCTATGTGTTGGTGAAAATAACATAATTTTAGTTTTTTTGGGATTTAGGATCAGACGATGTTCAGAAAGCCAGTTTTCTATTGTATTAAAGGTGGTCTGGGTAGCTGACCATAGCTCTACTGGAGATGTGGCTGAGCAAATCAGAGTAGAGTCATCAGCATATTGGATACAGCTGACTTTTGGGATGACAGTATATAGGCCGTTAATGAAGATGGAGAACAGCAAGGGCCCTAGTATAGAGCCTTGTGGTACTCCAAGGGTGTTAGGTAGAAGGTTAGAGAGTTTGTTCTGCCAGAGGACAGCCTGCTGTCGACCATTCAGGTAGGATTGAAACCAGTGAAGGGCTCCAGTATCTAGACAGAATGTTTGCATGGTGTAGATTAAAAATTGGTGATCAACCATATCGAATGCCTTGGAAAGATCCAAGAAGAGGGCTGAGAATATATAATTATTGTTGCGATTATGGTTTATGGTGTTGGTAAAGGCTAGGAGGGCTGAAGTAGTGCTGTGATGAGGACGGAAGCCATGCTGAGTGTCTGCCATAAGGTGATTCTGGATTAGGTGGTGCATGAGTTGTCTATAAATACATTTTTCCATAATCTTTGCAAGTGGAGAGAGTATAGCTATTGGCCTATAATTGGAGAATTTAGTAGAGCTGCCATCTTTGTGAAGTGGGATTACATAGGATATTTTCCAGATGGTGGGAATTTTAGCTTCTACTATGGTTCAATTGATTAGTATTGAGACGGGGTAAGCAATAGCATCAGCTGATTTTTGTAGGTACTCGGCAGGGAGTTGATTAGCAGAAAGTGTAGTGGGTTTTAATTTTTTGACCAAGGTACGGATAAGTGAAGTGGCGACTGGTTGGAAGCTGAAAGCGAGTAGGTTTCTAGGGGTGCTACTTTCAGGACCATGGGAGCTAGGAGGTAGTTGGCTAGCTAGGGCTTGAATTGTCTCAGTAAAGAATTGGTTAGAACTATCAGAAACATCTTCATGGGTTTTATCAATAGTAGCAGCAGGGATTGGGGTTGAAGTTTGCCCACGATGTAGTAGATTATTTAAACCTGCCCAAAACTTCTGAGGGTTATTTTGATTTACTGTCTGTAAATTACAGTAGTATTGTTTTTTGTCTTGTAAAATTGATTTTTTGGTTTCGTTCCTGGATTGCCTGTATTTAATGTGATCTTGAGGGTCTTTAGAAGAATGCCATAAAGCCCATGCTTTGTTTCTAAGGGTAATTTTGAGTTTAGACTCTTTAGAAAGCCATGGCACAGTTGTTGCCTTGGTTCTCTTTGAACAAACAGGTGCATGCAAACCAAGGATCTCAAGGAATTTGTTGTTAAAGTATGCTACTGCTTCCTCTAAGGGGAGGTGTTTTAGAATAGACCAATTACATGAGTTCAGTTCTTGTTGGAATTTGGCAGGGTCAAAGTTTTTATTATACAAACAGGAACACAATCACTGGTACGTTTGATGAAACTCTTTTAATTCTGGTACCTCGGCCTTCGCCTTCTCCTGGAATACATTTTACAAAGTCAAACACCACCCCTTTTATATTACATCTAATTGCATTATTAGTGCATCAACCTTTATTCAATAATTTAATTAACTTGAATTATTAACCCAACCATATAATTGCATCTAAGAAAATTAAAAAAAAAAAAAAAAAAAAAAAATCTTTTAACTTCACTTACTTACATGATTTCTGACTTCATTAAATATCTAATATATGTCAACATTTTTGTGTAAATATATTTCATTCTTGTACATAGCCTTTTGTGTTTTTAAATAAATACTTTTGTATAAATGATGTTAATAAATCATTACATTTATAGATGTTATTATATTGTTATTAAAACAAATATTATTATTACAAAATTCACACCACACATATTTAACACTGAATTCTTTTTGTAACATTCATTGTTTTTGAGAGATATGTGCAAACATTAGGTTTAAATTTCCATATTCTGAAGAAAATATCAGATGGGCCAGAGGTAGGGTAGAATGTGAGCTAGGCCTTGGGAAGTCATCTGAAACAAGGAAAAAGTTTCGGAATGAAATTAATGAAAATTTGGACTCTTGTTCTGTAGATCCAAGTGCAGTGAGGTCTGGAGATAATATGTTTTTTGTCACCAGATACTCACAATTTTCTGACATAATAAGGGAGGCAGTGACGAGATTTTGGCCCATTATCAGTGGAGATGATAGAATAGGAAAACTTTTTCCACCAAGAGTTACCTTTTCATACAGTAGGCATCCAAATTTAAAGGAAATACTGAATTTTAGAAACATGAGTACATTTAGAAGGAACAATAGAAAGGGAACATTTAGATGTGGAAGTTGCAAGATTTGTAATCGGGTCAAAAGTTTGGATAGTACTAAAATCAATGATGTCATGTATAGGGCCCTTGACTATTATGATTGCAACTCCACAGGGGTGGTATACATAATAGGATGTGGATGTGTGAAACAGAAGTGGTACATAGGTCAGACAACAAGAAAGGTGAAGCTTAGGATTCTAGAACATCTAGGTGATATAAAACATAAAAGAATGGAAAGTCCTGTAGCGAAACATTTTTTTGAAGAACATAAGGGGGTCCCAGAGGGATTTGTATTTTGTGTGTTGGGTAGGCCTAATGTATCTGGAAATGAAACTGTATTTCGTGAAAGATTGTTACAAATGGAATCTAGGTTTATTCTCAACTATAAAACCTTGTTTCCTAATGGAATGAATATGGAACCTAATGTTTGCACATATCTCTCAAAAACAATGACTGTTACAAAAAGAATTCAGTGTTAAATATGTGTGGTGTGAATTTTGTAATAATAATATTTGTTTTAATAACAATATAATAAAGTATTTATTTAAAAACACAAAAGGCTATGTACAAGAATGAAATATATTTACACAAAAATGTTGACATATATTAGATATTTAATGAAGTCAGAAATCATGTAAGTAAGTGAAGTTAAAAGATTTTTTTTTTTTTTTTTTTTTTAATTTTCTAAGATGCAATTATATGGTTGGGTTAATAATTCAAGTTAATTAAATTATTGAATAAAGGTTGATGCACTAATAATGCAATTAGATGTAATATAAAAGGGGTGGTGTTTGACTTTGTAAAATGTATTCCAGGAGAAGGCCGAGGTACCAGAATTAAAAGAGTTTCATCAAACGTACCAGTGATTGTGTTCCTGTTTGTATACTAAGTGATTTTGGGGGCATTGAAGGAGTGGAGGTGTTGTATTCAAAGTTTTTATTGTTTCTAACCTTTCTGAGTAAGGGTTGTTTGGAATTAATGGTTTTGTGCTTAATTACATATGTGAGAAGGTGATCGCTTAGGCCATCAAGGAGAGTACCAGAGGTGTACAATTGGGGGTGACTATTTATGAGTACCCAGTCAAGTATACTTTATTTTTGGTTGGGTTTACCTATCCTGATAGGGGTGGATATAATTTGTGTAAATGCATGCAGGTTAATATGGGTGGTTGGGGATTCTGAGGAACAGGTGCCCCAGTCTATGTTAAAGTCTCCAAGTAGTAGGGTTTCTTGGGGGTAGTGACATGATAGCCAGTGCAAGAAATCTTCAAATGTAGATATATTGTTACCTGGGGGAATGTACATACAGATGATATTAATGCATTTATTTTTATTGAGTTGCAATTTGGTGGCAAGAATCTCTGAGTTATTAATCTGAGGTGGTTGTATTACATCTATGGTGACATTCAACACAGATTTATAGAGTACAGCTACCCCACCCCCCTTCCTCGAAGCACGATCCAGCCTGTGTATGTTGTACCCAGGCGGTACCTGCTCCTGCATCAATGTCACAGATGACAGGAGGTGGCACAGTTTCATCATATGCACAGGATGTGTGATTGTTTTTCCAGAGCCTGACAATGACCCATCCAAACAACATGTGTGTGTGTGTGTGTGTGTGTGTGTGTGTGTGTGTGTGTGTGTGTGTGTGTGTGTGTGTGTGTGTGTGTGTGTGTGTGTGGGACAACAGTACAGTATGGGTCAGTGTTGATGTGATGTGTGTGTGTATGTGTTAGCCCTATGTGTTGGTAGTATGTGTGTGTGTCTGCATGCACACAGTACCCCCTTGTGGCTGCCAAATACGGGAGTTTGTGGGACAGCCACAGACTGTACCTGTCAGGGTGTACAGATCACTGTCTCCGGCCACGGACACAGTACCTGTGGCTGGCAGGGGTGACACGGACAGTATCGGGTACTAAGCCAGACTATGTAATATCATCAGAGGCAGAGGGATGTTGACTGGACCCATGTCCCTGCTGGGACTGGCCAGAGCCACGTGCACATGGTTGTCTTGGACGGTCTACCGACAGCCCAGCCACAACATTGCTGGGGCTGGTACTGGCACTAAGGGAGCGGCTGGCACTTGGGTGTCGCCTGCGATGACTGCCAGCTGATGATGTTGCTGGCATATGTCCACATCGACGGCTTAGCTGTCCTGCACTGTCCTGCCACATGGACATAACATTGCGGAGGACATCTAGTGTCTCCCCCCAATGTCTATCAATGACATCGGTGTAATTGCGGATGGCACCGGCAAGGTCACGGATACTGTCATTGATCACGGTGTTATGAGCCCACTGTGCCCTTAGTCCCTGCCTGGTGTACTGTTCCATACGTGCCTGTGCTTGCATCACAGCCTGGAACATACCTGAGGTTGTGAGACCTGTGCAGGCATGCCTGCCAGGGGCATTACAACCAGCGATGCTCCCAAGAGAACCCCTGGACATATGCCTATGTGGTACCATTCTGGGTGTCTGGGCATGGCTGCTGTGAGGGGTTGCATGTGCCATAGATACCACACTTTCCTGGTCAATCCCTACCGTATGCTGTTCCTCACCTAAGGCCATTGGTGTTGAGGGATGTAATGACAGTACGTATGTGCGCATAGATGGGGTGAAAAGCTGTGTACTGTCGATTGGTGAACCACTGACAGACCCTGTCAAACATGCCTGTGCCACTACACATGTATCATCATGGTCACTATTTGTGGCAGTGACCTCAGGTTCCCTGCTGCACCCATCCAACAATACCTCAGCACCTGTGAGAGGGAGACAGGAAGCACACTTTACCATCTGTACAGGATGTTCGCACTCATGCACACATGCACACATGCACACATGAATACATGAACACATCCACACATGAACACATGCACGCATGAACACATGAACACATGCACACATGAGTACATGAGCACATGAACACATGCACACATGCACACATGAACACATGCACACATGCACACATGAACACATGCGCACATGCACACTAATACACTACACATTCAAGTTGACACACACACACACACCAACAGCAATATGGAACACAGTCGTTAGTGGTTGATGGTGGAGTACAGTATCACAAGCCAAAGAGTCCTATCACATGTGTCAGCATGCAGGATGTGTGTTGCTCGACAGCATGCAGTGCGAGTGTAGAGAGTCCTTGCAGATAACAGTATTCATGTCATTGATGCATGTGTGTTGTTCAATGATTGGCCTCACCCTGGTACACAATGTGTACATGGACACAACATTGCACTGCAAGTCTGAAACACTTTCCAATGTCCTGTGCACCATCACTCATAAGTATACAAACCATGGCCGGATGCATACAACTGTCAGGTGTATAACAATGAATGCTATGTGTAGTACTGCAGGTACTGTAACTGGATGTAGTGTAGTGCCATGAGCCATCATCAGGCAGCATCATGTGGTCACTCAAGGTCACTGATGCATGTCACACTGGCAACTATCTTGCTGTACCTGACCTGCACCACTTAGGTTACATTTAACAGTTCACAGACAGTTGTTACATGGGCATGTCAGGTGTTCAATAGGGAGCATTGCCTAACATGACTGTGTTGTGCGTTGACACGTGCCACACCACCCCATGATAGGCCTCTACCCCAGGTATAGTATGTGTGCTGTGTTGATGACATATGGGATACTGGAGTTTGACCTTACAGCAGATGTCTACATAGGCCATGTGTATCATATTAACACATACTGCATATGACAAAGTGGTGTATGCTGTGTGCATGTGTATTGACTCTGCCTATACAATGTCCACTACAGTGTACCCCACTTGTTTGTGATGTTCTGTGTGTTGCATGTGTATGAGTCAGCTACTCATGTCACTGGGAAGTGCATAGTCACACAGAGAACATGCAGAGCATGCACTATGTGTAGGTGTTTAACATGTGTATATGGCCTACAACTCTCCTATGACATGCACATGCTATATGCTATATTGACTGTAGCCCACTCACCAGCATGGGTCTGCTGTCTTGCTATCACACCAGTGGGACCTGCAAGGATATGAGACAGTATGTCAGTGTCAACAACTATGGCATTGCTGCTGTGAGTCTGCAATTATACAGTAGTATATGGGGTGACAGTCACAGGCATACAGATAATGTCCAGAATTATCAGTATTGCATGATACCAGGCTCCACATATTCTGCATACACAGTACACAGCTGATTAATGCATATTATAACACTTGGGATAACAGTGGTCTACGGATATGCCAGGTTACCTGCACACTCGTTGTCGCTGTGCTGGGTGACTCCGGCCTCCATGATGACACAGGTGTGTTGTACTGGTTGGCCAGGAGCCACCACGCTGAGGAGCAGCTCTTCCACTCTGGTGAGGGGGGGGATGTGTAGCAGCACCACCACCTGTGGCAAGCTGTTGTCTGCGGACATCGGAGGCATGCTGCCGGACATGTCTGATTAAATCACTGCAGTGATGGCGTACCTGCTCATAAGTCCAGTTATGCATGCCTACATCATTCACCCGACGGACAACATCCTGCCACAGTGCAGTGCGACCGTGCTGGTCCTGGCAGGATCTTGAGAACAGAAGGTTATAATGTTGGATGAGTGCATCTGAGATAACTTCATCCTCCTCAGGGGAATAGGCTGGCTTTCTGTTATGTGCCATAACCCTGGAAGACAATTAAACAGTAACTGTGAAAAAGTCATGTGGCACACTCAGCATTCTAATGTACAGACATCAATGAAATGCCATATATATAGCAACCTATTGCCTGTCAGTAGATACACACTTTTAATACCACATATGACTGCGAAGCCCACAACTGCCTGACAGTGCCTGGCACATACTACATACCAAACCATGTTCTGCACAGCCACAAAGTGAAACCAGTATGTAGGACTATACAACAGTACATGGCACACTGTATGTGACACAATGCAACACCTAGCCACAGGAGGTGTATATGAAGCTAATGCATACAGACATTTGTCATCCAATGAAATCAATGTACAGTATGGTTACAGTACTACCAGTGCACCACACTACTTGCTGATAGCAAACCCCTCAGTAACATATGTGCACATTCATCACTATAGGTGCCATACTGCTGTACTACACTATTCATGTTGCTACATATGCACCTATATCCTGTGACACACATACCACCGAGACCATGTTACAGGCATACCCACACACACATATCAGACATACCTACAAGACACAAAGGTATGGCAACCCAGATTACAATTACCTGTGTACCATACATTACTATGTGTCAGCACCTACATAACCTCATGCCTGAGGTATGTAATGTGTGAGGACTACATGTAACAAACTAAAGTGTGTTACCAAGCCATGTGGATATGAACCATACTGTGCAGTTGAGGCATACAGCTTCAGGTAGTACTACAGTCCATACGTGACTTGTATTCACTAGTGTTAACAATCAATAAGCATACATGTACTGCTTTAGCCTACAAAGGCACACTCCATTTGACACCATGGGACTACGTCACAACGTATGCCATACTGCTTTTCCTGCCTGGCAATAGCATACGGACCTTTTGATGGGATTAGAGCTACAACACTACATACCATGGTATACACAGATTCCCAATAGGCTATCACACATATACACATCATTGACACATTCACATACACATTCTCCATCACACACAGCCAACCTCACATAGCATGTGATGCAACAGGTACATGCATGTGTGTATCGTGTCCCAGGTAGTTGATAGGCTGTTATCCATAGGGCCTATGGAAGCCTAGACATATGGTACCCTGCACTACAACACACATGTAATGTAGGTTCATGTGCCCCTGTCATGCAGAGCCACAGGAGTGATTACCGGGTTGTGTTTCCTATCTCACATGCAATCATCATTATTATTGATGGCAACTGTTAATGAAGACCTTCATATGCTGTTGATAGGTAGTTGGTTCCACAGTATGGTATGTGTCTGTGATGATGTGCCAGTCGAGCATGTTCTGCTTTTTACATTACAAGGTGTAGATCAGTAGAGTGTGTATCTTGCCTGGTGTTCCATCTGTTTACATGGTGCACATCCAACACCTGTGGGTTTGCCATAGCTTTGTATGTTAGGCAGGGGTAGCCTCCGGGCAGGCGGTATGTGACACAGTGTAGCTGTGGTTTTGTAAGACAGTCAGCATAGGGCATCTGTTGGAGCCCAGTAATACTCTTTGTGAGGTATGTGTCTGGCATCTACTGTTGCTGTGGATGTCTTCTGAGGTACATACCAACAGGGACATTGTACTCTATGATGGGTGTTATGACTGATGAGTGGAGTGGAACCCTGACCCCTGTTTCCATGGATGACACACATTTACTGATGACATGTGTACTGTACTAGGTTTACATGACTAGTGTGGCACAGTGATCATCATTAGGGACACTACTGTCCACCTGTGTCCTGTAGTCTCTTATCACACCTTCAGTGTTGAGTACACTACCACCTATGTGTTAGTTCATGGGTACAGGGCTTTTAACAACAGGGATGGCAATACATGTACAACATTCAGCTGGGACGTACATTTGAACATCCATTGGTGTACACATAGATATGCATATCAGCACATATACAGTCCACCTTTCATGGTTGGAATATCAATTATGCAAAGGTTGAGGGGGATACAGTTATGTAATGATATTGCACAGTCTTGTGCAGAATGCATGGAAGGTGTTCTCAGCCCATATATGTTTAGCAGGACCCCCTATCTGGAAGACTATATACCTAACAAAGCATGCCCACAGCATTTGAACAACACATGTCATATGCCAGCACTGTATGCTGTCTTGTTTGACACACACTACAACCTACATATATATATATGCACATAACAACCTGCACCAACATATAAATGTCCACCCTTCACAAACAGTTGCAGTATGTCCCTTGCTCTATGCACATGTTCAGATGCTTATAAATCAGACACACATGTATCTCGACATATGTGTGTGCCATACAGACACAGGGTCCACACTGTTGTAAGTCCATACACCTCACGGATGACCTGTTGGGCCTTCCTACAACATGGACAGTTGTCACATGTGTGCAAACAGTAATAGTACAAGGGTATACATAGCTGCAAATGATACATTACTATGCTATCCTGCTACAGCGGTTGCCAATGCTAAGCTACACATTATGTGACTATCATGCATGTCTTACTCTGTGACATCCAAGTTTATATAGGTGTTTGCAGTACACCCCCAAACTGCCATTAAACGCAGTATTGTACAGACCATAGATAACATGTTCAGATGTTTGACATGTACTGCTGAGCTACAAATGTCAAACTTATGTCCCACTGCACACAGCTACACAACAATTTCTAAATGGCAATACTTATGCATGGCATCAGTGCATCCATACCAACTGCTGCCAGATATGCATGTATCAGAGAATCTACAGTACTAACCATAACCATCTACTACTTGCCAGTAACTACAAACTGTTACATACCTGTATGTCCTTTCCAGGTCCGTCTGTGTATGCTTTGATGTTTTTGTTTTTATTTGGTACAGAAACATACTGTTGTTTGTTTTTTAATTTTTTTTTATTCCTGCTTGGAGTTGTTCACTATCTGGAATGTGCAATGTAATGATTGCATGTGGGGATAGCAAGTACTATCTGCTTTTATAGGTATCTGCACATTTGCATGTGATGCCCTCTGCACCAATTGTTGCCCAGCATTTGGTAAATACATACAGCCTGCTGAGTGGTAATTGCAGTACTCACTGTCATAGCAACCCAATGCTATAAATTGCTAAGGTATGTAGGCGTAGCCCTTTCTGATTTCCAGAGTGGGGCCCATGCTTGTTTGCTGTGGACACTGTTGTGTAAGTCAGAAGGTTGGTATACGCCCTATAAATGAAGCTAGAGGTGTAGACAGTGATGTACATGTTGCACTCAGACCTGACTGTTGCCACTTCGAATACTGAGCTATCAGTGTAGAGTTTTACTCACCCCTACAAATGCTTACACAACATTTATGTGACTATGTAGTTTATTTACTACTCATATAATTAACTGCCATACAAATGTTGTTATTGAGACATATTCTCTTGGCACATGAACTGTTTGTGAACTGTTATACTGGGAATATTAATGTACTGACTTCTGCAGGGTTTCTGTTTTTTAGTGTTGACATTAGCACAGGGTTCGCAGGACAACTGGACAATTACTTTACTGAGTATGCCTACCTACACACTTGGTAGACCCTAAATGCACAAGTATCTTTTAATTGGGGGGATGCTTACATACAGAGAGCATTATGCATTAATGTGTGAATATTATCTTACTGGACTTGCAGGATTGGTGTGTACCTGTGGGTTTATCAGGGCAGGTCATCTGTCTACATAGTTCCCAACTGTGAACCTACCCAGATGGTAGCCAGAGGTTACACTGTCATTCTTTGTCTGTGCAACTCACAGGTGTTTTCAGCACTGTTACAATTGCATTGTTACAGTCAGTTGCTACCAGTACATGGCTACATCCATTGGTATTTCTATGTTATACTCCTACAAAAGGGTATGCTTGGGGAGGTCCTAACAAAGCTATTTGCAGAGTGTGTAACAGCAGTATAGCCTATATGCCTGTGTGTTTGTGCCTCTGCCGGGCCTATGGAATACTCAGATACATCTTTGCATGGAGTCAGGGATAGGTAGTTGAAAGTGAGGTACACCTTACTCATAATAGGGACAGTAGGAGTATACTTCAGTGAAGCAGTGCATATGGATTAGTACTCCTTTCATGGCATACAAGCGGTGTCTACTGCTATTATTGTCAGTATTCATTGTGTAATAGCCCATCTTTCTGACTGACATCAGTACTTTTCTGAGGGATTCTGAGGGACACAGATAAAATATGTTTCACAATCAGGGACATCCCTGGAAAGTTGACTGAGTTAGGAGGTATGGCCTCTGCCCTACTCAGATATGCCAGTGTTTGTCCTGCTATGATACTGTGTGGGGGTTGTAAAGTGCCTCTGTAACATTATTTTCTGCTTGATTGGCTGCTTCTCACATCACACTCATGTAATGCAATCCCACAACAATTGCTGGCAAAGATCCACAGAACAGGCTTTGTGTTTTGGCCTTCCTATTTTTCATTTACAATCACTCATTGTAATGCATGATATATTTTTTGCGGCACCAAGTTATTGTATATCTGTTGTGGCTTAGTGGTACTTCATGCAGTCTAATGTGTCCTGGGTTTGAGACTGACAGAGGTATTTTATTTTGCTGCTGAGCAGAACAAGGGCCCTGACATAGAGTGACTAGGGCACTTTTAAGCAGTTGTAAGCGGGTTTGCGTGGGTTTGCGCAATGCTTAGAAATGCTTAGCTAAGCACACACATGCGCACACTCACTTAAACCTGCTTACTACTGCTTAAAAGTGCTTACTCCCACTAACCCCTGCGCTAATTTCTTTGAAAGAAAAGAAAATGGGGAGATAGGAAAGTGGTGAAAAAGGGGTCACAAAGAGGGAAAGACAGTAGGTACACAAGCTCGGGATGTGCAGGAAGGGTGTAGGGAAGGTCCATAGCTGCCCATTTCTTTAACAGCAACAGCTGTGCATATGTAGAAAATTTGGAGTGAAATTGAAACCTTCCACCCCTGAGAGAGCGGTGAGGACAACAAAGTATGTTGTACTGCCAATTATAATTATCAGTTTACTTGTCCAGCGGACATGTGTGTGAAATGGGCAGCTATGTATGGGGCGTAATTTTTTTGCGGGTACAGATTGCCCTTTTTTTTTTTTTTTTTTCAGGGGAGAGTGGAAATTGAGGTAGAGGAAGTAGGTATATTTGGGGAGATAGGTTGGGTAGGTAAACAGACAAGACAAACAAGATGCATACATGGGCGGAATATGACACATGGGGTGGGTGAACACAACTGACGGGGATGGATGTTTGGAAATCGCAAGCCCATGAGCCCACAGATGGTAACAGTGGGACTGAAATCCTTACCCATGGGCAGTCACCACTGAACCTTCACAGACCCGAGGGTCAATGTGCTGGGGGCTGCGTAGGAGGGGCAGGCTCACCCGTGAGTCACGCCACTCTCGCCTTAAGCTGGCGTAGGGGATCAGCGACTAAACGCTGGATCTCCTTACGCACTACAACCCGGACCCTTCAGAGGGTGACAGGAGGCCCTTCTCCACCCACGCTTGCAGGGGGGGGGATGAGCACCATCCCCTGCATCACTTCCACCCGAAGGTGGCACAGGACCAATGGAGGAGGGTAGCCCAGGATGGGCACCAGACCTGCTGGTGCCAGGTACAACTGCCAGCTGAGGAGGGACAGGTGGGTCTGCTGGGACCGGCCTTCCCATACGTTCTGTGATTAGGTGTGTTTAATTACAACATAGACAACAGCATTCCAAGTTAGTTGTAACAGCATGCAGTAATATTCCCATTAACCCAACACACCAGGGTTATAACAGTTGAACAGCAAGCATAACACATGCATATATTGAATGACAGTGGACATTACAACAGCATGCAGGGATGATTGGTGGCAACAGGCCACCAAGATTGTGGTGTTTTAACAGGGGACATGCATCAAAGTAAATGCAGATTTTATATAACAATAGGACATATGTCCCAACAAATGTTATGAGATTAGACATACCCATTGAGGTGTGGAATTGATTCTTTATGCACATGGAGTAGGGTGTAAAAAGAAACCTACATTAACATCTTATTAGTACTTTAACTGTACACTACATTCCTATTGACTGCAGGTGTATATCCCCTACATGTATTATTATACTAGGCAACATGCATTTGATTGCATTATGGGTTTGGCTACTTCATTATATACCTGACCTATATCTGACATAGTAACTGTCCAAGATGCAGATGTTACTGCTACATACTTGTATTTTATTTATATTTTTATGTATCTGCACATCTGGATGTGTTCATGTGACATTTTCACTTGATTTTCTACACAACCCTACTTTTCAGGTAGCACACTAACATTTCTGGGGAACACCTTGACAGGCTACTCGTGTGCCAGATTTACCTATGCATGTCAGCCATTTAATAACTGTTGAGGACTGTTACATGCTTCACAGCTACTGGCACTTTCTTCATCCACTTTATATGAGACTGAACAACTGTGGGTTGTCAGCACTTAATACAACAGTAATATTTCTTTAATGCAAGGGTACAACAACATTTCTGAGTAACTGACACATACACACTGCAAGTATTATACCTTTCTTATTTACATTAAAAATAGAAGTTATGTTCTTACCATAACGTTCCATGTTAGTTGTCTTCTTCTCGCCTTCTTCTTGCTGGATGGGTTCGGAGCCGACCTCGGCTCCGACTCGGCCACTCTAAAAGCTCGAGAGTTGGTTCCACCGGCTCGAGGCTCCCCCTATATCCCACAATGCTAGGCGTGAGTTACCTCAGATCTCATTTGTAAGCTAGGCCCAGCCTATAATAGTAATAGAATAACTAGTAACAAAGTCCACCTCTATAAACAAGGGAGAAGAGAAGGGTGACCTACATCCTGATCCAGGAAATATGCACAGCAGAGCATATACCTAAAGTACAGAGGTGGTAGAAAGAGAGGTCACAATCAAAACTCCTCTAGGTCTGTCCAGGCCAGGGGGAAGGAGGGTGGGATGCAAGAAGAAGGCGAGAAGAAGACAACTAACATGGAACGTTATGGTAAGAACATAACTTCTATATGTTAAGTTGTCTATCTCGCCTTCATTCTTGCTGGATGGGACCGCGTCCCTAGCACCTTGTCCCGGGTGGCCTAACGGAACAGACTCTTGAGAACAGTGGAACCAAAGTTAGCTCTATGTCTAGAGGCTAAATCCAGCTTATAATGAGAAATGAAAGTGTGAGGAGTAGCCCAAGTAGCCGCTGCACAAATGGTGTCAATAGGCAGTCTATCTTGGAAAGCTATAGAAGTAGCCAAAGCTCTGGTAGAATGGACTTTAGGTTTGCTAGGCAGCTTTTGGTGTCTAATTTCATAAACAAGGGAGATCAGAGATGTTAGCCATCTGGATAATGATACCTTTGAAACTGAAAGTCCCTTTCTGCCTTCTCCATAAGAGACGAACAGCTGGTCAGATTTTCTGAATTGTTTTGTTCTATCCAAATAGTACCTTAACTGACGATGAACATCTAGGCAATGCAATCTTTGTTCAGATCTGTTAGAATATTCTGGAAAAAACACCGGGAGGTCAATGCTTTGATTTAGGTTAGCCGAGGAGGCTATTTTTGGTAAAAGGACGGGTTGGTTCAGAAGATACTCTGTCCTTATGGAACAACAGATAAGGAGGTCGACAGCTGAGTGCATGAAGTTCTGAAACTCTTCTAGCTGAAGTAATAGCTACTAGAAAGAGAGTCTTCCATGATAGTAATTTTAAAGAACAGGAGGCTGCAGGTTCGAAAGGAGAGAAAATTAAAGAACTGAGAACTAAATTTAGGTCCCAAGGAGGAGGAGGATTTCTTACCGGAGGTCTGAGTAGAAAAACTCCTTTCAAAAAAGCTTTGCAAAGCTTGTGGGACATGATGGCAGAATCTGAAATGCCCACATTAAAGTTAGAAATAGCTGCCAATTGAACTTTAAGAGTAGAAGGAGATGAACCTGCATGGAAGACTTCAGCTAGGAAATCAAGGACCATTTGGATGGAAGCAGTGAAAGGATCTATGTCCCTTCCTTGAGCCCAATAGGCGAAATGTTTCCACTTACTCAAATAAATCTTTCGAGTGGAAGATTTATGGGAAGCTATCAAAATATCTCTAACAGCGTGAGATATTTGAGGAAGCCTGGCTAAGGTTGGAATTGGAGGAACCAAGCAGTGAGGTTCAGGGAGGGAAGGGAGCGATGAAACTGACCCGACTGATGGATCAAAAGATCTGGAACTAGGTCCAGATGCCAAGGTCGCTCCAACAGAAACTGATGTAGAAAGGGGAACCAAACCTGTCGAGACCAGTACGGAGCAATGAGGATCAATGAAGCCTTCTGAGTGATAGCTTTCTGTATCACTTGAGAGATTAGTGGGAAGGGGGGAAATGCATACAGAAGTCCCCGGGGCCAAACTTGGACTAGAGCGTCTCTGCTGGGTTGGCCTGGTAACGGGAAAAGGGTGAAAAAATCTCTGCACTTGCTGTTTTGGGGAGTAGCAAAAAGGTCGCAGCAAGGCTGGCCCCACTTGAGAAAAATTTCTCTCACAACAGAGTCTTTCAGAGACCACTCATGAGGCATGAGGATAGCTCTGCTCAACTTGTCCGCGATTTGATTGGACTTCCCGGGCATGTGCGTTGCTATCAGAAAATGCTGAGAAGAAATCGCCCATTGCCACAGTCTGAGTGCTTCTCGACACAGGGGGTAGGACCTGGTTCCGCCTTGTTTGTTGATATACCACACTACAGACATATTGTCCGTCTGGATTGCTATCGTTCCCAAGGCAAGAGAGTCTTGAAGGGCTTGCAACGCTAAAAGCACTGCTCTCATCTCTAGAACATTTATGTGCAAGTGGCATTCGTCTGGTTGCCATGTGCCCTGGACAGTTCTGCCCTGATAATGCCCCCCCCACCCGATCAGGGAGGTGTCCGTTGTCAGAGTAGCAACCGGAGGAAGGAACAAAGGGTCTTCCCAATAAGAGCTGAGGGAAGACATCCACCACAGAAGATGATTTCTGCATGTTTGCGTGATCATAATGGTGTGAGACATTGGAAGTTGCTGGTACGACCATTGCGTGAAGAGCATCCATTGAAGGATTCTCATGTGGAATCTGGCTAATGGAAGCAGAGGTATGGCAGCCGCCATAATCCCCAACACTTTCAGAACTAGCCTGGCTTTGATTCTGTTGCTGCTGAAGAGGAGCGAGACTATTTTGTGTATGTCTGTTATTCTCTGATCTGTTAGTCTCGCAGACATGTTGACTGTGTCTAGATTTGCGCCTATGAAGGTAATAGTACGACAAGGCGACAAAACAGACTTTTTGAAATTTATTGAAATGCCTAATTTTCGACAAGTGCAAAAGGTGTAGTCCCTGGCCATTAGAAGAAGATGCTTGGTGGGAGCTGTGAGGAGCCAGTCGTCCAAATATGGAAACACTTGGAATCCTTGTCGTCTCAGGTGAGAAGCTACCACTGCCATGCATTTGGTAAACACCCGGGGGGCAGTGGTGAGACCAAAGGGCAGGGCCCTGAATTGAAAATGACTGGTTCCCAGCCTGAAGCGGAGGAATCTTCTGGAGCGTCTTTTCATTTTTATGTGATAGTACACATCCTGAAGATCTATAGAGCACATCCAGCTTCCCTTTCCCAAAAGGGGAAGGATGGACTGCAGCGTGACCATCCGAAATCTTGTTTTCTTGACTGACTTGTTCAAGATACTGAGATCCAAAATTGGTCTCCAGTCCCCTGTTTTCTTTGGAACTAAAAAGAACCTGGAGTAGATTCCGGATCCTTGCTGGTCTGCTGGAACTGGCTGAATTGCTCTTTTTGCAAGCAGCTTTGAAATTTCCATAGCTGCAAGATCCCTTTGAGCGGGTGGAACGTCTGGAAGGGATTTTTTTGATTGGTTTGGAATGCGATAGAAGGGAATGGAATAGCCTTCGGAAATGATGGACTGTATCCATTTGTCTTGAGTCAGGGATAGCCAGGCTTTTGGGTACAGTGACAATCTTCCCCCGACTGCCTCCGAAGGTAGGCAGTCGGGCAACACCTCAGGGATGCTGAAAAGGCTTATCAGAGAAGACTTCCCAATTGCCCTGGTTTTGCGGACCCCCCCTGCCTCTAGGGCGACGTCTACCATTATTGTTCCCCCCTCTGCCTCTGGCGGGGAACCGACTTTGTGCGTCAGGCGAAGTCCCTTGAGATTGTTTGCGGAACCACATTTTCCCACTTTTCTGGCCTTTGGGGTAAGGCCTAGAAGGAGTAGAAAAATGGACTCCGACGGCAGAAAGAGTCTTGCCATCTGTCTCGCACCTAGTCAAAGTTTCTTTCACTTGAGGACCAAAAAGAGATGATCCATCAAACGGGGAATTAGTGAAAGACGTTTTAAAGGGGTCCGCAAAGTTGCATAACCGCATCCAGGCGTGCCTGCGTAAGGCCACACCTGTCCCTGTGGCCCTGCTCGCTCCATCAGCCGCATAAGAAAGTAGGCGCATGGAGGAGTTAGCTATGGAGTTCAGGATAGCCAGCTGAGTGTTCATCTTGTCCTGAAAACCCGCAGCTGTAGGATCCTTCAACATATCACTCGCTTCCTTGATCAAGTCCCTTTGAAGATGAGTAAAATGGCATAGGTAGTTCAGCGAACACATTGTAAAGGTCGCTGATGAGAACATCCGCTTCCCGTACCTGTCCATAGACCTGGATTCCTTGTTAGGTGGATGGACAGGCACCGAAGGATCAGCTAGTTCCTTCTTGGTGGCAGCAGCTACCACCATAGCATCCACAGAAACACCTTTTGTGAGAAATTGCTTGTCAGTTGGTGCTGTTATAAATTTGGAGGATCTCCTGGGGGTAGGGTCCACTGAATCAGGAGCCGCCCAGGCCTTCTTTGCAACCACCTGCATGAGGGGATCAAAGGGGGGGGGACACCCAGGAGGTGGAAGGGCGAGAGCCAAACGCCTCAAGATACACAGATTCATCCTCCGAAGGGTTAAGGGATGGCCAATTTCCCCTCTGTTTCAGGATCTCTAGAATGTCTGGGAAAGAGACATCTTCAGAAGGGGAACGTGGGGAACCCTCGGAATCCTCTAAATCTGTGTCAGAGGTGACAGACTCAGGTGAGTCTAAGTGCTTCCTCTTACACTTTCTCTTCCTAGGGGGCTCCCCTGCCAATTCAGGAGAGGCCTCGGAAGAGGATGAGATCCCCACAGGGGATTCTTGAGGAGCTTGCTCTCTGCGGTCTGGGATGAGGGAGTGAGTCGACATAACCAAAGGCACCAAAGTCGGAGGGGCGGACGGAGCCGACTGTGGAGTGGAACAAGGTTCCAACACACTCCGCATGACCTCGAATGCACCCCCGTCAGGCAGAGCCAGAGGTCCCCGCTCCGAGAAGCTGAGAATCTCCCTCGGCACTGACAGAGATGGCTCCGAGGCCGATGTCGGAGCCGAACTCACCAGCGCCGAAGCACCGAGAGGAAGAGGGGGGTCGGACAAGGGTCCGATGCCACTCACCCCCTCGGAGCCGACGAGGGAAGCCCGGCGCCGAGATTCTTCAAAGGAAGAAATCGGAGCCGACGACGGAGCCGAAGACAAATGTATCGGCTCCGACGCTACCACAGTCTCGGTTCCGAGACGCCCCGGCTCCAAGCTCAAAGGAGTCGGAGGAGGAATATTTATTGGAACAAGCTGAGGCATTGACTGATGAGTCGGACTCTGGAGCATTTGGGCCAGTGCCTCGGACTTCAAAAGTCTACTCACTACCCTCTGGAGGTCGTGATCTGAGAGCCTCGATGACCTGGAGGAGTGAGATCTATGGCTCCGTTCAGACAGCAGGGGAGACGATGGAGCCGAATGAACGGAGCCAAGGGATGGTGACCTCGATCTCTTTCTAGATGTCGGCTCCGATGGTATGATCGGAGCCGACCCATGACTCTCTAATGCCTCGGCTCCGGCCGGAGCCGAGGAAACCACTGAAACAGCAGTCAAAGACTCATCGGCTCCAGCCGGAGCCGATGAAGCAGTAGGCTTCGAAGCCTTAGGCCTCGACTCTGAAGCTGGAGCCGAGGTCTTAGAAGCCTTGGAAGGTTTCCCAGAAGACACAGGAAGGGAACTTTCAGGCTTAATTAAACCCCTCAAAATGAGTTTATTTTTTCTCTCCTGCAGGACTCTAGGGCTGAAGCCATGGCATACAGCACAAGAGTCCTGCAGGTGTAAAGGTCCCAGGCAGTACACACAAGAAGTGTGACCGTCTGTCAGAGACATTTTCTGACAGCACGAGTCACACTTCTTGAAGCCTGAGACCTTTGTATCCTTGGACATACTCAAGGAACCGAAGTGTAATCACACACAAAAACACACACACACAGATTACACTGATAGGAATAAAAGGGAATTATTTAAAACTAAAGGTAAGTTAATAAAAATCCCTAAGTAAAACACATACACACTTCTAAGGAAAGGGAAGGAAGGGCCCGAAGGCCTTAGGGAAGAACTAAGTGTTCTTTATAAAAGGAGGGGGCTGGATAAAGATAGTAAGGGATAACAAGTCCACTACACTAAGTGGGAAAGAATTTTACACTAAACTAGCCTAAGTTTAAAGAATTTAAACTAGTCTAAACTTTCACTAACCTGGAGCCAGTAGAAAACACACCTCGATCGCTGTAGCGGCAAACGAGATCTGAGGTAACTCACGCCTAGCATTGTGGGATATAGGGGGAGCCTCGAGCCGGTGGAACCAACTCTCGAGCTTTTAGAGTGGCCGAGTCGGAGCCGAGGTCGGCTCCGAACCCATCCAGCAAGAATGAAGGCGAGATAGACAACTTAACATCTATTTTTTACAGGCTCTCTCCTTTATTTGATATTACACTGCATAAAGTAGACATATTCAGGACATATTATACCTTTATTGATAGGTTACAACACTGTTTTTCAGGCTCACTCACTTATTTTCTATGACAGTGCATGCCAAGATAGTATTCCAGACATATTTTTGCTTTATTCATGGATTACTACACTCTATTCCTGGCTATCTGACTTATGATATGTAACAGTACATGCAGAGGATTTATTCAGGGAATAAATGTTTTATGCTTCACAGCTACTGCCACTTCCTTCATCCACTTCTTATGGGACTGCACAACTGTGAGTTGACAGCACGTAATACAACAGTACTATTTATTTATTGCAAGGGTACAACAACATTTCAAAGTAAGTGACACAGACACACTCCAAGTGTTATACCTTTATTAATTACATTGAACACTCTTTTCTACAGGCTCTCTCCTTTATTTGATATTACAGTGCATACGGAAGACATATTCAGGAAATGTTATGCCTTTCTTGATAGGTTACAATACTCTTTTTCAGGCCTGCTCACTTATATGTTATGACAGTATATGCAGAGATAGTATTCTACACTTATTTTACCTTGATTGCTGGGTTAGTACACTCTATTTCTGGCTCACTGATGTTTGTATATAACAGTACATGCAGAGGGTTTATTCAGGACATTTTATTGATGTATTATTGGGCTAAAACACTTTTGTCATGCTCACTCCCATATATCATGTAACAATACATGCAGAATATTTACTAACCTGCCTGGTGGTGCAGCCTTAGCAGCCTATCTGCATAGGCTTGCTGATTCATAGCATGAACACCTGCAGCTGTGAAGTAAATGAAGGGATATTGAGACATACGTATCCATTATTTAGACTATATTAGCATGTCTTACATACTGCATTCCATGGCTACCTACTTAGTAGTGGGGCATCATGCATATGATGGGCCTCCTGGATCCACTGGTTCAGAAGGTCCTGCTTCCATCTCTTCAGGTCTGCATGGTGGTGATGGACCTGCTCACAAGTCCGAGGGACGCCTGTGGCACTGGTGAGTTCATGAGCCAACCGGTTCCAAGCCTCTGCCTTACACTCCGTTCCTTGGAAATGGCCCTGCAGGAGTCGAGTCTCATGCCGATGGACTAGGAGCCAAACCATGTATCTTGACTCCTCGATGCCCCAGCGTTGCGCTCTAAAGCGTGTACCCTCTCCAGCACCAGACATTCTAACTGCAGATGGGAGCTACAATCAGTTATGGTGAGTATTCCCACCTATGCAGCTTAAATATGGTGCATTTCCCACACTTTTCTGTGATTGGCCGTTTTTGAATATTCTCGGCTGACTGCAGACCTGCTTAGCAATGGTTAATCTAACATTTATTACTATATATATGTTAACAGTGAATGTTTATCCTAAGCTGGCGTGGCTTAGTGGCTCAGTACTTTGATTATGGTGCACAGTGTCCTTGGTTCAAACCTTATCATTGCTTTTTATTTTACTACTGTCCAGACAGGTTAGTGGGCGTGGCTGTGTTTAAGCAACTTTGCTCTACGTTTCTCCACATTGCCCGACGGTGCGCTGGTTGGCGTGGCGTGCACCTCCACGCAAACCGATTGCGCTAGGTAAAGCACTATTTAGCTATGGGCAACTAAATTGCACTGGGTAAAGTGTGATTTAGCTATGGGCAACTACATTGCGCTGGGTAAAGCGAGATTTAGCTATGGGCATCTACATTGCGCCGGGTAAAGTGCTGCTTAACTGCGGACAATTATATGTCAGGTTCCTTTATAACTTCACATTTTGTTCACTGATACATAGGCCATTTCAATGCTTTTTAGTAAAAGTTTTATCATATCTGTCAGGACGTATTTCATATACTCATTTTGAACATAAAATAGGAAGAGGAGTGGTGGGACTCGAAACGTGAATGCCTCCTCCTTGTGCGAACGCTCTACCACTACGCTATTACTATTTGGCATAATTTGCATACACATTCCTTATTATGCTCTTCCATGTCGAGATTGCTAACTGCAGCTAAGCAATGGGCACACCCGTGCACACACACACAAATACGGGCAGCTATATCAGGAATAAGAAAAAAAAATTAATGTTTTACTTTTATAACTGTGCTGGGGGGTTACAGTGTCAGGGGTGTGGTGTTGGGTACATGGACATTTGAGTGGACTCGCTCTTGTGTGTTGACATTTTGCATTTCACACACTTGCAGGGGCGTGGACATTTACACTGCTCGGCAGTCGGACACGCCCCCTGCTTGCCTGCACGGTCTGTGTTAGACTTGGGGTAGAGTCAGCGTGCCCTCATGAATATTCATGGCATGCTGATGTCATGCCGTTCAACTGCAGCCTCAGAGTAAGACTTATTTAGTCTTACACGGAGGATTCGTGAATCCGGGGGAATAACAGTCATCATAATTATCAGTGGCAATCAACTGCACTTTTGTTTACTTTGTATCGGTATCCATGCATATAAAGAACCTGAGCCATCACAGACAGACAAACCCTGGAGATCTATTACAGGCTGATGAAAGTTCCATGCACATTTGTGACAGCATAAAGGCCAGGTAATGTCCATTTGTGTGGATGCTGCAGCTAAACCTGTAATGTATAAAACATACTGCTATATCCAGTACAGTAATGAAGATGCTGCTGGGGAAGGTCAGTGAAAGTGTCATTCTCATGAAATAAATGTGGTGAAGCCATTACTTAAGGAGCTCAAGACATGGATAACTTATTGCAAGCATCTACTTTTGTATATTACCAAATAACTTTTTTTTCTCGTGGGGTCACTGAAAAAGTACTGCTTCTGCACCATAGTGCTGTGATATATTTTATTTTACAGTACTAGTAATACTGCATACACACATAACTGCAGTGATAGTGTTAAGACAAACAGGTGGAAGCTTTTACTCACTACTTATCAGAAGCATAGCAAGGGTGGGGCGAAGGTAGAAGTCACCCCACAAATTTTTAGGAGGAGTGATTGAGAAGTGCAGTTCCTGTTTAAGAAAACCAGAAGACTACTTTTTTTTTTCTTTGAGCTGAGCGGGCATGGGCCTGGCTGTAAGAAGATGACTGGTACAAATGTATAATCAGTGAAAGTCCTTTTTTGCACTTCACTCGAAGAGCTGAGGGGGTGGGGCTCTATATCAGGAATAAGTGCTGGGTGCTACCTGAGCCAGCTATGACTCAGAGACTGCATAAGGTGTGCATTTGTTCACAACTTTGTAGTACATTTTATAAATAAATAAATATGTGTATGTATGTCTATATATATCAATAGTAGATCCAAACTGGAGTCACCACACGGAAAAGTCAAGTAAAAAACGTCCTTTATTTTTCCATAGAAACACAAGCGCTTTCACGTAGATGTACTACGCTTCTTCAGGTGTAAATAACATAAAACAAATGAACTGTTTTTATACATAGCTTTTCGGCGCGAAAATCAAAAGACCAAACTTCAATTAACTAATAATTAAATCAGCTAATGTTGTAATTAAATCGGCAATGACCAGTATTTAAAAAAACAATAATAAAAATTGTGTCTAAACATTCATTTAACAACAGAATTTTCAACAATCTTTAAGTATAGTACATTAAATAAACAGTGCACAGCTAGAATATAGTAAAGGCACTACAGCGCTAAACCGCTGCTAGTCTAGTTAACTTAAAGACTGCCAATACTGGCTTACAGCTTGTCAAGCTCATAGTCGGAATATACTAAACCTTCTTCCTTGTTCTGCCTAATGGTACTTCATTCACATAATCAAGATGTCAACTAGTATATATCAAAAGACATCATTAAATACAGAATATATATTGCCACATTCAGAACGGCTAAACATTAGGAAGTAAAGCGAAATTGCCGCTTTAAAACTCATACCTCATCCTGTAATGTCATAGGCTTGAAACAATTTGATTAGCTGATAAACCCTTTTGAATAGTGATGTTTAAGTAATGTTGTTAAGGTCTCCACGGAGACGATAAGCAAAAAATGTAAAAATATCAACTAAGTGTCGAAACTCAACAGTACCTAAAGCATCGCTCACATGCTATACCTTATATTTGGAATTTGCTCGTGTACACAATAAAAAGTAATAAAAAAACGAGATTTCAAAGCAGATGTGAATCTCTCATAAATAGGAACAAACTACATTTAAAATTCTGTATTCAGAATATAACTGACCATACAGGTACAGCTCAAACAAACAAATACATCAAAATAAAAGGAAGAACTATTCAAAACAACTACTGATCTACATGTAATGTGCCAAAACAAACAATACAAATTTCTCAACTGAAGTGCTTGAAAAATACCGCACTTGATTGCTTAAAATGACCCATATGAATGTCTTGTTGGTATAAACAAAGACTAAACAGCTGCTGAAAAAACTGATGTGCCAATATACGATCGCATATATATATATATCTCAATCAAAAGGAGAGAAAATATTAAAATCCGTCTAGTTGTCATAAAACCAGACGTCTTTGCTAGTCACTCCTAATGGCCAAGGTCATCTATAGGTTCCCCTAACATTCTCCAAATGGCTATTGCTGTCACGTATAAACCGTATAAAAGAATGGATATAAAAAATAGCAAATGCGCTAGGACCATGCTCACATTTGCCTGATGGAAGTAAACAGTCAACAAGTCAACTGTGTACAAATCTAAAAAAACGATCATCACAAACTCCTTAACACAAAAATAAAATGAACGTAAATATTAAATACTGAACAGACACTAGCATCCTAAAGTACTATATATGGTTGCTACAAATGAAACTAAAGCAAAATATTTACTTGAACAAATCATAACAGATTCTCATAAATATAAATAGAGCTACGAGTCCTCTTTAACCAGAAAATCCAGTGAGGAACTTGATGTCAATAAATTAGTTATTTAAAAAACTATATCGTCATGGCTGTCCATATAAATGTAACGATGTACTAACATAAAAATGAACTTTTTTAAAAATAAAACTAATATATTATCTAACTGAATCAACTTCTAATTCATCAAATTGAAATGTCAGACTTAATATTTATGTTTTATAATCAATATTTCTTCTGATTATCCAGGATAGGTTTTACAGATACTGAATGATTAATCCCTGGAGTTATGTGCGCCTTTAAAGTCAAAATCCACTTCAGTTCTCTGATGGCTAACTGATTGTTATTATCTCCTGCTCTGGGATTTTGAGGTAGCATCTCCAGTACTTTAAAGCCAAAGTTATGGTTGTTATGCTCTATGACATGTTTGGCTAGAGCATTGGACTCTTTCTCTTTCCTGATGTCATAACAGTGGTTGTAAACTCTATCACGTAGCCGTCTCTTAGTTAAGCCGACGTAAAATGCGTCACACTGATTGCATGTAGCCAAATATATCAAGTTGCTACTGTTGCAATCACTAAAAAATCTTGGAATAAATGTAAAAATACCTTCTGGATGTATAAAACTAATACATTTAGATATGTGTGGACACATTGAACATCCACCACATGGAAAGGTGCCCATTTTATCGTGATCGATAATACTATGTGAAAGTGTATGTTCTAAACAGAGAATTTCTTTCACATTCTGAGAGGTTCTATAACTGAACCTAGGGAATTCACCCACTATGGTTTTAGTAAAAGTATCGGTAACCAATACATTCCAATTTCTAACAATAATCTTATTTAAATTGAAACTGTCACTAGTGAACTTGGTAACATAGCTCAATTTATCTGTAAACTTATCTTTAACAATAATGCGTTTCCTGTGAACAGCAGTGTTTCTGGCTACAACAGTACCCCCAGAAGCAAAAAACTTGTCCATACCTTGTTGTTTACATTCTGTAAACATCTTAGAGGGATACCCCCTTTCCCTAAACAGAACCTCTAAGGTATTAAGTTCCATGTCCAAGGTGTCACTATGCTTGCATATTCTAAAAATTCTATGCAATTGACTGGATATTATCCCTTCAAAGGTATGTCTCGGGTGCATGCTGCTAAAATGTAGCAGCGTATTCCTCCAAGTTGACTTCCTATATAAAGATGTAACGATCCTTTCATCTCTAAGTTGTAATTGTAAATCTAGAAAATGTACCTGGTTATAGGAGGTCTCCACTGTGAACCTTAAAAAAGAGGAAGTAGTTTCCAGTTCTTTAACAAATTTAATACAATCTGACTCAGTACCATCCCATACAAAAGGGACGTCATCCACAAATCTTTTATAGATTCTCACTTTTTTAAAATCTGGATGATTAAATAAGTGTTCCTGTTCCCAGTTATACACTACTGTTCCCAGTTATACACTACCAAGTTGGCATAACTGTTTGCACAAGGGGTGCCCATGGCAACCCCCCATTTTTGCAAATAAAGTTGGTTCTGGAACAGGAAAACATTGTTATTGAGTATTAAATCTAAAAGAAAATGAATAAGGATTTTCCTGTTGTTACTATAACCAGACAGAGTGACTAATACTTCATCAATCGCCTGAAGCCCCTGCTCATTGGGGATACAAGTGAAGAGATTTTTGACGTCCATCGTCACTAGTAACAGTGGTACATCCTTAGTGCTAAAATCAAAATCTTTCAGGGAATCTATTAGTTGGTATGAATCACTTAGGATATGTGGAATGCGATCCACTAAAGGTCTTAAAATGCTTTCTACAAAAGAAGAAATGGTACAGGTTACCCAGTTGCTACTTGAGACTATCGGTCTCATTGGTATAGGTCTAAGGCCCTTATGTATCTTGGGTAGGCCTTTTATCAGAGGAGTAACAGGAAATTCTATGAAGAGATATTCATACAGTTCACAGCTAATCTGCCCTCCTAACAGAAGATCATATAGGTCAGTATGTACAGTTTTAATGATCTTCTGGTATTTTGTATTACTAATTTTCTCATACACAGTGTCTTCTGATAAAAGATCTGTCATAGCAAGACCATAGTCTAAAGAATTCATTATGACTACGGCTCCACCTTTATCAGCTGGTTTAATAATAATGTCGGTGTTTCTTTTCAATGATAATAGAGAATCTTGTTCTGCTTTGGACATATTAAAAAAGCAGCATCTTTTCTTATGTTGAGCAAACCAATCATAAAAATCAGACTCACACATTCTCAGAAAACTCTCAACATTGTGTGGCATATTAGGTATGAAGCTGCTCTTTGCTCTAAAAAAGTTTTTTACCTCATTAGTGTTAACTGCACTATTATTCTTAAACAAGATCTTAAGAGAAACATTACGACAAAACAATCTTAAATCAACCAGTACATCATTAAGGGAGCTGGTTTGAGAGGGTATAAAATTAAGACCTTTTTCTAGAAGAGAAACTTCTGAATCAGATAAACTGTATGCTGAAACATTATATATAAGAGAGTTCAGTTTCGCTGTTTCCTTGATGCGGTGTATCTTTCTCCGGATCCTTTTCTTTTTCTTGGTCCTCTGCTGTGAGAACGACCTCGCCACCCCATCTGTTCCTTCACTGGAAACGGTAAAAAAGTGTTCGTTGTAGGAGCAGAGTCCATTGGTTTTGCCCCTGCCGAAAGGAAGGCTGCGGCTGCTTGCTGATTGGGCGGGGGTGTATCATTAGAACAATGAACATCACTCGTAACAGCTAAAGAATAGGAAGGTTGAATGTTATGTGCTGTTGTATTGTTCCTCTGAGTACTAGTCACTGATAATGATGGCAGCAAATCTGAGGGAACATTGTTCAAAGACACATTAACAGGAGGCTCTGAACCAATATTAATGTCTGAATTATTCGATCTAGAAACTCCTTGTGAGTGAGAGTTAAAATTCCTTGGCCAAATAAAAATCTGACCTGTAGCAAAGTCATTGGCATCTCTCTGAATCTTTCTCTGCTTCACCATTTTTAAACGTTCGCTGAATGAGTAGACTTGGGTCAAGATATTATCAAGCCTTTTAACAAAATATTCAGTAGAGAATTTGTCTAAAATGTCTTTATGTTGTAGCTCTATCTTCTTCCTTAGGGCTGCTTCTAATGGAGCAAAATATTCCAATAACAAATTAATATAACTAAATCCAAGCTGTATGTTTAAATCTTGCCACTTCCTCAACAGTACAGGGTGGGAGTCACCATAGGAAGGCATACAAAAGACACGCATGCCTCTGGGTATGATTTTAAAGTAAATGCATGCCTCTAAGTGCAGTCTCTGCCACACGTACCTCTGCAGTTGGTACAAGTCATCTTGGAACAGTCTCGTCAATTTGTTAAATTCAACTACAGACTCACCAGTAGAAGGTTGTGGAGCAGCATTAGCTGGATTATTAAGTTCCAGAGTCAATAAAGGATTCTCGGTGTTATACTTAATAAAATCCCAGGCTGTTAAAGCTGATGTCCTCGTCTCTGGAGTGAAATCTAGTTCAATATCCGTTGGTTCCATCAGTAAAAGTCACCGACAGCACCAAACAAGAAAGAAAAAATATATATCGAACTGCAGCAACAAAACAAAGACTCCGTTTAGGAAAAAATGAATCAAATATCAATAGTAGATCCAAACTGGAGTCACCACACGGAAAAGTCAAGTAAAAAACGTCCTTTATTTTTCCATAGAAACACAAGCGCTTTCACGTAGATGTACTACGCTTCTTCAGGTGTAAATAACATAAAACAAATGAACTGTTTTTATACATAGCTTTTCGGCGCGAAAATCAAAAAACCAAACTTCAATTAACTAATAATTAAATCAGCTAATGTTGTAATTAAATCGGCAATGACCAGTATTTAAAAAAATAATAAAAATTGTGTCTAAACATTCATTTAACAACAGAATTTTCAACAATCTTTAAGTATAGTACATTAAATAAATAGTGCACAGCTAGAATATAGTAAAGGCACTACAGCGCTAAACCGCTGCTAGTCTAGTTAACTTAAAGACTGCCAATACTGGCTTACAGCTTGTCAAGCTCATAGTCGGAATATACTAAACCTTCTTCCTTGTTCTGCCTAATGGTACTTCATTCACATAATCAAGATGTCAACTAGTATATATCAAAAGACATCATTAAATACAGAATATATATTGCCACATTCAGAACGGCTAAACATTAGGAAGTAAAGCGAAATTGCCGCTTTAAAACTCATACCTCATCCTGTAATGTCATAGGCTTGAAACAATTTGATTAGCTGATGAACCCTTTTGAATAGTGATGTTTAAGTAATGTTGTTAAGGTCTCCACGGAGACGATAAGCAAAAAATGTAAAAATATCAACTAAGTGTCGAAACTCAACAGTACCTAAAGCATCGCTCACATGCTATACCTTATATTTGGAATTTGCTCGTGTACACAATAAAAAGTAATAAAAAAACGAGATTTCAAAGCAGATGTGAATCTCTCATAAATAGGAACAAACTACATTTAAAATTCTGTATTCAGAATATAACTGACCATACAGGTAAAGCTCAAACAAACAAATACATCAAAATAAAAGGATATTATATATTATGTCTATATATACATAGGTGCAGTGTGTGTAACCAAGGCAGGTTTACTAGAGTGCCAGACTGCCAAACCCTGATCCATCAAACACTATTAACAAACAGACCTGTACTCCCCTCCCCCTGCAGGACCCAAATTAAAGCCCGTCCTCAAGTCTTCTTGAGTCAAGTTTTGCTGCTGTAAATGTTGATACCTGACTCCAGGATTCCTTATAAACTTATATATATATATATATATATATATATATATATATATATATATATGAGAATATGAACAAATCTCAAAAAAAACTGTTGACATGACAAAACTCAACCATCAACACAAACTGTACAAATGAATTGTCAACTGCATAAAAAAGTCAGTCCAAAAAATGTCCAAAAACAGCTTTTTTGCATGGAGTCCCAACACCCCTAATATTTATATACACTAACTCCAAGACTGCACAAGTTATCACACAAAGTTAATCTTTTGACACACTGTAAACTGTGTGTGTGTGTGTGTGTGTGTGTGTGTGTGTGTGTGTGTGTATATATATATATATATATATATATATATATATATGTAGATAAACACACAACACAGACATACAGACCACCAATAATGATACATACCAAAAGCAGCAAAAAAAGGCAGAACTAGCAAAGAGATACCACTGCTAAAATTTTCTTCTTTATTCAGACATCAGATCATCTAATCAACTGGTTTTGAGAACACCTGCCTTTGTGAGTATATAGTACCTCATCCATAATCTCCACATGGGAAATGAAAATCAGACAACTGGCACACCTTGCTGTGCATAACAACTTATACCAAATTATTCAGCTACTAAATACAATGCATCTTTATCATAAATTGTATATAAAACTGTAGTTCATATCACAAATATATTTGTATCAATTATGTTCTTAAAATGCAGATTCTTTATAGTTAACATTTCGCTTGTAAATTAAATTATATTATTGTCATAATGCTTAATATTGTGCACATCCCCATTAATACTGCTGTGTGTTCAGCACTTACAATAAAATCACACCATTCAAAATGGCATTCCATGTTATAAAGTGACGGTCAATTTAAAAATCAGCATCACTGCAAGCTGAATATTTACTTACCTAGTCATCAACAAGCTAGAAGCATATCTCTTAACCTTCCCTCCAAAATGTGCAACACTTTCTTGCATACCGTGGAATAAATTGGCAAATATGGAACACTGACAACTTTTCAAAAGTTATTTTGATTAACATAATTTGCTCTATTTATCAATGATATTTGTTAAAAAAAACAATTCTAACAACAAATGTATGTCAGACCCTTTCAATGCATAGCAGAGTGGAACATGGAATTGTTTAAATTAAAAATGAGGAATTTTCCTCATAATGAGGCAAAGTTGAGGCATGGCTATCACAGCTGTCACATTTTGAGTTCTATATACTGCTAACAGGTGAACTCAAAAAGCAACATTTCTACCATAGAAGCATTTACATACCTAGTAACCACAGAATCCCTGCAACTTGTAAACCACTTGTAGACAACATAATAGTTGTAATGCAGCATCTTACGTTTCATTGAATTACAACCTATAAAGCCACGTTAAAACCACCCCTAACTGCTAAGAAACTTCTAGTAAACAAACAGGTTTGTTTAGAATGGTCTCTTCAGTTTCCTGCCTATTTTGTAAATCTTTATAATCTCAGTACTACTGCCATCTGGTGGTTATATAAAATAATAGCATATCTCTCTCTCTCTCTCTCTCTCTCTCTCTCTCTCTCTCTCTCTCTCTCTCTCTCTCTCTCTCTCTCTCTCTCAAAATAAGACTTCATCAAATTTTTTATATAAAAGGAAGAAACATATTTTCACAATTTAGCTGCCCTAAGCTTAAGCAGCAATGACAAATTAATATTGCCATTCAGCCCTGGTGACCTCCCGGAGTCGAGTGTTACCTACCAAAACAATTCACGAAATTCCAACCTTGCCTTCCAAGGACCACCACTTGACTTCCTTTTATATATAAAAAAGTTCACATTTTACACATTTTTTATTTATTCATTATGTTTCACTAGATTTTAGTATTTGCAGTGATTAAAAATTTCATATAGTAATTTATTGACACATTTTTTAATACTTGTTTACAAATCAAAGTTTTTTTATTAGGGTTGTTTAATTGATTAATTAATGTACTACTCTGATTGGTTTTTACTTGTTTTCAAATTGTATTTAAATACTGTGAGTCTCGTGATGTTTTTATCTGATGAAGTCTTATTTTTTTGGACGAAATCGGCTTGTACTATTTTGTTGGCGTTAATTTTACGTTTGCCTTGACTGTATGCTTCTTGGGATTAAATAAGTGTTTACATTGTTGCTTCGCCTCCTGGTTTGGTGTATTTTTTTGATTATTTGCCTTGTTTACACCATCGTAGTGGTTTTGGATTACTTACACATAGATACTTACCTGAAATTCCACCTATCCATCAACAAACTGCAACACCAGAAGCACTACTTCAATATCTCCGAACATTGGGATTTTGAATTTCGTGCTTCTGGTCTTTCGGTATTTAGAGGTTTTGGCTACATAGTCTCGAAATTTTGAAATTCGATATTTCAAAATTTCGAGATTATGTACTGAACCTATATATAAATATATATATATATATATATATATATATATATGTATATGTATATAGTATTTGTGAAATCAAAGTGCGGCACTGTTGCCATCTGGTGATAGTTAAAAATTATATTTGTTTAACCAGTATTCTGATCATTGCAAAGTCAAAAAACTATAGTTCTGGCAATATATTTTAACAGTGGTAAAATTGCAGATAAAAACATTTAGTATGTTACTATAAAATAATATACACCTGGTAAAATTGTGCATTTAAGTTAATCATCTGCAATTTCTTTTCTCATTTCAAGATTCTCTTCACCCCTTTTCTGTTATTCATATTGATTACCTTATCCAAACTAATAAACGTAAAATGCACACATCTCAATACCAACAGCTGCTTATATAGTACTCTCCTCTCCGTCATCATTTACATTTGATAGCACTAAAATGAACAGCAGTTCTCTGTTTCTATCATCAAATAATTTTGCCCAAGTAGAATGCACCACACATATGCAGCGTTATAATACACATTTTGCTGTAAGTAACCATCTATCTAATTTAACATACTTTTAATGTACCTTCTGATGTAAAATGTTTTGCTTTCACGTTATTAAAATACGAGCAGTTTCTACAGGACTGTAACCCTACCATATACTTTGGCATATTATTGAGGGACAGAAAATCTTACACCATGTAACCTGTACAGTGATTACCATATACTAGTAAATTACAATGAGGACAACTGGAATTTATGAGTTGCTTTGTATAAAATGGTGTTTTGGGGTTGGGGCCACAAGAAATTAAAGAAATGACACATAGTGCTTGAGCATTACTATGCTTTTTTGAGAGGTCACAGCATGGTACTGAGGAATGTTATAAATCAGGCATTTCTTATAACATATACTGCTTGTGCGCAGCAGTGCTTTATCGGGGGCAGAGGGTACTGACTAATGTTATGAGCTGGGCACTCAGTGTAATAACATGGTGTTTGTGCACAACAGTGTCTTATGAGGAGGAGGGCAGTATGGCACTGAGTAATATTTTATTCATGCACTTCATTTATCACATACTGACTGTGCACAGAAGTATTTTAAGAATGGAGCAGCATGGTAATGTGTAATGTTATCTGTCAGGCACTCCCTGCAATGTATACTGTTTGTGTGTTTCATGAGGACAGATGGTATATGGTTTTATATATATATATATATATATATATATATATATATACACATATATATATATATATATATATATATATATATATATATATCAAAAATATATCTATATAGATATATAGATATATATATGGTTCCACTTCATATCGTCGAAATATCATTTCATCGAATTTCAAAACATTGAGACCAAATCATCAAAAGCTCAAATCGTCGAAAACTCATAACATCGAATTTCAAATCAGTGAAAACTATAAAGCAACTAAAAATAACATCCCAGACACTGTTTACTACATTTATGCAGGGGGGCAAGCCCCCCTGCACACACTCCCGTAAATTAAGTATACCAACTCCAAGGTCGCACTACAGTGGGGTTAGGAAATTACCTTTTTCTCCCACTGTAGTGAGACCTTGGAGTTGGTATATTTAATGTACGTGGGGTGTGGGGGTGCACCCTGTATAAACATAGTAAAATGTGGTATATTATTTCTAGTTGCTTTATGGTTTTCAGTGATTTGAGAATTGATGTTATGAGTTTTTGACGATTTGGTCTCAATGTTTTGAAATTCGATTAAATGATATTTCGACGATATGTAGTGAAACCATATATATACATGTACATATATATATATATATACACATATATATATAAATATACACATATATATATAAATATATATATATATATATATACACACACACACACACACACACACACACACACACACACACATACACACACACATATACATTTTTTATTTATTTATTTATTTTTGGCTTACAAGTAGCAGTGTTGCACAGGGGGGGAATAGAATGGCAATGATAACTACTATGATTTAATGTACTGCCTGCCAGTACATGTTTGTATACATTACTAGTACATTATATATCTATATTTGACTGTATGCATAATGTAAGTCATAGTATGAGATCCAGCCCCCACACCCACAATGCCATAGAGTTAATCGTAATCTTCCTTGGCAGTACATGTGTTGTGTAATCAAACCTGAAAAAAATAGGTTCAAGCCAGTCAGGCTATATGTATGAGTACTGAGAAGCCTGCTGCTTACAAGGACATTAATTTACAGTGATATAAAAGACTGAATTGTAGTACTCTTTTTATTAATGAATGAACATTCTGTATCCATATGAGCCCATGTAATATCAATCATAATCAGAATAACTGCAAACAAAAGAGCAGTAATCTTTCCATATCATAACTCAGTGTTGTAAATCACAACAAGTCAGATACTGTGATATCCTACTTCAGTCTCACATTTTACTAGTTGAAACATTTCATAGCACAGTTGTCACAAATTTTTGACAAAGTTTCATGATTTTCCAGTGGGTCTACTTGGCCTGCAAATTGACTACATACACATCTGCACTGGCAGTTCTACCATATTCCATTTCAAAATGCCAAGCTTACACAGTTGACATTGCCCATCTTAGTAACCTTTGGGATTGCATGATTTCAGACTGCTGTAGACCTTCATATTTCAAGATCATTCATTGGTAAGCATTAGATGTGTGGAACACAATACAGCTTGGGAAGGAAAAGGCCATGATCCTGCTTGATGGTGAATGAAGGCTGGTTAGTGCAGCGTTTCACCCTGATAGTATACTAGTGACAACTACCCCATCAGTCATGTCTGCAATGCACAGCTAGAAATAAAAATATAACCAGCAACAGAGCTGATTTTACCTTTCAAAAGATCCACACTTCATCAGAACCACAAAAGTTTTTTATTACAATGCTAATGAATACAAAGCAGCATTTAAAATGTGAAGCAAACATCAGTGTAAATTAACAAAATCTAAAGTACTACTAATCACAGAATGGTGAGCAAAAGATATGCTGATGTGCCATTTGGGTTGACGGACCCCAGTGAAGTACTCATATTTCAGTCAATGAGATATTCAGATATCTAAGAAAACAAGATCTTATTCAGCAAAGTAAAGATAAAATATGCAGCAGTATATTTCTCAACTGACCCTGAATTTGCAGAGCATCTCTGATTTTGCCTCCTATTTTTGTCATGTCCCTTGTTAAATTTTTGATTTTATGGTAAATCACTGAAGATTACTGTCAATAATGCCAGACATTAACGCTTTCATTTATCTTATTTTTCAGAAAATTCATGTTTTTCTATTATATTTTAAGTGGGTTAGAGTAGTATTACAAAATGTCCCTGATTTTTGGCCTTTGTTCCTGCATTATTTTGGCTCTGTCCAGAATTCTGGAGCAATGAAGTTGTGAGGTATGCTCAATAGCCAGGCAATGTATGAGAAATAAACATATCATCTGAATTGCAATCACAACCTGATTGTATCACTAACGCATCAAACTTTGTATTCTCTCTGATGAGGTAAGGATTCTAAATTAAATGGTCAGTCCAAAGGGAACAGTGTCTGTTGGATTGTAGTTGGGTCAGTACACCAAAAGCATTTCCCAATCAGTAAGCCAATAAAGTATGTGTTACATTTTATTAGTTATAATGCTGACAAAACAGGCTAACGTTAACTATCAGCTAATGAGTATAACTTAATTCATTCATTACAAAAGTCCACATGAGTCAGATGGAAATTCTTCATAATTCTTACGCATCACATACAAAGGTAGAATGTGGCAGGTAATTCTCCTAAGTCTATGCCTTATCCAATAAATGAACCGGTGAAATGCGGTGTACTTGAGTAACCTAAACAAAAATAAAAGAAAGATCAGAAAGGAAGTAAATGATGAAGGGAGAGGATAGAAAATGTAGAACAACTAATACTTGTACAAAGACGCAGAGGTAACATGCTCAGTACACACACAATATTTTTCAGTAATAATAAGAAATGCATCAATAAGTAAAGTCACATAAAACACAGTCACCAAGCAGTTTAATTCTGAGCACTACCATCAGTCATACCAATGCCATTCAACAACAGCTGCTGTTACACTAACATAATTGTTCATTTGTAAATACACACTCATAGGATTAAGGGACTCATCATCTCATCAGTGCAGCCATCTCTATGAATTCAAGGAGGTGCAACATGAGGTCTCCTTCTCTGCAGCACATAGCTGAGAACTCAGGATGATATTTAATGCACACTGCTGACTCCAAATTGGTAAAATGTCATGCAGTGGAGCCTAGCACCAACAGCAACTGTTTCCTGATTTGTTGGCATCATATGGCATTCACTACAATGACACATAAAAGGAAATAAAATTACACACGGCATTACATGAAAGAAGACCTCTGTATTAACTCACACCTTATAAACCTGTTGCAGGAACATAAGATACATTGCCCATGCAAATGACAAAAACAGTGAGCACTTGCAGTTCATGGAAATTTCCTATAAGTGCTCAGTTCTACCTGGTCCTTAGTATAGATGTTCTATTATAAAGTTCAGGCACAAGCAACAATGAGTCAAAGTTTGTAAAACTCAGTCATCAAGGCAATATGCTAAAAAGTGTAGAAAAAAAGGAGTATGTAGAAGTGAACAGCATGAAAATCACACGCAGACACACACACACACACACACACACACACACACACACACACACACACACACACACACACGCAAGTATCTTCTACACTTAATATGGTAAATTGGAAGAGTAGAGTATCTTACAGAAAGTGTGGAAATGAAAAAAAAAACAGCTGTTGTGATGTTCAAAAGCTGTCACTTGAAAAACATTATGCTCAAACACTTTTTTATATCCTTAATAATTCCATGGGCATGGCACCTGTTGTACTACATGTTTCAGGAAGAAGCAAAATGACAGGTAAGGTGTTGCCATACAAGAAATGTTGACTGTAAGCATGTAGGTTCATAGGTGTATATGAGACGAATGACCACAGGGGCCTATAAAAGCCTAGCCATGCAACCCAAATGTATCTCATGAGTTATTGTGCCTTAGACGTTATTTTAAGGGTATATGTTAAGGCATGATTTAACGACTCCCTCTGTTGATCAGAGACATTAGTGTCAGACCAGGGAATTTTAGATTTCCCATCCACTGGTCCAGGTTGCACTTGAATAGGGTCTGGGTTACGGAGGGGCTCTGCTTCACATAGATGGGAAGCCTATTCCAGAAAACTGGGATTCTCTGAGATATCTATCTATACCTCCAACATGTCCTATTTAAGTTGCAGGCAAAGTTTAAATCCAAAGATCTAGTAGTTCCGGTCCTGTTCATTTGTGGAATTGCAAAAGGTTCATCAGAGTGGGATACAAGAGTGCTTATATGCCAGGCAAAAATCACCTCTCAGCAGTCTATAGAAAACAGAGTATATAGAGATAGGGCTTTGAGGTGATCTGCATAGGACATTGAGTTTACAGTCTATATTCTTTTTGTGAGGAGCCTCTGTGGATATTCCAGCTGTTGCATGTGCCTGATCAGATATATACAGAAAGGGTCATTATATTCAATTGATGGGTCTGATGTTGGCTGAGTACAGTAGCATGATAACTTCCTAGGAACTAGATGCCATGCCCTTACTTATAAGATGATGTTAGTGTCTTGAGGGGTTTCCATGATTGCTTCTAGCTTGCAATCATCTGCATACCTGGTAAGCACTGACTTCAGAAAAATAGATGCCAAAGAGGAGCGGACCCACCATAGAGCCCTGGGTGATGCCACTGGTGACTGCCCTTTTTGTAGTGGTGGTCTCTCAAATCCTAATGTTCACTGTCCTGTCTGTGAGCCACCTGGCTATTCAGAAAGTTACATAAGGGTTTGTGCCTCAAGTTTGTTTACAGTGACAGAGTGGGGCATTGTAGCAAATGCCTTAGCTACGTCAAGGAAGGCAGTATGCACTGTTTTGCCCTCATCCATTACCTTTGTGACCATTTAAAAGAAGCCCACCAGGTTCTGTAGGCATGCCTGCCTTTGATGAAACAAAACTGCATTGGATCCAGTGTCTAAAAGTTTCCTTTGTCATCGTTAATCATTTCCATGATAATTCTTTCCATGACTTTGCATATGAGACTAGTCAGACAAATGGGTCTGCAGTTCCTGGGATCCATAGATGGTCTACCCTTGTGTAGAAGGATGACCGCTGTGGTCATCCATTCAGATGGTATGAAGACTGTGCAGAGGCTATGGTTGAACAGTGACAACAGTGGCCCAGATAGGCCATATTTTAGGCTCAGTAGGAGTCATTATGGGATGTTATTGGGACCCATTGAAGCTGTATTTTTGGTTTAGAGAGTGCATCTGAGACCTGCTTCCTACTGATAGCTGAAGGGGTTATGTTAGATGGTATTTACCAGGGGACAGCTGGGGTGCGAGAGGGATAAAGCTGGAGGTGAATTTGTCAGCCAGAAGATTTGCTGCATTTCCATGTTTCATGAACATGGCTCCATTTACCAACAGTTCACCACTCTTTTGTGTATTGCCTTTGAGGTTTCAGACATAGCTAAAGAAGGCCTTATGGTTCTCCTTGGCCTTTGACTCTACCTTTACCTCAAAATTGGCTTTGTTGAACTTAATTTGTCTTCTTAGTTGTCTATCCAATTTGATGAAAGAGTTGACCTGCATTATGAAGGCATATGTGCAAACAGCATATCAAGGACAGATCTATATCCTTCTGAACAAAGAGATTCATAAAGACAAACCTTACATGGTAATAAAACTCCTCAGACAGATATCTGTATACTGTCTTGATAACCATTCATATGGTATTAAACAAACGCATATTCCTGAAATACTGGCTTCCAGAATAATAGTGGTAAGCCCACTTATGATAAAATCCAGCCTCCCAGTACTAGCTGTGCATACCTGCTGGAAAACCCACAAAACACAGACCTGCTGGGTAATTAGTTGTTTTTATTTTCCCATTTATTTAAGTCATCTCAAAAGGAAACATGTTGCACTGCACAACAAAGGATCACGGTCCAAGTGTATAGACTTCATGACTGATCGTACAACAGCCCAGCTGTTTCCATTGCAGTACAAATACATTCAAAAAAATAAAACTTTCTTATGCACTTCTGACACAGCACTATAAACATACGACCATCTCAGTGCAGTCACACCTACAAAATCAGAATCTAGAAAAATAATTTCAGCTGTTCATTTTTTTAAAAAAATGACATTTGCCTGTGATACTCCAGCTTCCTCGTGCACACCCGTGGCTCCAGACAAAGAAAGCCCCCCCCTGAATTATGCCACCACATTGTCAGCAAACGTGTCATGTGGGAGTGAACACCAGGCAAGACTAAAACACTGTGGATAATTTAAGTAAGTAGTAAAATATATACTTAATGAAAATGACATTATGAGCAAGGCTTTATACACAGTAATATGCACTGGCAGCTACAGGACAATTCAGAAAAGTTCACGTGGAATCACTCAGTGTAGTTCCATTTATAATAACTACAATTAAGATTCAGTTGCAGTTTTTGCTAATCACAGTTCAATAAATTGTAATAAAAGTCTTATGCCATCACTCCTGTAGAAGACAGAACTTTAAATATTCATCTGCAACACCATCATTCACTGAATTTCCTTCAAGATAAGAAAGATGACAAATCTGTATTTTAAAATCTTTTGCATTATCCATAGTGATGAAATAATAAGCCCAGAGATTCATAAAGAATCCCACCCTGGGCACTAACAGCTGTGACTAAAAAGGAGCTGTTTCTGCGATTGTGGAAAGCACAGTTCGGAGACTTTTTAGGTTTAATGTGGAAATAACTTATTATCATCTTATTTGCATGTCTCTGAATTATGTAGTGTTACCACTAGTGCTAATCAGCACTATCCTACAGTAATCAACACTGGCAGTTTATGCAACATACTGGCACAGGCACCTCCTGTAGTCAGTCTCAAACATACATATGCACACATTCAAATGCACACGCACACACACACACACACACACACACACACACACACACACACACACACACACACACACACACATATAGTAATACTTGAAGAAGTATACAGACAATATGTCACATGCCAAGAATAACACAGTATGCAATGAAGCTAGTGGCAAAGATAATGGGCTGAATTCATAAGGATTTCAGTATTCATCTACGTGGTTTTCTAACACAAAGACGTGCAGCACTATGAAGGCCCGAGCCTGGCACAGTGCTGAATACTAATGAGGCATTCCATGGCAGAGGCGTATATTGATTACCCATATGTTCCCTCCCCAGAACTGCCTGCATCTACACGGCCAACCAATTCAAGAACATGCTGAACCGTGTAGATCAGCATGGCCATCCCACCACATTGCGGTACTGAACATGGTCAAAAAGTTGTGCTCAACCACGGAACGCAAAGGTGGTGGAGGGGAAACCGCCAGACACCAGGGCTTATTTTAAAAGTGCCTTAATGGCACCGACATCAAAATGGGGTTCAAGGTTTAGGGGATCCCCCAGAAATTAGGGAGGTGTTTCAAAGTGCTGTATCAGCACCAGCGTTACTACAGGGGCTAGGGGTGGGGGGATTCAATGTCATACCAACATCAACATTACTATGGGGATGGGAGTGGGGGATACACTAGACACCAGAGAATGCTTTAAGTACACCAAAGTTACACTGGAATTCTGGGGGTGGGGGGATACACTAGACCACACATATTACTCCATAAAGTGCCCTAAGGCACAGACAAGCATAACAGAAGATGGGGGGAAACTACTGTTTATACTCTAAAATGCTGCAATAATAGCAATGGTAGTATGGGGATCAGGGGGTGTGGGGAGCCACTGGACATGACAGATAAGTGCCATAAAAGCACACACTTCATAAGGGTGATAGGGGGAGCAACTAGATCACCAGACCTGAGTCTTTAAAGTATCATAATGGTAACAACAGTGTAACTGGGATCGGGGTGTGGGAATACATTAGACACCAGGACCTAATACATATGTGCAGTAATGGCACTAAAGTATTACAGGGGTGGGGGGAGACCACAGGAGAGAAGGAACAGGTCTAGTTGTGTGTGTGTGTGTGTGTGTGTGTGTGTGTGTGTGTGTGTGTGTGTGTGTGTGTGTGTGTGTGTGTGTGTGTGTGTGTGTGTGTGTGAGCGTGTGCATGTGTGTTTGTGTGTGTGGTGCGTGTGTGTGGTGTGGTGAGAGACAGAATGACTGGAGAAGGGATTCCACTGCCTACATGAGCAGCAGGTTACTACCATGACATGCAGATCAGACATGATCAGTACATCATGGTAGTAACTATAATTCAGGAAACATGCAAATTAGCCAGTAATGAGGTCTTAACTCATTACATCTGAATGCTACTGAATCACAAATGAGTGCATCTCGTAGGAAGGGCATCTCACTAAGACCTTTAATGAATTCCCAGGAATGATACAAAAGTCTACACCTTAAAAATTGATGAGCTTGGAGATCAAAGGAAAATACAAAAATAAAACATAAAATTGCTGCTAGACATGCAGCCTTATTAAACATAATTCTTTCATGAACTAAGTTCAACAGATAAGTGATCAACTATCAGAAGTAAAAATTTTATGTATCGAATGTAAAGTGAACCAGCAACAACTGAAACTCGGTTTTACGCTTAAAGCATTTTGCAGGTGCTTTATCTCCTATACCTTCACACTTCTGCTGCCTAAATATACTAACTCTGCAATCACTGTATATTCAAGAAAAGTGAATTTTCTGAGATACAACAGTCTTTTCTTTTAAACAAGAAACATCTTTATTAAATTATCATGTATGACACAGGCAAACTTACATTATATAAATGAAAATAAACCATAGTAACACAAACTCAGTTACAAACATTATACATTACAAATCATGCTGACACAACTGTATAATAGTATATAGTTGATTTAGACTTTGATTTCCATTTTCTAGTAACTGCTTTTTTGGCAGCCATCACAATTAGACTCAGCAAGGCCTAACTATGTCTAGGCAATTCTGACTCTGTATCATAGCTCAAAAAATCATTTCCTTAGTTACACCAATTTGCTCATCCAGCATCTCAGACAAACCAGTCTGCAGGGAATCTTTAAAATCAGCCAACTCATTGCACTCCCAGAAAGTATGTTCCCAGTTACCTCTTTCCTCCTTATCACACATCCAATATTTGCTGTTTACCTGAGGAAAAAATCTTTGTAGTCTGCTTGGGGTATAAAAATGTATATGCAAACACTTCCAGGCAAAGATCCTAAATCCTCTAGATTTTGTTGCATATTTGGGAGACATACATATATCCCTGCATTGTTTCTTCGTGAATTACTTATTCAATCTCTCTTCCTAATCCTTCCTAACCTCCTCTGATTGATTCTTATAGTTATCATGCAATATTTTATATGCTTTACTAATTATTCCTTTCTTATTGGCAACTTCTGTACTAGATTCTACTAAGAACTCTACCAGTGCTGGTCTTTCATTTAGGACCCACCTATTTCTTTCTCTTTTTCTGTACTCTGATACCAGTCCTTGATATAGAAGGCAATTTCTAACCTGCAGTCCAAATAAGTTCTTGTCATCTTCCCATTCTATTACCTTTTCATCTCTAGTTATTTGCTCCCAATACCTTGGTTTCTTTGCCAGTTTTCTCCAATATATTCCTGCCCTCTCTTGTCTATAGTCTGTATCCCTAATCGCAGTCATCCCTATCAGCAGACTCTATTTCTCCATTCTCGTGTTGGCTTAGTTCTTAGAAGACCTTCTGTTACTTTATGAATATAATATTCTGTATGATTATTATTGTTCTCCTTTAAGGTCTGCATCCAAAATCCCAGTCTTTCCCTGTTACTCGAGCTTCCTCCCTGTTTCATCATCATCCCTTTCCACTTTGAATTATAATTTTCTGTTTGTGCTATATATATGAGCCTTAATTATGTAGTTCTGAAATACCCTTTCAACTAGAGTAATCCCAAGCTGCCTTGTTTTATTGGAAGAATAAACTTATCCCACTTGACTCTTGCTGTCTTCATCTCCCAGATAAAATACTTCAGCTCTTTATTAATTGTGGGCCACAATGTCTCCTCTGGTTGATAAAAACATGCCTGACCTGTGTATAAGACTAAAGGAACTAAAAACATTTTAACTGCTTGTAACTTACTATCAATATGCATATAACTGAGCTTCCATTTTCTCAGTTTTTGTATTATCTTTTGTTTAGTCTCTTCCCACATATCCTTAGCTGCCACACCAGCTTCATTTTTAATCCCTATTCCTAGGTACTTCATTTTATCATGTCCCCATAAGTATGGATATTGCTGAACCAATTAATATGTGGTTACATAATTTACTGCTATTGCTTTTGTTTTAGCTTCATTAACTTTGTATCCTGGAAAGGTTAAAAACTGTCTCAATATGTTCCACAGCACTGTAATGTCCCTTTCTGGTTTTGTCAGATATAAAATAATGTTATCTGCAAATACCGCAAGCTTTTCTTGACTAGCATGCCAATTATAAAGATACAACAGTCTTGATCATTGCAATTTTTTTGCAGCTGTGGCTTGTTCTTCTGCATTAGCAAGGCTCTCCCATTGAGTTACTTGAAACTAGAAGCCATAGTCCAGTCACTGCCACACACACCATCTTATGGAACTGTGTGGTTAGCAGTGCATTAGACCATCAGCTAGTGATGAGAGACTGGGAAGCTGTCATGGCCACTCAAGGGGAGCTTGCTTTTCTATAGTGGTGGCCCTACCCTAACCAGTGTTTTTATTTCATCTACCTGAGGTTATTTCAGTTATGAGACATGGCTGCTGTGATTTCCCAACCCTGGGCCCAGTGGTGGTAACATCTCCATGCCCATCTACATACACTAACCTAGCCTCTGCTTATAGGCCCAAACACTCAGGGCTATAGAAGCAACTGCTCTCCACCATGCACGTTCCACACCCATCCTCACTGCCTATGCTATCAAATGACATAGTTTGGCTGTGCCATAATTAGGGTTTTATGTTATATACCACTGGCAAAGGCTTACAATATTGATCTTTAAACACAAATCTAATAAGTCATATATTTGTGATCACATAGTGGACTGCTGATCACAAATGACTCACAATTAAGCCTATCACCCATGCATTATATCAGGAAAGACTATAATAGGCTGAGGTCGGAACTAAAGAAGTGTAACATCAGAATGTCTGCATACTAGTCAACCAAACCAGGTCATATCAAACATTGTTTCTCTGCCCTTTTCAAAGTTTTTGAAGACAAAGGACTAGTTTATTAAACTACTCCACAGTAAAAGCTTTAATTAAAATAAATACATTGAACAGTGGTAATGAGACTGAGCAACATGAACACATATTATATAACCTGATCATTAAATACTGAAGTTCGGTTAATGCTACTGAAAAGTTTATAAAACTATCAGGTCTTGATGCATGCAGACCCTAAGGTGACCCCAGTTGCATAAACCCAGAGGAGGATCCCTTTCCTCTTAAAGAAAGACTAAATAAGCTCCAGAAAATAAACAATAAGCCTTACATTACAAGACTCACCCATAGCAATACCATATAAGCATAGGAACTTACAAGACATTATGATTTGTATAGTGATAATAAGTGCTGTTAAGAGCTATTTAAAGGGAAAGGTAGCTAACAGCCATAGTAGTAAGACTAGTAATGCAAAGGTCTTAAGTTAGACCTCAGGGAAACAGTTTCATCCAATTAAGATAAACATTACAGCTTCCTTTACCAACATAGATTTGACGAGCTATAAATGGCTGATATTTGTGACACAAAGTCTGATGCTCAGTCTTTCAGCGTGTAATACGGTTTACCTTTGAATAGTTGAAAATCAACTATCCGAACGTCCCTTTGTGCGAACCGGAATGACGAAAGCTGTCATTCCAAACCACACCAATGTTCAAAAATCAGCAAATCGAAAACCAGATTCGCTGATTTTCAAACTAAACTTATGAATACAGATCGTAATGCAGGGGAGCAAGCCCCCCTGTACCCCCCACACACACCCTACTTTATTATTCTAACTCTGAGGTCGCACTACAGTGGGGAAAGGGTCCACTTCCCGATCCCCACTATAGTGCACTCCGCACCCACATTGCCAAATCTGCAATGAGCGAATGTCAATGTGCATTCACTCATTGCACATTCGATCCATTTATATTGAGCTATCTGAAATCTTGAAAACTTACTTCCAAACAATGTACTTTCAAACTTTCAACTATTGGACTTTCAACTATTCAAAGGTAAACTGTGTAATACAAATACTACAGCGGATCAAGAAAACAAAGACCTTACTTAAGTGATAATTTATAGTGTATGGCAGAGATGACAATTAACATCATGATGATGGTGATGAGACTGAGAAAGGTGTTAGATTATAACAGAAGACTTGGGGTCTGTCTCCATACCAGATAACTTGAACTTGTGTTACAGTATTGACATTGCAATGCAGCATCCAGTACTGATTCTGCAGTGTGGCATTAGAGGGTCTGCTCCATACTAGATACCTGAATTCATCCTCCAGTACAGACACTACGGTACAGCATTAGAGAGGTTCACCATACAGGTACTAAAATTCATGATATACTATTAGCACAAGAGTGCAGCGTTAGAGGGTGCTCCATATCAGGTACTTGAATCCAAATTCCAGAACTGACAGTGCAGTGCAGAACTAAATGTGTGCGCCATACCACGTACTTGAATTCATGTTCCAGTGCTGGCACTACCGTGCAGCATTTAAAGGGGTGGTTCATGCCAGGTACTTGAATTCACATCCCAGTACTGGCACTACAGTGCAGCATTAAATGCGTGCTCCATATCAGGAATGTGAATTCATGTCACAATTCTGGCACTACAGTACAGTATTAAATGTGTACTCTGTATCAGGAACTTGAATTCATGTCACAATTCTGGCACTACAGTGCAGCATTATGTGGTGCTCCATGCTAGGTACCTGAATTCTTGCCAGAGTACTGACACTACAGAGCAGCATTATAGAATGCTTCATGCCAAGTACTTCAATTCACATTCAGTAATGTCACAACAGTGCAGTAATAGCATGTGCTCCATATCAGGTAATTCATATTTCAGTGCTAGCACTGTAGTGCGGAATTAGACAGTACACCATATCAAGTACTTGAATTCATATTCCATTATTGACACTACAGTGTAGCATTAGAGCAATGCTGCCCTACCCATGTGGACCCAGGCAGTCCTTATATCCTATTCTGTCTGTCCTGATATGTGCATTCATGTCCCCCATTATCAATACCAACTAATGCTGCCCTGCTTTATCTAGTAGGTCCTGAAACTGCTGCCTCACCGACACAACCCTGCTGTAGAGTCCAGGCTGAAATTATGCATACTGCCCTATCTTTACAATAGAGTTTTATTGCCATGAGTCTGCCACTAATTCTGATAATATCCCTCACTGTCTTCTGAAGTCTCTCCCTCATCACAATTCCCACACTAATTCTAGACTGTCCTCCTCCAAAGCAGTAGACTCTACGTCTCAAGCCAAGTGGCTTTGCTGCACTGCCATTCTATCTCATCTCCTGGATATGGACAATCTCCAGCCTCCTCCTTACCACCAGGTCATCTACTTCCAAGCTCCATCCTCTCAGTGAACCTGTATTGAGAATAGCAATCCTTAGTTCATGTTTGGTAGGTTGATTGGTTTTACATCCAGCTTTCACTCAACAGAGCTATCCCAGGTAACTCAAGCTGGTCAACTGAATACAAGGCAGCAAGTAGCTTATTGACCCTGGGCTGCTGAGCTTTATGATGAGCACACACTGACCAATAGGGACACACAGACTCCTCCCACTGTTCGCATGGTTCCCTGGCATACATCGGAGGAGGGTGGGCCCTCAGTCCACTTATTACCAGGAAATACTCATGCCCATTTTTAGTGACATTAGTCAACGCAACCAGCTCACCTAGAGACAATTTTTACATCGAGTGGACAGCCCTTTCACAGCCCACAATCTGTGATCCATGTTCTCCTATATAGAGTATACTGCACACCAGAATTGATGTCAAAAGCAGTTAGTTTATATAATTCATAAACATTTTCCCATGATAAGCACCATCTAGGGTCTGTGCTGCTGCTCACAACGCCATTCTTGGGTGAGTTTGAGGTGGAAATACTCAGCATGTTTTTGGAAGTACAATTACACGAAGTACAAGGTTGATCCTAGCCTCTGGCCATACAGGCATTGGCCAGAGGCTAGGATCAACCTTGTACTTCGTGCATGGTAGGCAATGAGGCATTAAACCAAGGTCCCATCTGCCTGAGTTGGTGTTGCCTTAGGTGGATATTAAAGATCTTATGCTAATTATCATCAAGAATAGGGGACTTTTATTAGAAGTGATAAATTAGAAACATAGAAGTTACTTCAAAAATTAAAGTCCTTTAAAAGCATTCTAAAAGACTTCCTAACCAAACTCTGGCTCTCTTCTCACTCAACAACAGAATAAACTATCCTTAAATACAAACAAGTAGCTGTTCATGCCCTACATGTTCTTAGTCTCCTTTCTTTACTCACTTTCTTACTTCAATGAATTTCTCTCCCCAACTCTTTTTAAATATGCCATAACCCTGTTTTTTTTTTCTCATTTCATATTGAAATTCCTGTTTGTATTATACTAACTTACCTTTAATTTTTCTATAAACTGGATAAAATGTCTCTAAATATTAAATCATTGTCATAGAAGTAGTATCTATACTTAATGTTTCCACATTATGTCTAAGCTGGTATAATTATTTAAATTGTAGATGTTTTTGTATTATTTCTGAAGACTGTAAGATTATTGTTCTTAAAATGTTTTTGTAATAACTTGGAGCTTTTCTCCCTGGACCTCCACTGAAAATGAGTAACTACCCAGTCAAGCTTTCTCGGTAATCAAATATCAATAAATGAACAAATAAAATTAATAAGTATTAATATGATTATAAATAGGAAAACCAGAAAAATGCAGGACCCATGGTGCAGATGGATAAAGTTTGACTACACCCCAGGTAACCAATATTCACCTACTGGCAATGGTGATAGAGAGGCCAGACAAAGGGAGTGGATGTCTGACACTGGCTTACCTATCCAGGGAGGTGGAAAGCATGATGGCATGCTACATTGGTGAAACCTGCAGGAATGCAGATGAATAACCACAGCATGAGGAGGCTAGCACCGTACAGCTCTATTAGGAGTTTGTGCATGCGAGTAACAGTGCATGCCAGGTATAGTAGAGCTCACTAGCTGCCAACGGGGTAAGGACAGGACAGTCCATGGGATCTGCTGACTGTTCCATGGCATCCAATAGTCATCTTCACCTGGGAACAAATGAGCTGAAGGGCTCCCCCCCCCAACTGAGGAAAGAATGGATCAAATGAGTGTAGGAACAGAAACAAAACTATTTAAAATATCTAATACATTTTAAATCTAGCTGAATCAAGATTCTGGGAAGCCTTTTCTAAATTATAAATAAACATCTCTCTTCAAATCACATCATAACTGAAATTCAAAATTAGAAATAAAATAAAGACTTCATATTATTAACATTTATGCATGCTACTAACCATTACTAGACATTCCTCACTTTATAAAACCATCTTTTAAGTTGTGCATTTTGCTTCTTTACTGATCCATGCCTTGTTATATAAGATATTTAAGCATTACCCATTCCAAAGTACTCATGAACAATGCATTAATAACTCATCAGCAGGCTCCTGTCTTTTCTTATCTAACCATCACAGACCCCATATATTAAATTATTCTTATTTAATCTTGTCAAGTCTTCATTGTAAAATAATTCTGCCACAAAATCCACAGGTTCTTTAATTCTTTGCCATCTCAAAAATACATAAGCCATGGTTTCTTTTTCCTTGCGTTCAGTATTCCTTTTGCACTTTATATTTCCTATCAGATTTATAACAAGTCTGTCACACATCACTGTCCACCCCAAATAACCACATTTCTGATTCAGATTTCTGTGGGGTTTTTTGGTTGTTAGTTTTTATTTGTTTTTGCTTTGTTTTTTTCTTGTTTACATTCAGAAGTCAACAAACCTAGGGCTAATAATAACTTTTTAAACTTTTCCATAGCACTACTTTTCTACAATATTTATATTCAGCGTAACTTTGCCTATTTTTTCTTTTTTTTCCCCCTTGAAAAAAGGTCCTGGGGCACAAAAACAAAACTAGAGACAATAAACTATGCCCCTGGCAATCATAAAAGGCTTCTCCAGTAAAAAAATAGATAAACCCCAAACTTAAAGTAAATCCTTTATTGTGTACAAAAATACAGTTATCTCTAACTTTTTCTGTTTTCTTTCCTTTATCTTGTCAGACTGCTTGTCAACATTATTAAAAATATTAGTGTATTTCTGTTGATAAACTGTACACAACAAGTCTTTTTGTATACCGTCATTAAAACCTTGAACTTGTTAAACTAGGTCAGCAATATACTTTCTCATTATGTTTTATCAATACATTAAGTAATTCTAATCCCTGTTTCTTAAATAAAGAAACAAGTTTATTATAAAAATCAGTGTCATCTGCAAATGTGTTGTATCCCAAACCCTTGCGGACACATTTGTGCTGAATACATTCCACAAAAAAAACTGTTATCAAGTTACAGACTCATTAATTTTAATAAACATTTTTCCAAAGGATCAGTGTTCTTTTCCACAACCTGTTAAAATTCTGAATACATCACATTAATGGCAAAAGGTTTGTTTGTAGAGGTAGGTTTAGTTGTAACTCATGTGATGTGGTTTACATTGTGGGATGTGGGTGTCAAATTATAAAGTGGTATGTTGGTCAAACTAAAAGAGCAGTGAAGGTTAGAATTATGGAACATTTGAGGGATATTTATAATGGGAACATGAGAAATCCAGTAGCTGAGCATTTTTTTAAAAACATGGGGGCAGTGTATCTTCGTTTTTCTTTAGTATTCTAGCACAGCCTATTTTATCTAGAGGGTTGATGTTGTTAAAAAGCTGAATGAGTTGGAAATAAAATTTATTTTGAATTATGGGACTTTATTTCCTAGGGGACTTAATCTTGAGGTAAATTTAGTGAACTGATAAGCTTATTAAAGTGTTTATAAATGTTTAAAAATGTTCAAAATGTTGTTAGGGTTGTTAAAAAGTGTTAGATTTTTTTTTTAAATATTTAAGATATATAAATTGTATTAAATTCTATGTGTAAAGGTGGAAGGGTGATGTTCTTAAGAAATGTGATGGTGGCACTTTAAATAACCAACCTTAAGTAATTGATTATGAATTGGATTTAATTGTTAAATTCATTAGGGGTTTGAACCTGTGTATAAAAAGTGGTTGTTTTACACTGTGTTTTAAAAAAGGTCCAACACGTCACTGAAGACTAACCACACAAGTTTATTACAGGTAAACGTAAAGCGCTTTTCGTCGCTCAATGTTTGAGCGACTTCTTCAGACATTCAAAACTTAATTGAATTACATATTTATACACTCACGCCACTAAAATCATTATCATATCAATTAACAATTTTAAAATAATTTAAAGTTAAAGTTATAAACACACAACTTGCAGCAGCAGTAAAAGAAATATGTATAAAAGGATGTTCTATGTTGAATATCATAACTCAGTTAATATGTATGTATGTTTCAGTAAAATAGGTAAAATTAGCTTAAATTTCTAAAATCTTTTAGTTCAACTTGCGACACATTACTCAATGTTCCCTTATACATAGAAAAAACCAACATAAAATAAATAATTAAATTTAAATGTAATGTAAAATACTAGAATACAGTTTAGCTAGATCTGTTGTACCTCTTAGTCAGACTAAACATTTAGTATAAATCTTGAAACAGTGTCCTGTAAAGAAATGTATATATATGTGGAAATAAAAATAAAAATAAAAGAGGAATGAAAATAATAATAATTAATCTGAGTCTGTATGACTTTGCATAGAACTTGTTCAAAACTGGATATAAAACCAATAGTGTTAATATTTATTACTTATATAAAAGTGGTACATTAGTTTATAAAGTAAAAGTAAACCATTAATATAAATACATTTGTATAAATAAATATATATGTATATGTATACACCCTAAAACCAGATGATATATGTATATAATAAATAATTTATTGTAATAAGTAGTCAATGTGTATATGATAAATGATAAATAATTAAATATAAATAAATAAATACATGTACTGTAAATATTAAATATGTAAGATATATTAAATGTTGAGAAGTTGTTTTTATATGTATATTGCACCTATGAAACCTTTTCATACAAGTTGAATACAATATTCTGAAATAAGAATAATAATAAAGAAAATAATAATAAAAATAATAAAGAATAATAATAAATAAGGAAGCAAAACCCTGTAGGAAACTAAATGATACATAGACTTATAACCAGGTCTAAAAAGATTTAATAAATAACATATATACAAAGACCTGTATATATATATATATGTCTCATATGTTGTACCTTTCTATGTGCAAACTACAGTCTTAAATAAAATTCAATTCAATTAATTTAACATCAAAGCTAGAATAAATCTAAAAAGTATGTAAAAAGTATATATATATATAATAATAAATATATAATAATAATAATAATAAATAATTGTATTTATATTAATTAATTCCTATTCAGACTCCTTAATTTTAATAGGCAGCCTATATTGCAATGGTCATTTAAACCTGGGTACATAAAAGCATTAGTACGCCATTGCCAAGTAAGTTCTCGTTCTTCTAAAAGTAAATTGTATGGGCCACCTCTAATATTTGTCTGAATTTGATCCAGTGCTGTAAATTTAAAATTGTGGCCTGGATTAATTAAAATGTGTTTAAATAGAGCATTCTCCGCTTTGTTGTTCTGTATAGCATATGTATGTTCATATACTCTTTCTTTTAACTGCCTTTCAGTCTTTCCTATATAGAAAGCTGGACATAGTGTACATGAAGCCACATACACTATTAATTTGGACAAGCAGTTGAGTTTGTATCTAATTCCATACTTTTTGTTGTTAATAATTACATATTCACCGCTATACATATGTTTGCACATATTACAGTTTTCACAAATTTTCATTCCTTTTTTCCTACTAAAGTTCTTAATAGAATTGCCTTCCAAAATGTTTTTCAAATTGTAACCCCTTCTATATACTATCCTAGGGTATTCAACAAGTTTGTTGAAAATACTCTTGTCTTGTTGAATTAATGTCCAGTTTTTGAACAACAATTTTTTAATAATGTCACTAACCATATTGTAAGTAGTAATGAAGCTGATTTTAAAATCATTGCTTAGTTGTGATTTTCTTTCTAAGATTTCTAATTCCTCAGAAAGGTGTACTTGATTGTCTACTGTGGCTAAAAGTATACTCTGATCAATGGACTGGTTAAGAATAGGAAGAATAACACCATTTAATCTTTTATAACTCACTTCTTGGACTATTTCTTCTAAAAAATCAGTAGGGTAGCCTCTTTCACAGAAAAAGGCTGTAAGTAATTCACATTCAGACTCAAAATCTCTTTCATAAGTAGTCATACGGGCTGCTCGAATTAATTGGCCTTTTACTATAGCCTTTTTCTGTGCAACTGGATGGAGGCTGGTGTAATGCAAGTAAGAATTGCAGAAAGTTTCTTTTCTATGTATTCTAGAAAAGTACTGGTTGTTAACATGGTCTTTAGATAAATTCACGTCCAAATAGTCAATAGAGTGTAACTGAAAATTGGACATGAATTTAAAAAAAACAGTAGTATTGTTAAGGAAATTTAACAACTTTTCTGCTTTTCTTTGGTCTCCCTCAATTAAAATGAAAATATCGTCCAAGAAGCGGGTATAATACTTAATGAATGGAATCCATTCATTGTTACCAAAGATAAATTGATGTTCCCAGTAAGCCATAACTGTATTCGCTAAACTGGCCCCACAAGGCGAACCCATTGCAACACCACATTTTTGCAAGTATAACTAGTATAATTATTCTTTATAATTATTATTATTATTTTCTTTATTATTATTCTTATTTCAGAATATTGTATTCAACTTGTATGAAAAGGTTTCATAGGTGCAATATACATATAAAAACAACTTCTCAACATTTAATACATCTTACATATTTAATATTTACAGTACATGTATTTATTTATTTATATTTAATTATTTATCATTTTTCATATACACATTGACTACTTATTACATTAAATTATTTATTATATACATATATCATCTGGTTTTAGGGTGTATACATATACATATATATTTATTTATACAAATGTATTTATATTAATGGTTTACTTTACTTTATAAACTAATGTACCACTTTTATATAAGTAATAAATATTAACACTATTGGTTTTATATCCAGTTTTTGAACAAGTTCTATGCAAAGTCATACAGACTCAGATTAATTATTATTATTTTCATTCCTCTTTATTTTTATTTTATTTCCACATATATATACATTTCTTTACAGGACACTGTTTCAAGATTTATACTAAATGTTTAGTCTGACTAAGAGGTACAACAGATCTAGCTAAACTGTATTCTAGTATTTTACATTACATTTAAATTTAATTATTTATTTTATGTTGTTTTTTCTATGTATAAGGGAACATTGAGTAATGTGTCAAGTTGAACTAAAAGATTTTAGAAATTTAAGCTAATTTTACCTATTTTACTGAAACATACATACATATTAACTGAGTTGCGTATATTCAACATAGAACATCCTTTTATACATATTTCTTTTACTGCTGCTGCAAGTTGTGTGTTTATAACTTTAACTTTAAATTATTTTAAAATTGTTAATTGATATGATAATGATTTTAGTGACGTGAGTGTATAAATATGTAATTCAATTAAGTTTTGAATGTCTGAAGAAGTCGCTCAAACATTGAGCGACAAGCTTTACGTTTACCTGTAATAAACTTGTGTGGTTAGTCTTCAGTGACGTGTTGGACCTTTTTTCAGTGAATTCAGTTTGTTTAAAGTATCCAGTTTGTCTTTCGTGTTTTCCATGGCATCTAACGGTCACAGCGAAGATGAGGAAGCAATTCCTCCCTCTCAGAATACTACTAGAAAAAGATCTCCTTGTGACGATGAAATGAACCTAACGGCTTTGATACTGGCTCTTACGGAAAGAGTCGACAATCTTTCTTCACGTCTCGACTCTCAACTTGGTGCAGCTGATTCTTTAAATTCACAAACTTTTGATGCCGGCAACTTGTCTGCCTCCATTCCACCAGGACAACGTACACCCTTAATGTCAACTGCGGTTAACATTACTAGTACGCTGGATCCCCAGCAAGCCTTAAACAATGATATTCAACCTCTGGAACCGAATGTAAGAACTTTTGCTGTTAGCGAGCAGAACAACCAGCCTTGTTCAACAAATGACAACTTTTCTAATCCTACCTCTGGAACTGTTTTACATGAACAAATGAGCTTGAATGGCGTTGGAGGGCTTATCGGAGCTCCCGTTTTCAAGGACTGGATCACTAACACTTATAATCTTAATTTCAACAACCAGAATGAAACGGAGCAACCGGCTCCCAACGCAGATACTCAAGAGGTGAGTGAAAAAGAATTTTTAAGTAACCTGAAACTTTTAGACGCTAAGCTGTTGAAAATTAAAAAACTACAGCTGGAAGTTAATTACTTCCAAGAGTGCTGTAGAATACGGATAGTGCCTAAGGGTCTAAGGCATCATGTCTATCCAACTGGACTGTTAGCTAATTCATTGTTTCATCAAGAGCTAATCAACTTATTTAATGAACAAGGCTTTGCGCTCATGGAGTGTATGATTAAACATTACAGACTTCAAATAATTGAACTTTGTAAAGAAGTTGATGGACTTAACAGCCTTATTACCAATCATAAAGACTTTATTAGGTATAGATTTGATTATGACAGAATTTTCACTTCTATAGACCAACTTCTTAATAAGTTGAAACTTACTAAAAATAAAAAACTAAATAGAGACAGACTTGCTTATGACCATGGAAAAGCATACCCTAAACCACCAGGGTCTCAAAACGTTCCTATTGAGACTATTTCTAACGATACTGATACGTTAGAAACATTTATCGATGAACAAGAGACCAGTTTAGAGTTCGACACACGGACTTCGACGAACAGACAAAATAATAGGAGTAACAACACCTGGGCTGGCCGCTTAAGGAACGGACGGCAATTTACACCTAATAGGAACCACCAGGGAGGCCAATCGACTTATGCTGTTAACCAGGGAAACAACTATGATAATCAAAATTTGGGTGCTATACCAAAGAGACATTATGCTAACAATTACAACTACAATAACCAACAGAGTCAACATCAACAACAACAAAAAAATCAAAAAAACCAATATGGCCCACCCAACAGGAGACTTCATGGTTTATAACTTTTCATGTATTAATATTGACCCTTCTTTGGTTGAACTTTTTGCAAGAGGACAAACCTTTGTACCTAGTAATTATATGGACTTGGCACAATGTATCAAAGACATTAAACTATTTGTTAGGAAACTTAACCTCAGCATTCTTTTAGGAGATTCTCCAGCAGTTAACCAGCCACTCAAAGTAGTCAGTGAATACAACCCCACTTTACACCCAACTCTGTCTACATTTGAACAGGTCATGGAACTGGACCTACGTTGTATTAATGATAGTTCACACAAAGGAATTTATAAGAATTTAAGGCAGAGAAGAAATATTAGTAAGGAAGAAAGTGCAGCTTTATCTATTTTTAGAACACTTAATATTAGAGCTATTAAACCAGACAAAGGTGGGGGACTTACTTTATTTAACAATTTTGACTACATTGACAGAGTTGAAAATATTCTGGCTAACGACACATACAAAGAAGTATCTTTAAATGAGTTAAACACCGCATATAGAATGATTAAAGGGTATTATAGCGACTTATTTATGGATGGATACATTGACTTAAACAGTTACCAGTACATTACTACTAACTGGCCAAAGATCCCTATTATGTTTGCAACACCAAAAATACACAAAAATATTTTGAACCCCCCATTTAGACCAATTATAGATGGACGTGACTCTATCACGTATGCATCTGCTAAACTAGTAGATAACATTTTAAAAAAATATTTAGTGACCGAAGTTCAAATATGTAAAGATTCATGGTCTTTTCTGAAAAAGCTTGACAATATTTTATACAGAGAAGACCATAACTTCCTCACTATTGATGTTATTGACTTATATACGTCAATTCCTCATTTAGAGGCTATTGAGTGGGTTAATTTATTTCTCATCAAGAAAGGGGCTTCAGCAAATGAAATATTCACTGTAACAACTTTAATAGACATTATTTTGACTAATAATTTCTTTACTTTTAATGACAAGTTATACTTGCAAAAATGTGGTGTTGCAATGGGTTCGCCTTGTGGGGCCAGTTTAGCGAATACAGTTATGGCTTACTGGGAACATCAATTTATCTTTGGTAACAATGAATGGATTCCATTCATTAAGTATTATACCCGCTTCTTGGACGATATTTTCATTTTAATTGAGGGAGACCAAAGAAAAGCAGAAAAGTTGTTAAATTTCCTTAACAATACTACTGTTTTTTTTAAATTCACGTCCAATTTTCAGTTACACTCTATTGACTATTTGGACGTGAATTTATCTAAAGACCATGTTAACAACCAGTACTTTTCTAGAATACATAGAAAAGAAACTTTCTGCAATTCTTACTTGCATTACACCAGCCTCCATCCAGTTGCACAGAAAAAGACTATAGTAAAAGGCCAATTAATTTGAGCAGCCCGTATGACTACTTATGAAAGAGATTTTGAGTCTGAATGTGACTTACTTACAGCCTTTTTCTGTGAAAGAGGCTACCCTACTGATTTTTTAGAAGAAATAGTCCAAGAAGTGAGTTATAAAAGATTAAATGGTGTTATTCTTCCTATTCTTAACCAGTCCATTGATCAGAGTATACTTTTAGCCACAGTAGACAATCAAGTACACCTTTCTGAGGAATTAGAAATCTTAGAAAGAAAATCACAACTAAGCAATGATTTTAAAATCAGCTTCATTACTACTTACAATATGGATAGCGACATTATTAAAAAATTGTTGTTCAAAAACTGGACATTAATTCAACAAGACAAGAGTATTTTCAACAAACTTGTTGAATACCCTAGGATAGTATATAGAAGGGGTTACAATTTGAAAAACATTTTGGAAGGCAATTCTATTAAGAACTTTAGTAGGAAAAAAGGAATGAAAATTTGTGAAAACTGTAATATGTGCAAACATATGTATAGCGGTGAATATGTAATTATTAACAACAAAAAGTATGGAATTAGATACAAACTCAACTGCTTGTCCAAATTAATAGTGTATGTGGCTTCATGTATACTATGTCCAGCTTTCTATATAGGAAAGACTGAAAGGCAGTTAAAAGAAAGAGTATATGAACATACATACGCTATACAGAACAACAAAGCGGAGAATGCTCTATTTAAACACATTTTAATTAATCCAGGCCACAATTTTAAATTTACAGCACTGGATCAAATTCAGACAAATATTAGAGGTGGCCCATACAATTTACTTTTAGAAGAACGAGAACTTACTTGGCAATGGCGTACTAATGCTTTTATGTACCCAGGTTTAAATGACCATTGCAATATAGGCTGCCTATTAAAATTAAGGAGTCTGAATAGGAATTAATTAATATAAATACAATTATTTATTATTATTATTATATATTTATTATTATATATATATATACTTTTTACATACTTTTTAGATTTATTCTAGCTTTGATGTTAAATTAATTGAATTGAATTTTATTTAAGACTGTAATTTGCACATAGAAAGGTACAACATATGAGACATATATATATACAGGTCTTTGTATATATGTTATTTATTAAATCTTTTTAGACCTGGTTATAAGTCTATGTATCATTTAGTTTCCTACAGGGTTTTGCTTCATTATTTATTATTATTCTTTATTATTTTTATTATTATTTTCTTTATTATTATTCTTATTTCAGAATATTGTATTCAACTTGTATGAAAAGGTTTCATAGGTGCAATATACATATAAAAACAACTTCTCAACATTTAATACATCTTACATATTTAATATTTACAGTACATGTATTTATTTATTTATATTTAATTATTTATCATTTATCATATACACATTGACTACTTATTACATTAAATTATTTATTATATACATATATCATCTGGTTTTAGGGTGTATACATATACATATATATTTATTTATACAAATGTATTTATATTAATGGTTTACTTTTACTTTATAAACTAATGTACCACTTTTATATAAGTAATAAATATTAACACTATTGGTTTTATATCCAGTTTTTGAACAAGTTCTATGCAAAGTCATACAGACTCAGATTAATTATTATTATTTTCATTCCTCTTTTATTTTTATTTTTATTTCCACATATATATACATTTCTTTACAGGACACTGTTTCAAGATTTATACTAAATGTTTAGTCTGACTAAGAGGTACAACAGATCTAGCTAAACTGTATTCTAGTATTTTACATTACATTTAAATTTAATTATTTATTTTATGTTGGTTTTTTCTATGTATAAGGGAACATTGAGTAATGTGTCGCAAGTTGAACTAAAAGATTTTAGAAATTTAAGCTAATTTTACCTATTTTACTGAAACATACATACATATTAACTGAGTTGCGTATATTCAACATAGAACATCCTTTTATACATATTTCTTTTACTGCTGCTGCAAGTTGTGTGTTTATAACTTTAACTTTAAATTATTTTAAAATTGTTAATTGATATGATAATGATTTTAGTGACGTGAGTGTATAAATATGTAATTCAATTAAGTTTTGAATGTCTGAAGAAGTCGCTCAAACATTGAGCGACGAAAAGCGCTTTACGTTTACCTGTAATAAACTTGTGTGGTTAGTCTTCAGTGACGTGTTGGACCTTTTTTCAGTGAATTCAGTTTGTTTAAAGTATCCAGTTTGTCTTACACTGTGTTTTATCTATTGAAGGTGAAAGGCTGAGGTACCAGTGGTTTATTAAACAAGCTAAAATGTCTTGCAGTGTGTTCTTGTTATTTCTGCACCACCTTGCTTATTTGTTTTTATTATTAAAATTCTGAATAGTCAGAGATGACCCAGACCCAAAAAAATCATACACCTGATTAATCCATTCATTAAAATTGAAAAAACTTTCAGGGGTTGAATTATTAACTAAATTCTCACAATTAAGTCTAAGTTCATGAATAATGTCTGTACTGTTGTAGTCCAAACCACAATGAGTGTAGCTTACACCAGTTTTGTTCACTAATGGATCCTTTCCTGCTCTTTCTGCCAACTGTGAGTTGCTGGCCATTTCCCAGGTTGTCTGCTGTCTCTGGGGTAACACTGGAGACAAGTTCAGTGCACAATCTGAGTTAGCATTAACACCAGAGACCACAAACTGTGTTAAGAGTGTTAAAAGTGTTAATAGTCCCTCCCTGTTCCTGTGTTGGTATTAGTGTTGGTGGCTCTGGAATTGCCCGCCCCTCCTGTAAGTCTGTATTAGAACACTCCTCCTAGGTCCATCTCATTTGCTCACTTAACTGAGTACAGTTAGATCATATTCTGAGTCTAGTGTTCACTCTACTTAATACAGAGAGAAGATTTGAGAAGGCCAACCCACTTAGGTTCTTCCTTCCTCTCTTCTTGCACTAAAAAAAATGTTTTGCACTTTATTCATTTGCTTTTACTGTATTTGTGTTTCCTCCTACTTTATTTTGATTTTCTTAAAAGTACTCAGTTTTATTTATTCTGCTGCATTTATTACTGCTTGGTCGTAGCCTGATTAAATTGTAACTGTTATTCTAAGTATTTTGATTTAAGCACTTGGGCTTCATGCAGGCTGTTTTACATTAAGAAGGTTTGTGGTCTGCACTGTTGTGGCAGGACAGGTAGCTTACATCCTTCTAAGCTGTGAATTGCTGACTGAAGGCCCAGTGTCTGCTATTCTAAAAGTGTATTAGTTCTGGCTTAAGCACTTGGGCTTCAGGCCAGTTATTCTACATTAAGAAGGTTTGTGGTCTGCACTCTTGTGGGAGGAGAGGCTGGATTCTGCCCATCTGAGCTGGGAATTTCTGGTCACAGGCTTATTGTGACTGCTTATTTGAACTGTTTCTTTCTGAAATTGGTGCACCTTGTTGCTGTAGCATAGACCAGATTCAGGCCTGCTGAATCTAGCTTTGTTTATATAACTTGAGCACTGATCCAGGACATCTTTTTTTGGAGAAGGTTCCCCTGCACCCTAGTAAGCAGGTGTGTGCAGTTAGAACGTGTCTGATTGAAGACTGCTGGAACAGGGCTCAGTTTTGAGCTTTTTTCTGGTTAATTGGGTAACTTGTTTAAATCAGTTTGTTCATTTTCTATTGTTTTATATATATATATATATATATATATATATATATATATATATATATATAAATCGCACTTTATTCATCTGCTTTTACTGTATTTGTGTTTCTTCCTACTTTATTACTGGGGGCATTGACTACAACTCTGATCTGCGATATATAACAATAAGTATCCTTTTCTGTGCTTTTAAACTGTTTTTTGAGTATATCTGCTTTATTTTCTGAAAAAAAAAAAATATATATATATATATATATATATATATATATATATATATATATATATATATATACTCGTTTCCCACCTTTCTAAGCTAGTATAGTCCAGTTTTCAGGTTAGTGCTGAATTCAGGGCTGTGTTACAAATCCCTGTGTTTGCCCATACCTTACTTGGATAGAAGGAAGTTTCTCAGTTCACCTGTGAGAGAGGCCCTGGAGGAGTGGTTTCAGCCCAGAAATTAGTAGTTTATTGGCCATTTTGGGCTAATTTCTATCTCTTTCATTTCCCTGCTATAAATACCGTATTTGCACGGTTTTAGTGCCAGTTAGCTAGGGTAAAACTATTCCCAGCTCCACAAAGTCTCCTCTTCAATTTTTCCCTCGGAACTAGACAAACTTTCAACTTAAGCACTCAAGCCATTCATTCCTCAGCCCAGCACTTGCTCAAAACTTATAGCAAGCACTTATAAACCCTAGCACTAGAGCCTCCTGTACTGTACAGAAGGACAAGGCTCTCTATTAGACCTTACCAGCCATCCAGTAAAACAGTTCACTGTACCTATCCAGGCATGTCCAAAGGGCAGTTTCAGGTGTACTCTCCAGTCCAACTGGTGAATGTGGGCATTTTAAGGCAATGTTACAACTCCCTCATGTACACAGACAACCCCCTCCTACTAGCACCAAACACTAATACATGCGAGAGATGCAGTTATACAGCCAAACTAGAGGCTAAGCTCTCTCAAGCCAAGACTGGATCAGACAGTCAAGAGGAGAAGGGAAATATTTGCATCACACCACCAGTCTTACATAGACCCATTAAACCAGCACCGGCAAAAAACACACATAAATACATGAAAACATACTCGGAGGCACTAAATAAAAATCTGCAAAACCAACAGAGACCTCCAAAGCAAGCATCCAAGCAACCTCCGCCCCCCAACACAAACCATGAAACACATACTTCACAAAACCAGTGTGTCATGCAATCACAGCCCTTAAGGCAAATTAACATACCCAACATACTAGTAATAGGTGACTCTATAGTCAGGCACACTGATGTCCCACTCACTAGGCTGACTAAGGAGAAGGTTACTGTTAGCTGCCTGTCGGGTGCCAGGATCCACCACATAACACAAGCACTCAGGTCACTCCAGAACAAGTACAAATATGACTCTGTCATTATCCATGTTGGTGTGAATGACTTGAGCCATACCTCCCTGGACTACATGAAAAGAGACATGGAAGAGCTCTCTGATCACCAGGCCGGTATGACCCTGACCCTGAGTAGCATCCTGCCCTCACCAAGAATGATACCACAGTATAAAGAAACAATTCTCGATTTCAACAATTGGCTAAGTTTCTGGTGTCATTCAAAGGGGATCCAGTGTCTGTCTACCTGGGATGACATGCTCGAAAAGCCACATTGCTTCGCTAGAGACGGCTTGCACCTGTCTCCCTTGGGCTTTCGAATACTGGTCAAGGCTCTTGCCACCCCCATAGTGCCTTTTTTAGGCAAGGCTCAAAAGACAAACCCACCGCTGTAAATAGCACAAGTAACAAAAAACTGAGGGTAATGCTACTCAATGCCAGAAGTCTAAACCTTAAAATGCACACACTCGACGCACTCCTCAGTATGGAGAAAATCGATATATGTGCAGTAACAGAAACCTGGTTTAAGGCTCCAGAGAGCACCCCAGCACTACCAGGCTACAACTCATACCATACATTTCAGCCACAGAACCCAAACCAAAATACAAAAGGTGGGGGGTATCCATATTCATCAAGGATACCCACACCTCCAGGTTAGTGGCACAGCACAATGCTTCAGAGATCATCCATGTGCAACTAACAATGGGCAAAACTGCAATTCAAATTGTAGCTTGCTACAGATCACCCACCATGTCCCAAGACCCCCATTCCATGTTTCTGGAAACACTGGGAAACATAAAGGCCCTACCAAGCACCCTAATATTGGGTGATTTCAATTACCCAAACATTAACTGGGAGAACTACTCAAGTACTAACTCCCTTGCCCAACATTTCCTAGAATTTATAAACTCAAACATCCTGGTTCAACTGGTCAACACTCCCACCAGAGATGACAACATATTGGACCTGGTCATCACCAACATGAATGACTGGTGTTCCACACCAGAGGTCAACCCCTTGCTGGTTAGATCTGACCATAAACAAATCACTTTGGATATCCATATTCTGCCCCCACCCCCGGACAAGAAAGCCACTGTGAAAGACTTTTCAAAAGCAAACTTCACGCTACTTAAGACCGAGGTGAAAAGTTTCAAAGCCCCCATGCTGAAGGATAACACTGTCCAAGCTGCAAAATCCTTTACTAATGCATTCTACGGGCAGCTACAGGAATGCATGGCTCATGCCATCCCAAGCAAAACTAATACTCACTCCTCCAAGAAAAGGAAACCAGTCTGGTGGACTCCTGCCATAAACAAGCTATACAATAGAAGGAGGAAACTAGTACAGAAAAGAGTAAAATCCCAAGGAGGGAAGACATCCCTGATCAGTATCAGCAAGAATCTACGATCCCTCATAAAATCATCCAAGGCGAGCTCTGAAAGAAAAATTGCCAAGGACTCCAAAGATAACCACAAGGCATTCTTTAGCTATGTCAAGAATCTAAGTGGCAATGCTCAGATCTGCTCTGAGTTAGTGCAGAATGGCACAAAATACACTGAACCGACCAATATCACTAACATCCTGGCAGACAGGTTCAGCGCAAACTTCACCCCCCTCTCAACCCCAAAAGGTCCCATAACCATACCAGGAGAATGTAGAGTCCCTGAAATCACAGACACTCAGGTTAAAACAGCCCTCTCCAAAGCCATAAACACAGCATCAATGGGACTGGACAGTGTCCCAGGCTGCGTCCTACAAGAGCTCAAAGATGAACTAACCCCTCACCTAAACACACTGTTCAAACTCAGCTTCTCCACATGCTACATACCCATATTCCACTCAACAAAGGTGGAGCCACAACAGACCCCAGGAACTATCACCCTATAAGCCTGACTAGCTTGGTCTGCAAGGCAATGGAGTGCATCATCATGGAACTCATTAACAGAGACATTGGCTTTGTTAAGGGCAGATCATGCCTCCTAAACCTGGTGGACTTCTTTGAGACAGTTACCAAGGCTATAGATGACAGAAAGGAGATACACACAGCCTACCTAGACCTCACTAAGGCCTTCAACACCATTCCCCATTCATAGACAAGCTCACCAGCCGAAACATAAACCCCTACATCACAAGATGGGTTGCCAACTGGCTCACGGACAGAACCCACATGGTGAGAGTTGCGGGAGCTAGGTCCGACTCTAAACCGGTTACGAGTGGCATTCCCCAGGGCTCAGTCCTAGGACCCCTCCTGTTCACTGTATACTTCTCAGAGGTATAGGCAAGCACAGGAGGACTATGGCTGACCAAGTTCGCAGATGACTGCAAACTAGGGGCTGAGGCAGACATCCTCCAAAAGGGTCTCACTGAGATGGATACCGGGTGTCAAAATCATGGCCTCAAGCTAAATGCCAAAAAGTGCATAGTCATCCCCTTTAGAAAAAACAAAGTACCCACAAACTACCACATAGTGGTAGTCTCCTAAATACGGAAGATGTAATAAGAGATCTGGAGACCTAAGTAGATAGTAATCTCACCTTTGATAATCACATTGCCAAAGTGGTTAGAAAATCCTTCTACGTGGCCCACCTAATCACAAAAGGGTTCGCATCCAGATCAAAAGAGGTCATTGTGCCCCTCTACTCATCACTCATCAGACCCATCTTAGAGTACAATGCCCCATTTGGGATGTACCTTACAAGACACCGGCAACAGCTGGAAAGATCACAGAAGTACCTCACCAAGAGGATCAATGGCCTCAAACAGATGCCCTATGCAGCTCAACTGAAGAAACTACAGTTGTACTTGGTTGCATACTGCCTACTCAGAGATGATCTCTGCCTGACATACAAGGTCATGTCCAACCCTGAATTGATGGACATGCTCCACCTAAAGAAAACCTTATCCCCTTGAGCCACACGCTGTAGGGACATGCTGGAGTGATAGATTCCTGTCTCAGAGACTTCCCATGCTTTGGAACAAGATCCCAATCTACATTAGGCAGAGCTCCTCGCTAACACACTTCAAAAGAAACCTTGATGAGTGGATGGGAAACAGAAAGTTTACCTCGGTGATAACTTCAGTGGCTCTGCTGGACAGAGGCACAGGGAACTAATCTAAGGGGGCGCCGGAAGCCAACACATTCTGGCTAGGCTTATAAATGCCTTTGGGCAGATAGCCTAGTACCCACCTATGAACCTAATTAACTTGCTTAGTTCACCCATGATCATTGAACAATCATAATGCTTTGGCTCAGCCACTACACCACCACACTCTATCACTGATGAACTGGAAGTAAACTCAAATACTTCCTCCGAAGCCATACTACATGATGCAGCTCCAAAGGACAGCCAAAAACAAATGAAAAATGGTCACAATACCAAAGCTTGAAACAAGAAACTGCACCCCTGGGCAATCGCTTCTCCGATTAAAAAATTGTATCCAAGCCAAATGTAAAGTAAATCCTTTATTGTGTACAAAAATACAGTTATCACTAGTTAACTTTTTCTGCTTTTTTTCCTTTATCTTGTCAACCTGCTCATCAACATTATTAAAAATACTAGTATATTTCTGTTGATAAACTGTAAACAACAAATCTTTTTGTATACCGTCATTCAGATCCTTTAATTCTTTGCCATCTCAAAAATATATAAGCTGTGATTTCTTCTTCCCTGCATTCAGTATTCCTTTTGCACTTCATATTTCCTATCAGATTTACATGTCACGCATCACTGTCCACCCCATATAACCACATTTCTGATTCAACTATCTGTTTTTTTTTTTTTTGGGGGGGGGGGGGGTTTGCTTGCATTCAGAAGTCACTAGATCTAGGGCTAATAATATAGCAATAACCCACGCCTGGGTGTGGATAATGCTGGATTTACCCACGGTTGGTGTGGTTTGGTCATGAGGGCGAAGCCTATTCCAAAATAACAGCCCTTTAAAGGGTACCAAAAGCAATTCGTTAAAAACAGATGAGTGGAAAAAATAGAACTCCATGGGCACTTTTCCATTTCTTTGAACTTTATTGAATATTATAATGCCCTTTGCGAAACTGTCAAACCATGTTTGTTACTCCATTGATAAAACACCCCTAAGAGTCAACCCCGTAGTAAGGGATCTGGGAACATATGCAGACAGCAATCTGGCCTTTGACCAACATATAGTTAAGATAATAAGAAAATCATTTTATGTCACCCATCTTATACATAAGGGCAAGGCATCCAGGTACAAGGAGGTTATAATACCACTTAACTCGGCCATTATCAAACATATCATTGAATACAATGCCTCCCCAGCATGTATCTAACCAGCCACTTGCAACAGTAGGAAAGCCCATAAAGTTTTCTCATCAGGAGAATTTAGTGCATGAATACCCTGTCCTACACTGATCATTAGAAGGCTCTGTCTCTATATTCAGTCTTCCACAGGATGCTGAGAGGGGGTCTTTGCCTGGCTACAGGGCTTCCTCAGACCCAGCCCTGATTGATCTGTTGAGCATGTGCAAAACAAACAGCACCAGGAATCTAAACCTTGGTTGTGACATAAACAGAACATGCTGGAAAGACAGATATGTGTCCCAAAGGATCCCCCCACTATGGAATAGACACCCCATTCATGTAAAACAGAGTTCATCCATAACCCTATTCAAATCAAATCTTGACACCCCTGGATGGGAAATAGTACATTTTTCCCTGGTTTCACCCTCATGTCCCTTATGGACAGAGGCTATCAATAAGTAAATTATTTTTCTAACACTCCCTCCCATAAATCCTTAGTTACCTCCCTACTGACATGACCCCCAGTATAGACACCAATAATATTCAGGACACAAATGGTTTGGGGTGTGCTGCAAGGCTTTTAAGGACTCCTGTGGTCATTAGTCTAGTAACAGCCTATGAACCTATTGATGAGCATTTTCATCAGTATACAGTGAATTCCTCAGATCTAAGTTTTTGTGCCAACTTCTACTTTAGTTCTACAAGTTTAAAGGGCATGATGAAGGATTCTCAAGTCTAGGAGACAGTCACAAAAAAAGGGGCATGTGAGGGAAGAGCCAGCTGGTAGATGTACTTAGGTGTGCATCTGTGTGTATAGGATTGGCTGTTTGGAGATGAGTGATGGACCAATCAGGGAAGTAGCAGGAGCTTCAGTGTACCCTTTGCATGCAATAAAATGAATGGATCAAATCATTTGTGTTCCCACTGCAAATGGAGAATTGACAGCCCCTATTTTCCATCTGCAGTAAGCCATTGAAAAAGGCCTGCAAGAATCATAAATCAAAATAGTGCAAACTGAAAACAGCAGTCATGTGGTGCCTTGCCTGTTTCTACAGAGTAGCTGAGGCTTATGTTTGGACCCCCTAAAAGATTTAACTCGGGGAGTTTTAAACATCATCCTATCTATAACTCCCATTTTGTGGGGCTGTTTCATATGACAGGGGTATGCTAAAGATTCACACTGTTATCCCCAGAAAAAAAGACAATTAAATAAACCAAAGGAAAGAGAGAGATGTATTTAAAGACAGTCCAGTTTAAGCAACTACTAGGGCTAGCCATGAAGATTGAAGAGCAGTGGACCATTTAATTTTAAATTTCAAATGAACCAAGGACTAAGAACAGTGTAGCATTTTCACCTTATCCAAAAAAGACTTCATCAGTTCAAAGAAACAAACTTGAGGTGTCCTCTGTAATATGGGTTGTACTGCTGGACTCAATCAATGGTAGTCTACTATTAGCCACAGTTGTAAGGGGGACTGGGGTGGTGTAGCTCATGCCACAGATAAAAAAGAAAGCTGCCAGTAGGTGCCTTCTGGCAAAGAAAAACAGGAACAATAAAGATACCTCTATATATAAGCAGTGTGTTTTGTATAGCTGAGATTGGAGGTACAGGGATGCCATGTTCCATATTAATGGAGAGAAACTCTGACTATTATAAAACTATATATAAATGTCTGTACTCGTGTCATGTTGATAAGGTCTGGAACTCCTAATCGCTATCCATCAGTAAAATACCCTCCCTACCATCCTTCAAAACCATTCTGAAAGACTTCCTGGCCAGAAACTGGCTCTGCTCTTGCTCAACACCATGATAAACTATACCTGTAAATGTGAACAAACACCTATTCATACCTTACATTTCCTTACTCTCCCTTCTTCACTCACTTCCTTACTTCTATCAATTTCTCTCCCCTGGGTATCTCTCTAAATATACCATAAGCCTTTTTTTTTTCCTCACTTCATATTGCAATTCATGTTTGTATTATACTAACTTACCTTTAATTTCTCTATAAACTGGCTAAAATTTCTCTAACTGGTAAATTATTGTCATATACCTTGTATCTATTCTTAACCAATGTTTTCATATTATATCTAATTTGGTGTAATTATTTAAACTGTATTTGTTTTTTTTTTATTATTATTATTATTTTTTTTTTAAAGATTGCAAAATTGTTCTTAAAATGTTCTGTAACACTTTGGCGTTTTCCTTCCTGGTCCTCCACTGAAATGGGCTCCTACCCATTTGGACTTTCCCGGTAATCAAATGTCAGTAAATAAAATGAGTGTAGCTCATCTTTGGAACTGAGGAGCTGTGTAATCTGGAGTCAGCAGTGCATGAGGAAAGGGATACCATGGAGAATGCATGCCAGATAAAAACAGATCTGTTTCTTATGAGGAAGTCCAATGGTTGAAAGAAGTGTATGCTAAACTGAATTTTATCTTGAATTTTCCCATCCTTGTTAAATAGCAATTAATATCCCTAGCAATGGCCCTAACTCTGTATATAAAACATTGCCAACTACCCCATGCAGGAGAGGTAGGGAAAAAAGAAGAATTTGTTTTCATGCTAAACTGTCCAAATTTAAGGCAACTGTCCCATCTAAAGTTTCAAATTGTGATGCCTGATCAAGGAGTAGTGGACATAGTAAGACTCACTGTAACTTGCCAAAAACAAATTCAAGTTAAAAATGGAGTGCCTACCTAGTGAAAGGATGAAGGAGGAGACATACTATCTGTGGTCCTTTGGGTGGAGGGGGGGGGGTGCTACTGGTTAAACAGTATTTAGGCTTGTCACAGATGAAAGTAAATCTAGAAGTTCCTAACTTTGTGCATGGGGTCCTGCAACAAAGTTTAAAAATACATACTGGTACATCACAATTGCAGCCAACAGCGTAACCAAAGAGAATAGGTGAAACATATGTAACAGAGAATCCATATCCTAAACCTCAGGCAGGTCTAGCATGAAAACATGGCCAACTTTCTCCCAAAATTGGCAAACCTCTATTACCCAACCCCCAATAGCTAACTTTTTTTTACTGTCTGAGCCACCAATCAGACCTGAAGGATCTGGAGTGCAGTCAAAACTCCATCCCTCTGTACCACAGAGCCAGAACTCAACAAACCTTTTTTTTTTAACTTCTTCACACCAGTGGTACATCCTGCACAATTATAAGTTATCATGTCAATCTTTTGACAGTTCTTACATCAAATCCCGACAGACTGAAACAATTATCTGAAACAACCTTTAGTTAATCTTTGTGTTAAGTTTTTTTGTAGGGGTTCTTGCCCCTCTTCACCCCCTGTGTGAGAGTTTACCCCCCACACACACATACACACACACACACACACACCACTCTTATATATACCTTCTCCATGGTTGCACAACAGTGGATAAGAAAAAAAACTCCACTGATGGCAAAAGTTGTTTGATCAAAATGTAATTGATCTGCTATCATTCACTGCAAGAATTAGCAATGAACTTACATGTTCCCAGTGATAACATAATTCCTATATATGATATAATTTTATCAATAACATTTTGTAATATGTCAAAAATAGCAACCTATTACTGAATGATTGTAATCAGCCACAGCAAATGGGGCAAATATTTAGAAAATAAGAAATCAATCAAAGCAAGGAATAAAATAAATATGTATGGAATATAAGACAGGGTGCATCAAAAATAATATTTTTGTAAAGTAGTCACACTATGATTAAGGAATGCTAAATAGAAAATAAATCAGTCAGGCACTAGCACTTCAGAAATGATAACCTAGGGAGCTGACGATAGATAGAGCGACAAATAAATACCATCCTTCCCTTGTTAGTGGGCTTACTGAACTCATCAAAAAGACATGGCTGTCTCATGTAAATTACAGATCTCATCCATTCCTTGTTAGTGAGCTGCCCTACAGAAATCAGCAAAGCAAAAGAATATCATATCACAATCACATTTTGAATCATAGATCATATTTTTTCTTTAACACTGGACTGCCTTACAGATATCAGTAAACAAAAAAGCATGACTGTCACATTCAGAGTCACATGATGAAAGATGATAAGCTTAATAATGAACATCATACCTAAAAAGGCCAAGCACATTTCATGTTGTGGGGCTAAATAATTCAGTATCACATATATTGAACTAAAATGGCCACTATCTGCTTCAGTAAAACAAAGATTCCTTCATTTGGGAACCACTTTGAAATAGAGTTTTTCATCCCCACATATCCAGTATATTTGACTTCTCTAAAAATAAAGAGAAAACCTATTCTTCAATCCTTGCTGTTCAAACATCATTATCCAGCACACTGAACTTGTATAACCACAGTGACTATGCTCCCAAAGGCAGAAACTGATGAGCAGTCTACTTGCATCAAATGTAATTTACTCAGAAAACAGAATACTTCAAAGCCTGCTCTGACCTGGATTTTCAAAAGGTGATTGCATAAAAAGTAGGTCTGTATGCCCCATGCTGGCTTTCAATACATTTGCACAAAAATAAGTTCAGCGAGAAAAAAAAATACTTAGTATATGACTTTGTGGGGAGGGGAAGATTTTGCAAAAACCTGTCCGTTTAAAACATAACAGTACTATAATATAAGCTATACCTGATTTAACAGTTTTAAAGCAGTTACAGAGGTTCACAGTTAACAGCCAGATCAATGCAAACTGATTGTTTTTTTTTTTACTGTTTTACCCCAGGAATTGGTACCATGGTGAAGAGAGTTAATATAGCTGCTCAGCAAGCATTGCATAATTCACTACCAACAATCTGTTTAAAAATAAATCTGCATTTTCTTCAGAAATTAATAAATATGAAATGAAGTTTTGATTCAGTCCCTGTCACTGAATAGATCTTATCTAGCAACAACTTTTTTTTACTGATTCCTCCCATTTCAAGCAGTAGCAATTACAGGAAATGGTTTCTTTATAAGTCTTGTGGCGCATATTTCTATAAAGCTGAATTAAATCTGTGCAGTCATGTAGCTGCTAAAAGGTGTGTAATAGCCAGTCCAGTGTCATTGCTGTTGCCTTCCTTCCTCATCTTTAATCTTTCTTCAGTTCACTGTATTTCAGCCTGATTCCTTTCCAGCGGTGCTGAAGATGAACTTCTGAAGTCATTCCAAGAATAGCAGGGAACTTTTGCTTCCCATCAAGTCAAAGGGCTTTACCTTAAATCCTCTGTGGTTCTAAGAACAAGTTCACTGCATGCTTCTAGCAGTATGAAAGTTATGGGAGTTGAACATCACCCTAGGTTATTATAAAGATGAGAAAACATATTTCAGAGTAAATGTTTCCATCAGTCCTGTGAACAATTTATGAATCGTGTAAACAAAAGCTTTCCACAAAAGGACACTCTGAAACTCCTTACACGGCACTGATATTTTTTTTTTTTTTTTTTTTTTGTGGTGCAGCAGGAAGAAAAGAATAGACAAGAAAATTAAAACTTGAGAAATCTTCTCAAAAGTTAAATTGGCCATTGCAGTAACATTAATTATGTAATAGTCATATTTCATGAGAGGCAGTTGATGTTTGAGGCTGCTCAGTTAAAAACGCAACTCACACTCTTCCACCTGTCTTGCACTCCATGCAGGCGCATTGCCTCATTACGGGCAGATGACCTTTTAAACATAGAAAAAAGCAGCACACAGAGCTGAAAGTTGTCAGTGCATTGCCATTTGACATCTCCTGCAGTGATAGCTTAGGAAAGTTAGAAGGGCTGAAGCTATCACAGTACAATGAAAACTGCATCCTACCTGCAGCAACAGTAGGGCTGATTAACTGCAAGAAAACTGTGAATAAAGAGCACAACAGAATGATGAGCAGTACAAGAAGGTAAAAATAACTGTACTGTGTCCCAGGGCTTCTAATGTCAGTGTCTGCAACTGTAAAAAACAAATGCTTACATAAGACATGGTTCCTACACCATGTCCTGAGGTAACAGCAAATATGAGAGCTGCAGTCACATATCAAGGCCAGAGGATTCAGCTGAGCCCAGAGAAATAAATAAAACATAATGATACCCAGTTTAATGTGCAAATTATGCAGGAAAAGTAAGTCGGTATGATTGTATAAAAAAGACATTTTAGACATCTGTAGCCTGTTTTTTGACTGCAGATCTGTAAGAAAGATTGGATTATACACTGCAAATATTTGAACACTAAATGAGCAGATGCTTATATTTTCTGTGGTGTTTCAGGTTTAAATTTTATTGTAGCATCGTTTAAGCAGTTTTAGATGCTTGCCATCAAAACATACACATAAAACACAAAAATGTCCATTAAGCGGATTTTAAAATAAATCTTGGTTCACAGCTGTTATGAGTCACTCAAGTGACCAAATGAAAGAAAATGGTGCATGGTATGTGCTAACATGATAAGACACCACAGATGGACACTGTCTCATCTAGCAAGATGTGAAATTTCAAACAGATAATACATTAGCTTAGATTTTCACCCAATAGCTTGAATCCAGTCTGGGGAACCTTTTATTGCCTCTCACTATCTGAGCATAGCCAGTGATTGAAAATACAGGGATATAACAAGTCCTACAACTTATGTTGCTTAAGAAGTACCGATGCTTATGAAAATAGAGTTAAATATGCCAAAATATCAACTTTATAAAGGAATTTCTAGCACAAAATAGAAAGTGTAATTTGTATAAACCTAAGGTGACAATGGTAGGAAGCGCATTATAACTCTGTAGAAGATTTCTGAAATATAAGATTACTACTGCACTAAATGATATAGCAAGATCTGCCAAAGGGGTAAAGATCTTATTTGTGGATATATATCTCTTAGTACAAAAAGAACATCTAAACTTTCTGGACACACCAAAGACTCCTTTCAGTATCACTGTTTTGACAATCATAGGTAATCCAATATTCACCAAACCATACTGTCACTCAGCTATAGGGTTGCCACCTTTTCAAATGCCCAAAGTGGGACATTTTTGGTACAAATGTCAGATTTTGCAGGGCAAAACAAACCGATGGCCAGTACAAAGGACAGAACTTCACTTTTTTCTAAATAAAAGCTTATTCTTGTAGCATTTTAGTTGCTTATTCTGTTTTTTATAACATTTAGGTGTTTCAGATATAGAATAACTGTTTTATGCAACTATTAGATAAAATATAGGAAATATGTTTGTCCTAAAATCTCAGGACATTTGCCATTTTTCGATTTCTTTGCAGGATACAACTGCCAAAGAGGGACTGTCCCTCACAAAGTGGGACAGGTGGTAACCCTACTCAGCAACATTTTCTGTATTTTCATTTGTGGCATTCATTCTTCAACATTTTATTCATATTTCTCTATTTTCTTCTCCTTCTCACACCGAGCAATACCTCACCTCTTAATTGAATTGCATTACCTATATTCAAGCTGTTCTCATGTTTACCTGTTCTCTAATTCTTATTTCTTTACACATCACTTTTCCTTTCACTTCACCCCACTCTTCTCTCTTGGATGATCATGAAACTTTGATAGGATCTGAGTTTCCTTCTTTACCTCCTTTTATTGCTTACGGAAGTGATTGTAGTTTATGTCAGAGGGAGGTGAACTTGGACTGATTTTCAATGGTAGGCTGACATACCAAGACCAAGTGTTACTATTTTTAAGGCATCCTGTCATCTGAGGAATGTCATCCAGATCAAGCACCTGATTTCACCTGAACACCTGTCATGGTTGTTCACACACTGGATCCCTCTTGTTTGGACTAAGAGATGTTCTTTAGCTTCAATAGATGGACCTTGGGGACCTGCAACAAATGTAAAACTCTGCTGCACATTTACATACTGGTACATCACATTACCAGAATGCTTTGTTGATGCTTCATTGTCAGTAATGAATACATATGAGTACTACTTTTTCTTTCTAGAAAAGCTTACTCAGACTCTGAAAGGTTAGTTTGTTTTTGAATTCTTGTATTTTGCATTGCTTCATTGCCTTCTTTTATTTTATATATTGTGATTTATTTTCTTTGCACTGTTTTACTTGTATTCTACTTTTAATTATATATTTAAACTAGGAAAGAGATCACAGTTGTGTCTCTTGTAAGTCACACAGAAATTAGAACAGGACAGTCAAGATTAATTACCTCTGACCTTAGGGTGGAGCTGGGAATGAACCTTCTATGTAAGGAGTAAAATAAACCATTTCAAGGCTTTACTTGAAAAGCTCACACACACTCACAGCTTGCTGTGAGGGAAAGGTTGGTTTGTTTTTGCATTATTGTATTTTGTATTGCCTTGTACTATTTTGTATATTGTGATTTTTTTTTCTTTACACTGTTTTACTTATATTCTGCTTTTAACTGCATATTTAAACTAGGAAATAGACCACAGATGTGTCTCTTGTGAGTCACACAGAACTGAAGTTTTCCCCACTCTCCCAACCTGGTACTGTTGTGTTCTTAAACACTAGTGTCTTTCTAGTTGCCTGCCCCTTATGTTAATTTGACCATTTATTTATTTCCCTCTCCTCTTTCATTGGCTATTGTGAGTAAGCACAAAATTATCATTTTGTGAAACCACTCCCTTTCAGCTATTAAAATTTATACTGGCCTACTCACTGAATTCTATAGAGCAGAAAAAAGTGCCCACCCCTTTCAATCTATTATGCTCTTTTACAATTAGTGGCACTCCACTTAGATAGTTAGAGCTTTTTCATATCTAACTGCTTTGCGCACACTGCAACTCTTGGGATATTAACCCAGTCTCCATTTACCTTTAAAATCTGCAACATCTACTCCAAGACCACCAATTATTGGAGAGCTGACATTGTGTCTCTCAGTGGTCATCTTGGGATTAATGCTTCTGATTTGCTCCTGATGAAAGAAGAAGCATAGGGACATTATTTCGTAGAGACTGATGATCACTGGAAAGTTTAATAACTACTTCATAGGTAGCAGCTTGGAATTTGTGCTTATATTTTGCTCCTGTGAGAGAAGGAGCATGGCATTGATTCCTAACTGTTTCTGACTGGGTAGTGAGTGTCTGTTTTTCACCTTTCTGATTGGTCTGATTGCTGTTCAACACATCTACCAGGAAAAGGTTACAACAAGCCTGTAGGCCCTTGCATCATCTGGGACAAGACTTTTGATCAGCAAAGAGTCTGTGGCCTGCTTCTCACCTTGGAATTGGTGCTACCATTTTGCTTCTGGTGAGAGAAGAAGCAAAGGAACATTGTACCCCAGCAACGTGAAGCTGTGGTCAGACCAGCACTAGTAGTAGCCAGGCAGTAGCCATTCATGCAAATCCCCTCTTTTCATCATTCTTGACAAAGCTAATTCTTTCTTTTCATTAAGTATTGCTTGATTTGCTACTGTCTAACCTAACTTCAGAATATCTCCTTTAATACTTCACCTGTAAATCATCTGGGTCTACTTATTAGTTTCCCCCAAGTGTTTGGCAGTGCCCTGTATAGAAAAAGACACCTTGAGCTGACATTTTTCCTGTAAAAGCATCTTTGAAATTTCACCCCAATATCTAGTCGCACACAGGGTAACTAGTTTTCAGTGACAAGCACTGCCCCCAGATTTGCAAACCAGATATTCCTGACATTACTTTATAGTCACACTCCAACCGTTTAATCAATAAAAAAGTGCCTGTTGCCATGGATATGAACTTTTACACTATCTCCATTATCAGCTTGATGGATATGGGGCATCCTGAGGCAGTGTAGAAATTACCTCATGATTACTGACAACCAGTTAATTCTCAAACAAACTGACATGGTATGTGAGAGACATATTTACACATTGTCACTGGAGGCAAAGGTCTCACATAAAACACTCCTAATGTCAATCAGGTTGTTAACAGTACACACACTGGATCCATCACACACAGTTCAAAGCAGACACATAGACCCACACATGCTGAGGTCCTTAAATGTAACCTTCTTATACCCCAAAGACCTCCTTGATGAAGTACACATTGAGAGATGCCCTCAGCTTCCCCAAATGCACTCTTTCTAAACAACACCCACATCAACACATATAGTCACATCTCATAGAACCTGTATATCTAAGCCCATAAGGCAACCCACCACACAATCCAATGTGAAACACACTGGTGTCCCTCTCAATAGGCTGAGAAAGGAGAAAGTCATGGTCATTTGCTTATCAGGGGGTCAGGATCCACCACATTATGCATGCACTCAGATTACTGGACTACAAGCACCAGTATGACTCGGTCATAGTCCATGTGGGTTTAAATGATCTGAGATGTACCTCCCTAGAGATATGAAGAGAGATCATGGAGCTCTAGGAATATGTGTCCCAGACTGGTATGAGCCTAACACTGAGCAGCATTTTACCTTCAAGGATGATACCACAATATGAGCAGAAAATGACTGGCTTCCATAATCGGCTTGGTTGCTGATGTCATTCTAAGGTGATGCAATATTTGTCAACATGGAAGGAGATAAGCAGATTGTCGACAGACCACACTGCTTTACTAAGAATGATCTGCATCCCTCTAGGCTTTTGAATATTATCTGAAACATTGTTATCCCCCACAGTACCTTTTTTAGGCAATGCCAAACTGAAAGTACTTCCAACATAGCAAATCAAAACCAAGAAAATCTAAAGGTGTTACTTTTCAATGGAAGGAGTCTAGTCAAAAAATTCCACTGCCTACAAGGTCTCTTCACCCTAGAGAATGCCGGCATCTGTGCAGTCACTGAGATATGGTTTAGAGCCATGGAGAGCACACTGGCAGTGCAAGGCTATAATGCCTTCCACACTTTTATACTAGCTACTACACTGACAAGGACTAAAGGTGGAGATGTCTTAATTTCCATCAGAAATAAATTTATCTCAAGGCTGGTTAAGCAGGGCAATGCGCTTGAGCTTCTCCATGCTCAAATCACCATAGGCAAAATCCCACACTACTTCCTTGCAAGATATATGTCCCCCTCTATGACTCAGGAAACCCATAAACATGTATTTAAACTTACGAAACACTCACCATCCAACTCAATTCCATATTCATGGGCAACTTTAATTACCTCACTATTAAGTGGGAATCATATACAGGCACAGAGATTCCTAGATTTTGTAAATATAAAATCCTTGGACCAGATTGTCACTACACCAAACAGGGGAGCAAATATACTGGATCTGGTCCTGACTAATTTGGGAGAGTGATGCACACCCCTTGGTGTAATGTCTTCTCTGGTAAGGTCAGACCACAAAATGGTCTCCTTTGAAGTAGAAATAAAACCTGGAGCCCCTGCTAACCCTGTAATATCCAGGAACTACTATAAGGCTAATTTTCTACTATTAAATTATAACCTGGCAAAGTTTCAAGCCCCCATAAATCCTGAGAACACTGCTGCCTACATGGAGCTGTTCACAGAATCCCTATACAAGCATGTTAGTAGCTGCTTAGAAGCAGCTGTACCCACCAGGAAGAAGTACAGAACTTACTTAAAAAACAAGCCACCCTGGTGGAATCACAGCATCAACAGGGTCTACTTTAGAATGACAAAAACACAAAATGTCAAGCGCTCACATGAGCGAAAAATCAGGAATTCGATATTGATTTTTTGGGATCACAGTACAGTGAAGATTGGAATAGCTGCCCTTTCCTCACTGTAGTGTGATCTCAGAGTAGGAATATATAATTAGTGGGGGGTGTGGGGGCGCAGCCCCCCACAATAGCGATTTTGAGTTCCTGATTATTCGCTCATGTGAGCATTCGATAGTTTGATTTTTCATTGCTCTGACATAGACCCCATCAACAGGCTGTATAACAGAAGGAAATTAGGCAAAAAATTAGGAGGTGCAGCACCCATCAGGATGAAAGCATTCGCATCAAAGTAAACAAACAACTACAGACCCATAAGTCTCACTAGTCTCATATGCAAAGTCATGGAAAGAATTATCATGGACATGATCAATGATAGGAAACCTCCAGATATTGGACCCAACTAATTTGGTTTTGTCAAGGGAAGGTCATGCCTACTCAGCCTGGTCAACTTCTTTGAAATGGTCACCAAAGCAATGGATCAGGGCAAAGTGCTTCTCACTGCCTGCCTTGACCTGACCAAGGCATTTGACACAATACCCCACTTGAGCATTGCTGAAAAACTCAAACGTTAGGTATAAACCCTTATGTCACTTGGTGGATAGCAAGCTGCCTCCCAGACAGGACACATGAAGTTAGAAATGTGGAGTCCACCTCTTCAAACAGGCCAATCTCAGGTGAAGTCCCTCAGACATCAGTTCTGGGACTGCTCCTGTTTGATAATTACTTCTCTGAAGTCAAGGCCAATTTCAATGGACTCTGGCTGACTAAATTTGCAGATGTTTGCAGATTAAAATAGTCATAGGATACCACACTGACACAAATGTACTCCAGGTACTCCCTGCTCAAGTAACTGACACACACACTCTTTGAGGTTTGATTTATACACACACACCTGGGAAAGGCTGGCACAGGTTTACTAGCTATGCCCCCTTTTGCCAAGACTATAAGGTAGTTATCACTGCCACCAGACACTCCTTATCAGCTACTTTAAGGCCCTTCACAAAGGGTGTCCAGTCTTACTGTGTCATGTTACTATCAACACAAATGTAGTTAGAGCAAGGCTATTAGGAGTTGCCCACAGTGTCACCAAATAAATATGCAAGTACTCTCAGAACTTTAATAGCTCTACAAAGATCAGCCACAATGAAAGGTTTAAATATTTAATAATAAATAATAATAGAAGAAGAAAATAGTGTAAAACTACCGAGACATCATGGTTTAAAATCACAGGAAATATGTAAAACAACTTTGCAAGACAGTCTCAAATAAATGAAGAAAACCAAACTAAGCGTTGCTATGTTCCTGACTATATCTAAAAGAGTTACTATTATTCCCTAGAAACTTACTTCATCAGAGCAAGATAGATGTGTAGAGGATCGATTATGTCAGGTCCAAGATAGAGTACAGAATGCTGTCTCTCTCTCTCTCTCTCTCTCTCTCTCTCTCTCTCTCTCTCTCTCTCTCTCTCTCTCTCTCTCTCTCAGAGAGTTCTCAAATTAATATCTCAAATATTACTGCTAGGCTAGCTTCCAGAATGACATCATTTCTTGTCATCTGACTGCTAGTTCCCAGGCCCCAAAACAACCATTGATGGCAGCTAGTAGCATTTAGCATCTACCTGTAAAAATAAATAGACAAGGGCTTTTCCTCAGATCTTTGGTAAATAGTGGAAGTCATAAAACAATTTACATTCCTCGACATTTAAAGACAATACAGAATAGACATTGGGCAGGATTCATGAAGGCTTGCATGGAGTGTAAGCGACGTGTAAGACTCCATGCAAGCCTCGCGATCTAGGAACAGCCGAAACTCCATGTAAGAGACCAGCTAAAACGTCTCTTACACAGACTGGGCGTGGATATGCTAAATACCTTACTTGCAGCCAAAAGGCATGCAAATGAGGTAGAGTAGCGATCCACAAAACAGAAAGCAGTCCATGTAAGAGCAGTTTTAGCTGCAGAAATGTACTCAGTTGACAACTGAGTACGTTTCTGCAAAAATCACAATGGAGCCATGTCAGCTCCAAATAAAGGGTGCATATGTGTCAGGCAGCATGCCAATGGCCAAATATGTGGCCATTGGCAAGGTACCCCTATGCAAATATTAAAAAAATATAACGCAGCGCAGCCCCGCACAAACGGTTAGTGGTTGCTAAGGGGGGAAGCTGAGTCTAAGACATGTAACTAAGCATTAGTAGGCAATCTGATGTAAATGAGGGTTAGGATACTGAATCCCACTGTCACATAGCAAATGAGCCCATTCTGAGTAGTGTAAGAGATACATAAGGGGGAGGAATAGAGTAGGAGATAGGTGACATCACAGGGGGGAACGGTAGAAAGAAATGCAGTTCATTGGAGGTCAGTGTTACATGACAGAAGTCAGACACAGATCATGGAAAGAGGAGTGCCACAAGATAAGCATGGGAAAGTCAAGAAATGGAAGGTGTACACTGTTACCTACACCAAGGTTTCTTGCTGGGCGTGCATGCTCACGTGTGCATGCCATTAGGCGCGGGTAGGACAGTGTGTGCGCGTGTAAGGCAGACTGAGCATGTGGGAGCGTGTTGGTAGACTTGTAAGACTGTTTGCGCTAGTGTGCACATGTGTAGGGCAGACTGAGCATGTGGGAGCCTGTTGGCAGAGTTGTAACACTGTTTGCGCTGGTGTACGCGCGTTTTAACCCAAATAAGCAGATTTCGTACCGTGTAAGCATGTGTGCGCGCGTGTAAGCCACTGTGAGCGTGTTTTTGCTGGTATGCACGTTGCTTCCTCCTGAGGAAACATAAAGGAAAAAGGAAGCAACAGAATTAGTAGGAAGCTAGCAGGGAATACTGCTGGAGCTAGCAGGTGAAAACAATTAGAAGCAGGCAATTACACAGGCAGAATAGTAGCTCAGCCAAGCACTTAAAACTCTGCAAACAGCAGTGCAGGATGTATCTCTCAGGAGACACTGCAAGACAGGAGTAAGCTATTAGAAGTAAAAACTCAGAGCACAAATGCTAGGGGCTGCCATAGCTGTCATAAGGAGACATAGGCAACTTGCTGAGGGTGGTGACAATGCAGATGGTGCCAGACAACCCACAGTGAGGAGACGGAGAAGAGTGTACAGGCCCAGGGTCACCTACCACGGGTTACATGAGCTGGAGATAGTAGAGTGCTATAGAGTGGACAGAGACCTCCTGCAGCAAATTGTCGAGCTGTGCAGCCCACGCCTCACACACAGAACCAACAGAGGGGAACCCATACCAGTGGAAACCAAGGTATGTGTTGGCCTAAGAATACTAGCAACAGGTACCTTCCAGAGACCAACTGGTGATATGATGGGGATATCACAGGCATCAGCCTCCAGGGTACTGCACCAGTTCCTGGATGCCATGTCAGCACATGTCGGTGATCATGTATATTTCCCCAATGCCCGTGAGGTATTGGCCAGCAATATGCGTCTCTTCCAGCAAATAGCGGAATACCCTGAGGTAGTGGGTGCAATAGACTGCATGCACATACGCATCAAAGCATCAGAGCGGGGTAGGGCCTACATTAACCGCAAGGGCTTCCCCTCCATCAACTGCCAGGTCATGTGTGATGCCCAGGGCATAATAATGAATGTGTGTGCTGGCTGCCCTGGGAGCTACCATGATTCCCACATCTGGCATTTGACGCAGCTGTACCAGACATTTGCCAATGGGGACATCCCACACGGACACCTAGTGGGGGATGCAGGTTATGCACTGGAGCTGTGGCTGATGACACCCATCAGAAACGCACACACACCTGAACAGGAACGCCATAATGAGGCACACGCACAAACACGTAATGTAATAGAGCATGTGTTTGGCCTGCTCAAGTCATGGTTCTAGTGTCTGGACACATCTGGTGGAGCCTTGCAGTACTCACCAACTACATGTACCCAAATTGTCATGGTATGTGCTATGCTACATAATATGATCTTGCGAAAACAGCTGCAGCAGGACCAGCATAGGGCCGGGCCAAACAGCCCCCCACCATTGCCAAGGCCATCACAGGCAGAGCGTGACTCGGAGGGGGAACAACCTGAGCCTGCCCCAGTAGGCAGAAGGAGGCGTGCGCAGTATGCCCTGGCCTTGGCAAAGAGGCAACGCATAGCACATACACTGGCTCAGTAGGAACCCTGGGAATGATACCCCTCTCTGACTCACTCATATAATAACATGGATGCCTAAAATGGCATGACCTGCTCTCAAACACGTACAGAAAGTGTAATATGTGCATCCGACAGAGGCAGCCCTGCAGCACCACCTGAGGCATGAATGCCATGTGTTAAGTAATGTAACACCATGTACTATATGCACACTTGAGGACCATGACTAACATCCACCCTCACCAAGCATGAAGCCACAATATGACAATGGGATGATCAATTGCAATAATTGGCTGAAGTAATGCAGTTAGTCAAAGGGGAGCCAATGTGTGCCAGCCTGGGATGATATGCTGAGCATGACATGATGCACCACCTGCTAGGGGTGGCGTGCACCTATCAGTCCAGGCCTCATGGATACTGGCAAAGGCTATCAGTACCCACAGCGTGCCCTTAATAGGTAAGTCTCAAAACACAAACCCACCTCCATAGGTACCACAAGGGATAAGAACCTAGATGTAATGCTACCCAATGCCAGAAGTCTAAACAGCAAGATGCATGCAGTGTAAACGCACCCAGTATGGAGAATGTTGATATCTGTCCTGTAACAGAAAACTGGGTCAAGGCTCACATCAGCACCCTAACACTACCAGGTTACAACTCATACTGTGCTGTACAGCCTCAAAACATGGAACAAGCTACAAAAGGAGGGTGACTAGCAATAATTGTCAAGGATAACCACACCCCCATGTTGGTACCACAACAAGAAGCAGCATGGAATAGCCATGGTCAAGTACCAGTGGCTAAAACCTCCTCCCAGTATATAGAATGCTACAGACTACCGTCCTAACACCAGGAACTGCACCTGGCCTATGTTGGAATACATGAATATATCAAGCCCCCCAAACCACATTATATTGGTTGACTGAAAATACCCAGACATACACTGGGAGCATTATACTAGCACCAACACTGCAGGAGAAAAGTTCCTAGAATCCATAAACCAAAATGCCCAGGAACAATGTACCTCTCCCACAAGAGGGGTAAGCATACTGGATGTGATAATCAGCAACATGGGTACTGGATGGCAAGATGAGAAGTGTATCCCTCACTGGTAAGACCAGACCATAGAGTAATCACACCAGATATACACATCCTGGCCACAGTCCCTGGCCAGAAAACCACAGTGAAAAACATGTGTAAAGCATAAGTTGCACCCCTCCAAACTGATGTGGAATCCATTAAAGGCCCTGTGCAGGTGCAAAATATGGGACACACCGCAGAACCTGTTATACAGACATTCCATGAACACAGCCAGGAATGCTTGGATTATGCAATCACAAATAACAACAAGACACAATGCCATATACACAGGCATCTGGCATGCTGGACTCCAGCCATTACCAAACCATGCAAGAGAATGTGGACGCTACTACATGATAGAGCAAACATAAAAAGGGAAGTAATCACTGATCAGTAGTATGGCAATAAAATATGTCCACACATACAATCCACTAAAGCCAGCTACAACAAGTAGAATCTGTGAATCCTGAGGCAAAGTTACACCTGCCCCAAGTACACAGACAACCCTCACCTCCCCCCAATAAATACAAATATACGTGAGAGATGCAACCATTTATCCAAACCGGAGGCTGAGCTCCCCCAACTCAGTACTGTCAAAACTAGTCAGGAGGAGAAGGTAACCACACACACCACAAACCCAGTCCCACATAGACCTATCACAACTGTAAACCTAACACATAAACACAGAAAAACATTCCCGGAGACCCTAATTACAAACACACCACACCAACAGAGGCCTCCAAAGCAGACCCCCAAGCAACCACAACCTCCAAACATAGCACATGCAACACATAGTACACAAAGCTGGTGTGCCAAACAGTCACAGGCCAGAAGGAGAAACAACATGCCTGATACAGTTGTAATAGGTGACTCTATAGGCAGACACACTGCTGTCCCACTCACCAGACTGAACAAGGGAAAGGGTACAGTAAGCTGCCTGTAGGCTGCTACAATACGCCACATAACACAAGTACGCAGGTTACCCCAAAGCAAGTAGAAATATGATGCAGTCATTGCCCATGCTGGTGTGAATGACCTGAGATGTACCTCCCTGGACTACATGAAAAGAGACATGGATGAGCTCTCTGAGTATGTACTCCAGGCCGGTATGACACTGGCTGTTTGCAGCATCCTACCCTCACCAAGAATGATGCCACAGTACAAACACAGAATGATCAGCTTTAACAGGTGGCACAATTACAGCTGTCAGTCCAAGAGGATCTAATGTCTGTCTGCTTGAGATGTCATGCATGACAAGCCATGCTGCTGTTCCAGGGATGGCTCGCACCTATTACCCCTGGGCGTCTGGATATTGGATAAGGCTTTTGCCACCTCCATAGAGCCGTATGTAGGCAAAGCTGAAAAGACTAACCCACCACCCTAGAAAACATAAGTGGTAAGAAACATAAGGGTAATGCTGACCAATGCCAGATGTGTAAACCGCAATATGCATGCTCCTGAGGCCCTTCCCAGTATGGAGAACATCGATGTCTGTGCAGTGACAGAAACCTGCTGCAAGCCTACTGACAGCACACCAGCACTACCAGGTTATACCTCATATCATGCGTTATGGTCCCAAAACCTGGACCAAAACATAAAAGGAGGGGGAGTATCCATATGCAGCACAGACACCCATACGTCCAGGTAACTCACAATGCATGAAGCATCAGAGACCACCCATGTGCACCTAACTGTAGTCAAAACTGCTGTACAGTCTGTAGCATGCTACAGACCACACTCTCACACACAGGAACCGCAGCCAGACGTCCTGAAGACACTGGACAGTATGAATGTCCGACCAAATACAAAAGAAGGTACTCACAAAGTACCACATAGGTGGTAAACCATTATGTATGCAAGGAGTAATCAGGGACCTAGGGACACAAGTGGACAGTAACCTGTTATGTGACACTCACATTGCCAATGTGGCTAGGAAGACTGTCTATATTGGACACCGTATCATGAAAGGATTCACATCTACATCAACAGTGGTAATTGTGCCCCTGTACTGTTCTCTTATCAGACCCATAATCTAGTACAATGACTCATTTGGGATGTACCTTACCTGACACCTGCAGTGGTTAGAAAGACCTCAAAGGTACCTCACCAAGAGAATAAAGGGTCTCAAATATATGTCATATGTTGCCTGGCTGTAGACACCCCAGCTGAATGCAGTCACATACTGCCTACACAGAGGCATTGTATGTCTGTTGTACAAGGCCATGTCCAACACAGGAGTAATGGACATGCTCCACCCCAGGAAAATCAAAGCCATTGGAGCTGTGAGAGTGACAGATGTCAACCTCAACACATAATGAAATAGGATGTGCTGGAGGGACAGATACATAACCCAGAGGCTCCCCACACCCTGGAACAGGATCCCACTCCATGTTAGGCAGAGCCCCTCACTGACACCCCTCAACAAGAATATTGCCAAGTGGATGGATGATCGTAGATGTATACTGGGGGTCTTCACTGTGTCACGTCCAGACAGAGGCACAGTAAAGTAAATCATAAATGGCCATAATATTCACATAGCAAGGGCGTGAAAGACACACACACTCTGGCTAGGCTTACAAATGCCCTAGGGTGGATAGCCTAGTATGAACCTATGAACCTATGAAGATACAAATTGTACAGAACACTAAGGATAATCCCAAGGCTTACTCAACTGATATTAGGAACCATGTTGGGAATTTACAGATATGCTCCGAATCACACAAATATTACAAACAACATACCAAACACACACACATATTGCCAACATACAACCTGACAGGTGCAGTGCAAACCCCCCCCCCCCAGAATGCAAAATATCTATCCCAGCAAACTGCTGGCCCCCTGACATTGCAGATGCTGAGGTAACAGCCAGCATCTACAAAGCAAAACACACAGCAGCAATGGTATGAGATGGTGTCCTGGGCTGAGTCCAACATGGACTCCAAGAAGAATGGAATGCCAAATCACACTACTGCTCAATGTCAGCCTTACCACAGGATATGTACCCAAAGAGCAGTGTACAACAACAGTGGTCCTTCTCAACAAAGGTGTTGCCTGAATGGATACTGCAAACTACCACCCCAGAATCCTGACAAGCTTGGTCTGCACAGCTATGGAAAGGATCAGCATGTACCGCAGACATAAAGATATTGGGGACCTACTGACACCGGACCCTACCCAGTGTGGCTGTCTAAGTGCAGATCCTGCCCCTAAACATGTTTGACCCATTTGAAACAGTCATTAAGGTCATTGATGAGGGCAATGTGGTCCACACAGCGTAGCTGGACCTTGCAAATGCTTCCATACAATACCCTACGTGTTCAGTATAGATATGTTCACCAGCTTAAATATAAACCCCTATGTCAGTAGAGGGGTTGCAAACCAGACCAAGGACAGAACTGACATGGTCAGACATGCTGCAGCCATGTCAGACTACAAACCAGATATAAGTGGCATCCCACAAGGCTTGGTCCTGGGACCTCCCTCGTTTCGTATATATGTCCCGTAGGTACAGGCCAACATGGAAGGACTGTGACTGAACATGTATGCAGAGGACTACAAACTGCCCACCATATCTGACCCCCAGCTGACACAAGCATCCCACAAAAGGGCCACATAGAAACAGAAAACTGGTGCCATAGCCATGTCAGCAAGCTAATTGCAGAAAAGTATATAGTCAACCCCCGTGGATATACAGTAAGCGCCCACCAATTACCACACAGGTGTTAACCCATTACATACCTAACACATAATGAGAGACCTGGGGACACAAGGTGATAGATATCCTGCATTGGACAAACATGTAGCTGTAGTGTTCACAGAAACATACCATATACCCACCTAATCATGAAGGTTGTCAGATCTAGATAAGGGGAGGTCATTGTGGCTCTGCAGTCATCCTTCATCAGCATTACAATTGACTACAATAGCCCCTGTGGGATGTACCTCAGCAGACACCTCCATCAACTGTAAAGTCCACAACAGTACCTCACCAGGAGTAGCAAAGAGCTTGAACAGATGCCATGTGTTGCCTGATTAAACAAACTGCAGCTCCACACACTGCCATACTGCCCACCCAGAGGCAAGCTGTGCCTGATGTATAAAGCCATGTCCAAGCTGGAATCAATGAACATGCTGCACCTTGTACAATCTGAATGGCAGTGGGCTATGCACATGAGAGACCTGAACCCCAGCACTGACATACATAGGACAAGCTGTACTGAATGATCCATAACACAGAAGCCACCCCCACTCTTGAGTAAACTCCCTGTACAGGTTCACCAGAGAGTCACCCATCGACACTCCTCAAGAGGAATCTTGATGAGTGGATGGGAGATGGTAGGTTTACCCTGGGTATCACTGTTATGTCACAGGTAGACAGAAGCACAGTATACTAACCATGACATATGTCATGGCAAACTCCAGTTACAATGTGTGTCGAAGGAAAAACACACTCTCTGACTAGCATTAGAAATGGCCTAGAGCACATCGCTAGTGTTTGCCAATGTCCACCTATGTTGTGGAATACACTACCAATGTTGGACAAGCCTGGTTTAGGTAGTCCATATCTGAACATAATGCAACATGGTCATATGTGCACAACTGGCCCCTAAACAGTCTGTTGTGCTCACTATGAAGATTTAAAGCAGTGATAGGACTAAAGCCCAGGATACTGTCCACCACAGTGAAAGTACTGAACAAGTACACTATACGGTACTACAGTGTTAGGTCAGTATGAAAGGATGTTGACAACTGTATGCAAAGTATCCCATGCAAACCCTGCAGGCACATTCCCCTTTCTAAACACTGATGATGTCAGCACCCTATAAGTACAGCAGGAGAAGGGAAACCTCCCAATAATACGAATAGCATGCTCCGCTAATGCGTCCGTCTTGAGTGTCATAACATAGTTAGGTAGGGGTTTGAATCCTACAAATGCCCAGTGTGTGTGGAAGAGGGTTAGTGTGTATACAAGTCTGTATGAAAGGAATGTCCATTTTGGCAACTAGGAGAACACACTACATGATGAACATTACCCTTTCCAAACACTGATGATGTCAGCACCCTATAAGTACAGCTGGAGAAGAGGAACCTCCCAATAATCCAAATAGCGCACTCTGCAAATGCGTCTCTCTCAAGTGTCATAACATAGTTAGGTAGGGGTTTGAATCCTGCAAATGGCAAGTGCGTGTGTTTGGATGAGAGAAGTTTGTGTGTGTGCAATTTTGTATGAAAGACATGTGCTTTTTGGCAATCAGGAGAACACACTACATGATGCACATTACCCTTTCCAAACACTGATGATGTCAGCACCCTATAAGTACAGCCGGAGAAGAGGAACCTCCTAGTAATCCGAATAGTGCGCTTCACTAATGCGTCTCTCTCATGTGTCATAACATAGTTAAGTAGGGGTATGAATCCTGCAAGTGTAAGAGAACAGTTCCTTTTGGCAACTACTACAATACACCAGATGCTGCATATTCCCCCAGTAAACACAGGTGATGTCACCACACTATCAGTACAGCCAAACAGGGCTAATTGCCCAGTAATGCCAATAGTGCGCTCCGCTACTGGGTCTATTACCACTGTCAGAGCACAGATAGGTATGTTTTGGAAACCCACAACTGCCACGTGTGGTTGTGTCACACAAAATGACCATGTGTGGGTTGTTGTTCATAACAATGCATGACATTGCTTAAACCAGCAATGGCAATGCACACATGATGTATGTGTGTGACACGTACACATATATACCTGTGACCTTCAGTAGTTAACATGTCTGACACATGCCTCAAGTGGATAAATGGTATTTGCAATGCAAAACATTCTGACTGTGTCTTACTGTGCAGGGGCCGCATGTGGTATGTGTATATACAGTGTGAGTTGTATATGGTATCATCCTAACAGCAGGGGATACACATCTGGTCTGGGCCATATAGTCTACATGTAGTCGATGAACAGGTGCTGCATGTTCCCACCTGTTGTGGGAGTGGTAACATGTTGTTCCACTGCAATTCAGTGACTACATGCGGGGAACCTTTCAGCTAGTGTGTTGTAGCTACAGTAATGCTCACACACAATGTTCGGCTGGATGCAGTCCAGCCATATAAAGACATATCTAGAGACTGTCATATTCCCAGTGTTGTTAGGGAGGACAGGTGGGTTTCCTGTGTATGGGAGGGTTGTGTGTGCCAGGCTATGAACCAGAAGGCTGTCCAACATACTGTTAGCTGCTCATGGATAGGCCCTGATGCTTTGTGCTGTGCCAACAACCTGGAGGTGTGTGTATCTGTGGTGCCTTGAGATACCACCCCCCTGTTCATGTGTGTTACATGTGTAGGGGACGACAGGCATGGTATGAGGTATAACCTGGCAGTGATGGGTTGCACCTGTGAGCCATGAATCAGGAATCTGTTACTGCACAGATATTGCAGTTTACTGTGCTAAGGACAGTGTCCAGTGCATGCATCTTGTGGTGTACACTGCTGGTGTTGTGTAGCATTACTGTTAGTGTCCTATCCTGTGTGATACCCGCGGAGGTGGCCATGTAATCCGTGTCCTGCAGCAAAAGGCACTATGTGTGTATCAAGGGGCTTCGCCAATATACAATGGCCCATGGGTGTCACGTGCAAGCTGCCCCTTGCAAATCATTGTGGATTCCCTAGCATGTAAGCACATGCTGACAGCCATTGGATACCCTATGAATGACATTGGAGATTGAGCAGAATGTAGACATAGAACACCCTTCCTACATATTGTGGTAGCATACCTGGTGAGGGTATGATGGCAACCAAGGTCAGGCTCATACTGGCCCATGCCACATGCTGAGAGAGCCCTGATATGTTCAATATCATGTAGTCCAGGGAGGTACATCTCAGGTCATCCATAGTGGCATGGACAATGACTGAGTCATATGTGTCTATGCCTCTGACTGACCTGTATGCATGTGTTTTGTGGTGGACCATAGTGCCACACAGGCATATCACTGTGACCTTCACCATGTACAGCCTGTTGAGCGGGACGCCACTGCAGCGGCCAAGAGAGGTACCTGACACATCTGTAGCAGGTGTGTTGTGTAGCCCTACAGGTTGTGAGTGTGTGGCACACGGGATGTGTGTGCCATGTGTGGCATGTGCTCTGTTCTGACTTAATGTATGCCTGTGTGCCAGCTGCGGAGGTGTGTGATGCTCAGGCAGGATGCTATTCTGAGTCTCCAAGTATGCCCCAGTGTGTTCGGATTGCTGTCAGTGCGGGTGTATGTCAGACTGGTATTGTAGTCACTGTAGTATGTCATGCCACCTGACAGGGTATGGCAGTACTGGGTTCAGAGTGCTCAGTCCCCAGATTGGCTATGTGGTGGCATCTCACACATGTGTTGTACGTTCCTGGCCAGGGAAATGGGTTGACTGCATACATGTGGCAGCTGTGACATTGCCACATGACTCACATAAACCACAACTGGACCATAGAGGTGATTCACAGGTTACCTTTGCACATGCTACCATAGTAGTGTGATTGCCATGGTGATTACCAACACATAGGGCCAATGGGGAACAACATACTAAAGGTGAGTATGTGTGGGTGTACTGCTACTGATTTCATAGCGCTGGCATATATGACTGCACACATGGGTAAATGCCAGGTAAGTCATATGCAATGTGTCACAGGCAACGTACATGCGAACAGGACAGACAGTGACGTTCTGTCAGGTGGAAAATTAACATACGTATAGTACGCTATGCAGATGTCACTAGGAATCCACAGAAGCTCTGTAAATCTGCATTGCAGGTGGAATCAGTGTTCCAGGGAACCTCAAGCAAACATGCATGCAAACAAAGCTACAGTAAGCAGGGCTGGAAGTAGTCCATTGTACAACAAAGAAGGGATAACACTTCCAGTAGGTAACAGTGCAAATATGCAGGCACTATCAACATATACCCAGGAATGCACAGCTCAGATGTCCATGGCAGAACTGATATTATTTAATATTTAATTGTAATTTAAATTAAATTGGTACTGCACACATATCAACATGCGCAAACATCCACATTGCATAGTCGTTGTGGGCAACATGCCACCATTAGTGTACATGTCCATCATTGTGTATCACTACTTGCATTAGCTTTTCCCCTGTGCAACCTATGTATGTGGCTATCTGTTGACATCCTTACCACAGGTATGCAATAATGTGCAGCTGTTACACTATGGTACTTACTATGGGTGTAGATAACAATTCAGGACAGTCATACAGTTACTGCATCAGGCATGCTGGGATATACACACAATCATATCAGCACACTGTACTGTTACCAACATGATACTAGTAATACATGTCTATGTAGTCACCCTGTGTATCAGCAACATGTTTACCTGTTCCTGCACTGATGTTGGAGATTGCAGAAGGTGGCACAGTTTCATCATATGCACAGGGTGTGAATTAGGTATGCCTGAGTCTGCCACTGATACCACCAATTGACATGTATGTGTATGTGTGTTGGTGAGGAACAGCAGTACAGGGTGGGGCACTGTTGGTGCAGTGTGTGCATGTATGTGGTCGCCCTAGGTGTTAACATTTTGCATGTGTGTATGCATGCACACAGTTCCACCTCATGGCTGCCATATACTGGAGGTTGTGGACAGCCACAGACTGCACCTGGCAGGTCATACAGATCAGTGTCTGTGGGCACGGACACGGTACCTGTGCCTGGCAGGTGTGCTACGGACTGTATCCGGTACTAAACCAGACTGGGTACTGTCATCAGAAGCGGGAGTTTGTTGACTGGACACAGGTCCCTGTTGGGACTGTCCATAGCCACGTGCACGTGGTCTCCTGGGGCGGTCTGATGACAGCACAGACCCAGCGTTGCTGGGGCTGCTGCTGGCACTATGGGGGCATCTGCAGGCCTGTTGTCATCTGCGCCATCTGCCAGCTGCTGCTGTTGCTGGCATACGGCCACGTCGACGCCGCAACCGTCCACCATTGCCCTGGCTCATGGACATGTGGTTGTGGAACTGCTGTAATATGTCCCCACAATGTCTATCTATGACATCGGTGAAATTACGGATAGCATCTGCAATGTCACGCATACTTTCAGTCATGGATGTGCGACATGCTCTCAGCTCCCTCAGACCCTGTCTGGTGTACCTTTCCATACGTGACTATGCCTGCATGACAGCCCGAAACATAGCTGAGGTTGACAGACCTCTTTGGGCACGTCTGCCAGAGGCAGTACGCCCACAGATGCTCCCACGAGAACCCATGGGCAACTGTCTGTGTGGTACCATCTCAGGACCCTGCCCACGGCTGCTGTGTGGGGAAGCATGTGCCACAGATACCACATTACCCTGGTCAATGCCCACTGTATCCCGTCGATCACCTAGGGACAATGGTGACATAGGATGTACTGGCAGGATGACTGTGAGCAATGATGGGGTTGACAGCTGTGTACTGTCAATTGGCTGACCAATGATGGACCCTGACACACCTTCCTGTGCCATTACACAGATAACATCATTATCAGTACCTGTGGCATCAGATTCAGGTTCCCTGCTGCAGGACACCAGAGCAGCACCAGAACCTGTGGGAGGAAGACAGGAAACACAGTTTACAATGTCTACACAATGTTACCAGTGATGCACACATGCACACGTGGACACATGCACACATGCACACATGCACACATGGACACATGCACACATGCACACGTGGACACACGCACACATGCACACATGCACACCCTGCAGTATACACACAGAGCACTACTGAGTTACACTATTATTACTAGCACTATCAGGACTATTACAGATCTAGTTAAAACACACTCACCAGCATGGATGGGCTGCCTTGCTGTAACACCGGAGGGACCTGCAGAAATGAAGGGATTAATGTCAGTGGGCACAACTGTGCCATTGCTACTGCGTATGATACAGTTCAGTAGTACACCAGTTGCCTTTCACATGTCAGCTGCTGATATTGGCAATATCACACCTGCACAATTACATACTATGTTGACAGCTACATACCAAGGACACACCTTACACATGCATAAACTAACAGTGTACAGAACAGTCAAGTGTACATATGGCATATTACCTGCACGCTCCATGTCGTGTTGCTGTGTGGATCCAGCCTCCATCATAATGCAGGTGTGTTGCTGTTGATGTTCCTGGGCTGGAGCCACAACACTTAGGAGTAGCCCCTCCAGTCTGGTGAGGGGGGGATGTGTGGCCACCCCACCTCCTGTGGCGACCTGTTGCCTGTGGATATCCGATGCACGCTGCCAGACATTTCTGATTAAATCACTGCAGTGATGTTGTACCTGCTCATATGTCCTATTATGCGTGCCAATGTCATTTACTCTAAGGACAAGGTCTTGCCACAGTGCAGCCCTCTCCTGCTGATTCTGGCTGGTGCGGGAAAACAGTATGTCATAATCCCACACCAGGCTCTGGTGTATCTCTTCATCTTCTGCAGCAGAGTAGGCAAGATTTCGCTGATGCACCATGTCCCTGAAAGAGAACACAAACAGGATATCAGCAAACTATGTCAGCAAAATATGGCACACATACTATACATGATACTCAACTGTAGTGATATACTACTACTCCCATATGTAGCACGTGTGTGTCTCTTGGTGGATACACATGTACATGGCCAGATATCAGTGCTCAGCCAACACCTGTGCAACAATACCTGCCACATTCCATACAACATAGTACCAAGCCCCATCAGTCAGCACACTGAGACAGGTCCAATGCACAACCTCACTCTGGGGGTTCATACCAAGGTACTGTATGTGGAACACCATCCACTAGTGGCATCTGGACACAAAATAATCGGCCTTGATATACATATCCCACCACCACCACCAGCACAGTAGACTATTTTGATATATATGTGAATAGACAGATTTTCACTTGTTAGGACTGACATGGTATCCATGCAGCCCACTGGGCCAGTGGAAGCCACAACCCACAATGCTGACCCCTTTGCAAATGCTTCCCACGGACATCCCAAAGAATGCATGGAACATGCACACACAATTCTAACCCAGACCCTATGCACAAAGGTTAAGCATCCTGTCTGGTGGACCCCAGCCAAAGACAAATTGTATAACGATAGAAGGAGGCTACTGCAGGACAGAGCAGATTCACATAAAGGGAAGGCATCTGTGGTCGGCAGTGGTAATAAGCTAAGTTCTCTCATAACAACATCCAAGGCCAACTCTGAGAGGGAAATGGCCAATGACACTATAGATAACCACAAGGCCTTCTTCAGTTTTGTTAGACACATGGACCATAAGCCTCAGATATCCTCTGAGTTACTACACACCTACTTAACATTCACTGAACCCACAGATATTGGCAACATTCTGGCAGACAGGTTCAGTGCAAATATCCCCCCTCCATCTCCCCCAAACTTAGAAATACTTATCACAGCTGAATGTAACCTCCCTATCATCTCAGATGTCCAGGTGAGGGCCTCCCTCAGCAAAGCAGAACACACAGCATCAATGTGACCTGATGGTATCCCTGGATGTGTGCTATGTGAACTCCAAGAGGAGATACAACTGCATATAAAACTGATATTTAACCTTGGCCTTACTATGGGATATGTACCTGAACACTGGCATACAGCAACAGTGGTCCCACTTCACAAAGGAGGCACCTCTGCTGACCCTGGGAACTACCGCCCCATAAGCTTAACCAGCCTGGTCTGCAAAGCTATGGAATGATTCATTATGGGACTCATATACAGCGATATTGGGTACCTGCAGACACTTGATCCCACCCAGTTTGCCTTTGTGAAGGGCTGATCCTGCCTTTTGAACCTGGTTGACCTTTTCAAAACAGTCACTACAGCCATTGATGAGGGCAAAGCAGTCCATACAGCCTACCTGGACTTGCCTAAGGCCTTCAACACAGTACACCACTCAGGCATCATAGACAAGCTCATCAGCTTACATGTTAATACATATGTCACATGATGGGTTGCACACTGGTTGAACAACAGAATCCATAAAATCAAAATTGCAGGAGCCATGTCAGACTCAAAGCCAGTCACATGTGGTATCCCACAGGGCTCTGTCCTAGGACCCCTCTTGTTTGGCATTTACTTCTCAGATGTGAAAGCAAACATGTGCGGGTTGTGGATGACAAAGTTGCCGGATGACTGCGAACTAAGCGCCATAGTCGTTACACCAGCTGACACACACATCCTACAGACAGGCCTCACTGAAACAGAGAACTGGTGCCAGAATCATGGCCTAACACTGAATGACATGTAATGTATAGTCATCCCCTTTGGGTAAAACTACGTGCACACAACTTATCACATAGACATACATATAGATACAGACCAATAACACATATGGAGGGTTCACAGTATATAAACTATTAACTTGTTACTTTACATTACCTGTGTTTGTCGCAGCTGGTTGCGTTACCATTAGTATAGCTTCCTGCTGCTGCTAGCCCAGCTTGATACTGACACTCATGACAGCTTCAACTTAGTTTGTCTTACGTGTGTTTTTTGTTTGTGTTCTTATTTTCTTTTTTTCTTTCTTTCTCTCTCTCTCTCTCTCTCTCTCTCTCTCTGCCTCCAGACGGTGCAATGAAAGTATTGCATGTGTGGAGTGGGAGTACAGGATGCTTTTGTAGGTATCTGCATAAGTCCATGTGATGGCCTCTGCACCAATCGTAAGCCAGCATTTTCTAATTGCATGCAGCCAGTTGTGTACTGATTGCAGTTCTCACTGTGATTTCAGGACAGTGCTATAAAAGGGTATGTGAGATAGGCATTGCCCTTTCAGATTGTAAGGGTGAGGACCATGCTGGTATGCTGTGGACACTGTTCTGTGAGTGTAAAGGTTAGTATCTCTCTCATGATTCAGGCTGTGTTGTAGATTCACATTTCTCCATTCATCTCTCCTGTTTCCTGTACTAAGTGTGTATGTACACTGACACCTACAACTATATATATATATATATATATATATATATATATATATATATATATATTTATATATGTATAATAACTGACATTATTACCTACTAGCTACCAACTAGCATGGCTGTTTCTGTTCACACACTACTATTATAGAAATCCACTAGATTTGACAGTAAATATACATGACATGCTTTGTGTAATACACATCCTATATTCCCTTTACATTCATTCCTACTATTACATGATATATTTATTGTAGCACAATGTTCTTGTATAACAGTCATGGCTTAGTGGTAAGTCATGCAGACTACTGTTTCCAAGGTCCTGGGTTCGGGACTGACAGTGGGATTTTATTTTGCTTTTGAACTGACTACAGGACCTGTCAATCAGAGTGACTAAGGCACTTTTAAGCAGTTGTAACCGGGTTAGCGGTGGTTTGCACGGAGCTCCCGCATGCGCACTGGCGTTCAGCTCCACGCACACCTGCTTATAACTGCTTAACAGTGCTTACTCTGGCGCACACCCACGCTATTTTCTTTGAAAGAAATGAAAATGGGGAGACAGGAAAGTGGTGAAAAAGGGGTCACAAAGAGGGTAAGACAGTAGGGAAACAAGCTTGGGTTTTGCAGGAGAGATGTAGGTAAGGCCCATAGCTGCCCATTTCTTCATCAGCAATAGCTGTGCATATGTTTGTAATTTGGTGTGACATTTGAAACCTTCCACCCCTGAGAGAGAGGTGTCAGGACAACAATAATACTTGTTGCACAGCCAATTGTAATTGATAGTTTCCATGTCCAGCAGACATGTGTGCGGAATGGGCAGCTATGTATGGGGCGTAATTATTTTGTGGGTACAGAGTGCCCTTTTTTTTTCTTTTTTTTTTTCAGGTGAGAGTGGTATGTCAGGTAAAGGAAGTCGGTATAGCTGGGGAAGTAGGTTGGGTAGGTCAACAGACAAGACAAACAAGACGCATACAGGGGCGGTGTATGACACGTGTGGAGGGGTTATACAATTGATGGGGGCGGATGTTTGGATATCCAGAGCCCATGAGCCCACAGATGGCAACAGTGGAACTGATATCCCTACCCATGGGCAGTTGCCACTGTTCCTTCACTGCCCAGGACGGGGCTGTGCTGGGGGCTGTGTAGACCGGGCAACAGGCATGCCCCTAAGTTGTGCCACCTGTGCCTTAAGCTGGCATAGGGGCCCAAGAACAGATTCCCGGATCTCCCCACGCACCACAGTCTGGACGCTACGGAGGGTGATTGGTGGTTCTCCTCTGGCCACACTTGCAGAGGGGGGACGAGCCCCATCCCCTGCAGCGCTTCCACCTGCAGGTGGCACAGGGCCACCGGAGGAGGGTCCAGACTGGGCACTGCTACCAGGTGCACTCGCCAGCTGAGGTGGGAGAGGTGGTTCCGCTGGAACCCACCTTCCCTGTCATCCTATGTTTTGCATTATGTCATGACAGTTTGGGTTAGTAACATACAATACCATTCGCAATTAGTTGTAACAGCATGCATTAGTATTCCCATTAACCAAACACCCAGATATTCACACCATTGAACAGCGAGCATAACACATGCATAATTTGAACAGCAATACACAGTCCAACAACATGCAGGGTTGATTGATGGCAACAGGCCATCAGGTTTGGATGTATGAACAAGGCAGATGCATCAACGTACATGCAAATATGTATGACCCAACAGGACAAATGTCCAGGGGTGTTAATTGTGATTGCACATACCAATTTCACGTGGAATGGATTATATGTGGTTATAGGGTAGGGTGAAGAAAATATAATTAACACCTTCAAATACCAATACATATGCTGTACATTTCTAATAGCTGCAGATATATACACACTACTGTTCTACCTACAGTTTCCTATGTGATAACTACTTCAAATTGGTGATAGGACTGTTACTGCTACATCAATATACATTTTATTGTTATTCATACACGTTCATATCTGGCTTTGTTCAGCTACATCATCCTGCTACATTTGCTTTATATAGCTATAGACAACTGTGGATGTTTGGTATTTCAGACAATCATACTATCTGCATATTGCAGACTGAGAGCAACATATCCAGATTTTGGGATACACATTCCAGCTGCATTACTTGCAAACACTCTTACACTGTTACTTGCACATTTTATTACTTAGTGACTACACTGCACTCTTTTGTTAACTGTCATACTTTTATATTTCTTTACAGTTACAGGGGAAGGATTACTGACCTGCCTGGTGGTGCAACCGCACCAGCCTATCGCCATAGGCTCTGCGGTTCACAGAACAGACACCTGCAGCTGTAATATAAATAAAGTAATATTGAAATACACATCTCCATAATATCAGCTAGGTTAATTTCTTACATACATAATTAAATGTAACTTACTCAGTAGTGGGGTGTTGGGCATTTGCCGGGCCTCCTGGATCCAACGGTTCAGTTGGTCCTGCTTACATCTCTTCAGGTCCGCATGGTGGTGACGGACCTGCTCACCAGTCCTTGGAATCCCTGTGGCACTGGTGAGATCATGAACCAACCGGTCCCATGCCTCAGCCCTATATGCTCCCCACAGGACCTGGCCCTGCATGAGTTGGGCCTCATGATTGTGGACAAGGAGCCAGACCATATATCTGGACTCCTCAACACCCCACCTCTGTGCTCGGAAGCAACTACCCTCACCTACTCCTGACATTCTGGCTGCAGGTTAGTTCTACAATCGGTTATGCTGTGTATTCCCGCCTATGGAGCTTATATATGCCATTTTTCCCGCACTTATCTGTGATTGGCCATTTTGGAATTGTATCAGCTTCACAAAACCTGCTTTGTCATGCTCCTCTTTCTATTCATTCCTATATATTTGCTATTACTGCATTTCTAAGTACAGCTGTCATGGCTTAGTGGTTCAGTACCTTGACTATGGTGCATGGTATCCTGGGTTTGAACATGGCCACTGCTTTTTATATTTTATGTCTGTCTAGATAGGCTAGGGGGTGTGTCTGTGTAAAGGCAGTTTGTTACAGCTTGCTCAACATTGCCCGTCGGTTAGCTTGTTGGCGCGGTGCGCAGCTCCGCGCAAACGGGTTACGCTGGTTTATGCTACATTTGGCTGTAACCACGCATATTACGCTCAGCTCACCTACGGGCACTCATTTTGCACCTATTGAACCATTGCTCACCTACGGGCACTCATTTTGCACCTGTTAAACCACTGCTCACCTACGGGCAGATGCACTCAACTTGTTAAACTATAGCTCAGCTATGGGCACATCTGGCATTTGTTATTATTTTGTTATCTCACATTTCTTCACAATAACTGGCCTATTTCATTACATTTTACATAAAATATAATTTTATATGTGTACATACGTGTCAGGGACTTGTTTCGTGCTTATTTCACTAAAAATAAAAATTGATGTTGTGGGGGCTCGAACCATGACTGCCTGCTCTTCAGCCAACATCTCTACTGCTATGCTATTGCTTTTTTGCTTACTTTGCATAGTTAGCTCTTATATGCTTTTCCACTTACTGCTAATTGTGGCTGAGCTATGGGCACGCCCGCACAAACGAGCGCACTCACGGGCAAACATCTTTACAGTTTAAAAAAAATATTAAACATGTTCATTTATATGATTTTATGTTCATAGTCTGTGGGGGCATGTGTTGTGTTGTGTTTATTCACATTTCCATGTACTCTGTCGTGGGGGTTTACTTTGGGCGCTTTTACTCTTCTGGGGGCGTGTCCGCTTGCAGGGCTCGGCCTATGGACACGCCCCCTACTGTCTTCCACGGACCATGTTAGCCTTAGGTGTGATTCAGCATGCCCTCATGCATATGCATGACATGCTGACGTCACACCGTTTAACTGCAGCCTCCGTGTAAGCCTTGTATTTCTTACACGGAGGCTTCGTGAATCCTGCCCATTGTGTCTGATGCTGCCCTAAAACTGAAAGATAACATATTTTTATGGTCTGGCCATAAAGTAATTTAATTTCAGTTATTTTTATGAAGTTAACCTCCTATATTCAAGTTTCCACTGTTAAAATATACATTTAAAGTTACAACAGTGCATATAATACATTTCTGGTCTATTCCAGTAGGATACACTGTGGATACATTTCAAACAGCACTTTGCAAAATACCTCTTCAGCACCCATGTTTGTACAAACCATATTATATGGTATACAACTCTAATACATTTGTAACACAAACATCTTATCTGAATCATGTTGATATTCACATATGACATATAATTATTTACAAAATTCCAGATAGCTATGATGGCAGTATTTCTCTTTGTCACATACCTAACCAGGCATATTCAACAATTGGAACAACCATAGAGGTTCTTCCCTAAAAGAATACAGGACTAAGAAATATGTCCTATACAGACTGCTTCAAGGCCCTATCCCTGTATTCTGTCTCCTACAGGCTGTTGAGGGGAAATCTAGGTCTGCCATACAGGGCATTGTCAAACCGCACTCTGATGGACCTCCTGCATATCTGCAAAAGAAACTGCAGCAAAATTACACATTCTAAAGACTTAAACCCTGTCTTTGATATAAATAGGACTTGCTGAAGAGACAGGTATGTATCCCAGAGACTACCCCTTTTCTGGAAGAAGCTCCTTCTCCATGTGAAACAGGGTTCCTCCCTAATCAAATTCAAGTGAAACTTGGACAATTGGATGGGGCACAGGAAATTCATTCCTAGGTTGGCCCTATGTCTCTAATGGACACAGGCAGGCTGTAGATGGTTGACCTCCCAGGTCCCTGCTTGTAAATGTTTCATCTCCCAAGCCCCTACATACACTTACCAGAACTTGTCTAACATTTGTGATACAAGGCTTGGCTTTAAAAGACCCTTGTAGTTGTTAGTCTATTAAACACCTATGAAGCTACGATAGATGTCTCTCATATGTTAGTCAATTATTCCCTTTCAGTCATCACACCGCCTCTCTTGTGCCAGTCTAGTGCTGCTGCTAGTCCCAAATCTGTGGTATGAGACTTCCAGTCATTTTGTATATTGGGAATAGAAAATCTGCTACCACAGTGTCTTTTGGAATCCCCAGTTTTGGCTGCTTTCAGGAGATCCTTTAATTGCACCTTTTGTAATCTTGTTTATTCTGAGAAGATGTTTCCAATTTGAATATGATTTTGTTTTTAATTTTGACTGCTATATTGAACATTCCCACTTTCTGAGTAGCAAACTGAAGCTAAATATCTGCTGCTATAATATCCCTTCTGCTGCTATCAGGAAAGTTACTATGCAAGTAAGCACTAAGTACTTTGACAGCAAATATAATTAATAACCATTTTTAGTACTTAACATTTCTTATTACACTTGTCACATATGAGAGCATGCTAATAAACTAATTGTGTCTTTAGCACATACTGAATTATTAGTAGTGAGACGTTTTCAGATTGCAATAGTACAGGCATAGCTTGCTTTCTGTAATAGTTTTTTTAAGGAAATAATGTAGTGCCACTTTCTTTAGCTTGACTTGTTTACTAATTTCATGAATGTGCAGTAAAGCAAAAGAAAATATACTATACTTGTGCTGTTTGATGTTGGTTTTTCATACCAGATAGGACTGTAGACATATATGAATTTTTCTTTCAAATTTACTACAGCTTCTGTATTTTCAGTGCACTTGAATAAATAAGTGTAAATCAGTGTGTATTAATAAAAATTACTAACTACGTAAAATAATGAGTTTTTAAAATCAGATGTTTCTGTTAATGTCTGTTTCCATAAAATGAGACCCCAATTAATACATTTGATAATTAGAAAGTCTTTGTTCCTGCAGTGCCTCATACTGGTACTCTTCTGCATTTCATTTATTGTGTAAGTGTTGTCATATATTGCATATCAATAATAAGTGTTTATTGTATAAAGGTCTTTGTCTAGTGCATATCATATATGGTTGTTTACTGTTCAGAAGAGTACTGTCTGGTTGCTGCATAATTCCAATCAGCAGAGATGTGTGCAAATTGGATTTCTGCTGTTGATACATGTGATTCATTGGCAAACAGGCAGATATTTCACAGGGGCTGTGATGTCCCCACTCTGGGCCAGTAATCAAGGAGCCTGAATCCTCACCACTGACACCGGTGAGGGATGTTCACTTGGAACAAAGACAGGTAAACACAGTATTTCCCGTTGCAGTTCTCTGCACCAAGCACAATTTCCCTTAAGAGCACACAGGAAACACACTCAGTCCGGGGTCTGGGTTTCCTTCTCTCTCTCTCCAGGCTCCTAACAAGACTCCTCACTATCACAGCTATACTGCGAAGTCCTCCACCATCCTCTCTGTGAAACCAGATCTGTGTCCCTGATCCAAGTAGCTGACACACACACTCTCTGAGATTTGATTTTCACACACACACACACACACACACACACACACACACACACACACACACACACACACACATGCACACACACACACACACACACACACAGACATGCACACACACACACACACACACACACACACACACACACACACACACACACACACACACACACACACACACTGGGAAAGCCTGGCACAGATTTACTAGCTATGCCCCTCTGCCCAGACTATAAAGTAGATACTGCCACCAGGACATGCCAAAGCTAGCTACTCTAAGGCTCTTAAAAGGATACCAAATTATACTGAGTGAAATTAATTAATGCTAATACAAATGATAGTGTTTGACCAATGCAGTAAGGCTTCCAGGAGCAGCCACAGTGTCACCAAATAAATAGGAGTACTTTCAGATGTTAAAACATTGTCTAAAGATCTGCCACGATGACAAGTTTAAATATAGTTAATAATAAATAATAAAATAATATGAAAATACTAGATATTTATTTGCAATAAATGCCAGAGTTTCAATCACAGGAAATATTAAAATAACACAGATGGATGGATTCACACAGATACAGAAAAATAGTACTTAACTAATCTCACTATACTTTCCTGACTGATCTAAAGAATTACTATTCCTTGGTTACTAAAGCAAGGCGAAATGTAGTGGGTGAGTCTCTTTCCTTCTCAGGCTTTAAAAGCAGAGAGCTCTGACACTTCTGTATCATCTAGTATTAAAATATAATTTCAGTGCCGGATTACACAATGACATCACATACATCTGGGCATCTGACTTCTGGTTCCCATACTAACCCCCCTTACTAGAAACTGAAACAGAATCTCACAAATCCGTGTTACAATATACACAGATTGAGCTTTGCTAAGTTGTGTTATAGCATCTGGAAGCCATAAAACAATTTCAACACATCCACCCTTCCAAAGTAGCAATTAGCTCACTGCTAAGGACAATATAGCAGGATTCCTAGTCATCATTTTTATAGTCATTTCATGTGTGGCTGCAATCAGAACTGTAAGATACAATCTTTTTGGAATACCAGGTAATGTAATTTCAGACTATTTTTCAAAGTTAGCTGGACTGAGATAATCCTCTTCTCTTCCAGTATCCTCTATTACAATATTATTTTCAACAGTTATAATACAGTCTGACATACAGGTGTATGTCTTTTTTCTGTCCAGCAGGACCCAATGTTGGTGCATTTTTTAACGAACAGCTTTATATGTACATTTTCAGTACAAGCACATGTACAAATCAGTTTGTTATACAAATGACATATAATTCTTTACAAAACTCCAGATAGCTATGCTGGCATATGTTGCACATCCACTTCCCTACTTCTCCTGGCATAGCTGGCAATACCTCACATCATCACATCTCTTCCCCTTTGAAGACTCAAGCTAGTTTCTCAAGTGACCCTGGAGAAACATTGCTTGAGAGGAATGAGCCTGTCTGGGAATATATTAACCCATACCCTGTCTTGAGAGCCCATCTGCAATGGCATTGCTATCATCACTATGGTGCTGCACTATCATATCATATGCCTGAAACCTTAAGCTCCAACTTAATAACTTGGCATTTTGCTGACTGGCTTGATGTAGCCATGTTAAGGGATTGTGGTCTGTAACTACAATGAATTTCCTTCCATACAGATAAGGTTGAAGTTTTTTGCAGTGCCCATACTATGACTAGACATTCTTTTTCTACAGCTGCATAACATTCCTCTCTGGGTTGGAATTTACGGCTGCAATATACAACTGGGTGCTCTTCTCCCTCTGAAGAAACCTGGCTGAGTACAGCCCAATCCCATGGTTCGAAGCATCCACCTGCACAACAATTTCTTTGCTGTAATAAGGACTGGCTAATATAAGGGGGTTCTCCCAAAGGATACAATCTACCAGCCTCTGGAAGATCACTGGGGAATTTTTCATCCTGAAGGGCATCCTTGTGAACTTGTATAATCCAAAAGGAGTCACAAAGGCTGACCTCTGTCCTGGTGGGAGTCAAGGTCATCTGCCAATAGCCCTTGGTCAGATCAATACTGGTCAGATACTTAGCCCCACCCAGCTGCTCTAAGGCTTCATATGTCCTAGGCATGGGGTAAGCATCTGACTCTGTGTGATGATTTAGTTTTTGATAGTCCACACATTACCAGGTGCTGCCATCTTTCTTTGGTGCCAGCACCACTTGGGAGGCCCAGGGACTGCTGGACTCCTGGATTACCTCCAGTTCCAACATTTCCTGTATATCTTTCCTCACCGTCTGTCTGATCCACTCAGGCCCCCTGTAAGGGGCCTGCTTGATAGGCCTTTGGGGTCCTATATCCACATAGTGGTGCACCCATGTTTCCCAGTGAACATGCCCCTAAACTCCTGGAACACTGCTTGGATTTCTCGAACCTACAAAGGAGATAGCCACTGGGATATTGCTACCCCTTCCATTGAGATGTTAGTCCAAGCCTTGCTGAGGAGTTCAGTCACCAGATCCCCCTCAGACTCCTCCTGCATTCCCCTGCAAATACTCAGCACCAGGGCCACCCTATCATGGTAAGGTTTCATCATGTTAACATGGTACAATTTGTGCCCCTGCCTCCTGCCTAGCAGGTTTACCATGTAGTTAACATCATTGACCTTCCTTGCCACTTTGAAGGGTCTCTCCCAAGCTGCCTGCAGCTTATTATGTCTGACAGGAATGAGAACCATAACCTGCTGTCCCACAGCATGCTCTTGGGCTCGTGCATTCCTGTCATACCAGACCTGTTTCTGCTGTTGGGCTCCTGCCAGTTTCTCCTGGACCAAGTCCATAAGCTCCCTAAGTCTTGTCCTGAGGTTTAGGAAATATGCCACAACAGACTCCTTGTGGGATTCACACTCACCCTCCCACTCATCGTGACTCAAATCTAAAGGCCCCCCTCACCCTATGCCCATACAGCAACTCAAAGGGTGAAAAACCTGTGGATTCCTGGGGTACTTCTCTGTATGCAAACAACAGATGGGGCAAATATTTGTTCCACTCTCTCTTAAACTGGTCTGCAAATCCCCATAGCATGGTCTTTAATGTAGAGTTTAACCTCTCCACAAGACCATTAATCTGGGGGTGGTAGGGGGTGGTTTTTAAGTGCTTCACCCCACAACTCTTCCACATACAAGCTAGCAGGTCTGACATGAAATTGGCACCTCTGTTAGTATTTCTCTTGGGAATCGTACCCTGCTGAAAATCTCTAGCAAATCATTTTCTACCTTCTCTGCTTCAATGGAGGATACAGCCACTGCCTCAGGTTATCTAGTACTATAATCGATTACCACCAGGATATACATCTTCCATGTGGAACTTGGGGTACTCAGAGGCCCCACAATATCCAAAGCTACCCTCCAAAATGGCTCCTCAATCACATGCAAAGGCATCAAAGGAGGTTTGATCTTATCTCCTGCCTTGCCTATATTTTGGCACTGCCAATAGGTCCTGCAGTATCCTGTTACATCCCTTGTAATCCCAGGTCAATAAATGTTCTGCTTAATATGTCTCTTGGTACGCTTTATGCCCATATGACCTGCAAAAGGAATGTCATGGAAATGGCTAGAAGTGACAAGTGGTAGCCTCTAGGCACTTCCAACTGCTGTATTTCCTTGCACTCCAGCCCTCCCTCATGGGTCCACTCCTTATGCAGTAACCCTTTGTTTTAGTATACAGACTCCCTTCTTCCTTGAGGATCAGGTGCCTCTCTAGCTACCTCCCTCAATCCTCATAATGTAGGGTCTAAGAGCTGTAGCCTGTCTCAACTCTATCTTTGTTACCCTTCCCAGCTCCCTTTCCACAGGAAGCCTGGTATTCTCTAACAGTGGTGCTTCACTGTAAGCCTGAGTACTACCACTCACCTCTGCCCTTGCTGTCATTCTGTCTAAGGGAACATCAGTACCTACATCAGCTGCAGTGCACCTTCAGGCTCACTGCTACAGGGTAGCTCCCTCCTTGAACTAGACACCTCACCAGTCCTGGCTTCAGGTGTGGGGTCTGTCTGGGTCTCCCCAAGGCTATCAGATGCACATGCCTGTCTTCAAGTCTGACTGCATGTAACTGCATGTACACAAGGTACTGCATTATCAAAATCATTCCCTATCAAGACTTCTGCAGGGATATCCTCAAACTCACCTACTTGCTTGCTTCTTTTTCCACTCTCCCACTCAAGGTGAACCCTGGCCAAAGGCATTTGGAATGGGTCCCTCCTAAAGCTCTGACTGGAGTGGACCACCCAAGCAAGTACTGCACCTCTTTAACCACTGCAGGCTTCTTAATGGTTATATCAGGGGCTATGTGTCTCTTTGCAGGGGCCTGTTTTTCAGTCACTAAGATAGGATATAAACTCTGGTAATAGTTTGGTACCCCTGTTTTCTCCAGACAACTTACTACTGGCATACTGCAATTCCCACTTGCTGGCTCCCCCACCTTTTGTTCCCCACCTTGCCTCTGTGAAAATCTATATGATATATGGCCCCACTTGTTACATTTAAAACATCTAACCCTTGATCCTGGCCATGTACCTAAACTAGTAGCTTCCCCTTTTACTGGTGGACTCTGTTGGGGTGATTTAGGCTGTCCACCATGGGTTCCATTATATCCATGTGCAGCACTGGTTGTCCCCTTCTTGTCCAGTGATGCCTTGCTTGCTAAGTAGAGATCCCCTTTTTTCCCCAGCTCATCTGGAGAGCTATACTCCCAGTCTGTCAGTCATATTCTCATTTCCTCAGGCAAAGTGCTAAGGACTGTTCCCTCACCAAAAGGACTGCCAGCCCTTCAGAAATGGTGACCTGACACCTACTCACCCATCTATGAAAATAAGTGCTTAAGTCAGCAATATAATCACATATACTTTTATCTGCCTTGCATCTATACTCGCAAATATTTTTCTGTAAGCTCCAGGTGTTAACTTAAAACATTCTAGTAAACATTGTTTAACTTTATCAGAGTTTAACCAATCAATGTTACATTAGTTACAGCTTTACCATGGAGTAAGGGGGTCAGGAACTGTACCCAGAGCCCTTGGTCAACATGATACTGTTTACATACTCTTTCAAATATATTAATAAAACTATCAGTATTATCACCCTTTGTAAAATGTGGAAGAAATTTACTGACCTTTATTACTTCTGAGGTTCAGTCATTCCCTTCCCCATTACCTGCATGACCCTGACAAAGAGTCAGCATCTCCCTCTCATGTTGGTGCTATTTCTCAATTTCTTCAGCCTCCATATGACACAGTCACTCTGCTGATATTAATTCCATATGTTTCTCCTTTTCTTCAGCCTCTAAACACCACAGTCTCTCCACTGATTATAATTTCAAATGTTTGGCCTCCATTTCAAGTCTCTTTAGCTCCAGACAGATTTTTAAGTCCTCTGAGGAAAACGTGAACTTTCCTGTTTCTGAGGGCTGCAAATTCCCATCAACAAAATGATTATCTTCCAGATTGCTGTTTGAGCTGTGAATAAGGCTGAAATCATTTACTCTTTAGTCAGGTTGGCATGCACCAATCCTTTAGCTTCTCACACCTTGGCCAGCTGGTTCTTTGTCAGCTTGCCATAATTCTCTGCTGATATCTTTGCCTGCTTTCCCTGACTACACTAAACTAACAAAAATAAATAAATAAAACTGTTGTGAAAATGAAACTCTGTATGTTTACCTTGTGGCTGCTGAGAGACATACATCTTTAGTTACAAATCCCTACAGGCAACAGACATTCAATTAATATCCACACCACTGCAAACAAATATGTGATATCCCTGTGCTGGGCCAGTAATCAAGGAGCCTGAATCCTCACCACTCACACCAGTGAGGGACGTTACTTGGAACAAAGATAAGTACACACAGTATTTCCAGATGCAGCTCTCTGCACCAGGCACAATTTCCCTTAAGAGCACATGGGGAGCACACTCAGTCCAAGGTCTGGGGTTCCCTCTCTGTCTCTCTCTTTCTCTCCAGGCCCCCAATAACTTTCTCCACTGGCACAGCTATAAAGTTGAGTCCTCAGCTGAGTGCCCCTAGCCAAGTCCTCCACCACTCTCTCTGTGAAACCGATGCTCTGTGTCTCTGCTCCAAGTAGCTGACACACGCACACTCTCTGAGATTTGATTTTCATACACACATACACAGACACACACACAGCTGGGAAAGGCTGGCAAAGATTTACTAGCTATGCCCCTCTGCCGAGACTATACAGTAGATACTGCCACCAGGACACTCCAAAGCCAGCTTCTTTAAGGCTCTTACAAGGGTACCCAATTACTGAGTGAAATTAATACCAGTACAAATGGTAATGTTTGACCAATGCAGTAAGGCTTCCAGGAGCAGCCACGGT